>NC_134461.1:96391386-97609601 GCF_047948215.1 Lycorma delicatula
ACCACGACAATACGTGTTACGTTGCGTGGTCCTAACGTGCGCGTTACAGTGAGATGCTTATTGCCAAGCTGAAGTCTGCAATTCGAAGCAAACGCCGAAGACTGCTGTCGAAAGGTGTTGTGTTGTTGCACGACAATGCCCGTTCACATACTGCTCCCCACACTGCTGAAACGCTCCAGAAATTCAAGTTTGAAGTACTGGCTCATCCTCCGTGTAGTCCTGATCTTTCCCCTTCTGACTACCACTTGTTTGGTCCACTCGAAGAGGCATTAAAAGGCCGTCGATTTACCTCGGACAAAACAGTGAAAGAAGCGGTGCATTCCTGGTTCGCAGCTCAACCGAAAACCTTCTTTTATGAGGGCATCAGGAAGCTTGTGCAACGATGGACCAAGTGTGTTGAAATGCAAGGGGACTATGTTGAAAAATGATGTACATGTAAGTTTCTCATTTGTATTGCAATAAAATTTATAACTACATTGCGGATAATAATTGACTATATATATATTTCATTTTCTTGTGGACACAATAACTGCCGTAATTTTGCTTCAGTCACCTTCAAATTGTTCCTTAAAAATAACTTGTCCCAAAATCTCGGTTGAGTTCGTTAACGGCCAAAATCGGACCATAGGAGTTGAATGGCGGGGGGGACTATATCGAAAAAACAAAATATCGCTGTAACTTTTCTATTAAGTAAAATATCAAATTCGTTTAAAGTTCCACTGTTGACTGGATAAGGGCCTAAAACTTATCTCAACAAAATTTTGTGATATCACCAACAATTGGCCCAGGGAGTGGAAAAAAATGGGGTTTTAAAGACAAAAAAAAGAATCATACTCCCTTAATAGGCAAAGTATCGAATCAGTTTAAAGTGGTCGTTAGTCCTCTAAACATTACCTAAAACTTTTGTCTGTAACAATTTTTGATATGACCAACCCTTACGACAAGGGATGACCAAAATGTTGCTGGAATTGTAAGAAGATGGGGCTTGCATGCTAAACATGTGATACTTTTTTTACATGCAAACATTGTCGTACTGAGTAAATCTGAAGTTTTTCTTCATTTTAAGGTGGAAATGTATTTTATCCCCTATTTAGCGCCGGTGAAATCTACCTCCGCCTTCCGGCATGCCAAAAGAGACTTTTTTGATTTTAATCCGATTTAGTATTAGCAAGCAGAGGTTAATTTGAAAGTACAGCAGTAGGTAATTAAGTTTCTATATTACATTGTTAATTCTTTTGTTAATTATGTCGGGTTCTTAGAAACAAATCTCTTTAACACCGCTCGATATTAAAGAAAATGCAGAACTTATGACTAGCATAATTATGACTATTGTCACTGAAATCTATTGTTTAATGTATTTAAAAATTTAAAAAATGACTGTAAATAATGTATTCTATCATTGATCTAAATCAATTAACCCAATATTTTCTCAGCCATAGAAAAAATGTGGTATGCGACTCTCTATAATGGCCATTAATGCACTCTTGTGAAGTTTACGACACTCGCCAAGGTACGTGTCGTAACTTACTTCGCAGTCGTGTATCAACGGCTATCATTATTGGCTCGTTGCATAATGTACTACAACAAATCATTTTTTCTCATTTTATTTGACCAATTTGGGCGTTATTCCATTAACATTATTCCAGTTATTTTTCAAGTAACAACAATTTTATCTGTAACGGTTATTATTGAAAATGAATAAAAAATAATAATAATGTTCGTTTTGATAAGCTGAATGAGAATATCTATATTATTATTATTATTATATTAACTACAGCGGAGAAGAAAAAATAATGTCATTACGTTGAATAGATATTGCAGTTCTGAAATTCTGCTTAGATGACAATTTGCCAATTTTATTTTCTTATGTTCATCTACAGTGGTGTGAAATATATTATCACATTTTACTTTCCTGGTAGAAATATTCTGCAAGAAGGAAAGCAAGGTAATCAGTAAAAAAATGGGTTATGGTTTTTTGCATTTCTGGGTTATGGGTTATGGGTTATGGGTTTCATGACCCAGGGACTCCAAAAAAAAAGTGGAGGTACTATTCATATGTATGTATGTACGCGAGATGGCGTGTATGAAGTTTAATTAACTTTTGATTGGATAAACCGATCTGAATGAAATTTTTTAGAGAGACTCGTGTACATGACGTAATTTTTTGGTAAAACTTTGGGATCAATATTTGCAGGGGTATTTTTGAGGATTAATCGTTTAAAAATTCTGCAAATATAACCCCTATTTATATTACATGCGGGCATGCCATCTCCATTTTACCGTATCTTACTATTTTTTTTTTTTAATTTGTCCTAAAATTCCTCCTTCCCCAAATATCGAAAAAACTACCTTTTTATTTATTACACATTTTTTTAACTGAATTTTCTTTATGTCTTCATAACCATAGTAATAGTGCATGAAACCCCCCAAAAAAATATTTTGTGGGCAATATTGGATATGGAAAGCCGATAAAATTTTAAAAGTAAATAGATTTTTTAATATTAATTTTTATTTTTTTTTTGGTTTATTAAACTTTAAATATTACATATATTACAATAAAATTTCATCAAAATTTACCCCATCTCCAAAAAAAAATAATGTTATGAAACTTTTAACTGGTCTACATTTTTCAGTGGATTATTTTTATTTTCTTCACTTTAACATAGTAAACGTAGAAGTGAGGAGCAGAAAAAAATAAAAAATACCGTTTGGTTTTTTATTTATTTTTTTTTTTTACTTTTTTCGGGCGATTTAAACAAATAATAAAAATTTTACAATAATACTTAATCATAGGTTACCCCTAACCCCAGTAACAGATCTTAGGTAACTTATTTCTTGAATCACACTATTTTTCTACTATATAAAAATAAATAACCAGTGTCAGGAAAGTATTACAATTTATTCATTTTTTTTTTTTTTTTTTTATTAGTACCAATTTCTCCATAATAGTTGTTATTAATTATTAAACATATTTTTTTATTCATATTATTAAAAATCCAAGTTTTTATTTTTCATTTTATTTAAAAAAAATATTTTAAATCCTTATTAAAATAATTAACAAGTTGGAAAACTACTCAGAAAAGTCCAACAAAATAACGAGGTAGAAGAAAAAAGATTAGTTATTAATAAAATTTTATTACACGTTATAAGGTCGATTAAAAAGTAGTCAAAAAAATTATTCTTTTCTTTAGGTTTTTTCACTTTCTTGAAGAAAAATTGAGTAATGAAATGAAATCTCATTTGTTAAAGAAAACTAATCGGATTATACCCATGACCCTTATCGTTATTACAAATACTGCAATTTTCGTCACTTACATAAAGGAAAATAGATTTTTAAAAAGATATAAAAGTTTTCATTTTGTACTGTAATTTTGACAAAGTGATAAACTATTACATATTTAGATTCATTTATATTACAACTAGTCGATCCTGCCAGCTCATTTAGGCTAATTCCAGATATTATGAGACAACCGCAAAGATAAATTATTAAATCTTTATTATTTGTGGGAAGGTAACGTGATAGAATACTGTAGTCAAAGGAACAATTAATGAACTGTTCTTTATCAGTTAATGTACAGATTGAATTGATATTTTTATCTTTACGTAATTACCTGGTGTTCCTTTGAATCCAATGATTATATACAAAGGATCTACAAACATTAAAGAAAAATAAATAGGCTTATTATACGCTATTTAACGTTAATTAGACAAGATTAGCGAGCGTAGGTTACGTACGATTCGTCAGTACACGGAGTCAACATAATCTTAAGTGTTTTATAATTTCAATTTTTTATCAAAAAATGTTCTTTTTCCACCTTAAATAAACGTTATTGTTCATTTTTCCATGAAACCTAAAGAAGTTGTGTTAAAAAAAGTGGCGATGCGATAACAAACAAGTACCAATTTTTTTTTAATTTTATTTATATATATATTGTATGAAACAAATTTGCTTTTAATAAAGTTTTCTGTAAAATGCCTCTGAAGAAAATCAAAATTGGTTTTTTAACAATATCCCTCACTCACTTAACGAATTTTGAAAAAAGAAATTAATAAGATCATTTGTAGGTATCATATGTAGAAACATATGAGCTAGATTTGAAGAAAATTGGTTTGATCAATCCTGAGATATGAATCCAAAAGTAGTGCAACACACATACAAGCATATGTATGCGAGCATACATATATTCTTTTACATATGTTTAAAAACATACGTATTCCTAGGGTCCAACTACTCCAACTAGTTAGACCCTAAGAACATTCTATAAAAGTAAAAGTACCTTCCAAGAAAGTAAGAACAAATATCACCTTTGATAATTTTTTTCAAATTAAATCAGCTTCATTCAGTTATCCCCTGAAATCTACCAAATCCCATCTCCAGAAAATAATATACAAAAAAGCTGGTTTTACTTGAAGAGAATGGACCACTATTTGAAACATCAGAAACATGGTTCAATAAGATTATTAAAATTTTATGATTTTTATTTTTATTTACAACATTTTTATTTGTAAATGCATCCTTAATATTAAGTATATAATAAAAAAATATAAATGACCTTATTCTTACAAAGGATTTTTCAAAATTAATTATCACTTACTTCCAATAGCACTGCTGCCTATAAAGATAAGAAAACTCCTTCTTGATTGATATTTGATTCTTAATTGAATAATATATTTGATCTACACCACATTTCTTCATTTAATATGTTATCAGTTTTGATGAGATCTTAAATTTCATTTTGTTTAAGTGTCTTGAGATCTTATTTATTATGTATCATACGTAATTTTTTTCAAATTTTGTGGTTAGTGGATTTGTAAATCTGTTCTGCATCTATGAGGTAATTTGCAAAAATTAATTTCGTTATGTATAGTGCCTTCATGTATTCCTTCAATTTATGGAGGATATGAATTCAGTTTATCCTAAAATTTAAAAAAGAGGAGATGTATGTATCTGTGTGTGTGTGTGTGTGTGTGTGTGTGTGTGTGTGTGTGTGTGTGTGTGTGTGTGTGTGTGTGTGTGTGTGTATGTGTGTGTGTATGTATGTTCGTGTGTGTGTATGTGTATGTTTGTGTGTAATTAATTTTAATTTCAGAAAAATCTCATTGAAATATTCAGAAATACATAAATCCATGTTTCTCCATTCACTAGGCATAGGTAAACTCTCACTGTTCACTCATACAAAACTACTAATTAATATTTTAATTTTTATTAATTAATTATGAAAGGATCGTACTCAAAAATTTGTGGAATAGTGCCAGAACTATGGGGCTAAGAGTTGCAAGTCTTTTATTTAGAATTAATAGCTTCATGTGTATTTTTTTAACAGCATAAAGTAATGTGGGAGATCTATAACCAGATGCTAAGTATTTTATCTTGATCATTGAATCGGTATAATCTGTTACTTCATACTACAAGAAAAATTAAAAGTACTGTTAAAAAAATTTTAGTTGTATGTATCTTATCAGTTTTCACTTCCTTGTAGGAAATAAAGGAAGTATTGCATTCGCGAAAGATTTCGATTTTTGGTTTTCAGTGGAAATATCCATTTTGACCATCCCTGAATCCATTTTGACTATTTTCAGCATGATGTCTGTACGTATGTATATATCTTGCATAACTCAAAAACTATTAGCCTAGAATGTTGAAATTTTTGATTTAGGACTGTTGTAACATCTAGTTGTGCACCTCCCCTTTTTATTGCAATTGACTTGACCAAAAATGTCGAAAAAAGCTCAAGATCCAAAAAATTTGGATTTGAACTGCAATTCAAATCAAAATTTTTTTCTTAACTACAGTAATAAGCCCTCATTGAGAGATTTTGAACAATGTATCATAAATGGTACTTATTTTCATTAGTTCTAGAGTTATAGCCAAATAAAATGTTAATTAATGAAACATTTGGATCTTACAAGGGGAAGGCACATTGGCTCGAATCCAACTTCATTTTCTATTTTCTTTTAACTTGTTTTTTTTTTTTAATTTAAATATATTGATTTATCAATAATATTAACCTCTGATTGTAAAAAAAATTACAATAAATAATAATTCAATAATAACAATAAAAAAATTAGAAGTTATTAATGAAATAAAATTTTATATACTTTTCATTTTAAAAAAATGTGTAAATGTAATTTAATAGGTGTAGAAGGAAGTCATGCGGCTCCACATTAGGTTTATTCTTAAAATTTTATTTTATCCTGTTTCATTTTTGAAAAGTAGGTTGGGTTAAAATAATCAATGAGGTGTTTGATCGATTGTATCTCTTGTGTACTGTGGATAAGAGAAAAAAAAAGTTATTGCTATTTAATTACCTGTTATAATTTCCATGTATTATGTATGAGCTATCTGCCAGAAAGCTTGTTTGATTCTAACAAGTGCTGCCATTAGTTGTTTATAAAATCAATGCAGCATTATTGATATGTATTAAACCAACAGTATCATATTAGATAGCCAACAGCAATAGGTCAAGTAGGAGAACTGACATTAACCAATAAGCACTTCATAACAGGTATTAGACAGGGTCACAGGAAATCATTTCCTGTTATTGCATTTACTCTACAGATTAACTACCCAGCATTGACCTAACTATATGGTATCCAATCTTACTATACAATCCAAGAAAGGAAGAAGGAACTATATAAGGAAAAAGAATAAATAGTGAGATAGAATGATCTACCACAGAAACATAGTATGAGACAAAAAATTTCTTTCAGATGATAGTATTAATTACTCCTTTTGACCTTTAGTTGGTGGTTCACATCTTATCTCATTCATATTCCCTTAGGAAATTAGTAAATTTTTATTTTCCAGAATAGAAGCAGTATATTATTATTATTAATCAATTATATTACAGGTGGTTATTGATCTACCAGCTTTAATACATACTATAAAAAATAATTTTTCTTTCATAAATTAAAATTTGATATTACAGCTACCCAAAGAGAAGTTCAGGTTTTTTAAAAGAACATCCTTGCCTATTCCAAAAATGATATAATATATGAAGTATCCAACTGAACTACAAACATTCCTTCAAGTTCCTAAAGTCAAGAGCAATAGAGTTGATAATTAATCCCTCATAAATAAAGAAATCCTTCAAAATAATTACTGGTGTACGAATCATGTTAACAAATAAAATAAAAATCAGTCTACCACATACTAAAAGCTGTCAGTTGACCCATCACACAATTTCAAGAATTTAAGATCTAATGCTGAATTTAACCTCTACTCCTATGGCTCTGCCATTATTTGTCCCATTTTTTAAACTCTGAATAACAGGTAAGAAAAACTAAATTATAAATATGAATCTTCCAGTACTTTTGAACAGTTCTATTCTGTTTTGTGTAATTAATTCACTATAGAAGTTTGAAGATGTAATGAATAGGATGGTGATTGAGATTTTTAATATGTAAAAAAATTAAAGCTGTTATTTGAACCAAAAATATTATATTAGCGGACAAGAAACAATTTTTTATTATATCACTTTTTTCTGTTGTATCTTTGATAAAAGATACATTTGCTTTGCTTAAGGTAGATATTCACATACCATCTTGCATGTTAAAATTCATTTCTTTATGTAAATCCAAGGTTTTAATTGTATTTTTTTATTTATTTATAAAACATAAAATATTATTTAACTCAGATGTTAGCTACTTATACTCAAGAAATTTATAATAATACTAGTGTTAGAATTAAATACAAGATAGTTACTTGATATCCAGTGTAAGATGATATTTTTATAGAGATGAAAAACATTGCTTTGTTTGATTGTTAGGGCTTAAAGCAAATTTGATATAAATCAATAATAATAATACATTTAATAAATTTTTTTACGATTAGTGAGAATAGGACAGTTTTGTTATATTTTATTGACAATAAAATCATTGTATTTTTTTTACCTACAAGAAATTTACATATAAATAAAATACTTTTTATTATAACTGTTGGTTTATAAAACTACTGACATTTAATAATTAACTTTTATTAAAACTTTCATATTTAACAGTAGAACATGTAATATAAAAAATTTTAATTTTATTGAAGATGTATTTGGCTGTATTTTAGAAAGCATAGATACCTTATAAAACACACTGCATGAGATAGCATGCTATCATTATTTATTACACCTATCTAAATTCTCGTTTAAAATAAATATATCTTGGAGCTTTTTCAAAACAGAATGATTCAATTTTCAAGATACAAAAATGAGTTATCACATTAGTGTCTGGTAGTTAAATATTAATCATCTAAACTATATTTATTAATAAATTAAAAATTATTTACACTATGTTAAAATAAAATCATTTATTTTTAAGAATAAGACTAATAATGTTTACATTTTCTAAACCAGACACTGGACTATTTTTATGTTACATAATAAAACCCTTCATTTTACAGGAAAGGGTTACATTATGCTCTGATACTACTTTTAATAAATGACCTAATCACTGAAAAAGATTTTTCTGTTAAGTCTATGTAAAGTTAAATTAAAAATTTACAAAAATTGTTTGTCATGCAAATTTTTAATAATATACTTATCAAATGTACTTACAGTTTCTGTATTCTTGTTTAACATGAACTTGAATATTTTGATTTTAACTGAAAATTAACACCTTCAAGAATTTTTTTTTCAGTTTTAATCTTTTTATAATCTTTACATACTTATATCACTGTTATTTAAAGTATGTTTCAGCAATGTTAAGTTCCATAGTATTTATGGGCCACTCAACATGAAATGCTAGTTACTTCTAAAAACAGCTTAGCCATTCCCAAGAATAACAATCATTCCATGCCATGGTTATTAGGGAAAGTGATTTACTGTTGTCTTTATTACATGCATAACATACATAATACAGTCGTAACTTAGCATTTTACATACATTGCATGCTTAGCATTATTATACTCGTACTTAGTATTTTATGATAATACTGTGATTTCCCACAGTTTACCGTGTTACTTTCAAGCAAAGGCTTAAGCATTTTGTTAAAATATTATTCTGTTGGATACTTCCACATGCAGTACAATCATACTCTGGAGATAAGGAAGGGTTTCCTTAAGAAAACTTGTACTTGTTCTCGGGCAGCATTCGGGTAGAATTAATTAATTTTTCCATGATGTATTTCAGCAAGTCAGTGCAAAATTGTTGATCAGTCCCCAAAGGAATTTTAGAAAGAATGGATCCCCCACTGCCTGGAGAAGGTTTTACAGCACTCTTTTCTTTGTAAAGTTTATGTTTCATTTTTCAGCCCCTTTTTCACAATCATCCTTTTTCATTTGCTTTGATTCAATCCTTCACAGTGTTATTTTATAGGTTTATAAGTTTGTATTTTATAGTATTATTTTATCTCTTTATTTTGCAGTCTCTTTTCCATAATCACCTTTTTCCCTCTCCAAGAGTCATTCTGTTGGTTTTGGCTAGATGCCCTCACTGGATAAATTGTAATTTGGAGACTTTTAGAGTTACTATATCCTTGGAATTTTTTTGGTTTTGCAGAAGTGGCTTTCTCTATGAAACTGTCTGAGAAATATTTTCTATTCAGTGTACAAAATGTTGAACTTGGAACTGAGAGGTTCTTGTCAGGTAAAGGCTAGTTTTCATGTAATACATAAAATATCATCCCATTTCAGATATATCACCCTTAACAATATCAATATTTCCTAATTTGGTTTTAAATTAATCATATCAATCTTCTATTAGACAAGTTACCTGACAAATTTAATAACTTTAAATTTAAATGTACTTGAGACGAAAGGTAAAGTAGCCATAACACAAATACTCAAATCTAAACACGTAACACAAGGGTAACGGGAGATTTAAGTATCTCCCTACTAATTGCAGAACATGGACAAAAGTCCTTTGCTATTGTGTATTTCTTTTATCGGGACAGTAATTATTTAATGGTGGTTATATTTATTTTGTGTTATTTATGGACCGAATTAATTATTGCGTTCCGATTCTTTAGACCGGTTGAGTATTCACCAGGACTTACCTTGGGAGACAAGCCATGTGTGTGTGTGTGTGTGTGTGTGTGTGTGTGTGTGTGTGTGTGTGTGTGTGTGTGTGTGTGTGTGTGTGTGTGTGTGTGTGTGTGTGTGTGTGTGTGTGTGTGTGTGTGTGTGTGTGTGTGTGTGTGTGTGTGTGTGTGTGTGTGTGTGTGTGTGTGTGTGTGTGTGTGTGTGTGTGTGAGTGTGCACTTCATTCTTCCAACGAAATTGCCCTTCAGTCCACCCCCTGAAGTCTTTTTGGTACTAAAGCCTTCTGCCCCAGCAGGAATACATCTCTTGGGAGCACTAGAAGTTGGAGGATGCAATGCACTTTCTTCATTGGAGGGAGTCACATGTGCTGACAGTGACATAATTGTAGCTTTCAAGGTTAAAAGTTATTTAAAACACTCTTCGGGTATAAAACGTCGCAATTATCACCGGTTCCCGGTGATATTAACTAGCCCGTATGCAATTCGTAAAAACGAAATATAATAAAAGTGATTTTGAAATTTTTGAAACGTTATATTTTGAAAACTTTTTCAGGGCCACAGCAAAGGTTTAGTTCGCCATAAGACTCAAATCGAGAAAATAAATTGGAACACCGATTACAAACTTACAATAGTACGTTGCGTCCTTCAGCGTTTTTCTCTTCTTTGTCTTTCGACGTAATAAGTTTGCCCGTACTCTCTTTTTTCTGTTTAGCCTCCGAAACTACCAACAGGTATTACTTCAAAGGGTGAATGAGGATATGTATAAATGTAAATGAAGTGTAGTCTTGTACAGTCTCAGGTCGATCATTCCTAAAATGTATGGTTAATTGAAACCCAACCACCAAAGAACACCGGTATCCAAGATCTGGTATTCAAAGCTATATAAAATAACTGCCTTTACTAGGATTTGAACCTTAGAACTCTCGACTTCGAAATCAGCTGATTTTCGATGACGAGTTAACCACTAGACCAGCCCTGACTAGTGGGCTAGTATGCCCGTACTTGTATAAAGGCTAGAATTTACAAAATAATTTTTTTTTACATAAAAAGTGCAAAACGTTACTTTTTATCGTTTTTTTTCGTGGCTACGGCTAGCTCTGAGGATTACTCGATATAGAGGTTTCCACCCTGATTTATCACTTCTCGACTGTGCGTACCGCCATTCATGGTGGTTCATCTAACACGGCATGAGATAGACAGATACTTGACTTTCGTCACAAACAGAATTTTCTCCCCTGAGATTTCCTATAATCTGACTGCGCACTTCGCTTTTATGTGAATAACTCGGCCACGGACTTTTCTCTGTTGAACCTGATTCTCCACATATCGAGCCACGGCTCCACTAAAGCTAGCTGCCATTGGAGTCTCTTTACAGCGGAATCCACATTTTGGGATTCTTAGTAAAAAGCCGTGTCATCGGTGTGTAAAGCCGTGCTGACCCCCTTCCGAACTTGGCATATCGATCGTATATGTCGTATATAGAAATTGGGAAAGCATCGCTCCCTGGGGAACTCTGGCGGCTATTGCCTCGGTGGATGATACGGATCCCACCATACGTACTGCGAATTGCGTTCCCCGTAGAAAATTATCTGCCCAGTAGGCAATAGGTAAAACTGCTAATCAGTTTTGATATGACGTCCGGGGATCGTCGTGTGGGCTAGTTTATATAGCAAGCCGTTATGCCGAACCTTTATCATACGTTTTGGCCACATCTAGAAAAACGGTTGCGGTTACCACTTTCCTATTCAAACCTCCAACAAGGTCGTCCACCACCCGTACTAGCTAAAGGGTTGTCGAGTGGCCCTCTCTGAACGCAGGCCGGATTTCCGTCCCCAATTATCATCGAAGTCGCTCAAAAAAAATTCCTCTCGAACTCATGCACCCTCTGTGTTGTCAGCTTTGACAACACAGGCAGTAGGAAAATTGGCCTGTAATTCTGGGGGAAAAGTAAACATTTTTCCGGACTGGGCGAGCATACCACTTTCAACTTTTTCCAGCAAGCTGGAAAGTATCCTTATGTACAAAATTAACCTGAACAGGGTGGTCACGGTCGGTATGATAGTCAGAGGTATATTCCGGTATGCTCGAACCTTAATCCCTCTAACCCTTGAGCCTTGTCTGAGTTTGTGGCTTTAATATGCGCAGTCATCTCTTCTTCAGTAATTCAGTCTATTTTACTACATCATCCTCCAACCGAGAGAAATAATCTGTGAGGAAAGCCTCCACCCCAGTTGAATGATCCATATCATGGCCGTGGGTGGGAAATCTATAACTGGGTTTTTTGTGTGTTTGAATACAAGAAATGTAAAAATTGATACATTTTTAACTGATAGCAGTGTTTTATTTCTGTTATATATTATGACAAACACAAAATGAAATTTTTTTGTAGTGTGTGTAAAAATGCCATGCCTGACCGGGATTCGAACCCGCTTAATGAAAAATATTAACTAGATAAAATGCCACTTTGGAACATTTCTAAGAACTAAATATGAGGTTAAAAAAGGAGTAGCAGATAGAATAAATAGATTAAATAAGGGGATAAGAATTGGTGGACAGAATGTGCAATGAATACTTAGTAAATAGTTATCTTATTGCTATTGCCAACTCCATAAGAAGACAATACTTTCATTCTGCTCCTGCCAAGATACACATATATTTTATCCATGTTCTGAGTCAAGTACACTAGCAGATTTCACTTTATTTTCAATTTTGCATTACATTGTTTGGTAATACTAACCTTGAAGACTTTAAATATAGATTAAAATAATAAACTGATGGTAATTTAAAATAATAAAGTTAGTGAAGTGAGATTTCCTGGAAGCATTGTTAACATTTGTTATTAGATATAACAATGAAATTTACAACAGAACTGAAGTGAGATGAAAGAACACTGCTTGTGAGATAAAGGATCTTTATGACAAAAATAACTCTTTAAAATTATATTTAGATCTTTTGTTTGAATAAGATAAGGTTTGAACAGGATGAAAGGCTGGCTCTCTTTTGTTTTATTTATTACTCTTTGGTGTGTGTGTTTGTGTGCGCACGCATGCACATTTCTACATTATAATTGTCAAATAAAGGTTAAAATATATATATATATATACATGTGTTATTGGTACAAAAAAAATTAAAATCTACTACATACTCTCATTATCAACCTTGGGTTTCCGAAATAAATTGCAGATTGTTTTAAATTCATTAAACAAATTAAGAGATATCATTTTTGACTTGCCTGTTTTGCTTCAAATACTCTAAGGATTGATTAACTGCTAATTACATTAATTAAATTCTTATACATTTTTTTAAATTATTACAAATGAAATTTTTTTTAAAGAAAACACTCAAAAAATTATTTTGTTTATAAAATTTATATTAGTATAAATTGAAAGGTACTTCATTTCCTATGTATGTTAATGCCATGAAGAATAGTGTATGTAAAGTATTAAAGCTTTACCTTACATATAAGAGATTGTCTACAATTTTTAGAAGAAGATTCAAAAAGTCCATAAATAGTATGCACCAATGTCTAAATTTCATTACATCTGGAACTTACTATTATAAACTTATGTGTAAGTACCAAATGTGAAAAGTTAGAAAGCAATTTTTTTTGTATACTCCTTTATCTGCACATAATTCTGAATATTTCTGAAGAACTTCACAATTTGATCAAAATAATGTGTGTTCCAAAACTCAAAATAAGTTTTATACTTTTTGATTTGTAGTTTTATGATATATAAGTTGAACTCTGATTCATCCTGAACTCAACTCAGTACAGCATTTACATGAGATATTAAATAAAAAAATAAATAAATAAGAAGGAAATGAAACTGTTTGGCTAGCATAAGAGTAATTTCATTTTTGTTATCCAAAATCCAAAGAGAAGTTGATACTGATAGCTTTTTTCACTGGTGAAACCATAGCAAACTCTGAACTTGTTCCTATACGGACAAATGTTATTGCTGCATATAACATGCATTCATAGCAAAACAACAATCTACTCAGACTATGATGGAAATAAAAAAAAATATATTCAAATAATACTATTCTCCAATTCACAGATATATTATTAAGTTATTCTCAGTAATTTTATTACACAACGTTTTTTTTTTGACAGTTTATCTACACACTAAGACAGGAGGCATTTGATAAAATTATTACAGATGGTTGCCCTTGACAGTAATTACTGCAGGATTAATGCAATAACAAAGTAAATGAAAGAAACAATTCCATTTACTTCCATGACTGATATTACTTATATCTGTTTATATGGGAACTAGTGTATTTAAAATATTCATTCTCACTGACTTCTAGCTTTTATTGATGATGAAAAATAAGGTTTTTGAAGATATTATAATATCCAAGGATAAAAAATCATAAAATTCGTATTTGATTAAATATATAACAAACTTTTTTGTAATTGTACAATTAAGGGATTTGGTAAATGTGAACTCACAGATAAAAATAACTAAGAATTTTACTACATAACTTGGTTTTTACTTTGAGATTTTCATACTCCTTGAACTTTTGAAAGATCCTGAAACATTATTAAAGCATATTATCAAATTATACATCTTATGTTACAAGCTCTGATTTTTTTAATTTTATAGGTGAGTTCGGGACATACCAAATGCAGCAGTTCCTACTTCACATACTAGCTGCAATGACGGCTGGTCTTCATATGTTATCTGTTGTTACAACTGCTGCTGTACCTGATCACAGGTAATAAAATTCAGATTTAAAAGATCATTAAAGACATTTTCAGTTAATAATACCGTATTAGTAGAACTGTTTTAGTATTAATGTAATATTGCAATTGACATTTAGGTGAAGAAATAGTTGTCAGTTCAAACACCTCAGTCTAAACATAATGTCTTGTATCTGTTTTATTCAAAACCCACAAATTTAGCAACACAGCTTTAAAAAACATGCAGAGTCTATGCACTACCTTAGATGTTTCACTTGGAAGGAAGGAAGTTTCAAAAATTAAATTTCTTATGTATTGAAACTCCTTAAATTCTAAAAGAAGATGGTGAGCAGTTTCAATGGAACTGTTGGCATAATCTGCAAGTTTGGCCTTCTCTTTAAAGTCCCATAGCTGTCAAATGAGACTTGAGTATACCATGTCCAGTTAGAAAACTAACAACCTTTCTAAGACTTTGTTTAATTAGTCTTAGTAAAAGCTAGTAAAGCATTCAACTGATCTAAGTTAAAAATCTTAAGTCATTTATGCAATAGTTTGTTTACAACCATGGCATAAGACTTGCATGCCAGTTTTACATTTTCATTGACAAGGCTTTTTTACTAAACTTATAAAACCTAATGTGATAATGTGCTTGGTGAAAGACAATAAGATTAATGCCTTTCTTACTGCATTTTATGTAAATGCCTTTACATTTCCAGACATTCTATGATAACCTGAAACCTAACCAAAAAAGTCTCTGCTATTCATATCAATCTGATTAAATGTTGTATTACAAATTTTGCATATAAAAATATGCTTAGAGATCATGTCAGGTAATGCTTGTAAAGCAATCTGTAAATCCAAGTGTCATTATATCCTCTTCTGAACCAATGAAATAACATAAAATGCTTTATTCTATTATGAATTGTTACAATTTGTAAAATGGAACAACAAAAATTTCTATAATTGGCCAGCTAGCTGATGACAGATGTTCTGCTCATACGTAGTATATATTACATATTGCAGCCCAAAATATCATATTTTATCAATAATAAATTTATAACTAACCAAATATTCATATTTGGACCTATTAATATAAATAATATCTGGTTTAACATGGTAAATAATTTATGAAAGAGTTGTTGGTATAAGATAGATATATACTGAGTTCTTGTTATAAGTGGATAAGAAAATTCTGAAATCAAATTATTCACCATCCAGGGTGGATAAACAATGGGGAATAAAGGGCTCAGTACATGCAACTAAAGACCAAGTGAACTCAAAGTACAATGAGCTGTAACACTAAATGGAATGATAATGGATGTTTTCAGACAATCTTTCCCTGCATTGTTGAATTTTCACTCTGTTTAGAGAAGAAAGGAGGTATCTTTATTGCCATTGAGACATTTTCATATCTGTAGTTTCATTGACAAAAATACAATTTTTTCTTGTTTTTAAATGCAGTTTTAGCATGTACACATTACATAACTTTACTTAAAATTATTTTTTAAAGAGTGTTATCATACTGGCAAAGCAGAAGTAAACAAATATGAAAAATATTGCTTCATCAGTTTGGCCTTATGCATGAAAAATACTTATAAGAATAGTACACGGAAAAATAGAACATGTAGTAGGAGCTGGATCAGATGACTTTTCAGTTGAAAGAACATGGATATAAGAGAGTCCATTCTGGCCTTAGGATTAATTTAAGATGGCAGGCTTAAGATAACGTGTTCCTCCTTAGAAAATATTTGATACTTCAAAATGAATAAAATGTATAAATTTTTACAAAATTTGAACTTAAATACAAAAAAAGAATGTTATAATCTGTAAAACAATCAGGCAGCAAATACAAGAGTAGAAAACAAAGGAAAAATAGTTCTGATTTAGAAAGTAGTGAAATAACAAGGTAATCTGACCCTGTTACCTTTAAATTTGTTCAAAGAAGCAATGCATGAACTAAAATAAATTTTTAAGAGCAAAATAACTATGTTTGGAGAATATATAAGATGCGAAACTTCATTGTTGTAGCAGAAACCACAGATTATCTGGAAAAAAATTCTCACTGGGATGAATTGATTACTAGAAGAAGAGAAATTCAGTTTGAAAATGTGATATAAAGAAGGATAATAAGATATTAAATTAAGATAGGAGAACACCGTGCACCAGAAGATTTTTATTTAGGTAGTAAAATTACAAATGATGGCTAAATTAATCTGGATATCAAAAGCGGCAGTGATACAAACAAATCGAGTTTCATGTAAAAAGAACTCTGCTAGTATAAATACTAGTAAGAATAAGAATTAAAAATAAATTTTAAAAAATCTTTGTATTGAAAACTGTATGGTTGTAAAGAATGTACAATAGAAAAAGCAAAATGGAAAAGGATGAAAGTTTTGAAATGTGATTTTAATAGAGGATGTTGAAAATTAGGTAGGTTGATAAAATTGAAAATCAAGATATTCAATGACAAATAGAAGTTGGAAATTTATAACAGTATCTTAAAAAGAGATAAACTATGTATTAAGATATCCACGTATAGTTAATTTAGTGGTCTATTTGTAGATGGCAAAAAAATGTACATAAAATAAACAGTAGATTATATGAAAAGATAATTGAGAATATATTCAAGGCATTTATATTTAAAGGACCCGTATTACAGACCAGGGTAATAAATTCCTTCCAATTAAGAAGAAAGAAAGAGAAAATAATTATGAAAAGAAGAATCCAGAAGGAACTAAAAGGGAATCTTTTTACAGGGTAACAGGTCCATTTAACAATCTATTCTTTGTCATACAAACAATGAATGGTACTTCCAAAAACTGTTGGTCAGAATGGTTACCAGACCAGAATAAGAATTAATAGAAAAACATAAGGGCACAGATGACGAAAATTGTTACGCTTCAACAATTAAAGGGATGAGGTGGATACTGGTTCTGCAGGCCAGGTGATATAAATACTGCCAGAGATTAGCAGGGATAGTCAGTAGTTCTGCAAGGCTGTGTTCGGTGCAATCATGATAGTAAGCGATAACAGAGTAGTTCCGTGAGCTCACGTTCGACATCGTTGCAGTGACGGTGATATCAAGAAGTATGTGGTAACAACAAATAAAGAGTACTTCACGAGCATTCCATTGTAGATAGTGGGGTAATGCAGGAAGTTGTTTGATGAGTTATTGATAAACAGTAGTTCACTTGTAAATGAGTAGAATACTGTCACTTTCACTAGTTTAGGTGGACTTGTGAAAGTCACTGAAGCTTCATATAACTTTGCTTCTTTATATGAATTACAAAAACGCAAAGCGTCACATATATAAATTACTTTTTTTAACCAAATTTTTGATGAAGCATGACAGATAAAGAAACGTGTAATGGTGATATGAAAGATCGTGATCGTACTGCAGAAATAATAGCGTGTACTACTGAGGTGCATTTATTTTCATAATTACACATATTTTCCAGCTTGCTCTATTTATCTGTTAAAATTATATCAGATAACATGAAACATAAAGATTCTGGAATAAATTTGTGAACACTCAAACATTTTATCACTTGCCGGGTAAATTTCATTATCATAAACTTGCGATCGGATATCTCTTCGAATAATCTCACCAGCAGCGTCTAATATTCTTTTTTCCCGCTTCCTCATCATCCGACTTTTGGTTATATCAGGTATTAAATAAAATTTCATGAGAGACATCTTTAAAACAAATAATTGTGTTGGAACCAAATTTACTGAAAAATAGTATATTGTCACCATAATGATTCATTAATCTTGTCTTTTTGTTTTTTCATCTGGAATATGCTGTGTTAAAATACTTTTCAATTCTTGTAATGATAATTGGCAATCATCATTTTCTTCAATGTATTTATAAATTTGTTCCATTGCTGCAACAACTTGTAAAACTTGAGGATGGACTTTTTCATCATGATCAGCTATTTTTGCGGAACTTTGTAATGAAGTGCAGCAATCCTTGGGATACTTGCCTTCAACGGCTACTAAGTTCATTACACCTGATATTCTTCCAAAAATATCTAGGTTAAAATCGTATTTTCATAATGCCAGCAAACCAAGTATCGATTCTTTAAAATTTAAATGGTTTACAATTATAAGTTTTCTTCGCTTAGCCTTTCACCGCTTTTGTTCTTTTATTTGGTCAGCTTCTTTTCCGCAAATAAAATAAATATTATTCCAGTCAAAAGCTACTGATGATGACTTACGCAGTTTTTTCTTCGGTGGAGAGTAAATTAACTGCTTTTGATCCTTCCTTTTAAACGATTAGATATATTTTTAGTTATTTATCTTTTACAACATACTGCATATACAAAAACAAATTCTGTGTTATTTAAAAAATTAAAACAAACATCTCCTCGTTCTGCAGATGCCTACCTTAAAGTAGGTAATCCTCTTGTAATTTTTATTATTTCTCCCAAATCCGTATTTTTTCCGGAACCAGTATCTAATTTTTCGCATATGAAGCCACTGTCAGTTTCATTCTGATCGTTGGCATTAACTTTATCCATCCTTAATGAAAATCTGCAGATATAAGTGAAAATGAAAGAAAAATAATTTTAAGTAACAATACATTGTTTTAATTTTTTCACAGTAATGTAATTGTTAACAATTATTATTATTATTTGATATTTCAAAAAAAAACATATACATAATATAAAAATACATATGTATAATATAAAACTAGCTGCTAAGAAGATTCATTACTTACGAAAAAAAATTATATATACAAATGTATATACTTATTGTGTTTAAAAACTTTAAATATATTCACTACTAGCTGTACCCCCCAAGCTTCGCTGTGGCACATCTAAATCTAAACCACACAATTCTAAAGATTGACCTTGAGCTTTATTGGTTGTGATTGCAAATGCCAATCGAATTGGGAATTACAATCTTTTAAATTGAAATGGTGTATCGGTCGGGATCATGGGTATTCGAGGAATGAGGACATCTTCACCTTTGAAAAGCCCCGTTAAAATCGTTGCTTCCACTACGTTATCCATCAATTTCTTAACTGCAAGTCGCGTGTTGCAGAGTTTTGGCTGATTAATATTCCGCAATAGTATAATTGGCACATCTATTTTCAATTTTAATATGTGTGGTGGCATCCCTGGCAGATCAAGTAAGTTTAAAAATTCCGTTGGATAATTAACTACTTCATCTGCTTCCAGAACGGTGTCTATCGACTTATATGTAATTTCCTCACTTTGAATGGTGGATTGAATAACATTATTAAGTTGATAGATATCTTTATTCTTTGCAGAAAGGATAGCTCGTTCACTGAGCCAATCGTGATTTCTATAATTAATTTGAATATCAGGAAATACTTTTTCGATCAGTTCTTCTTTCGATGTTACTAAATTACAAAAATTATCAGGAAATGATATTCGTTTAGACGTCTCATCGATTGGCAGCTGTCCGTTTCCAATGTCCAGTAACTGTCGTGAGAATACCTCAGCTGATGGATCATTCTGCAAATGGACACGCATATTCGTAGTCAACTGCAATGTACGTACGTGTCGCCACAGTGTTGAATATTTCAGGCAAGCATTTATTTCGTCTGCTGGTGTCGATCGAGAAATTACAGGCAATGTTTGCCTAAAATCGCCTGCAATCAATATCAAAACATTCCCGAATGGTTGAACGTTTCCACATAAAATCTTGTAACGATCGATCAAGAGCTTTAAGCGATTTTTTATGTGCCATCGTGCATTCATCCCAAACAATGAGTTTACATTTTTGTAATACTTTTCCCATACAGAATGCTTTGGAAATATTGCACGTGGGAGTCTCGATGATATGCATGTTTAATGGCAACTTCAGAGCTGAATGCACAGTCCTTCCACCTGGTAACAATGTCGCAGCTATTCCAGACGAAGCAAGAGCTAAGGCTATATCATTTTTTGATCGAACCGTTGCTAGAATCAATCTAATGAGGAATGTTTTCCCAGTTCCTCCTGGCGCATCCAAGAAGAAGGTCCCCCCAACTCCGTCATTTATCATTTGCATTATGCGATCATAAATGCCTTTCTGTTCACGCGTTAATTTGGGAATGTTTGATTGGACATATGAGTGAAGATCACCAATGTTGTAACTCTGTTCACGGCGTAAATCCACATCAAATGAAGCAATCGCAGCTCGGGTGGGTGCTGGCATTCCCAATTGACTAAGAACTTTATTTGCATTAGCTAAGCACTTGTCTTCAATATTTGTCAATGCTTCGTTGTAAATGCCTTCTGTAAATTCAGACAAAAGTGAATATTTAACCTAACAAAGGATTTTTTGCTCATTATGTAGGGATATTATTTTCTGTGTATTTCGTTATTTCGACTTTTTTTGTTTGCATAGTCTTAAGTCTATCTGGGCTATAAGAAAGTTAGGTGTTTTAATTTATTTACTGTAATTCATCCTTCTTGGTGGCTTTTCTTTTTGTTTTGTTGTTTTTTTTTATAAAATACAGATGTTTTAGCTGTTAAATATAATTCAAAGAAATTTGTTACTTAATCAGTTGTGATTTTGTTTACAATCGCAACGGCCATACGGGCTCTTTGTGATTGGTCGTTGTGTTTGACAGCGGCCATCTTGCATTGATCTGATTGGTTTTCCTTTGTTTACATTTCCATCTGATTTATTAGTCTCTTATTTATTAAAAAACTGTACAAATTAAAAATAGATAGATAAATTTATTAAAAATAGACGAAAACAATCTTTGATGCGGGTTATATATCGTGCTAAAATTTTTTTTTATCGTGTTTTAAAAAAAATAAAATACAGTTGTTTTAGCTGTTAAATATAATTCAAAGAAATTTGGTCGTTGTGTTTGACAGCGGCCATCTTGCATTGATCTGATTGGATTTCCTTTATTTACATTTCCAAATTAAAAATAGATAGATAGATTTATTAAAAATAGATGAAAACAATCTTTGATGTGGGTTATATATCGTGCTAAAATTTGAGCTCAATCGGTGCAGAACATTTTGAGTTTTTGAAGCGTACACAAACAAACTTAACATTTTTATATATATATAGATTTGGATACAGTAAAAATGTTCTAACTATTGTTTATCGTAATTGATGACATATATATATTTATCTATGTATATGTATATATAATTATTTTAAATTCTTATGCAATTTATTGTTTTTCATAAGCAGAAGAACAACCACATGTTTCATTCACTTCACTAGAAGTGAAATTGAACTATTCTGTGAGTAGCAACAGCTGCCAATTCCGGATTTCGTTCGTCTGCCCTTCTCCCTCTTCGATCCCTTTCAAAGATCTTTGCTTTATACCTGAAATGTTAGTTACGTTATAAAAAGGTTATCTTTAATAAAAATTCAACTTTTAAAGCAGACGAATATATTTAATAATCATAAATAAGTTGGATATATTAAATAATTGGTCATTATTTGTTTAAATAATTAAAAAACAAAAAGCGCAAAGAATTATGAGGTAAACATTTTAGTATTATATATTAAAAAAAAACACTACCCAACAGTTTTTACTTAAATTCATTTAGAATACTCGGGTTCCGAGGAATAAATCTAATGTCACTCCACTATAATGGTTAGCTCAAAATACTTTAATGCAAAATAATATTCAAAATAAAAACAAAAATAACAGCGATTGTGTGTACATATAAAACTAAGTGAAATATTATCAAGATACTTAAAAAAAACTTAGGAAATCAATAGAAATTGGTTTTCATTTTTTCTAGTTTCATACCTCCGACAAAAATGAATCAAGTTATAAATTAGTGTGATCAACAGTAAAGAGTGTTATTGGAATTTATGAAACAGTTAATAAATCTGGATAAGGATATATGGCAAATTCTTTAAGAGTAAAGTTCTGACATAAAAAATAAATGAATGGGAGTTGATTAAAACCATTCAAATAAATGATATAGATAAGGGATTCATTTACTCAAGCACGCACACAAATACATGTTTACACACAAATAAAGAATGATAAAAATATAAGGCAAATAGTAGATTTAAGATTTGACAAGAGAAAGAATAATGATTAATATGTTGTGATCGATTTTTATCTTTTTAAATAGATCTATCACAAGTTTTTTGTTGTTGATTTAACATCAATAAAATTCAAGTGTCTGATATTAACACTACTTTTTGGTTTAAACATACATATATATATAAAAGCCAATATCATTCATTTACTAACATTGATTTTGCTAGATTTATGATCCTAAGAGCCTGTAAATTGATAAATCAGTTTGTCTTTCTGATTCCAAGAGAAATTTTAATTCTTTTAATTCGTGTAGGAAAACTCCTACGCGAATTAAAAGAGGCTTAAACTTTCAATAGCAATTTTAATTCAAAATCATTAGCTTTTCTTGAAATTTAAAGAAATATCTTCAGTTTTTTTCTGAGAAAAGTGAACTAAAATCATAAAAATGCACAGACAGATAATATAACTTTACACTGTTCACTGAGTTGCCCAAGAAATTAATTTTCGTGAAAATCAGTTATAAATTTTTTGATATTCCATTAAAATACAATGATTCTCTTTATCTATGTGAAGAAGGAGTATCTAGTTAGTAATGATATATTGAGAAATGGCAGAATCACCAATGAAATGCATGTGGCCAATCCCTACAGGAATTGAAAGTTCCAGTATATTTACTGTAAGTTGCCAGTATGCCATTACAGATGAAACCAGAGTGGCTATCCCATCCAGTTTGTTTAAGGAATAAGAAATAAAGTGTAAGGAAGAGGGAAAAAAGAGAGAGATAACTTTCAGACGGACCACCTCTGATTTAATACTTACCATCCTCCCAAAGACTGTGTGCAATAATAATATGATAAATGGCCTCAAAGAAATGTTTTTCTTATGTTTCTTTTTCTATTTTTAATAAATTACTTAATGTTACCAACCTAAAGATTTTCTTGATCTTCCAGGTGTAAGTAATAGAATTTCTTTTATTATCCAAGGTATCAAATCACACACATTCCTGTCATCTATGCAATAAATATTATTAACCACTGATCAAACTAAAATTTTTATTTATTTTTACTGAGACTTTTTAAAGTCTCAGTAAATAAAAACTTAGTTTAAAGAAAAACTAGAGTAAGCAACTTAAGTATGAAGTGTCACTTATCAATCACTGTACCTCCCATGCTCTATATCTATATCGTAGTCAGATAAAATTGTTATAATTTTAAGGGGAAGGGGGCTCTGTTTAATTAGTTTTTTAAATACTTGCTAAAAAATTGAAACCCTCACATGTTGAGATTTTGTTGAATATTAAAGTTATCCAACATTTGCAAAGACCAATGGTACCCAAAAACATAAATTTTATCCCAATTAGACAGATAAACAAAGGTAGACTGCCAAATTGTATCATACAAAATGAGATACGAGGGCTGTCCAGAAAGTAGCTTATGTTTTGAAATAAAAAACCAACCAAATAAAAAAAATAAATTTTATTATATGCATTTGAAAGAGACAATCTTAAACTATTTTTCCACATAGTCACAATTTAAATTGAGGCACTTATCATAATGATGCACAAGCTTTTCTATTCTTTCACTGTAGAAATCTGCCACCTTAGATTTTTGGTACCCATCTTGCACAAAAGCTATCATAACCAAGCTTCCCCGATACAGTTTCATACAGTAAACTTTGTGAAATTTGGGGGAAATGAAGCGAGAGTTCTGTAATTGTAATGTTGAGATTTTCACGAATTTTATCATTGATTTTCATCGTCAGTTCATCAGTCACAAAGCTAGGCCAACCACTGCAGTCCTCATCATGAACATTGGTGCAGCCATTTTTAAACTGAATGCACTACTGCCTCAGTCCACCTTCACTCATTACTATATCTCCAAACACCTCACAAAGTTGCCAATGAATTTCAATTGCTTTGAGGTTTTTTGCCAGTAAAAACCTAATCACTGAATGCACCTCACAACTTTTGGGATTTTCTATTGATGTGCAGATTTCAATAATTCACAATGAACAAAGCAGAAAAATCACAGTCCACACACTACAACAGCTTGATGCGTAAGTGTAAAAACGTTTTGACACCAAGATGGCTAGCGACTCTATCCCCACCCATCTCCATGCTAGGCACAAACGTAAATTACTTTCTGGACCACCCTTGTAGATAGAGAGAACAGAAGAAATGTAGAAAACTTCTGAGTGTGTTTGTGTGTGTATATATATTCATGCTTGGACATTCATCTACAAAATACTTTTTTTTAATTGTATTTGTATAATACATATGTACATGAAACTCAACCCAGAAATTTAATAGCATTTGTAACATAATGATAATTATCAACACTTTGTAACTATCGATCTATGTACATGTACATTAACTGCTACAGTTGAATGGTTTTAGATGATATGATATGACAAGAAGTATTAGTTACTCCCTTAAGTGCCATAACTAATAATAACAAGCTTCCCGTGGCACTTACTGTGAAAAAATGATGAGTGAATACTGTGAAAAAATGATGAGTGAAATGTTTCTTGTTTCCGTCAATAAGCCAGTATTAAAGATTGGGATCAATAATGTATAGGAATTAAAGTACTCCCTTTTTTGAAAAACAATAAATTATAATATTATACCTCAATTCAATAACAGAATAATTTTGAATATTTGTACTTTAATTACAGATGTGCCGTTCCACATTTAGAACAAAATAATACCTATCTTCCGTTTAATTCGCCAGAAGTAATAGACCAGTGGATACCTAAATTGAGTAATGGAGCACCTGATTCATGTCATGTCATTGATTCAGAGACAAATTTAACTACTACATGTAACCATTGGGTTTATGATACTACGTATTACAAAACATCTCGCGGCATGGAGGTATGTATTAAATGCATTATTAAACCTCAGTAGCCAGTTTATAAATATAACAATTCATGTTTATTAGTCTGTCTTATCCATGGGAAAATATAAAGAGTGGGCTACCCAAAATGGAAATCAGTTGATTTTACATGCTTTCTACAGTAAATTATATACTTATTCTAGAACTTGGATCAATTAATTTATGTGTTGTTTCTATGTCAATTGGTTTTATTATTAAGAATTTAAATTTATCATAAATTACATCCTCAGGGTTTTGGGGATATGTAGTGGGATGTTTTCCAGCCTGAACTTATGAAAATTCTAGATCCATCCAGATGATTCAGTACTCATAGAGTTCTGGACCAATTTCTGTAAATTTCCTTGGTAACTGAATGAGGTACATAATCTTGTTGTTTTGTACTATTTGTTCTATACTTTTTTTTAGCTATGTATGCATGTAAGGCATCTGAGGAACAACCAGGGTTGCTTTTTCTGAGTGTAATGAGATTCATTAATTAATCACTCTCTTTGGTGAATAGAATGAAGGTGTCAGATTTAATGCTGAATATCTCCTGCATTTGAGTAAGCTTGGGTTAAATGTACATTTCTTTTTGAAGTATAGTTTGAAGGCACTTTATCAGAGTTGTTGACGATTGCCAACAATAAGCTGCGTTTCATTAAAAGTGATATGCTGATGCAGAAGTAATTTATATAAGATAAAAGAAGCTCTTTTTTTACTTTTTTTTATTTTTTAAATGGCATTGACTGCTGTGGTCATAGCACTAAAAAAAATGCCAACAGGGCACAGCAAGTTGTCCAAGCATTCCTTATTTTAGTGATCTATAAGAAACAGTTTTTTAAATGTGGCTTTGGCTATTCACATTTTACTTTACACACCCTTCAATTTCTGTAATCCTACTTACTGAGAGGTTCCAGGAGTTGCAACAATCCAGTTTACTGTCTTATCCAGAACCTAATTCCCTTTAATATTTGCATTTGGGGAACATGTATTCCTCATGCCATCTAGTGATGCTCTATTATGCCCTTTTATATAACTACCATATAATTGTGAATCATAGTATCCTTATAGTTTATGTTTTGTAGATTTTGTCAAAATTAAATTAACACATCAAGGTGATAGTAATTTAAGTGAAGATGTGGGTGAAATTTACATGCTGTTTAAATCTCTGAAATCCATTAGACTTATATCTGAACAGTAGCATACATTTCTACATTCCTTAATGCTTTTCTATCTTGATGATTATTTACATTTTATGTACATAAAATTAAAAAAAAAAAAAATTAAGTAAATTTATTACTTAAGTTTACGACAATTTATTTACTTACTTTGAATGGCTGGTTATCACCTTTAATATTATAATAGAATTAAAAAATACCAAACAATTTTAAAACTGATTAAAAGGTTTTTATGTTAATACTTGATTAATTAAGTTAAAAAAGCTTTTAATTACATTCTTAAATGAACCAGGCATGAGATGCTTTAGAATGATTACGCTATTGTCAGTACCATTGTTTGTCTCAGATAAACCTTGTCTTTAACTACTGTTTAGTTGTGACATCTAATAAACAGAAACAGTTCATGTTCAAAAATATATGAAACAGCTAAGTAATTTCTGCCTAAAAAAATTTATATCTTTAATGATTGTAAAAGGAAGAAATACTTATACCTAACAATAAAATTTTAAGTTGCTTCAAAACAACCCATATCAATCACTGAATATATTACATATGATATATATTGTATTTCAAAATTTAATGGTATTAAATATGGTTAAGATAGTTTATCACATAATTAGTTTAAAATTCTTAAGAAAAATTTTACTACTAATGCAATATTACATTTAATGAATTTCTTCCCTGTTGTAAGGTAGCCCTTGATAGATAGATAAAATATCAGCACAATGCATAATAATTTAAAGTTTATCTGAACTTTCTTAGCTATAAAATTAATGAGAAACTATTTACCCCCCCCCCTCCCAAAAAGTTATATAATAGAATAAAAAGCTATTAATTATTATAATAGAAATGAATAAAAAGCTATTTTTATTCAAGAACTTGATCTACTGACTATGTAATGTTCTTTGGCTATAATGTAAAACATAATAATTGCTAAACTGCTGATAAACAGCTCCTTTATAATGTAATGTTATACTTTTGTCACTATGGTTCAATTACCAGTGGTGTCTAAGAAATCTTAAACTAATACTTAATAATTTTTAATGCAAAAATGTAATTATGTTTACAAGCTGTATACAGTAGTAATGTATTCTTGAATGTAAAAACAATAAAATCTTGTTTATGACCAACTCCAAATTTAAAAAAAATATATATTATTTGAAATTTTGGTGATCAGAGCATATTATTGTATAATGTCCCTGTTACAGTCCCTGAAAAATAACACATTCTCATTTTATTATTACAGAAGCAATTAAATGTATTAATAATAATGTAAATTAATGAATGATCATCTCTCCAGTTAATTTTTTTTTATCAATTTCTATTCCAGTGGAATTTTGTATGTGACAATAGATGGATGGGAGCAGTTACACAATCAGTATATATGTTTGGAGTATTTACAGGAGCTGTTACACTCGGTAGCATGGCTGACAAGTTGGTATAGTAGTATATTATTGATACTGTAATTGCCAGTAAATAAAACTGAATAGAACAAATATATACAATAAACAAGAAGTGGTAGCTTTTAATGTGTAAATCATCCAACTTCTTTTACTGCATCTTGAATGTTTGTATAAAAATGTTTAGTAAATGGATAAAAAGAAATGATGGAGTACTAAGTCAAAATGAAAAAAATTTCTCCTTTATTGCCATCATATTTCATGGCCTGACTATCTCAGTGGGTGTTATATGATGTTATCAAATGCTATGAAGTGACAACAAGAATAACTTATGAAATTAACATAAAATGGCATTTACATGCAATTATGATACTCAAAAATGATACAACCCATAAAATGAAGGCATAAATATGCAATGATAAATTTTATGTTATGTTCTGCCACATGGCAATACTCAGTCATACTCACTCAATGTTAGTCGTATTTAACAGTTGAAGTAATTTTGTTATGCTTTAGTATTACTTCAGCATCCATTTGTCAAAGATGAATCGATTTTTACTGCAGAAATTTATTTTTAAACAAATTTTTGAAATATGAATAATTTTCTGTTAAAATTCCCCCAGTCTGCATTACTGCTATATTAATAATATAATGTTTGATACATAAATTTAGGAGATTGGGAGCATACAGAATCAAAAGGATCTAGGTCAATTTTTGCTGTTAATTGCAGATCTTGAGGATATGAAAGAACATTTGGCTCATTCACCCAGAAAACCTCTAACAAGTCTTATCCTCTTAGTCAAGACTCAGCAGCACTGCTTTCAAGAGCTACAAACTGTTAAAGCTGCATACTTATTGCATTAGATGCAATAAGTATGATTAATGTAGATTAAAGTAGATGCAATAAGTATGATTAGATGCAATAATTGTACTCTAATGCAGTAAATGTAATGTAATGAAGAAGAACTTTTTTTCCCCTTTTTTTTCTTTAATCCCAGGTCCACAGTCAAGTAATTCTTTCCACAGAGGATGAGATAAGTGTTTTGTAGTGTGTGTGAAAAATGCCATGCCTGACTGGGATTCAAACCCAGGACCTCTGGATGAAAGGCCGAGAGGTCCTTTCACCACGGAAGTCGGCAATGAATAAAAACTGGTTTCACCTTGGTGCCTTGTGAACAGTCAAGATAGCTGAACATGGAGTAGTACAAATTTTTTTACTTTTTACAAACCATCATTGTATATTCATAAAATTTATATTTAGTATATGCAAACACTTACTACCATAAACAAGTATTTTATTTAAGTATTAACTTAGCAACAACAATTCTTTTGTTATTGTATTTGTCCATATTCTCTTCTGTACTAATATCTCAAATATAAAAGTATAAAAACCGTTTACCACCAAGAGTACAGAATTCGATAATGCTTCTTACCTTATACTAATTATTTTTTTCCAACAGCGCTTTCAACTTTTTCTTCAAAATCACACATTAAATTCAAACCATTAAAATTATAACATATAAAAATATGTAGTCATAAATATTAAAAAATATAAAATTGAAAAATTAAAAAAAAAAAAATTTTTAATGTGCCTAGCCATACATTCAGTACTGTGCTCAAGCTACATAATAAAATTATTTTTTTATTTTTTTTATATTTTACATTTTGTAATATAATTTTTTAAATTTCCATATTAAGGTAAAAATATTTAAACATTATAATGATACAGTGGTTAATAACATGAATGCTTAAAAAGATATTCTATTAAATTACGGTTTTAAAGGTATTATATTTTCATCAGTTATATAGAATTTGGTGCATTTAACAGGATTATACAGTTTTACTTTTATGTTAGCTACACCTGTGACTAGACATGAGTAACTATTTCAAAGTGAAGTCTTGAATACAATGGAAAGGTTAATTTTGAATAAAAATCATGCAAATATTTCCTGTACTAATATTGTAAACATAACCTCTTTCTAAGAATCATACCAATGACTACAATGATGCTACAGAAAAATTGTTTGAAAGAGTATCGTTTCAAACAAGATTTCTATAAATAACTTTGAAACTTCTGCATTGGTAAAAACTTTGTGGAAATTAATTTTATCCAGTATTTGAATTTTGTTTTATGTTTCAGCATCAAATAAAGAAACAGAAAACCATGTTTTTTTCACCTTAAGGATGGAGCAACTATTCACACTAAAAAAAAACCCTGGCAAAATACCAATCTTGACTTACAAGATGCGAGCATCTTGTATATTTTTTAATTGTTTTCCTTTTAATAAATTTTCTTTCATTCAAACAGCATTCAGTAAAGTTTTTATTCAAATCTCATTAGTGTTTTTTTTTAATTTTTGTCACAAACAGACAGAAATTCTAAAATTATAGAAACCATTTCTATATGATAAGAATGTATGATGATGCAATCCATGTAAACAGTAAAAAAACTATTAATAGATCTGTAGGGTGTTAGAATGTTGCACTGAATCAGTACTTGGTGTGGAAGATAGGTAGATAGATAGGTACTCTGGGTGCTAATCTGAAATCTGATCTCATTGTTTAAATTTTAATTCTAATGGCGTCTTGATATTGTGTGCTAGCCATTATTTTGTTGTTGAGTTCTAATTTAAATATATCTTGGCCTGAGGATTAAATTATAAAGAGCTGCAGCAGTTACATATCATTCACATATATATGTAAGTCAGTTACATATGAGTTACACTACACCTCATGTCAGTATACAAATCAATCAGTTGATAAGCCAGTAAATCAAATTTCAGTTGTAACTAATAAGAACAAACTCTAAAACTCCTGAGTAATGCTGATCCCAGTGATCATTCAAATTTAGAAAGGAAAAATGAAGCATTAAAAAATACTTTATTTAATTTCCTTTGACTTCTTTTATTGGCATTTAATCATTAATAAATGATGACAATAATAGTCGATTTAATTTAAAATTAATGCCTTTTAAGTATAAAAAAAATTAATCATAAAAGAAATAATGAAACATCCCTATAAGAATACCATTTAATAGCTTTCAGTAGATTTTGCATGCTAATTAGCTCTCTTCAGAGTTGTACTCCAACTCCATTATCAGTTAGTATTCACTTGCAATAACATAACATTTTTACAGTTCTAAGATGCCTGTAAATGCGGTTACAGGCAGAGGCAAGATGAAAATAAGGAAAAGATCTGGAACCAGTGAGCCGACCTGCCATACCAGACATACTGCCAGCAGGTGGGGAAGCTCATTAGAGTTGCAAGGACATTTTCTGGGCTGAGTAATACTTGATTGTTGAGCCGACCCAGGGGAGCAGGAGAACAAACAAACATAAAAAAAAAAAGATGCCTGGAAAAAGAAAAGTCTTACTTATGAAATCAAAAAGTTATGTTTGCATAGTGTTTGATAATTTAATTATACTTGTATATACATTTGTTTTTCAATTTTACTATGTTATTAGATTTCATAATGTCCTTGAATTAAGTGCATTACAGTTTTCTGTGGTATGTAATATATTTTTTGTAGTGTGTTACATATGTATGAATGTTTATATGGTTTTTATTTAATGGTTTACAAACTAGATTATGTTATTAATGTAATAAAAAATAAATATGTTTACATATATCATTTAATCGGGAGAAATTGTTTATCATACAACTCTTTCATTATAGCATTTTTCTTTCAGGTATGGCCGTAAAATAATATTTTATGTATCAGCTGTGCTTCAGCTAATATTTGGTTTATTAGTGGCTTTTATTCCACACTATTATATTTATTTGTCTGCAATGTTTATCTATGGTATGTTTGGATCAGCTGGTGCTTATATAACTGGATTTGTTATGAGTAAGTTCAATATTATTAATCATTAACAATACTTATTTTAAGAAAATATTAAAAGTAGTATCAGGCATTAATGAATTTATATTGTTATTTAATAAAGTGTAACAAATTAGAAAATAACACTTTTTCAATTCTTTAAATTTTAACCTTAGAAGTCTCAGTGATAAATAATAACAACCAAAATAAACATACATAATAAACTAACATAAAACAACAATAAATAATAACCTTCTGATCTTTAATTTAGCATTGGCAAGATATCAAATTCAAAATTTAAAGAAATATTAAAACAGTATAATTTTCAATATTTTAGTGCAATTTTTTTTAATTTATCTTATTTTATAATTTTTTGTAGTTTTTTTTTTTTTAAATAAATCATGGAAGTTGGTCCACAGAGAGATGAACAAAGCTTACACAAAAAAGTAATATATATAGATCAAATTGGGAATTTTTAAAGGAAATTCTTTATGTACCAACAAAAGATTCAATACTTTTAATACAAAGAAAATGTTCTTAAAAATTGAACTACCTATATGTATATACCTTTTCTTGTATATATGTAGTACAACTAAATTTTAAATATTCTAAAATTCTGAGCTAAAAATTGTATTTAGAGAATCTTTCATGTATCAATTGACTATTCAAGCAAACTACACAGGAGTCTGTACTATACATTGATTTATATATTGGTAATAAATAATTTTATATAATTTTATAATATTAAAAAAGATTAATTAATTAATTAATTATCATGTCTTACATTGACATTTTAATAATAATCCAGCTACATAATAGCTCCATAAAAGTTTCTAAAAGCATCCTTTTAATGGTATAATTTAAAAAAAAAAAACATTTAATCATATACCCTCACACTGACCAATAAATTCATCTAAAACAATTAATTTTTGAAAGATAGAGGTAATGGAATAGGTTTTCAATTTGTTTCAATTGCAGAAAATGTATACAAACAAAGCAGTTTGTTTTTCAAATTTGGTGGTAAAGTAATATTTTACCTATGTGCTTCAATTAATATTTGGTTTTAATAAAATTTAAAATTGTACCCATAAACTTGTTATTAGGCAATCTCATAGTGCTATTATTATTATTATTATTTCATTTTGTTTAGAGTCTTTATGTGTGGTATAATTTACAGCCCAATCTGTATAATTTTAGTTGTTAAATCTTTGAACTGTTCACACAAACAATTTATCCACTATTACTTTATTCTACAGTAAAGGTTTTTCCAGGTATCCTTCCCTAAATTCAACCATGAAGTTTTCATTACCCTTTTTAATAATTTCTTGGCAATCCAGTTAATAAATGTTATTCTAACTTCTGTTCTTCTGCAAATTATTGATTCTCATTGTCATTTAATATGATGATTGAAGACATAAGATATTATAGAAAAAATAAATAATTATTTACTCCAGAATAATTTTACATGTTGCACAACCACCATTTTATCTTCCAGACCTTAAGACAAATGTAATAGAAATTGCTGTCCATAATCTAAACTGAATGTAGATAATTCAATAAGTTTTGATATCTAATCCTTTCTAGGGTTTGAACTCAAAAGAACTATGTCTTAAAACTGCATTACTTAAAAGGCAAATTAAACAAAAATAATCATACTTATATTTGAAGCAAATAAACAATAAAAAACAGGCATACATTCCCTTTACTGTAACTTAATAAGTCTAGTATGTCATAATTGCATCCTAATGCACTGTAGTCTTCAAAATTAAATTTTATTTATCTCGTAATATTACAGAAATTAAAAAAACACTACATGCCCATTCAGTGTAATAAGTGAATGCATTCTATTTTTTAAATTTTATGAAGACATATTTCCATCTATCTCCTCACTGACACATCAACACAGCAATGGTGTTTTATGTTATTCTGAATGTTCATTGGTTACATTCAAAACTACCTGTCTAGATACATATTTCTCAAGACTTACTTAAAACATTAGAAACAATGCCTTTCAATATTTCACAAAGGTTGATTACTCTTTATTCACTTCCTAATAAACATCAAATTATTTTATTTAGAGATAATTTCACATTATCTGATGTGAATAACAAATAGAGAAATAAAAATGTTAATGTTGTGTAAATATTTTACCTAAACATCCTATTGTTATTTTCCAAAGAGTATTTGGGATAATTTCATGATTTTTATCTAACAGCTTCCATTTCTGTTAATAGTAGTACTCTTTTTTCTTTTAGTATTTATTGAGTTTTTTTTTTTTTTTTTGTAACTGATAGTAATTCTCTGGTATAAATTTGAAGTTTACACTGTGCATATGAATGTGACTAACTACTTTAGAATTTAAAAAGATGAAAGACTTACTAAATATCTCTTTAAGAAAATCTTAGGTCTTTTATACCAAAATTTCCCACTTACATTACTGACAATTATTTTTGATAATAATGTTTTTAGTATTGAAATTATTTTTAACATTATTATTTGTTAACATTATTTTTGATAACATCAAAACATTATTTTTTGATAATGTTTTTAGTATTTTAATATGAATTTCTTTTTTAGCTATGGAACTAGTTGGAGCATCAAAACGTACAGCATGTGGTATGACATTTCAAGGGATGTTTGCATTAGGTGTTATGTTAGTAGCAGTATGGGGATTTTTCATATCTGACAGAGTTTATCTTCAAGTTGTTTATGGTTTGCACAGCTTAGTTCTGATTGGACATTGGTGGTAATTAAATCTCATACAAAATGTTATATATATTTTTATTTTCTTTATGTAGATAAGAAAGAATCTTTAGTCTTAATACATCATCAGAATTGTTATAAAAATGAATGTGCCTATAAATTTGAACTCTATATACCTTAGAGATTTACAAATCATTTTATAATAAAATTAGAAATTAATTTCTTGTATTGAAAATAATCTTCTGTAACTGGTTTTTATTGAGAATGGTAAAATTCTATATGGTGATAAAAAAATTTTCCACAAACTGTTTCAGCATTTTCATAAAAAATTGTGTTTTTACAGGAACTAATGTCATAAAAGGTTTTCCATGAATTTTATTATTGTATAAGATGGTTTGTATTCAAATAATGTAGTTCTATGAACTTCAAAAAACTTTGTTTCATAATTACTAAAAGCTAATTTATAAATTTATCAGCCTACAAAAATTGATTATTATTTCATGCTTAGACAATGGAAAAATACAAAAACAATGAAAGTTCATTAATTGTAGTTCCTTATAAGAATGCTTACAGGTTTTATATTTCTTATATCTGCCATTTTTCTCCAGACTTCCTTCAGTAGCCTAGAAGTTTATTCCAAAATTTAATTTAAATAACAATCCTCAAAACACTGTTGTTTGTTGTTTATGAGATGTAATCAATTTATGATATACTGCTGTCTTATCAATTTATCATTAAGAATACTTATTTATCCTAAAGATATTTTTGAGCTAAACCTTTTTATGTGATGATAGACTTTTTAGATGAAATATTATTCTTACTGATAAATGTCTTAAACTGAATTATTCACGTTCCTTGAGACCAGAATTGTCATTAGTATTATCTTAGTTACAGAGCTGACTTATCGCTCTTGCTTTCATCAAAAAAATTATAAAAGAATCAACATCACTGATTACAGGACCTTAGATTGAATATTCCTTTTTGTCTTTATTTAAAGTGTGTTTACATTCCATGATCATGAAATTTTTACATAAAAATTCTACATTCACTTGTCATGAAATTTTTTTATGCATAAGATATGAGCATGAGATGTTCAAAGTGATTTCTCTTCTGTTTTTAACAATTATTTTGTTATCGCATTTTAGTCATATTTTAACACTGCAACAAATTTTATAACTACATTATGTTTCATATTACTATACATAAATAATATTAATCAATATTCAACTGTTTTTTTTTTATTAGATCTATAAAATTAAGGAAACGATATTAGTATTGACTTTTACAAAGATATTGCCAAATACTGTTGCTGCTACCATCAAATGAAAATTAAATTTTAACCAGTAGAAATATAATACAGTTGCATCTTCACAAATATGCACTGTAAGATTTTGTATTGTAGTTCAGTTATAACTCTCTACAGTTAAAAAATAATTTATCTGAATTAACTAAACCTAAGTAAATTGCAACATTTAAAAAGTATATATATAATACAATATACTTTTATATAAATATATAAATACTTACATACTTTTAAAGATATGTATATTATTTTTTTTAAATCTGTTCTTTTAAGAATCATACTCCTCTGTACTATACACAAATATATTTATTTTTAGATTAACCAAAGTTCAGAATAAATAAAGGGATGACTTACCTTATTCCTCTATATATGCAGGAGCGCTTTCATACATTACTTGCATCATCAGCTCCATTGTATTCATATATTCATCTCAAATTACATTACAAACTTTGTAAAATATAATAACATATCATACAGTTATTTAAAAATTTAAAACCTTTAATCTTTTTATTTCTTTATTTTAAACCTTTATTCAGTTAAATTAAAAATTAAAACAAAATTTAAAAATATAAAAAATTAAATAATAAAAATTTTTACATATGTAAAAATATGATGTCAGAGTGTAAAATCAAATTAAAATTAACAATCTAAAATCAAAAATTCAAATAAAAAAATTTTAAGTAAAGTAATTATGCATGTCTTCCATTTAACTGAACTTACTTTATATTCTGATTGAAATATATTAAATTATATACATCACTATCAAAATAGATGGTTGTGCAGTCTATTACAGCTTTCAAAATACTGTCACCCTCATATTCTGTCTGAAGGTTAATCATATTAAATCTATCTTTATGTTTATAAATATATATATATATATATATATATATATATATGTATACATATAATCTTTTTAAACTGTCTAATCCCTTACTATTCATATTCATATTATATCTTTTAACTCCCAGTATTTTTAAATTTGTCCTAATGTCAGATATTGTATGTTTATTTTTAATCAGATGATCAGATACATTAGTAAAACCCAGTTTACTAACTTTTTTATAATTTCTAAAATGTTCCAAGAATCTAGCCTTAAATGATCTAGCGTTCTTTCCTATATAAATATGGTCACAATCATTACATTCACTTTTATAAATACCACTCAAATTATATAAATCAGATGAATTATTATGTTTATTACTTATTAGATGTTATATTTTGTGGTTATTTGTCTGGTATGCAGGTTTAAATTTATTATTACAATAAACCTTTGTAATATGTTCAACTATTTTATTAGTATATATGTCACAGCGAAATGATGAAAACAGAGATTTGATCAAATCCCTAAGGTAGATTATCAATTCACGGAATATATTAAAATTTCAACTCTGTGGGGCGATTTCCCTAAAGAAAGTAAGTGATTTGATCAAATCCCTTAACTGTTTTAGTGAAAAGATGAAATAATATTGTTTAGATATTAAAAGTATTTATTTAGTAAATCATACATTATTAAATGTAGAATAGGTAATACAACAATAGTCATTGAAACAAAAATTATTTATATGAAACTAACTGAAAAAAAACTATGAAAAAACTTATAACTTTCGAATAAATAATTTGTGTTTCATTGACTATTGTTGTATTACCTACTCTACATTTAATAATGTATGATTCACTAAATAAATAAGTCATGACACCTTCTATCCTTCGTTATTTGAGTCCTGACTTGTTTATTCCATCCATAATAAAATATCATGGGTATGAGTTGTCCCGTAAACAACTTTACTTTCAAACTCCTGTAAATAAACCTCAGATAGAATGGATGGCAAAGGAAAACCCAACGGTAGAGTGTTTTCCTAGGTGTAATATTTGTCATAAAATTTAAAATAATTCTGTTTGTATATATTTCTTATAATAGCAATAATATTTTCAATAAATAAGGGATCTTCATGATTTTGTATTAATTTATTTTTTACTATTTTAATAGTTTTTTCTATGGGCATACTAGGATATATTACAAATATCATAGCTAACCATCCTAGTTTTATCACTAATTTTTAAGTATTTTAATTTATTTACTAATTCGTATCCATTTTTTATATTAAATTTGTAACCTAAATTTATTTTGTTTCTAAGTATTTTATCAATTATTTTAGATAGTGTAAGAAGGAGCGGTTTTGAAGCTAATTAAAGGTCGCATAGATATACCCGGTTTGTGTATTTTTGGTAGTCCTGTTAATATACGTGCACTTGGTTGATAAGGGTACAACCTTGTGTGATATGTTAAATTATTTTTATAACTGAAAATGTTGCAGTATTTTATTAAACTTCTAGTAATTCTTTGAAATTTTTTCTTAGGGTCCTTTATTCCATTCACTCTCCATTCATCATCACATCATTCTCCGTTTTCAATTTTCAATTCTCAGTTTTATTTTTGATTTTAATTTGATTTTATGTCTTGATGTCATATTTTTACGTATGTAAAAATTTTTACAATTTAATTTTTAATGTTAATTTTAATTAATTTTTAAATTTTGTTTTAATTTTTGTTTTAATTTTTAATTTAACTATATAAAAATTTAAAATAAAAATATAAAAAGATTAAAGGTTTTGAATTTTTAAATAAAATAAATTAATAATATAATATGTTACTATGTATGTGTACTATGTATGCATAATATGTATATATGTATAATATGTATATATACATTACTGACTGATCTCCTTAGAGTAATAGCATTTTTCCTTTTATCCAAAAGTACTAGGTTCAAAAACCATTAGGACAATATTTTTCATTTGCAAAAACATTCATCTCATTGCAAAATAGAAAAACAAAACTGGGTGACTAAGAATGGGGCTGTAAGTATACATCTGTGTTTACTTATAAATAAATATTAACTATTATTTATGGGTATTATGTTTCAGGCTAATAGATGAGTCACCAAGGTGGTTGTGGTCTCAAGGTAGATATAATGAAGCAGTTGATATTATTGAAAAAGCCATAAAAGTAAATGGTTTTACCATTGAACTTGACAAAACAACATATCTCTCTGCAACTAAATTTGTAAATGTGCCTCAAGATGATAAATCTTATAGCATTATTGATATGGTTAGAACTCCTAAGTTACGTCTCAAATCATTGAATGTTGGATTAAACTGGTAAATTTTAAATATTACTTATTATTTTGGTTCTTTTTTTCTGTACTTCAGAAATAAATTTCCTACATATAAATGAAAACATAAGTTAGAAGTTTTTATTTTTCAATTTAAATGTTGATAAAATCTATTTTGGTAGTCTCCAATCTGTAACATATACATCCCTTTAGGGATACAAACTAGAATATATGAGATACATGAAAAAAATTAATAATAATTGAAAGAGTTGTAAATATTCACAATGTTAACAAGAGAGTAATAAAAAGTTGTAATGTCAGTTCACCCTATAATGACAGTATGAGCAAGGTGTCTTCATTATTTAAATATACTCTTTCAATAATAAAGTAAAGGAAACTGTTATAGCAGTTGATATTAATAAAAACATAGCAATAGCAGTTAATCTAAACATATAAGTTATTGTAATCATGTTCATTGAACAACCAATAAATCTGGTAAAGGTCTCTCTTATGTAACTGAAACCACACAAGATTGTCTGTATTATGGAAGGGAGGTAAATTAATTGCCTATTGTTTTCACTGTACACAAACTATAGTGAAAACAATAGGAAATAGGGCCATAATTATCATTTGATGTGTTTCTATCCTTTTCTTGGCACTATCAGCGTAATTTTGCATTAGCATATTGTTAAGCACAAACATAGTGGTTTGCAGTTGAAGAAACAAGCCACTTATGAACATTCTTTATTTCTATGTTTCAAACTGGGCATTCTTGCGAAAGTTAGAAATGAAGTTTTGTATTATTTACATTGTGCATTCATGTGAGTTACAGTGAAAACAACAGGAAACTTCTTCACTTCTACCTTTCCCAAGAATGCTTGGCATGAGAAACAGTACTTTAGAATGTTTACGACACATTCATGAATGATTTGTTTTTTCCTTTACAACCATTATGCTTATAGTACCAAGAAAGAGACAGAAAAATTGTCAGAATTCAAAATTAGGATACTTAACACATTTAGATTTCTGTAAAATATTCTCTCTTTTATTCAAATCTTACAAGAAATCTGTAATTTCACTATTTGGTCATAAAAAAGGACATCATAACTATATAAAGAAGAAACCTGAGATTTAGTTCCCACATTTAAAGTGGTTTGTCCTAATATAAACTGTTTTTATGAATAGTGTGCCCAAACTAGAAATTTTACAATTTTTTCCGTGAAGACCTTAACTGTCACAGTAATTTGTTCAAGTTATTTAATCAAACAAGATTTTGCTTAAATTACATCTTTCCATAGCTGTGTTTTTTATTTACAGCTTCAACTGTATACAAATTATACTAAATGATATAATAATAATTATATATATATATATATATATAACAGATATACATAAACATACTAAGCCAGATAAAGAAAATTTTATTATAACAGCAAACAATATAAAAAACACATTAAATAATTATTCACAAAAAGAGGTAATTAAAACAACCAAAAAATTATTTTGGTTGTGAATTTATAATTCTTATTGACTGCCTTTAAATTCACTATGCATCATACAATTAAATATTGTAGTCAATTGAGTTTAGGATAAATATTTTGAAATTGGTCTGTTGTTTTTTATGTAAAAGTTTAGCTTGTTAATCAGGTTTGTGTTTTTCTTTAAACATTTTTCCAACATTACTTGAGAGATTTTTTATGTGAATCTGAAAAAAATTCTGCTTTTAGAGCTCTGATTGTCAAGCTGTTATTTTTTGGATGATTCTAACTCATAGAAATCATAACTAGATTTTTCAAATTTTGAAGCATTATCTTGTCATAAAATATTAAAAAAATCCATCTACATTTGCATAAATGTCTGTTTGAAGAGATTAAAAATTATATATAGGAGAAAATAATAGGATAGGAGAAAATAGGATAAAATAGGATAGAGAAAATAATAGGAAAAATTATATATAGGAGAAAATACATTAGTTGCACGCAATAAAGAATAGTTTGAAAGTGTAAAATTAAGTTATATCTGTAGCAGTTTCACAGATTCAGTTTTTTTTTTTCAGAAACCATGTATTTCTGTCATCAGATTGGGAAGATATTCTCAGTCAAGTTAAACATAAAATTGTAAAAACTAATACTAGTTGTATTATCTTTGTTTACAGGTTTGCCAACAGTCTTGTTTATTATGGATTGTCATTGAATGCTGGAAAATTATTTGGTAATCCATTTCTAGTTCTGTTTATTCTAGGTCTTGTTGAAATACCTAGTTATATAGTATCTACTGTATTACTTGACAGAGTAGGTCGACGATTTTTAACAGCAATATTTTTATTACTTGGAGGATTTGCTTGTCTTGCTGCAGCCATCATACCAAGAGGTTAGTCTTTTTTTTAACCATTACCAGCATATTTGCCATTTTTTTAAATGCTATTACAAAACTTATTAACCAAAAAAAGAAATTTGGAAATTCCAATGATTGACTTGTAGGAAATTTTACTTGATTCTAAAAAAATATACCTCTGAAGCTTTCAATTGACATGTGGGCGTAGCAAAGTGAACTCCAGGCTAAAGAATTCACCTCATGAGCTGTAGTCACCACAGAGCTGATTGCAAATTGAACTGCCAATGCTGTGGCCTATGTAACTTCTAAATCTAATGTTCAATGTGATCTTAATAAAAGGGTATGATACCTTATCCAAGAGAATTAAAGACTGCACAGTCATGTAACAGAAAAGTCACTGGAAAGAAAAATCTGTATCATAATTTCTTAATGATTAGCTTAATTAAGGAAACCACTGAAGTTAAATGAATATGATTTTGAAGGGATATATTAAAATAACGTACAGGTTATAAATGTTCATTTGCTATGAATCTATAGAACAATATATCAGTGTATCTTCAACTAATGTTCTTTAAAGCCATTAATCTTTTGAAGCAAGGTCTTAATAATGACACAAACTACGATATAGAATGATAAATCATTAAACAAGTTTTACAGATAAACTGATGATGTTTTATAAGAATATTTTTATTTGCTTCATTTTAGGATTTAGATTTAAAAAGAATTTGCCTCATTTTAGACTCTAAAAGAAGACTCTTTTAGGATAGTCTCAGTGTGGAACTCCACCATTTAGATATCCATTTCCATAAAAAATAATTTTAGAATTTTCATTGACTCCTAAAATTCAGTGGAATAAATCCAAGCATCACTAGAACTATCATTCATTAAAACCTGCATAACTAAAATCCTTAGCAGTAGATTGCAACATGCTCATCACTGTGCTGTTTACGATCTTTGATTTATGAAGATTTGACTGGAAAATTGGGCTATAAGAAATTGTGTGCAAGTTGGATGCTGAAGATGTTAACCGACCCACATAAGGAGAAATGTTTTGCTGCACTGCATAAATCTTTGCGGTGTTACAAAAAAAATAAGAAAATTGTATTCTCCAACTGGTAGACATTGTTAGTGTAATACATATGTATGTATTACATACATGTTAGTGTAATACATGTATGCTGCATAGCTGAAAAGTATATTTCTCCTTAGTATTTAAAAAAGTTATATTTAAAAAAAATTTATTTATTAAAGAAATCTAGATTTCAGTATTGTAGGATATACTGACTATCAGCAGGCCATATTTAAACAAATGATAACCTCCAAGTTATTTTATTTATTTGTTTATTAGCATTACATAACATCCAAATTGGGCAGAGCCCAGTGCCAGTTGATAACTCAAAATTTACAAAATTACTTAACTTTAAATATTAATGGATTAGAAAAAAATTTATTATCAACAGTAATGTAGATAACACTTAATGCAACGTACATTCAAGTAAACATATTTAGTGCGTTGTAATAATTGTGTAATGAATAATAATGTAAAAATATTTTGTTATTCCATTATATTTAAATTACCTTGAAATCATCAGAAACTTTTCATAACACTCTTGTTGTTAAAGTGGAAATGTTTAATGTTATAGAAATATTTTTTTTTTTAGTATTGACTACAGGTTATTTCCATTTGAATAGTTTCATTTATGTCAAGAGTGATCATCCTTAAATTAGCTAGCAATTATAAATACACAGATATAGATAAAATAATACATGTACAATACAAATATATAAATAATAGACAAAATAATTTTTATATTACTTTAACACATAATTGTAAAATCATCAATAAGTAAAGACTTATTTTAGAAATAAAATGTATACAGTTGAATGAAATGTATACAGGCACACTTTTAAAGTAAGGTGTGTTTTGAATTTTCCCCTTTATATATGCGATGTAAATAGTTGGTACTTGGGTAGCTCAGTTACTTCAATTAATAGCAATAATAATTTAGTAATTTTGTTGTTGTTTATATTCATCCATTTATAATGAGTCCTACAACTCGTGAACCCGCCAAGTGTGAAGTATGAGCAATAATATGATTTTTGATGACAAAAAACAATTCTGCCACTGAAATTCACAGGCGAAACATTAAAAAATCTGAAACAGCTCTAAAATCAAACAACATGGGATGCTATGCCGCAAGTTTTTGTTTCTGCAAGCCAATGCCCGGTCACACACGCCAAACCAGACAGTGAGGCAAATGGAAACAATTCATATTAAAAATCTTCAGTCATCCATCCTAAAACCCTGACTTAGCTCCGAGCGATTATTTTCTTTTTCTTTGGTTTAACAGTCATAGTGGTTTGACAAATCATTGTTAAACCACTGTGTTTCAGTTCGAATTGATGAAAAATGGCGTTACTGCATGGTTTAAGCCACTGGCAGCAGAATTTCTTGAAGAGGATACAAAGCTAGTGAAATGCTATGAAAAGTATGTTGAAGGCACCTATGTAGAAAAGTAGTAAATAAAAGAAGTTTTATGTGGAAATAATAAAGTTTATTCATATATTAAAATGTTGTTTTTATTTTAAAGTGACCTTACTTTAAAACACTCTTTGTATATATCCACTATTTTTAATAACAAAATTACTATTGTTTTGTTTTGTTACAGTTAGCGTAACTGGAAGTGTTATTGCTACATCAGTAGTCTTCATTGGAAAATTTTGTATTGCCAGTTCATTTGCAATTATTTATAATTACAGTGCAGAAATGTTTCCAACAGTGATAAGAAATACTGCTGTAGGTGTGGGTAGTATGTGTGCAAGACTGAGTGCAACGCTAACACCATTAATTTCTTTACTGGATTCATTCGATCCACGGGTACCGACAGTAATATTTGCTCTAGTTGCCTTATTATCAGGAGCATTAACAACATTATTACCAGAAACTCTGAATCAGCCTATGCCTCAATCTCTCGAAGATGGTGAAACATTTGGTGATGGTGATACATGTTGCACTACTGGTTGTTTTGGTAATAAAAACAGAGGAGCGTCTGTACCTTTGCATGAAATGGATTGAAATTAATTGTAAAATAGGATTTAAAATACTTAAAAACTGAAATGATTAGTCTATACAAGCATGTTGAGATGTCAACAATGCATGATCTCTATTTAACAGTGACGTCTACGCATGACACTAAAAATGCCCATAAAAATAACTATTGTCATTATATTTTTTTATCATTATCATAAGAACATTATTTATTTGTTAATAATAATCATCCTCTAATTTGCACAATTTGGAAATTTTATTTCATTTTAAATTTATAGTTAATTTAATTTATAAATTAAATTTAGTTTAATTTATAATTTTGAATCTATCATGTTTTTCCCATTTCTTTATATCTCTCTATTCTGATCTTTAACAACATTACTCTGGAATGTGGCAAGAATTGTGGCTCTGATTCATTTTAGCACTCAATAGATTAGTCCAACAATACAGATGTTTTGCAGGGTGGATTACAAGCCTTTTTTTGTGAAAATTTTAACTAACCTCATTTTGTAAGAATTCCCCTACTTATTTAAAAAAAAAAAAGAATAATAAAACTTACCTACATTATTTAAATAAATTCTTCAAATAAGGCCAAACAGAATGTGTTACTTGGATTTAATTTTATATTTATATTAATGTAATCAACATTTGCCAACTATCTCATACATGAAAATTACAAATCCACCTACAAACAACAACCTTGATATTTTACAAATGTGCAGAAAAAGGATCCTGTCTTTGTACACTGAAAGATTATGAAGTTTATAAACACAGAAATTTATAAGTTTATAAACACTGAAAGATTATGAAATTTATAAACACAGAGCAATGATTTACTAAATGAACAAACACAGTTCAAATCAAACACACTTTTTGATCACATTCTAAGAATGGATATGCCTAACTAAAAAAAAAGTCCAGCATTAATAGTTGGTATCAGGCTGACAAGAGCTGCACCAGTCACTCAAAATGATTGCTGGACTGACTGAAAGTGTTATGATGCATTTTAAAAAAACTATATAGCTAATAGATCAGATTCAGTTTGCCATTTGAAAAGTTGATTAGTATTAAGTATTTTGTTATAAGGGAGAGTATTTGTCGTTTGTTTTATTTTTATTATTGACAGGTATAATTCTACACATACTTTGACAAGGAAGAAAAGAAGATTGAAATGACAGAAAAATATCAGACCTTGTCAGGAATTGAGCCTAAGTCTAGGTGATTCAGAACCCAGTGTGCTAACTATTAGACCAGTTTTTGAACTAAATTTCCTATCTTTGATTTGCGTTTATGAATGTTTATAAAAAATGTGTTGTTAAATATTTCTTAATCACTTTTGTATGCTCTCTGAAATATATAATATATGAGCAAATCTACTTGTTTGTCCAAATTGAAAGTTGAGGACAAACATATTATATTGTAAATACTAATGAAGTGTTAAATTGGGTGTTTTATGTGTAAAATTTTGTTAATTATGAAGTAACATGTTGTGATAAGAGTTGTTAGATCTAAGTTTAATGCAATGTTATTGATTATTTGACATTTTATTTTTATATGTTGGAGCTGTCTATAAAATGGGAATGAGATATAGAAAAAACTAAGAAGAGGGTAATTTGTTAAGAATTAATCTACTCTACCTTCCTTCCATTACAGCTAATCTAAATCAGTCAGTAAAACCCTACAAATACTCAATATCAAAATGAAATATTATGCTTAGGAAGGAGAAATTCATGCTATAACAGTTTATAAGAATTCTTTTTAGTTTATATTTTTAATTTTTAGTTCAATTGTCTACATATTCAAAACAAAATAAAGAAAAAAATTGTTGTGTTTATATTATTTATGTAACGTATGATGATTTTTTAGTATGGAAGGATGATGAAAACTGGGTAGTATGTAATCTTTTTATTTATAGCATAGGTGTGTTATATCACAATATTATATTGTAATTATCATAGAGTAAACAGATAAAACAAAACAGAAAACTCATGTTCAGTTTGAATGCACTAAGAATTCTGTTAATTAAAAAAAAATTACTCATATTAAATTCTGATCATCATTAATGTATAATTTTCAATGCCGTCCATCCCAAACAAAAATATTTCATGGTAATGATTAACTGAAATTTTTAACAATGCACCTAGCAAGTGAAAACAAAACTATGTCCTTGGTCTGGTTGAGGAAGATGGTGAAATATAATTTCAAAAAATATGTTCACACATGAAAAATAAAGGTGACTTATAATAACTTAATTTATTTTCAAATAATGTATTTCTGTCTGACGACAAAAAAACTGTACTTGGACTATGACTGCATCATAGGAAAGAAAGTATTGGGAGTAACTGAGCTGATTGCGCCTAAATCATATCAGTACACTAACAAATCATATAATTTTGTAAGTTATCATATATATTTTATATATATGACACAAATAACATCTTTAAATTCAAATTTGCTAAAAGCAGTATCTAATAATGAAGTAATACTATAACTATGTTTTAAGTAAATTTGAAAGTACATATTATTGGTAAAAAAACTTAGTTTTATAATAGATTGATTGTTTATAACAGTTAGCTGAATATATTACATGTTTATTAAACAGAACTGCAATAAAAAATATTTAAACAGAATAACTTTAGATAAAAATGGCTGTCAAACAAACTTGATGCAATCTTAGAAAGACAACCCTTCCAGTGACAGCTAATAACAATAATTAAAAAAGACAAAGAGCAGGAGAATGCAACAGAAAATGATGATGCTAAGGATTATTAAAAAAATAAAGTTCTTTTTTATAATGAAACTGCTGCAAAATTTATGAATGAAAATTTTTTTGCATCAAGAAAAGGAGAATAATGAAGATGAGATAATGATAAATCTTTATTAAGCCATTAAAAGAATGACAAACTTATGAAAACTTTGAGTTAATTGGAATAAAGGTGATGTTTCTTCTGTTGATTTAATGTTCTTATTGAGTATATCATGGTTACATTGTGATATATCTGATCATATTCAAAATTTCAACTAAAAGTTATGTTTGTTTTAAAATTAATAAATGTTTATAAGGAAAATATTACAAACATTTTAAAATTTGTAATGTTTTCATTTTATTAATGGAAGTTTAGTTAGGGTATATTACATTCATAACCATTTATGAAGGATTTTCAAAGTTATGTTTGTACATTAACCATTAAAAAGTACAAATTATCAAAAGGATATTAATGGACAAATGATAAAAAGGAACTTAAAACTTTAATCATTAAATTTAGCATCAGTTTCATAAAATAGTATCTCACAATTACACAAAGTCACTTAACCCAGAAATGAAAATAAATGGACTATAACTTGTAAATGATCAACTTTCTATTTAGAAATTATTTTTCCCCCGAAACCTATTTTTAAAAATTGTGTCTTCAATTAGCATTTTTAATGTAAAAATACATTTTCAACATGATAGATTTTGTATGAATGATTTTATATCAAGTTGAAAGTATCTCTTCCCTTCTTTTTAAAGATATTTCCAATAGCATTTGTAGCATTAAGAGACCTGTATTAGTTTAAAATTTTCTAATATACAGAGGAATTCTATAGAATAACATAATACAAAAATACATATAATAGAGATTTTTGCTTACATACTGGTTGGCAAGAAATTAATTTTGATTTTGTAGTATAAAACAAAACTCAATTTTTTAATACAAAGAATGAACTTTAATCAATTATATATCTTTCATTTGGCTGATGACCATTTGCCATCTTCCTGGCAACTTCATGATTCTGGACTCACAGAACTTCTGGTCCTTATCATCAAAAAACTGAACCAAGTGTAATTTCAGATCCTCATCATTAATGAAAGTTTTACCATTCAAAATGTTTTGCAAACTTTGAAATAAATGGTAATCTGTTGGTGTAAAATCAGGGGTATAAGGAGGATGACACATCACTTCCCAACAAAGCTCCAATAATTTTCCTCACCAAAAATGTGTGAGGCTTTACACTGACTTGGTAAAACACAATTCCTTAGCGATTTGCAATTCTGGCAATTTTTCTTTGACGCTTCCTCCAGATTCATCAGTTGTTGACAGTAATCTGAATTGATTGTTTGATTCCTTGGAAGCAGCATAAAATACACAACACCTTTGTAATCCCACCAAATTGATAGCATGATCATTTTTTTCATGTAATATTGCTTTCGATGTGGCTTGTGCTGGTTAATCAGGTTTGGGCCATGATCGTTTTCAATTGTTGTTATTGTAGACGATTCATTTTTCAGTGATGATTTGTTTCAAAAAAGAGTTAGCTTCATGCATTTGAGATGCATATCACAAATATTGATTCCTTGTGTTAAATAAATCTCCTTCAATTCATGTGGAACCCAAATACCAAGCTTCTTAACAACTCAAGACAGTTTATGTGATTTTCAATTGTTGTTTGTGATACATTTAATTGTTCTGCAATCTCTTCACAGTTATATGATGATCCAATTCAATTATGGCTTTGATTTGATTCCGATCAACTTCAGTAGATCAACCAGAATGTTGGTCTCCAGAACAGAATTTTTTATACCAATTCTGACACATGTGTTCAGTTACACAAACAACACCATAAACTTTGCATTCCTCTGTGTGAGCCTCAGCAGCTTTCTTGCCTTTACAAAAATAAAAAAGCAAATTATGTTGAAAATATTCATTTTTGCTCTCCATGTTAAAACTGACCATAAACTAACAGATATGGGCAGTTTGCATCTAGTACGCTAAAAGCTATCAGTTGCCAAAAGAAAAAAATTATAACAATGACAAAAGTCCTTCAAAACAAGCATAAAGCTAAAAAGTTGGAAAATAGGGTGAAAAATGGATTGATAAAAGGATGAAAGGAAAATAATGAATTTTTTCTGGCTTTTCAGTTTTACTTATGAAAACCAAAATTACTTTCTTGCTTACCTCAATACTTTACAAATTACTTTTGTGTGCATTACCCTGACAAAAGTTTTCACCTCTATAATATTCTGGTTAGCAAGGTTGATCACTTAAAGGGATTTGTGTTAAGAATAAGACAGAAGTAACAGAATTTGAATTTAAAAAAAAGAAGCTATATCATGAATTATTTTATTAAACTCTATGTATTTAATTTATTATTTTGGATAATTTTTAATAAAGTTATTGTTTCAACTTTTTTATATGACAAAAATAATAGATTCAAAAGAAAAATTTTGAATTAACCATCAGACCACATTTAATGAATAGTTAATTAAAAACTTTTTTATGATGTTTAAAGTCGTCTAATTTCTTTTACAATTAATACTTTCTAATTTAAATTAATTCTTATGATTTTATATTTAAACTATTAAAATAAGTCATTTTTCAACTATTACTTATTGATAAAAACTGGAAAGAATTCACATATCTGAAAACACATGTTAAAGCACTTCTTGATAACTGCACTTGTTATTCTTTTTTTTTATTATTAGATATAAAAGTTTTTTTTCTCATCATGGTGTTCATTTATAAATTCATTCATATAAATAAAAGTATGTTTATTGGCAATCCATCCATTTAAAAAAGAAAGTAGGTATGAAACTGAGATCAACTGTCTAGTAAGAATAAATTTTATTGTACAGGCATTGTTTCCAGTAATTTTTAATTTTTTTTTTACTGCAATTTTGAGTTTTGAAAATACAATCCTGTTGTAATTATGTGACTGGAGATTCAGTTTTCAAAACAACTGAATTATATACTTAAGGTCCTGAGCTCAATTACAGTTTGAGCTTAACATTTATTCATTAGTATGAGTATTTACAGTTATTCCATTGTATTACTGGCATACAAGTGAAAGCTTATCTAGAAATCACTTATTAAAAAAAAAATCATGCAAAATACTTTTAACTAGTAAAATAGTTATGTAAATGAAATAAAGTAAAAATTCCTAGTTACATAGAAATATAAGCTGTAGTTGATTTGGAAATTCTTGTATGTTGCGGAAAAATTGTTATTGCTATGAATAAATTATATGCTTTCTGTTATTAGTTAGATACATACTTAAGGTGTTGTATTTTTATCATTTAAATCTTAGTATGTGTTATTTTATTACAAACATTTGATGATACCTTATTTAGAAAATTGATGCAGCACTCATTTTTTCTAAGATAAAATACAGGCATTTTATATCAAGTGTGTAAATTATTGTTAAAAGTTTGAAATTGTATATATATAATTATACATATATATATATATATATATATAATTATAGTTATAGCTCTAATGAAGGATATAATTTACAATTCTGTGAATATTTAATTATTTGTAAATTAGTTTTATTTGACTAATTATAATCAACTCTTAATTCCAACATTGTCGTTAAATTTGTTTGTTCATTTGTTTGCATAAATATTTTGTGATAACTTACAAAAAACTTATGTAAACTTAGGTTTTAATGATATATTTTTTATGTTAAGTAGATTAAAATTATATGTTGACCATTACCTACTTCGCTCACACAGACAAATATAATGTAAGATGATATGGTAATATAGAATGATGCTGGACTCGCAGAAGCTACAATCAACAATAGGTTATGTAGAATGAAAAAATCGCTGAACATAATTAAATCTGTCAGAAGTGCAGTAGTGGGTTAAAAATAAGTAGGCATTAAATAACTGCTATAAGTTTCATAATATTAATGCAATCATAATGAAAATAATGTGTAGATACACATCACAAAATGGGATTTCATAATTCTGTTGTTGTGAATGTGGGTAGTAGCTATTAGAAGCAGCACATGCAGTGATATCAAAGATGGTTAACCCCTGACTATTCAGGAACGAGATCAATTTACTGCATGTATGAGATATGAAATTTAGTGGAAAGATATGAAGAAAGGTGGCCATCCTTCAACAAATGAGAAAAATGTGGATTTGATACAGAAATTGTGCAACTGTACCTCAGATAAGTTAACTTGTTAGGTGCCAAAGTGTAGAGGCACACGATATACAGAAAAACGTGAATTTTCACTAGTGGAAACCATTAGCAGTGTCAACATTTAGCAGTTGACACTGAAGAAGACTATGAAAAAGAATTCAATATGGGTAGGGTGATGCTGGGTTGGCTACTTTTCATATCAGCAGTTTTATCAATCGATGTAACTGCCATTACTGCATAGCACGCAATCCTAAAGTGATAAAGAAGATGCAAAATTGTCCAAAAATAACCATGTGGTATGGAATGATGGCCATGAAGGAAATGGTTCATACTTTTTGCTTGATCCCATGAACATTGCCACCAGATGATGGAAAAATATGTGTGGCTATTTGTATCTAGCTGGAAAAACACTGATGAACTTATTTTGATACAGAACAGGCCACTACTGTCTTGCTTTGCTCTTACAATATGTATTTGGCTGCATAGACATTCACGGTTAAATTCCTGTTTACAAATTTACATATAAAAGTTATGATTATTATCTTTCCATTGAAAATGTAGAACTTAAATCATTTATCAAATGCATAGTTAATTTTCATCTACCCAGTAGTACTTTTCATCTTCCTGTAATCAATCTTTTTTATTATTTTTTAATAAGGATACTAATTTTCAAATAGTAGTTTGGAATCATTATAATCATAAAAATATTTTATATAGTATCATCCCTTAAAACAAAATGTTCGTGACATAAACCAGAAGGTAAGGTTATAAGGTTATGAAAGATTCGCAAACTTAGTATTCTTTAATCATTATCGACATGAATGCTCTTATATTGAGCTCAATAAACATTTAATGTCATGTTTCAATTCTTTACTTTTTCATTAATTAATCTATTTAATTATTTTATTAAAAACTACTTTTCATTATGTTGGAAAATCTTTATTATAAAACAATTTTTCATTTTACAATTATTAAAAAATCTTCAGGACATAATAGAGATTAAATATAATACAAGCAAAAAAAACTTATGATTATTATCTATGTCTGAAAATAATTCACCACAAACTATATGGTTGTGATCTTTGTAAACATTTATTTTGCAAATTCACACTCAAACCATTTCATTTCTATCATGAAAACTGCACCTTCAAGGATACTTTGAAGTGACTTTTCCCAGATTAGAACCAAGATCATAATATAATGCTTCTCACCTTTTTCAAAACATTATATTGTTAGTTGTAAATGTTTTAGAAGATAATTATCACTTATTTCATTTATCTTTCATCCAGAGAAAATGGCAGAGATTTTAACAAATTTTTCTAATGTTTTCATCATGACTCATTTAATGAAGTACATAAGGATTAAACTTCACAGCAGCTAATATATCATTGAAAATTAAACTGCCATTATTTTGTCTTTCTTACATTTGTCAAGGAATAACACAACTGATCAAATGTATTACTGAACCATCCATAAGTCTAGTTCTAAAACAGATTTAACTTGACTGGTTCCATGTAATGAAAACCCATCAGGTTGGTCTAATGGTGAACTCGTCATCGGAAATCAGCTGATTTCGAAGTTGAGAGTTCTAAAATTTCAAAAACTAGTAAAGATAGTTAGTTACTTTTATACGGATTTGAATATTAGATCGTAGATACTGGTGTTCTTTGGTGGTTGGGTTTCAATTAACCACACACCTCAGGAACAATTGACCTGAGACTGTACAAGACTACACTTAATCTACATTCACACATCTTCATTCATCCTCTGAAGTAATAGCTAATGGTAATTCTGGAGACTAAAAGAAAAAGAAAGGTTCCATCTAATGAAACAAATTATCCATAGGTTACATTATAGTTCTACATATTGAATCACTTAGACAACACAGATAATTGGATCATGTGATCCTAACTGGTTACAATCAGAAGGTTCTTTTCATGTTTAAGGTATTTCTGAAAAATCATAAAAACATTTACATTATTTATGGGAAAAACTGTTAGCCCATAATTATAAGAATTGTTTTTTCATAAATTTTGAAAAGGGGATTGATCTTTCAAATTCATTTGTTGTAACATATTCTGATGAAATCATTCACAGTGCTACTAAACTGAGTCCAAACTGAATAAAAAACAATAAATCTATTATCAGACGTTTTCTGAAGTCATGACTTTTTACTGCCAGTATCATAGACTATTCAATAAAAGTTTATATTAATTTAATCACACAGTTGGCTGAAAAATAGATATTCATCTATTTTTACTGCAATTCAGTCACAGAAAGATATACATGTACCATAAAAGCAATACCTGATGCTTTCTTCATATGTTTGATCTCAGACAAAGTTCAAGTGCTTCAGCTTTTGAACCATGAAAATATTCTCTCTGATTGTTCTTGAGTTCCCTTGTGTAGTAAATTTATGTACCACCTGCTATCATATTTTTCATAATACTTCTTTTGTTCGCTTAAATCACCATTGCCATTTTTCAACAGCATTGGTTTTTTAAAATCCATCTTTACATTTGATTAGACAAAATACCATTTTCATCTAAATTAGTACTTCATCATCAAATTCTAATAACTGTTTATCAGAAAAGAATGGAACGCAAGGATAACAGGAGATATATATCCTTCTATTAAATGCAGAACCTGGACCACAGTCCCTTGCTGGTGGGTCTTTCTTATAATCAGACAGTATTTGTTTATTTTCTGTCAGTTGTATATTAGTTTTGTTTATGCATGGAATTGTGGATTGTATTACAATCCTTCCAGATCAAACTGACAAATGTTACTTGGGTTAACCTTGGGAGATTAATAATGTATTTACATCTTTCTCCCTGCACAATTCCCCTTCAGTTCATCCACTGAAGGCCTGTCAGTGTTAGCCCATTTTAGTCTAGCAGGAATGCACCTGATGGGATGCTAGTTGTTGGAGTATGTAATGGAGTTGGAGGACTCCATTAGATACATCTTTTTTGTTTTGCATCAGCTGAGTCATTGCTGGAACGGGTTTGAATTCTGAAACATATCTAGTTCACTCGACTGTTTATCTCGTCCTATTTGAACTCTTGGAAAACTACTTTAGATGAACATAAACATACCAATCCATAATTTACAGCAAAAAAAAAAGTTATAATAGGCAATAACAAACATGGAAGAAGTGAAAAAATTTTTAAAAATATAAAGGAGATTTTTTAAAAATTTAACTCAAAAAACAAGGTATGGTTGGTCAATCATAACTTAAACAGTCTTAATGATAATAAACAAAAAAAATCTTATGTGGACACCACATTACTTCCTTTTATGCCTATTAAATTATATATATACAATTTTAAAGGTATATAACCTTTTATTTCACTAATAATTTCTGATTTTTTCATATTATTTTTTTAATTTTTATAATTTAATTATTATTTATTGTAAAAATATTTTTACAATCACAGGTTAATAATTATTAATAAATCAGTATATTTAAATTAAGAAAAAAAATGTAAACACAAAAAAGGAAATGAAGTTGAATTCAAACTGATGTGCCTTCCCCTTGTAAGATCCAAATATTTCATTAATTAAAACTTTATTTGACTATAATTCAGGATGCAATGAAAATAAGTACCACTTAAAAGCTCTCAGTGAGTGCTTATTACTGCAGTAAAGAAAAAGTCCAATTTTTTTGGATAGTTTTAGACATTTGGTCAAGTCGATTGCAATCAAAAGGGGAGGTGCACAACTAGATGTTACAACAGTCCTAAATCCAAAATTTCAACATCCTACAGCTAATTGTTTTTGAGTTATGTGACATACATATGTACATACAGGCGTCACACCAAAACTAGTCAAAATGAATTCAGGGATGGTCAAAATGATTATTTCCGTTGAAATCTGAAATTTTTTGCTATCACAATACTTTCTTTACTTCGTACAAGGAAGTAAATTGCTCAAGAACGTGCAACAAAAAATGTTCTAACTTTCAAGAGCTCAAAATAATCAAAGAAAAAAAGAGTTGGTGTTGAAATGATTATGTTCTGGAAATCATTGCTGCTAAAGATACACAAAAATTGTATCTTGTCTGGTCATAGATAAACATCATCTTATGTTAATTTTAAATAGGATGATAAATATGTTTTTTTATTATTTTAAATTGACAAAGATAGCAAATTTTTTTTTGATAAATGTGAAGGATAACAGTGGAACCTGAAGAATAGATTTTAGTTCAGTTACTAATATATTTCTTGGTAATACTTTAGTTGTTTCATTTACAAAAACCTTTTCATGAGTAGATCTTTCTTTTTCCTGTTTAGCCTTCGGGAATTACTGTTCAGGTATTACTTCAGAGGATGATATGTATGAGTGTTAATGAAGTGTAGTCTTGTACAGTCTTAGTTCAACCATTCCTGAGATGGGTGGTTAATTGAAACCCAACCACCAAAGTACACTGTTATCCACAATCTAGTGTTCAAATCCGTATAAAAGTAGCTGCCTTTACTAGAACTTGAACACTGGAACTCTTGATTTCCAAATCAGCTGATTTGAGAAGACACGTTCACCACTAGACCAAACCATGGATTTTATGAGTAGATCTGTATGGATGATAAAAAAAAATTGTTTGTATATCATTGGCTCAAATGAAATAGTATTGTATTGCTATAATAATGTAGTGTGTGCCTTAACAACATATAAAATTTGTATAATTCATGATAATACTTCCATAGAACAATAAAAATCACAACTTTCAGAAGATTTTTCTTGTACTATGGAACAGTCTGTGGAAAAGTTCTTCCAGAAGTATATTTACAGGTATTTAGAAAATTGATCCTGGTTTTTATAATTATATGAAAGTGCAAAAAAAAAAAAATTATTTTGTCTTGCTGATACATAAATGAGTTAATATACTAGTATTAGATATATTCAATGGTTGCATGTAATATTTTATTTAAAATTAAAATAACAAATCTTACACTTATTCAGATAATTATAATACACATATACTTGCTTCATTCAATAGTAAATCACTCATTAGGTAGGATTTCTATGCTCCCTAAAAGCAAATTGAAAAGTCCACATCTAATAAAGCTCTACTAACCCAATTTCCATTGTTTATGCACAGAGCGCATGAGCTTCTCTCTGCTAACATGCAGACAGAATGAATGATCAAATCCAAACTACAACCATTACAGATCAGTAAATTACCAGTGTAAATAAAAAAATATTATGCCAATCAGCATATGAATTTTGTATACTAGTCTGTATTTTATCATTAGTTTAAATCTTTCAGATATTTCTGATTAGAAGATTTAAATTAACGGATAAAATAAAAAATGGAATGATTCAGTTGAAAAGTGCATGGTAAAATGTAGGAAAAAGTATTACAAAAATAATAATACTACGAATCATCAGAAATATAATAAAGCACTATGACAAAGATCTAGAATTTAACAAAATAATTCTGAAGTTAAAAGAAAAAAATTATGTTATATTAATTTATCAGTCTATACATGTTTTAATGAAAAAAAAATAGAGTAAGTGAATTAATTGGTTGTGCTTCAAAAAGTGTGATTTTTTTGTGAAGTTCAACATTAAATTCAGTAAATATAAACAAATAATTTTAACAATACTATATAAACTGCAATAGAAATCAATCACATTTTACTCTGAAATAAAAAGTAGTAAAAAGTCAGATATATATTTATAATAATATTTTTATATACATAAAAACAATGTCATAATAATTTTTTTACAACATTTCAGGAAATAATTTTCACAAGTTCTATTTGATAAATAAATGAGGATATATATTTTGTTTTTATTAATAATAAGAAAAATAAATATATTTTATGACAATAAACCCCACCCAGTAATTACAAATATTAGCTAATTATAAGTTGCATATTGTGTAACTACAAAACTGTATGAGTGTATATGAATGAATGAAGCTAAAAAAAAATTAAGTGCTTGCCATAAGCAGAGTTATTCAAAAAAGATTTTCAAGTTACAAAATATTAGAAGTTTGAGAATACAAAACGATTCATATCATTTAAAAGTCAATTAAAAGAAAAAAGTGTTCTTTTATATATATTATCCTATAATTGTTTTATGTATAACTTTTCAAAGTTATTAAAGCTGCAGTAAGAACTGTAAAATTTCTTTCATGTTGCAACTCATCTGTTGTCATGACTCCAAAGAAGTAACAGAGTGTTTTTTCAGTATATTTGAAGTTTTCAGAGCATTTACCGTGTCTTTGCACTGCTAAAATTATATGACATAATATAAAAACCATGACTTCCAGCTCAAGAACATTGTTATGAAATCATGTTTACTAATGTAATGGCAAGAAGCAATGTAGTGACATTCAATCTTGCTGGAAAATGCATTTACGAAAAACTTTTTTTATTAGGAAAATAGTCAATTATGTAGCAGAGAGGTAGGAGTAACAATACAGAATGGACATTATACCTTTGTCTGATAAATGGCTTGTATGATGCAAGTAAATTTCATGTTTGATTGTTGCAAATGGTTTCAATCAACTTACATGAATGATATGTGATAGTTCACCTTTCTACTTAAATAAAAAGTTTTGTCACTAATTATAAGCAGACAGTATATCAATATCCTAAGTATTCCCTACATGAGATGTTTAAAGTTAAGTTGCTAAGGCTGAATGCCACAGAGGGACACTAGCAAAGCCTAGACACTAAAACTCAGAAAAATTATCACTTTTATTTAATGTACAGTTTAGTATATAAGTAACAGACAGGTACTAAAATAAATTAATTTAAAATGGAAGAAAACAATTTTGAATAACTCTGTAATTTTTTAATCTAAGTTTAAGAAATATTTAAAAGATATTCATTCATTGTTAAAAATACAAAAAGTATTTTGTTTAGTATTATAAAAATTGTCTAAAGAGGAAAATATTGTGCATTTAAGTAGCTATTAGAATAATCTAATATTTAGATACTGTGATATAGGCAATAGATTAAGCTATAGCATTATTACAAACTGTGTTTTATATATAAAATATTAAGCTGTTATCAAGTAAAAGCAGTAGTTAATAATTTGTTGATTCAAATTTGCCTTAACTGATAGTAAAGATATATATATAATTGAAATTAAGAATAAGTAAAAGTTTGTTTCTTTTATATTATAATTTCATTTTGTTAATAAATAAATGACTTGGTTAACTAATATATTTTGCATCTGTTTCTTTTTAATCTCACATGATTAGGGATTTTATGCATTTAAATAAAACAAATAGGATCATTCAAAAATTATATCATGCTATATGGGGAGAAAAGACATTATCAGTGGAATCGAAATCTATATTCAAAGTATATTTTAGATAATGTCTTATGTAAGAAGCAAAATAATCATTTTTTTTCAAACAAAGAATGTTCTCCATATGAAACGTTTATAGTAAATGAATAATGTTTTACAAGATAAATTTTGAATGAAAATAACTTACCTTTCATTGGCTGTAACAACCAATTTTTTTGTGTAAATAAAATTATAAAATGCAACTTAAAAGTACTGTAAAACTTTTTAAAAAATATTTTCTTTTATTCTATATATAACCGTTCAGGGTCAGGTTCAGGGACTTGGTCCATTTTTCCATATAACTCTTCTCTACACACATTTCAACTCATGCCAACTTTTCTTTCTATTATTCCCAGTTTTAACCGATTTGAAATCCCTTAATCCAAATCTCATCTTAAGTATTTGCCTGTTAATTTAATCTATGATAAATGAACCTGTCCATGCAAATCTGGACTATGATTAGTCCAGTGATGTAATTTTTTGTGGGTCATTGATTTTTACTCTCAAACCAAGAATATGGAGCCGATTATGCTTCATCTTGTACTTTAAGGATGGTAGTTGATTATCTAACCACCTGAATTTTTTCCACACAAACTATCTGGAATATTTATTAACGTAAAGCAGTCTTAACACAATTTGAACCTCCAATCAAAAGGAAAGTCATACTTCATTGTTGGATTATAAAGGTCAAAATGAAGAAAAAAAATTTCAAAAAGTTTAAAAAAAATTTTGTTTTTCAGTTATTACAACCCAAAAGATCTTTTCAGGTTTCAAGAACAAAACCACATAAAATTACATTCTGTTTTTTTTTTTTGTGGATGCCAATCATAAAGAAAAGTTTCAAATTTTTAAACAATTTGTCACAAAACACACTGCCGCAATAAGTGCATTAGAAGGGTGGATTTCCAGTTTTAATTAATCTTGAAAACATAACCAAAACCAAATTTTTTGTCATAAACTCCAACTGGAGTTCCTGTGAACCAATTCATTTGAAAATCAATAGGGCCACCAAATTTCATGAAAATCAGTTAAGGTTTGGGTCCAGTAGAATGGATAAAAAAATTTTATTAATATATACAGGTGATTTTTTAGTCCTGTTACCCAATTGTTAATGTCTGGTAATTTTTTTTTACAAAGGGAAATTTTGTTTTGTGACACGAAGTTGGTAGCGCTACTCAACCTGTTCGTAACACAACAGGTGTGTCATGTGTCGACAATGGCACAAAAGTTTACACAGCTCAAAGAGAATCAACTCACACTGCCGTATCTATACCAGTTGAGTCTATACCGGTTGAATTATGCATTTGAATCTTAAATATATATGAAAATTAATGTTTCTTAGTTTGTTTGTTCCATATGTGTTCCTACACCACTCATCTGATTGCGATGAAACTTTTGTGAGTTCTTGTGCACAAGCCATGCATGGCATGGTTTCTGAATTAGTTCGGACCGACTAGGTGGTGCTGGGGTCGAGATACTTAGAAAAACTGTATTTATGGTCCAATCTGGCTCATATTCAGAACATACTAAGTTACGTGAAAAGAAATATTTTTGCAAAAATGGACCCACCATTTTTCAAAAATGGGAAGAAGGGAAAGAGGGAAATGTTAAATTTTGTGATGTTCTGTAATGTTCAGTTTTTTAATGTTTTTTCAAACTTTCATTTGCGTTCATTTAATATATATATATATATATATACACTCAAATCTAGCAGTAAAGCATTGCCGGGTCAGCTAATAAATAATAAAATAATGTGAACAGAACACTATCATCATCAATAAACAGTAAATTAAATAAGAGGATAATGTATATTTAGATGTTCATAAACAACATATCTATGAACATGATTAGAATAAATTCAGTTGTTCAACTGTGATTAAACTGAATTTAGTTATAGAATGAAAAAATATTTCGATTCATAGGTTTAATAAAAGTTTCACAGTTTAACTAGATTTACTGTACCTTTATTAGTTATAAATTACAGGTGAAAAATGCCACATCCTCCTAATAAGCTGACACCTGAGACCAACTGAACAAAAAACCAGCTTTCTAACCAAATGGCTAGCCATAGGTAAATTTGTAAATCATGATAAAATTCAGTATTGAATATATTGATAGGGACAATAATTAAAATCAAACTATGCCAGGGACAAACTAATCTAAATAAATCAATAAATTTATATTTATCAACGTTTGTAAAATACAATGTGAAATAAATAAATATAAAACAATTCTATTAGCTTCAAACCCAGATTTATGGTCAATTTGCCATATAATGTATGTATATTACGAAAACAATAAACAACCCTCTAACAGTAAAATGTAGCAACTGATTTTGATAACAAGTACTACTCCATCGATTTTATTAATACAAATTAGTCTGCAGTGAATGTGATAAAAACAGTAGTAAATATTCTGTCAATCACAGATAGAACACACCTTGCTAATATCATAAACAAAAAATGTAATCTACCTTTAATAAGGATAAGCTTAATCATGTGAAAACAACACAACTAATAAATATATTACCTTTAACAAATTAAGTAAATTATTAATTAATTAATACTTTTTTCTTTTATAATAAGATTTATTTATATAGTATAAATCACAATTAAATTGTACAGGCTAATTGGTTAAGCAATTAGCATAATACTACAAACATCATTAACATATTCACATACTAAATTGGTTTCTATTTTTTTGAGATAATAACTTGCTGCACAATTACTTTCAAAAATACCTTTTAGTGGAATAATTTATATGCATTTTACGCTAGTCGTTTATAATTTTTAAAATAAATATTTCACTGCCACTCACAGCAACGAGCTATCTACAGATGTCTACTAGCAGCAGGTTGCTAACAAGCTACTACTTTTTTCTGTTTAGCCTCCGTAACCACCGTAAGGTATTGCATCAGAAGATATGTATGAATGTAAATGAAGTGTAGTCTTGTACAGCCTTAGGTCGACCGTTCCTGAGATGTGTGGTTAATTGAAACCCAACCACCGAATAACACCGGTATCCACAATTTAGTAATCAAACCCGTATAAAACTAACTACGTCTGCTAGAATTGGAACCTCAACTTCGAAATTAGCTGATTTGCGATAATGAGTTAACCACTACACAGACCAAGCCGGTTCTCAGGTTGCTAATAAGCTGCCGGCTTCTGTGGCGCGTTTGGTACCGTCTCGGCCTTTCATCCTGAGGTCCCGAGTTTCCCCCGGTCAGGCATGGCATTTTCACACGCTACAAAAAGAAAGGTTGCTGATAAGCTAATCGTGGAAGTACGATTACACAGTACACCGGTATCATGTATACCGGTGTTCTTTGGTGGTTGGGTTTCAATTAACCACACATCTCCGGAATAGTCGAACTGAGAATGTACAAGACTACACTTCATTTACACTCATACATATCTTCCTCATTCATCCTCTGAAGAATTATCTAAAACGGTAGTTACCGGAGGCTAAACAGGAAAAAGAAAGAAGTTCCTTAAAAAAAAAATACAATTAAAAAAATTAATTAAAATTAGTAAATCGTCAAAAAATAAATTAAATTTTAAATGGTAGACGGTTTAAAAAATATTTTAAATGGTGTGACGTTATCTCCTTTTATTCATGAAAATTATCATATTGCTTTTTATGGACCTGAATTTAAATCTATAACTTTTTATCCATTGAATATACGACACTTTAAGAATGTTAAGGTGGTCACAAATCTTGATCTGCCTGTAAGTGCACGCATTTAAATGTGTATGATTTTGGAGGTTAAGTTAGTAGTTACTTACTTTTTATCTATTATTTTTTGTATTATTTACGAGTAATGATTATGGAAGAAGACGGTGAAGTTTATACAGAAAAAATGGTACAATATCATCGTGAAATCAGTAAACATGAAAGACAACTAAAACGAGATATTATTTTTAACAGAAGAAGAGGAATATTGGGAGAAGTTTCTGACTCCAAGAAACAAATCATAACTTCTAAAACAGTTCTCACTATTTTACAGAAAATCAAACGTAAAAGTAAATTAACTGATGAAGATATTAATACATTGACTTGTGCATTTATACAGAATGAAAGTAATATTATCACGTTTTTAAATGCAGATAGTAATTTAGGTCTGCAAGCACTTGTTAGAGAATTGACGGGTTGGTATTATTCTATTTTTTAATTTGAAAGTGATAACCCTTACTGCTTTTTTTTATTTTTTGTGAGAACTGGGTACTAGAATGATTGTATCACAAACAATGTAAACATGTTCATCATGGTTGCATCATGTTCATTAGTTGGAAAATTCAAATATTCATGTTGAATGTCAGTAGCAAAATTAAACAGATTTCATAATAAGCACAGAACCAACACCACATTATGATGTATTATATACAGATACCTAATTGATATTACAATAGTAGAAACTTACTCCTATCTTATCCTTGTTGTTCAAGGCATTTATACAAATACCATATTTTATTGTTAAAAAGAAGTAAATTGGACATTTAAAACATATATTCAGTGGCACCTGTATTGATAAAAGTACCTTAAAAAATTTCATTTCTCACATATTTTAGTAAGATGCCTTTGATTGTTCTAGTCTAATTTTTATTTAAAAAATAATTCTTCTGTTTGTATAGGTGTTAGTTCACTGATCCAGTTGGCTGTTGCTGAATGTTTTGTTAATATGTCATTGGGCAATCACAAATGTTGTTTTAAAATCGCTAAATCTGCTGGTACTTATCTCATTACACATTTACAAGGGATGAATCTAAATTTAAAGGTAAAATATATTTTTAGATTTTATCTTTTTTCATGTTTTAACCAAAAAATGACTTGTTTAGGATAAAATAACTATAACAACTGCTGAAATAACTTTTCTGAAGTTTTAGTAATTTTTTTAAGTAACTTTTTACTGTAGAGTTAGAGTTTTAATAGTGTAAGTGTCTTTATTCACAATATTTTTCATACTTGTTTGTTATTTCAAACATTTTTACTCTGTTTCAGATATAGACCTAAAGTGTTTCATTTTATGAACTATATTACATTAATATGATTTAAAATTTTTTTGTAATTCTGACAGAACTAACCCTTCCTATTACAGTGAGAATTTATGTAAATTATTTTTACTAGCATTCCAAAATGTTGAAAGAATGTTAATGCAGTTAAAAGAGAAAAATTAAGTTTAATTTTAACCTTTTTTTTTATAAATTTTGTTAGTATATTAGATACTGCAACTGAACGGTTGCAGGCTATTTGATATAAGACATAGTGTATTGAACAACAAAAAGAATCCTGTGGCAGATTTACGAGGGAAAGAAAGGAACAAACTGGTTTTCTTTGTATTCAGCTATCGAGATGTATACTGTTGCACAACAATATATCAGTCCCAACAAAATACAGAAATATACAGTTTTACAAGAAACTCCATTCTTTCATCATAACAGCTATTATTTTATCTTTACAAACACATAAAAATACACACACACGCTTGTATATGCAAACTATTGTCGGCTAAGTCAACAAATTTAGTGGTCATAGTATCTCAAAACCATTTATTTTAATTTTAGTCAAATAAATTAATTTCAATATCCGGTTCATGCCTCAAAAATGCACATTTTCACAGTGATGGCTAACATTTTTCTTATACTTCCACATTAAATTTGTAGTGACACTTAGCAGCTGCCCTAATAACATTCTAGTGTGACTGAATGTTTGTTCAGTGGGCCCAAATCAGCGATAAATAAAAGTCTATGATTGATTCCTTGTCAAAAGTGTGAAATACCAGATAATTTGATTATAACATTATAAAAATTTAAAATATCAGAAGTTATTACATTAATCGACATAACTTTTTAGAACAAATTTCCTAACTACAGTATAAAACACTTTTTTCGACAGATGCCACCTAAGATCAGTCAATAAAATTATATTACATTAAATGTTTTATGTAATCGTGTAAATATAGATAGATGTTTATTCAAATTAGCTGCAGAATTTTCCTTCCACTATTTTTAAGGAAACGTCCGTGCAAATTTCACAGAAAAAGACTGTTCAGTCCGATGAATTGCAACATTCATTATTGAGTTCTAGAATAGTAGAATATAAACAAATAAGTAAAAATGATTGTCAAAGAATTTCTAAAAAATAAATTTTTAATCATTCTAGTTATGAGAAAATGCATTTGGGGTGAGGAATAACAAAAATTATTCTAGTAGTTACGAATTCATAATTCAAACAATGATGAAAGTGACTTAGGTGTAATCCATTTTACTCTGTAATGAGTACTCCAGCTGTAATCTGTAATTATTCTGTTTGGTATTACGTATCGACAATTTAAATATTTAACTAGCAAATCATATCAGTTGAATTAGCATTGCATCTCTATTGCATATTGAGCACCAATCATCCAAAAGTTCTACTACAACCTGTTAATTACAATTTTTATCTTTAAATAGTAACAATTAAGCTTTCTCGATAATTAAAATACTTTTTTCCAGGAAGAGGAAGGATAAAATCTATTGTATGGTAAGTAGGAAAACTGTACGATAGAATAGTAAATAATAATATTAATTTCATTATTTATTAAGTTGTGTATATCATAATTTTGCATCAGCCATTATTTGATCCAGGAAATAAAACATGTATCTCTGATCTGATATCTAATTCAACATTATTTTAAAACAATCCATTGTTGTCCACTGCTCTGTTTATTATCCCTATAGAGTACACTACTTTATTTTCAGATTGGTAGGAGATTCATTATCTTTATTGTAGAATGAACGATCTATTCAAAATTATGATCTATGTAAAATATAGTAACACATTTGTGTTGAATCATGTTAATTTATGTTATGGTTACTCTTTCCTCTGTGCTACCAAGTAACACTTTTGATTAGAGTGGTGGTTTCTGTAGTTTCTTTCTAAGGCTGAAAATCAGAGATTCTTAATTGGTAAAGCCAAGCTTTGTAATACATATATCCACTTACATGCTGACATTTTATAAATGTTAAATGTGGGCTGTTAATTAATATTACTCTTTGCATGTATTATAAGTAGAGATATTTATAAAATTATTGTTTTGTTTTATTTAGGTTCCTTGTATTTGGGCATTAGGTAACTTAGTCGGCAGTGATATAAAAACATGGAAACTGTTAAATTCTCAAGGACTGCTATTATTATTTTTAGAGTTATTGCCAATTACAGAACTTCAAGAAAATGTTATCTATGCACTTACTCATTACATTAAAATTGGATTTAATGAATTATTGTAAGTGTATTGTTTATTTTTTTTTTTAATTCTTTTTAGTTATTTACTAGATAGATTTTCATTCAAACTATTTAATTCTTTTGTATGGCTTATTTACATCTTTTAATAATAATATTAAATTATAGCTGTTTTTTTTTTTTTTTGTATTGTTATAAACTTTCATTTATTTTATTTTTCTTATTTTAATAAATTCAGTTTCTCTGAAAAGACAAAAGACAAATTGAAGTTTCAGATTCAGTTTCACTTAGATTTAAGTTGTCCAAAAAGAAACTGAATTTTTGAAATAGTATATAATTATATATTGATTCTTCCTTTATTACTAGTATCATTGTGTAATGGTGTTATTTAGAAATAATATTCTGTTAGTTGCATTTTTTTATGCAGCAAGTAGAATATTTCACTTTACGTCTGCATGGGTGTAAGTGGGATTGAGTTTTATACTTGCAACAGTTTTCTGGTACATAGAAAATAAAGATTCTTGGAGAGAAGTGTGCTATATGAAATTTTGTTTTGGGTACTAAACTGGGTAATAAATTTACAAATACTCTGAAAATATTGCAAGCAACTTATAGGGAATTAGTATTACAGTGCAATGATTAAGTATTTCAAATCAAAGCTTCTCAAAGTCACTCAAATATGAACTGACGTTGAATGATTACTATTTCATTTTTTGTGTGTATTTCATCTGTTTGGTAAAAAAAAAAATTATTCAAGTGACACATCATTTTAGGAAGCCAGCGTGAAAGAAGAGGCCTGGAGTTTTGGTAAACAAAATATTTATGCTAGCCAATAACAATAATCTTGTATTTAGCTCTCCTTATTTGAGATTGTTTGGCAAAGCATAACCATTGCACTCAACCTCTTCCCCCTATTTGTCTGATTTTGCACCTGTGTACTTCTTTCTGTTTCCAAAGATAAAAACTACTTGGAAAGGATAACATTTCTAGAGATTGAAGGGATTAAGAGAAAATTTTGATTCTAATTCCAGGCTAATCTATGAAGTATGTACCAAAATGCAATCCATGTGTGAAAAAATTATTTTGGAGTATATTTATAGTGGGAACTTCTTTAAAGGTGATAAATTTGATTAATTTGTAAAACAAATAAATAGAATTTCTTTGTGAACAAAACTTATATTTATATATACTCTCATAATTTTTTTTAAATATAGAAATTTTATATCTTGTGATGTGAAGTTTTGATTGGGATTTTGGAATCTTGTTCTCTGATCAATTGGTGCTTCGTTAAGGGAACATTCTCTTCAATTATGAAGTGATTAAGTATATGTTATTGATATCTCTAATGTTTGTTTTTTAAGTACCTGTTGTGTAGTCAAGATGGAATTACTTATTGGTGCAGTGGACTTTATTGATACATTTGGTGAAGTATGAAGATAAAATTAAATCTGTCCCTAACATTTTTTCCTAGCAGTAGAAATTATTCACCAAAGTGTTTTTCAGTAGTGTTACCAATTTTTCTCAAATTTTATTGAATTTTTTTTTAATTCCGAACATCTCTAAGGCAGTTAGATAGTATATACATTATTCAGAGTGTATAAAAAAAAAAGTTGATTGTCCGCTTGTACATTCCATAAATTAGGTGATTTTAGTTGTTAATTTTTTCTTTATATTGACAATGAAATATACTAATACTGTTAAGCTGTTTTGTATTTTTTCTACATATCATTCCAGCTTGGTTATTTCAGAGGATGTTGTATGTAGTTGTTAAGTGAAATGTAATGACTGTTAGATTTGAAGAGTAGGAGGCCTAGCTACATCTAATTGGTATCTAAACACTAGTTTCTATGCTAACTCTGTATAGGAAATAAGTCCTTGGACAGTTCCACATGTTTAGTTTGCCATAACAATCACCTTCAACCAGGAGGACGTATTTTTCTTTCATTTTGCCTGTGATATATGAGGGGGTGAAAAGTTCTGGGCCTCACAGAGATGGTGTTAGTATACTTAATTTCTCTATGGCAGCCCATGATTCCATTCTTCATTAGTTTACTATAAGAGTTTCAAGTCACTGCATCACTTACAATTCGTCAAAAATGGAATGGACTTGAAATCCATGCAGTGATTAAATACTTTTTATGAAAGGCTAATGCGAAGGGAATCAAAGCAGAGCTTGATACAACACTGGGAGACTCTTCTCTACAAATACAACAGTTAAATGATGGGTCGCTGAATTTAAAATGGATTAAACACTCAATGAACCACACAGTGGAAGACCTTCTGAAGTGACAATGCCAGAAATTATAGAAAAAGTGCATAGGTCATTTTTTTTAGATCAATGAGTTAGCAGAGTTTGTAGGCATGTTAGCAGAATGCATGTACAATATTTTGCATGAAAATTTGGACATGAACAAATTTGTGCTAGTTGGGCACAACCGATCAAAAACAAATTTTTGCTCACACCCAATCAAAAACAGTGTCACAAAAATATTTTCAAGTGATTGTCTTGAGCTCTTTCAGTTCAATCCAAAAACATTTTTACATCGATTTGTGACAGTTGATGAGACTGATTTGGCTCCCAATGACTCACTTGTTTCCTCACCAAAAAAAATGGCTAGGAAGGAAGAGATTTGTGACCAGTAATTAAGTTATTGCCACCATAGATGGTTATTTTAAGGAGTTGGATAAATTGATGTATGCAACTGGTATAAGCAGTTGTGGAACGCTGGGCAAGTGTATAAACTTTAATGGAGACTATGTTGAAAAATAAATAAAATGTACTCAAAAATATGTTATTTTCTTATCCAGTTTTAGAACTTTTCACCCCATCCTTGTATAAGGTGTTAAAGGAAATATTTTCATTGTGCTTTGTGAGTTCATATGTCAGCTCATTGCTTTACCATGTGTAAACTTTTTTCAGTTGTTCAATTTTCTTAAAACTATTGGTATTTACAAAATAGAAATAGAGTTTGATGCAAACATCAGAGGTTAAAGGACTATAGATTGTAAAATGTACCTTAGTCTAATGTAATATGGTAGCATTATGCACAGTATACTGTATGTTATAGTATATTTATTGTACAGGATGATTCAAAGAAACGGGAAATTTTGATTGTTGTGTTGGTAGCCGTGGGTGATTGGTACCACTTGATAAGTGCCGCCAGCCTCTTTAACCTAACCTGCCATTTAGTTGTCATGGATCCTTGGAGTGGTGCGCAACGTGCATTTGCTATCAAAGCGTTTTACAAAAACAATGACTGTGGAGGGAGCGCGTAGAGAATTTCGCCGTCATTTTAATCTGGGATGGCACGACCGTGTTCCATCAGCACATGCAATTAAAACATGGATATCTAATTTTGAGGAAACTGGTTCGGCAATGAAAAAAAAACCTCCAGGCCGTGAGTGAACCGTCCGTACATCACAGAATGTTCAAGCTTTACAAGATGCTGTCACACGAAGTCCACATCGGTCAATCCGTCGTCTCTCAGCATCTTTACAATTGCATAGTTCAAGTGTTCGAAGAATGTTAGTGAAGGACTTGCAATTCCATCCATACAGTTGCAGATCGTCCAGGAACTGAAACCGAATGATGCAGTTGTGCGAGCACAATTCTGTAATGTAATGTTTAAGAAGATAAATGGTAACGAAGAGTTAGTTCACGAACTGTGGATGTCAGACGAAGCGCATTTCCACCAAAGTGGATTTATTAACAAACAAAATTTCAGATACTGGGCACAAGAAAATCGTACGCAGCTACACCAGCGTCCGTTGCACAGCCAGAAAGTGACTGTGTGGTGTGCTATGTCATCTTACGGTGTTATAGGCCCTTATTTTTTTGAGGATGACAACGGTCTTGCGATTACAGTGACGTCGGCTTGTTACGTAGCCATGCTTGAAACCTTTGTTGTGGAGCAACAAAAGAGATTTCCACCAATTCTTAACACAGCCTGGTTTCAACAAGACGGAGCAACGTCACATACTGCACGAATATCGATGGCAGCTGTACACCGATTGTTTGGACAACGTGTCATTTCACAAAATGGTGACATTAGATGACCTCCCAGATCGCCTGATCTCTCAGCTTGCGATTACTTTTTGTGGGGTCACCTTAAAAGCAAAGTGTTCCACAGTAGACCTGCTACAACTGAAGAACTGAAGGCAAAGATCCGAGAAGCAATTGCGAAAATTCCAGTTGAGATGTTACGTCAAACCATGAACAATTTAACGAAGAGACTTTGTGAGTGTTTAAGTAGAAGAGGTCACCTGCTCGATGTCTTCTTTAAAAAATAAACTAAAATGTATGTATCCTAAAATGGCAACATTTGTACAATTACATGAAATAAAATTCATTTTCTAAAAAAAAAATTTCATTAACGTTATTTAATTTTTTAAATTTCCCGTTTCTTTGAATCAGTCTGTATAATACATATGTATGTTCTAGCACAGTTCAAGGTCACAGGCTGTTGAGGTCGGCCAGACGCCTGGTTGCCTCAGCCTGGCTCAGGTTTGACATCACTGGTGGGTTGCCTGGAGATTGTCTGCCTGCCTAGATTTAAATCTCATATCCTATGTAGATCGAATGTTAGCACAAAAAAATTGAAGGCCATGTGACGTCAGAGGTGTCTGTTTGATATAAATTTCATATCTTATGTAGGTCTGATGTCAGCATAGAATTTACCAATATAAATCTTATATTTTATAATATCAATGTTAGCACAGCTGAAACCAATCTGACATCAGAGCAGTTGTCGCCTGCAGACGATCTAAATCATATATCTTATGTAGGACTGATATTAGCACAGTTGAAGGCCATCTGACAACAGAGCAGTTAATAGTAACAAAATAAAAAAGTATGACTTACATAACATTAATTACCTTTTTTCATACACAGTTTACAATGTTTTTTTGGATTTGGCCCATCCCTATCATCGATATCGTTTCCATCTGTCTTTGCAATACACCATTTGTAATGCTTGCGACTTCTTCTCTCTTTTATCATTTCTTCATCTTACTGAAGAAATGAATCTATATATTCTCTGTACTTGTAAATTAAAAAGCATTTAAGAATGTCAGCTCCAAGAACTGCGTACTGCATTTTGATGGATGTTCTTATATTTTCATCTACCTTAGCCATTGTTACATTATCCATTGTGCTATAGATGATGTAACTATAGTTTGCAGCTGACCTAAATCTAGCATCTTATTATGGTCGGGTGGAAGCACAGTTCAAGACTGTGTGATGTCAAGAGTAGTTGTCGCCTGCAGATGGGGTTCGAGATGTGGTATCTAACACACGGGTAAATATGCAATATGTAAATTGTAATCTTGGTTTAAATATTGAAGATAGAAAAACCACAGTCTAACTCTACCATGAAGTTAAATAATGTAAATGAATCACAATTGGATACCGAGGATGAGGATATAATTTTGTTGGATGTAGATATAGATTCAATTTTGTCAGACGACTACAGCGAATTACAACCAGTGTGCAATGATGACTTGGTATCGTTCTGTGAAAAGTATAACTTTCAAATACATCTATTGTATCAAAACATAGAAAATATAATCAGGATGCATGTCGATACCATAATAGCCTTCCCAGAAGCAAAGATAAAATCATTCCTGTTGTTTGGAAAATTAATACATGATACTGTACACGTATTTGGTGCATGGATAGAAAAGGACCTGCTGCTTGAGGATCGGTTACATATAATATCTAGGTTTATTCAAGTCATCCAACAAACACCATTGTTCACTACTGGACCATCCATACATACATTCACCTTAGATAAAGTTAAACGAAAAATGTTCATATTGTTCAGTAATTGTTCATAAACAATAACACATCACACCATCTTGCTCGGAAATGTCAGTACGTTTGCAGAGGGGCGGCAGTTTAAACACAGTGCCGATATTGAACACAGATCCCATTGCCAGCGACCTGCAAATCCCGTTGAGAGGGCTGATTGGCTATCATTCGGTAATTGCACTTTCTTAAAGGATGACGTGTTGAATGATCAAATTTCGTCATTCTACACTTGCTTGCTAATGATGCCGCCGCGAAAAAGATATTACTTTTGTAAGAGTGTGGATGTGCCTTGCCAAGCAGCACCAGAGCTATACCGGCTGAAAGCTAGTACCAGCAGTTTAATGTTACGCTATTCGACCAGCTAAAGTGACCGATAGACACCCGCTTTCGTACCCTATCTTGCGAGGTCGGTTAGACACCACTTTCTCGAGCCCCAGTCACAGGCGACAACTGCTCTGACGTCACATGTTTGTCAACGGTGCTAACATCGGTCTTAATAAAATACGAGGTTTAGATTGGTAAATGCTATACTGACATCGGACCTACATAAGATACGAGATTTAGATCTAATTCACACCTCTGATGTCACATGACCTTCAACTATGCTACCATCCAACCTACATAGGACACGAGATTTACATCTAGGCAGATAGATCGTATCCAGGCACCCTGCCTGTGACGGTCACACCCTAGCCAGGCCGAGTCACCCCAGGCGTTCGGGCTGACCGCGACGGCCTGCAACTTAAAACTGTGATAGAACATACATATTTATTCTACTAGAAATAATATGTTGTGTATGAGTAAAAAAAGGAATCAAACAATTATAAATAAAATGTATTTGGTTTTTATTTCAGACCTTCAGATTTTGTGTCTGTTGCAAAATCAGTAATGGAATTGAATATATTTTCACCTGGTGTAATGTGGATTTTATATTTATTATCTTGCTCATCCTATTGTGATAATGTAATATCAGAAATGATAAATTTTTGTTTGGATGTGTTAATAAATATGAATGGATATTCAGTTATAACAACTACAGCTGCTATTAGGATAATAGGTAATCTTGTTTCCGAAGAATCTGGTCGCTATGCTGAAATTATTGTTAATAATTTCGAAAAAATTTATATGATTTTTGAAAATTTAATTAAATCAGAAAACTGTTATCCTCATTTAATTAATGAAATAATTTGGGTAATTGGTAATTTAGTTAATCATCCTTCTTTTATTATTAATGAAAAAATTCAGTCTATTAATAATAATGTTAAACAGATAGAATTAATGTATAGTTCTGCTATCAGATAAATAAAAAAATTTAAAAATGTAATTTGATCATAACAAAGTTGTATTGTGTTTTATTTATAATTCATTATTTAATCAACATTATACTAGCCTGTGATAAGCTAATATTTTCCAGTTTTCTTCTGTTAGTGTTAAGTCCTATAGTTGGATCAAAGTTAGAAAAATTAGAAGTATAATTCTTTGTGTATTCGTAATAAATTAATTTCTTATTTTGTATTATGTTTTTACAATTTTCAAAAATTTTAAAAATAAAATTACCATAAAAAATAATAAACCAAGTTGACGACTGGGATAATGCTTTAGCCCCATTTAAAATCAAACATGAATGTACATCTCAGATTAGATTCTGTGAGAAATAGATTAAAAGATTGGATGAAGTCAGATCTTTTACTAGTTGGCTTCTTTTTTTTTCAAAACGGTTAGGTAGGAAACTGATAACACTGATAGAACTTGAATGGCTACCTCTCCCAATTTCCATTATGCTTATCTAAAGAGAAGAAATATACAACATAATGAATTGTTATTTATTTGCGGCCATTATGGTGAACAATGATATTGAGGATGATGATGATTCAGTTTTTGACAAATTACATAAAGGATAGAATAAGGATGAATCTGAAATTGATCCAAATGTTAGTGTTGAAGCTCCTTTATACATGAAATTAAAAATATTCCTGAAGTATTTTTCTATTTGTCAAAAGTTGAATTGTTCTTGACTTACCTACAAATATATGTCTCCAACTAATGTTCTGTAAGTTACGAGGAGTGGCTATTAAATAACGAGACTAATGCTGCTACAGAAGAATTGCGTATGTGCCAAATTCATAGGACTGAAAGCTGTGTAGCGTGAAGCCTTCTTTTTAGATTGTTGCCACTCCAGAGTTTCTGTACACAAATTAGTCTGGTCATCGCTTTCATTTGTATAACATGTGCTTTTTTGTTTAGCAGAAAAAAACGATAAGTTTTTCATTACAGGAAATAATTGTTATGAAACTTGGAAAAACTGCTATTAAATCTTATCTATTATTAAAAAATTATATGGCCGGTGATTTTAGCAGCATCACCGAACCCCTAGTCATAAAAATTAAACTAATAAACTTTTTATAATTATCCGAAATATATGAATTGTCACTTAATTAAAATTAAGCTTGGAGTTTATGTGATGAAATTGTGCTCTACTTATTTTCTCAATTTGAGCATCCCTTGCTTCATCTTTCATTCTCATAAATACTTTATCGATTAAAATGGTTATTACTCTCTATTCTTCTTCTTAGCCCTTATCCATTTTCAGTAGGTGCATCAGTGACTGCCCTCTACTTCTTTCCCTCCTCCAACCCCCTTTCTGCCTATTCAAATCTCTTGCCAATATTCTCCTTCACTTTCTCCATCCATCACCTTACAGGTCTACCTCATGTTCCCTTTCCTTCCCCCCAATTCCAGCATTTTTCTTGGAACCCTTTTCTCAGTCATCCTCGCCATTTTCCCAAACCATCTCATTCTGTTCTTTTCTATTTTTTCCATCATTCTCTCCATCCCTAAACTACTTCAAATATCCTCATTTCTAATTCTATTTCTTCTAGTTTTCCCCATCATGTTTCACAAAATTTTTATTTCCATCTGTATTCTACCATCTTCCTCTGTCCTGAGGTTGTCCATGTTTCCAATCCATATGATAGAATTTGGGTGAAATACATTTTATATAGCACTTCCTTACACTTTCATATCCTAAACCATGCTCCTAATGTTCTGATAAAACCCTTCACCTTTCTGGGTTCTCTTAAATACTTCTTTGTCCAACTTCCCATCTTATACTATTAAATTCCCAAGATAGTCAAAACTTTCAACTACTTCCAATAACTCATCCTTTACTTTTACCTTATCTCACCCCTCTCACATTCCTCTCCACTCTTATCTCCCCATCCTCTTATTCCCCATCCTCTATTTTTCCATTCACACATTTAGTTGTTTCTGCACCTTTCTTCACTATCATCCCAAATTACCACATTATTGGCAAATAGCCATGTTTTTCTCCCCTCTTTGCCTTTACTTACTTCTGCAATTCATCCATCACTATAATGAATAACAGAGGAGAGAGTATACTCCACTGTCTCAGATTTGTTTTTACAGCAAACCAATCTGTCTCCTCCACTTTAGTCCTCACATTATTCTCGCAGTCTATATACAATGTTTGGATTATCTTCACCATGCTGGTTTCTATTCCTTTCCTTTCCAACATTTTCCATACTAACTTCCTTGTTGTGCTTTTTAATACCAATGAAACAAAATACCCTGTCCTTCTCAACTCTTTTCTATCTGGCTTATTGCATATATCAAATACCTTTCTCTTTGAAACCCATGCTATTCTTTTTAAACTTCTGATCCATCTCATCTCTCATTCTCCTCCCTAGCATAACTTTGCTTCAAGGGAGGTCAAAGTTACCCCTCTGTAATTTTTGCACTTTTCTATCGCCTTTTTTAAAGATAATCACCCTATACACCAGTCAATCAAAATTTTCTTCTGTCTCCATGCTGCCTTCATCACTCTGCTCAACCAATAGGTACCAGGTTGTTCTGCTGTTTTCATCATTTTCACACTAATCTCATCAGTTCCTGTTTCTCTTCCTTGCCTCATTTTATTCAGATATTTATTATTCAGAAATTTAAAATAAAGTACAAAACAGAATTTTCTTTATTAAACGCACTGTAGAGGGTTTAGTCACTTTCAAAAATAATATTACTGTATTAACAATTCGTAAGTCATACTGATTAGAACTGAACCGATAGTCATTTTGATTATTATCAAGAAGAAAGAAAAATAATAAGAGACCTTTAAAATGAATTTGCAGGAGGATATTTAAAATTTGCCGTGTCGGTATAATAAAAATGAAGAGTTTTTTAAGATGAACAGAAGAAGAGTCGCACTAGGTTGGTGAGCCTTATGTTAAGTATCCAGGAAATATTGGGATAACCAAAAAATGTACAAGAAGATAAAGATGGGAATTTTTAAAACAGATAAATGAGGATGCAGTAATGATGTTGAGGTTAAAAAATTAAAATAAAAAAAGTGGAATTGAAAGTACATCAAATCAGTTGGATGATTGTTAACTTTTAAAAAGTAGCATAAAAATGATCACACAATTTTGCTGCCAATCATAATTTACTAATTTTAAGAACATCTTTGTTAAAATATAATAATTGTACAAGTCCTTGAAAATAAAATACTTATAATAAAATGGTATTCTTTGACTTCAGTTAAAAATAAAAAAATGTTTATGTAATATTTGTATAATATGAAAAACCATCATCCGCTTCGAAGGAAAGAAATATATTTCACAAACATAACTATGATTATTTATAGATGTCATTAACAGTTAATGAGATTTTACCAGCTTCTACAATGTTTTGTCAGTTCTTAAAATCAAGGTTATGTCTAACTTATAAGTTAAACTTTAAAATAAAAATCGTACAGTACTATGGATTTGACAAGCAAAGTAATGCCAATTAGACAGATTTTTTTTGTTATATTTGTTAAGCTTTCTTTAGTTATTACATTAAGTAGGTACACGATGTTATGTTTTAATGACTCAGAGTTCCAAACAATGATGAATGATTTTTTTTTACATGAAGGCCATTTTTAATAATACTGTTCAAACAAATCATAACACCATTACTTAGTTAACCTTCATGTTCTGTAAATTACATCATACATATTTTTGTTTAGTTAGCTATTTAAACAATTTACTTTTTTATATCTGATTTTAATAATGACTGAGTGAAGTAAGTTACTGTTTTAATTCAACTGTTGGCATTTGTCTGAAAACATTTAGCAATTCAGTTATGGTATTTTATGATTTTTATGAGATTTTACAATAAGATTTCCTGTTAGATGGAATGACACACGTGAAATGATTTTTCATGAAATTTTATCTTTCAGAAGGTGACAGATGTATCAAAAGAAGATACATTTTTATGATGGAAAAGATTTATGGAGGGAAAGTTTCTATAACCAATTTGTTATTGACAGATTTAACACATGGTTCCCCCTCTGCTAATGATGCAGCCTACTTTTCTACTCTTATCACTAGACACTACTTCTAATTTGTTTGTCAGTGTCTATGCACTAGACACTTCCCTTTTTCACATTGTACTTGTACTTGTTATCTCTGATCAGTCGGTCTCCTATAACTATGTAGCATTGTGCATTCTTCACTAGTGTTTTTTTACAGTGTTATACATTTTGAATTAGTTTTAATAAATGTTGTTTACTTTTTCCCTTGAACTCTTTTTTTTTAGAAAAAAGTAATTTTTAGAGTATAAAAAAATTTAAAGGAAAAAAGGAGTATACTGAGGTAATCCAATTGACAAACATGAGTCAATGATTCTAGTGTCCCTATAACAAAGTTTATAATCAAAATGACTATTGGTTCAGTTCTAATCAGTATGACTTACGAATTGTTAATACAGTAATAATATTTTTGAAAGTGACTAAACCCTCTACAGTGCGTTTAATAAAAAAAATTCTGTTTTGTAGTTTATTTTAAATTTAACTTATTAATTTTATTCTTTATAGAAATCAATGTATTAAATTGATTTTTATATGAGTGAAATCTATTCACAGAATCATCTAATAAAAATGTTATTTTTAAAAGCAGCCTACATGAACAAAGGGATAATTGCATAAAATTAGTTATTATCAACAAAAAGAGGAGTCTTATTGGTTATACAGTTACCATTTGTAGCTCGCTTATTTTTTGACTGGCTGATTTTACAGTCTATAATTAAATTTTTTGTTAACTCAAATATATATATATATTTTGTAATATTTTCTAATAAATTTGTAGTAAGCAGTCTTTTGGAAGAAGTAGTGGTCATGTAACCAGTAAAATTCTGCAATAGTTTAATGAGTTTAAAAACTTAAAAATGCTACCATGAAAATTGCACTAATTGTTCTGTCCTATATTGACGGAGGTAGTAGGAACCATGTAATTTCCTGTCCTGAAAGAGTAAAACAATTATTACTTCAAAACCTTTCTTCAGTCACTTTTGTTAATGAGAAGCTTTCTATAGAAAGCTTCTCATTGTCCTTAAAGATAGTATTGAGCAAGGTCTCAATTAAAAAACAATATTTTTTTATTGTCAGCTCATCAGTAACTTTATTCTGACCAAATCAAAAGAAGTAAATAAAGAAGGTAGTACTTTTAAAAGTAGCTATTTGAAAAACATTACTTACACCAAAAATTTAAGAAAAGTATGTGTAGGAAAATATCAGAATTATGTAAATTATTCTTTTCTAGTTGCCATAATTATTTTTGTGGTGAAATGGTAGCATCTTCACTTTTTATCCAGAGGTCCCGGTTCAATTTCTGGTTGAAACTATTTATATTCTACATCTTTCCACCTTCACTTTACCCCACACTTATATGGAATTAATTCAGCATGCAAAAAAAAATTACTCTTCTTTATTAAAATCACATATCGAACTCATCTATGAGGTTGTAATGATAAAACTAAAATGAATGGTTAAAAGAGGCCTATAATGATAAATTAACTTTATATTTTCTTATGACTAAGGTAGCTTTTTTAGTAATATGAATTATTTATTTTTATTTATTAATGATTAGTTTTGAAAAAATTAAATCTGGTACATATTTGTTAAATATGAAAGTATATTATTAATAATTGGTAGTATAATTTTGAACCTCAAAGATACTTTCATTTTAATTTAATTTTTTTGTGGGTCATAGAAGATCCACGTTTTTATTAGTACACTTGCAGCAGATTAAAATCTTTATTAGCTTATCAAAGGTTATAAAAAAAAAAACACAAAAGGAAAAAGAAGCTGTAGAAATATGGTTGGTTAACAGTTAATGCAAAGAAAAGATCTTAACCATTGACTTCAACATAGATGAAGAATTTTCAAAGTATTAATGAAGATGAAGGTAAATTGTATAATTTTTTTTTTATAAATTTTGCATTCATATACAATTTTACATACATAAGTAAATTTTTAAAAGTGTTATTTAGTTTAAAATAACAATCCTTATTTATTATTTATTATGTAAAGTGGAAAAGCAACTTGAGTTGAACAGTGAGTTAACTCACAGTTGTAGTCGCACAACATTATAGTAAGTCATGTGATTTAAACTTTTAAGCTTAAGTAGAAAAATGCTACAAGAACTAGTTTGAATAATTATATACACTATGCTTAAGTATACTGCATATGAGTATATTAAAATTACTACCTATAGATCTCAGTTAGTGAGTACTACCTGGCCAAATCATCTTCACTCATTCCAACTGTGATTACACAAACTATTCAGTTTTTAATTATGTACCGCAAAATTCCTACGGATAAGCCTGCCTATCCATATTATATTAATTAACTTATCCAAACTACATTATCCTATTAATATTAGAAATTAAAAATTTATCATGTACCTATCCCACATTTAACTTAATGTTTTTTTATAAATTTGTAAAAGATGTGACTTATAATCTTGAAATTACAAAAAATGAAACTAGTTATGTGTCCTTTTTGGCACACCTGGTGTGCCGAAAGGGAATTTTTCGTTGATAAAAAAGATTTCTACCTTAAAGTTAAGAAAAACTTCAATACAACATGTGTTGTACGTGAAAAAAGTTTCACATGTTTGGCATATGACAAGCCCCATCTTCTTCCAATTCCAGCAACATTTTGGTCACCCCTTGCTGTAAGGGTCATATCAAAAATTGTTTCAGACAAAAGTTTTAGGTAATGTTTAGAGGACTAACAACCACTTTAAACTGATTTGATAATGTGCCTATTTGGGAGGTATGATTTTTTTGTCTTCAAAACCCCATTTTTTCCAACCCTGGGTCAATGGTTGGTGATATAAAAAAACTTTTCTTAGATAGATTTTAGACCCTTATCCAAAGAATATTAGGAACGTTAAACAAATTCAGTATTTTACTTAATAAGAAAATTATAGTGATATTTTGCTTTTTCGAAAAAGCCCCCCCATTTCCACCTCCAAGGTCCGATTTTGCCCATTTACGAACTCGGCCGAGATTGGGGATGAGTTATTTTTAAGGAACAATTTGAAAGTGATTGGCGTTAAATTACGGCAGTTATCGCATCCACAAGTGAAATATATATATATATATACAGAGTGATTCAGGAGAATAGGGCAATATTTTGACAACTCATTCTAGAGGCTAAAAATAAGAAAAATGTTCATATAAACATAGGTCCGAAAACGCTTCGTTAGCGAGTTATACAGAGTGAACGATTTCGCCCGAGTTTCAATTCCTCCGGGTAAATTAAGGCTTTCTGAAATTCTGGGAAGGTCAATTAAGGGGCAAATTCATTTTTCTTATGTTTTTGAGCTGAGAAATCGAAAAATAGTTCCCAGAACTTATCTCTGTTAGTTTCTAAGATATCCCATGTAAAACGCCAAAAATAGGGTCAAAAAAACACATTTTTTTACGTTTGACATATAATAACGTTGTTAAATTGACAATAAATCATACATTTTTTAAACATAAATTGTAGAGAATTTAATTATAAGAAGATTGATGTAAATAATGTCAACAAAAAAGAAATAAAATTTTAAACATGTCTACTTTTATTAACAACAAAACCGACGAAAACTTAGAAGATGTTACAAAAAAAGAAATGTGAATTCTGTATATATACGAGGGTTATTTTTGTTCAATGTCCGATCGGTCACGAAATTAAAGCCACAGGGAAAATAAAAAATGTTTTATTTGTAACAAGTACTTACATAGTTACGCTATTTCTCTACATAGTCACCACTCCGATTTAGACATTTGTCGTAGCGTGGTACCAACTTTCCAATACCCTCGTCATAGAAGGAGCCGCCTGTGTTTTCAACCATGTTTCTACGTTGGTATGCAGATCGATGTCTGTGCCAAAATGTTGTCCTCCTAGCCACCGTTTCATGTGCATAAAGAGGTGAAAATCGGGTGGAGCCAAGTCCGGGCTGCATGGTGTGTGATCAAACACTTCCCAACGAAAACGCTGCAGGAGCTTCTTTGTTAAAGCTGCAGTGTGCGGCCGAGCATTGTCATGGAGACAATGCCTGATGACAACATTCCTCTCCGCTTATTCTGAATTGCCCTTCTTAGACGTTGAAGAGTCACGCAGTATGAGGCTGCAGTGATGATCGTGCCACGTTCCATGAATTTCACCAACAGAACTCCATTCCGGTACCAGAACACAGTAGCCATACAATTTCTGTTGAAGAAGGTTCGCTTGAACTTCTTTGGTTTACTGGGAGAATGAGAATGCATCCACTGTTTGGATTGTTTTGTTTCTTCAGTTTCGAAATGGACCCATGCCTCGTCCCATGTGACAATTTTGTTCAAAAAATCTTTTCCTTCATTGTGGTAGCGCTGGAGAAACGTTAGGGAGGCGTCCATTCTCATTGTTTTGTGATGGTCGGACAGCATCTTGGAAACCCATCTCGCACACAGTTGCGGTACTGAAGTCTCTCACAATGGTGTAGAGAGCTGACCTTGAAACTTCAGGAAACGAATCACTCAATACAGAAATTGTGAACCGACTATTTTCTCGAATTGCCTCATCCACTCGCTTCCTTCCCTGACCAACTGCATCATGAACATCTGTACGTCCTGCTTTAAAGTTCCTGCACATTATCGCACTCTGCTGTCACTCATTAAGTTTCACCATACACATTACTTATTCGACGATGAATTTCAGCTGCATTACACCCCTCAGCCTGAAGAAATCTAATTACCGCTCGCACTTCACACTTGGCGGGAGTTGCTATTGTCATAGACATGTTTACGTGCTAGCTGCGTCTTCAGAACTAAACGAAGTGACGCGGCGTGATTGAAGGCCATACTAGAGATGCTGTGCAACACATATGCGCAAAGGTTCATCCGATTTTATTTCGCGACCGATCGGACCTTGAAAAAATAACCCTCGTAGTATATAAACAGAAAATGTTAAAAAGTCAACATGTTAGTGGCAAAGTTCAGTTGAAAGAATAAAGTAGTACCTTGATTTTTTAAAAAAAATTTGATCAAGTGACATGAAAGTGAAACGTTTTCACTCAACAAAGAATAACTTACATTTAATAAATAAACTGATATTGATCACATGGTTGAGATAGAAATTCAAACCTGTATCTTAAATAAAATTATAAATAACACAGTTCATAATCTGTGTTACTTTTAAACTGAAGGATGTAAAGAAATCAATAAAAGTGAGCACATCAACAATAAGGCAGGCAAGTGGCTTTACTACATAAATTATGTAATAACAGAAAATATAAATATATGAACAAAAAATAATCATGTTAATAGGTAAATCTGAATGAAATTTTATATTAGGATCAGACAAGGAAAGCAATTCTATCATATTGGCTTTATTAAATAATGAATTATGATACCAGGAACTACATGCTACTATTATTTTATTTTCATCATTTATAACTTTCATTTTTATGCCTGTGTTACCATATTATATATAAGATCTCTTTTTTCAATCTACATAGTGCTGAAAACAATAAGGGAAGTAATTTTTCATTAGTTTGTTTTAAAATAAGTGTATAATTTTTTTTTAAATTTTAATGAGTAATTATGATGTAATATTTAATTAATATTTAACATTTGGTTGGAATCATAAAGTTCCAAACCAGTCAAAACTGTTTTAGGTATACTTTATAAGAAAGCTACCTATTTTAATGGGTACCATGATTTGACTTCTGGAAAATTTAGACATATCTTCACCATGATGCACATCCTCCATACCCAAAAAACACCATCAGCTCAAAAGTTTATATATATATATATATATATATACCGTACATAACTTGTAATAGAGGATTTATCATGCAACTACTCATTTAGCTAATTATATTTAAAGTGTAAATGCATGAATTATTTAAATTAATAGATATGGATGGATGCACACTTAAATGTGATTACATATAATCATTATATATGTCATTACCTATCTCACTGTTTAATTACACTAGTCAGCAAAATTTAATTTTATGTTTGTTAAATGAGAGTGAATGACTGATTCTTATAGTATTTTTTTTGCTGATTTCATATATGGTAATAGATTTTTTCTATCGGGCTCAGCTTTTTTGTAATTTAAATTTCTTTTGTAACAAAAAATGTATGGTGACTGTAATATGAAAATACATTATATGCATTTTGTACTCATTTAAAATTTATTTTTTTGGATTTTCTGCTGTAATTTGCTGTAAGTGATCCCTCTTTAGATTCCAACAGTAGTCAGCTTATATTTTTGGGTTTCATTTTCCCTGGTATTATATTTCCATTGTAGATATCTCTTGCTGAAAGCATTTTCCATGTTAGTCACTAATAGCGCCAAGATTGTTAGAGAAAAAATTCAAATGTGAATGTAAGAAATGGATTTTGAGTGACATATTACACCCAAGTTCTTTAGTTTTCAAGGCATTCACTCACAATTCTCTATAGTTACCGGCCTTATGGTTTCCAAGGAAGTTGATTACTACATTTTGAAGTGATTTCCATGCAGCAACCTCCAAGTCATTCAAACGCCAGATTACTCATTAGTTTTCTTATTTGTGGTCCAACAAATATACCTTCCTTTATTTTAGCATCGCTTATATTAGGGAATTTGGTTTTTAGAAACTGAAACCCTGCACCATTACAATCCATTGCTTTAACAAATTTTTTTAATAAACCTAGCTTAATGTGTGGTAGTGAAAGATAAACTTTTTCTGGTTTTACTAATGTCGGACTAACAACATTATTCCCTCCTACAGTCAGTACATCTCTCTTTGTCCACTGCTCTTTTACGTGATGGTTTTTCCTATCCTTGCTGTCTCACTCGCACAAAAAAAAATAAAGTTGTAAGAACAACTTAGTGTATCTGCTGTTACTTATAGATCTCCATAAATATTTCTCATACTGAATCCTGCTCAATACAAGTTTCATATTGTCATAAGACTCCTTCATGTGAACAGCATTTCCCAATGGTATGGATGGGTATTTATTTCCAATGTGAAGTAGAATAGCTAACAGAAAAATAAACTTTGTCGAATCAATAAAAAGTCACCATTCGTCAGGATGGTGCATATGTCCCAAGGCTTTCAATTAAGAGTCTACATCATTACAGTATACTAAGTTTTTGTACTGAGAAAAGAAATGTTCAAATTCTGACTGTCATGGAAAGCACTTATTTTAGTGTTTGGTTGTAAAAGATGCCAGTATTTCTACTTTGATTCTTTGATAAATTTAGATTTGAACTAGATCAGTTAATTCTGACTGATTAATTTAATGGGGTTCAGTATATCTATTTTCTTTGTTTTATCTTTGTTTGGGTCTTTCTTCATCGCCTGATAAGTCAGCACAAGATTCAACATTTTAATTTTTATCTAAGTTCCATGTTTCTGGTGGTACTGGAATTGGAAGCTGTTGGCTATGTGGCACTGGCTGCATGGCAGAGGGAATATCAGGGTATTTAACATTATGTCTAGTTTTAGCTGTTATCCCACATATCTTTATTGCTCAAAAATAACAGGCTGTGGTGTGATCCTTTGGTTCTCTAAAACCATTGGAATTGCACTCACTTTTCTAAAAAAGAGATTCCCACAAATACGAAAACCAGCTACAAAACAATGTTACACATACAAGAACCGCACTTGAATGAGAATTAAAAATATTTCTCTAGTCTACACGACCATTTATAAGTAAATATAATAATGACAGAAATAACTAATGACTGGATGACATGTTTATAGTAAGATGAAAATAGGAAGTATCAGTCACATTCTTGTTCATTTTAATTAGTGTGTAAATAATAAACATGATGACTAATGTCTAACAAATCAATGTGACAACAATTAAGGGACTGTAATAAATAAACAAAAGCTATTTAGTTGATAAATAATATAATAAAATAAGTTCACAAAATGCTATGTTTATGGAGTTCATGCATGATACTACCTGAAAATAAGAATGGTAGTTACAAAAAACTAAGCCTGATAGAAGAATTCTGATTTTATATTTAAAATCATCATGAAAGATATTATAAGAATCAGTTATTCACTCTCATTTAATAAAATCAATGTCGATCAGTTTTATTTTTTTATAACAATGATAGATTTTTCAATAAATTAAAAAATGTCTGATTGTAAAGATTTATAAATTTCACTTTTAAAATTTATAAATTAATAAAATTTAAAAAAAAATGGAGAATATATAAAAAAGTTTCTGAATTCTTAATTTTGAGAGTACTTTAGAAAGAAAAAATATAGTATTTTATAAGCACGTATTATCTTAATAAGATGTATTTTTTTAATTCATTGGAAATAACTGTAATTAAAGAATTATTTTTATAATTAGATTAATATTACTTTATGGATTCTAAGTTTGTTTTCTAAGAAAGAGCTCTTTTTTCTCTTTAAGATATAAATGAAGAACAATTAATTCAGTGTAGAAGTAAGTATTCCTTATCATAATGTTTTTACCAATTGTAAAGTTAAAAAAAAACAACTGTTAGGAAAAAAATATGATAAAGTTTTACAAAAAAAATAATCAATTGTTTGAAATGTAAATAATTTTATTTATTTATTTTTTTATATATATATTTGTGTATAATTGGCAGTTTGTGAATCGTAATACTATTTCTCTAAAAGGTATACAATTATAAATTGATTTTTGATATCAATTTGTCTTAACAGAAATTGCAGTTATTTGGTTTATGTTTAAATTGTAAAAAAATAATCTGTCTGGTATATAAGCAAATACTCTTTGATTAAAACAAAATAGAAAAAAGTAAAAGGTTTGGTTTATATATCAGATGATCATTTGAAAAGTTACCACATTTATTATTCAACAGTTATCAGACCCATTGTATTTCTAAAATTTTAAATGGAAACAGTAACATTTAATTACATTAATTGACAACCTGAAAAAAAATAATGATTTTGATAAAAGGTAAATTAAAATCCACCCACTCCTTCGTTCATTAGCCGTGATGAACCATTTGTGATAGTATTGTTTTTTTTAAATTTCAGCCCTATAAAAATAACTATAAAATTATGTGGTATAACTTCTTAAACCATTTGAAATAATCATGATCTGTGGATTAATGCTGTGAAAATTATCAACACAAAATTTCACCCTTAAATTGTTTCTAAATTTTCAAGGGTTGAAAACGTAATTTTTTTAAATGAGACGATTTAGCTTGACACCTCACTGGAAGGCCCTTTGAATGAAAAGTAATTTGGTACAAATAAAATAAAAATTGGTTCACTGGTACTGAAGTTATGATTAAAAATGGTAGTTTTAGATTATGTTAGAATTTTTTTCAGGTTATTTTGGGATACAGTGTTACTGACCAGAAGCATTAGTTTTGAAATTGTCCATTCTTCTTAAAAAATATGGGTTTTAGGTTTCTCCAGGTTTCAAAAATGTTTCGATACACACAGCATTATAATATCAGTTAAACATACAAAAACCAATAATAAGGTACCTACTTCTTTACTGGTTACGTGTTGAAAGATTGATACGGCTTCTAGAATGTTGTTCCTGGGGCTCCATCAAAGTGAAGTGTCTTCAATGGCCAGATCAATCATGAAATAACTGAAGTTACAATAACAATTCATCACAATGAGTATTAAATCAAATGAAATATAATATCAATTTTATTGTGACCTTAAAAATATGTTATTACATACCAAATTAAATTGGGAATAAACATAGTTTATGTATAGGTCTTCTTATTTGACCTTTAGCAGTATTTACATCTACAACCCTTACCAGCTTGTCAGGACCCGGATAAACCTGGGTGACAACTCCATGCTTCCAAAGCATGCAAGTAGAATCCTGTGTGATCATAAATAGATCTACTGAAAGATTACAGGAAGGAACACACCATTTGTTGTGCTGTAGGTAATGCAGATAATCTCTAGAATATCTGTTCCAGATAGAATCAATAAATTTTTGAATAAGTTGTGAGTGGTCTAACGATTAATTTCAACTTCCTGATAACAGGGTTCAAGCAAAGACGTAAGAGGACATCTAATAAAATCATGACCTGGAGAGAGAGGTTCTGGATCCTTATTTATAGAAACAGAAAAAATGGGATGAGAATTAAGACAAATTTGAATCTTAAAGTTAAAGTTACATATACGAGTAACTCAATTCAGAATCCCATAAACCACCTAAATGGGAAGAAACAGGTGGTATAAATGACTACTGGATGCCTTATTTAATTGAAAATGAATGTATGTCTATTCTAAATTTATCTGATTTAAAGAGTTGATATAGATTGTAGAGGATATTTTTAGTGCAGTGAAAGTTAGAGATATTGTCAGAAAAAATTTGAGTAGGAATACCCCTACAAGATATAAATCTTGTAAAGGCTGCAATTAATGCTTGTGTAGTGAGATCAGTTACAAATTCTAAATGTATTGCCTTAATAGCAAGGCAAATGAAAAGAGCAATATAAACCTTATTCAAGGGCTTAGATCTCTGGCTGCTGTGATGTATTATAATCAGACCACTGTAACTGCTGCACAAGCAGCAAAAGGTCAAGAGAAAGTCACTGTAAAGGATGGTAACCAAGTTGTTGAACTTGGGTTGATGCAGTAAGCTTAAAGCAAGTTAAACATTATGAATGACGGACAAAATAATTATTTTATCATTTAACAGTACATTTGGTGTAAAGGGTGGTGTGTTAACTAAATGCCAGAATGTAAGAGTCTTAAATGCTCACCATTAATGATTAATTTGATAATATTAGCATCTGGAAGTATAATAATAGAATGTTTTCATGATAATATAATAGAGAATTTTGCAGCCTGCCTACTACATGAACTAAACCTAATTCATCCAAGAATGGATAAAGAGAGTCAAGTTTACTTTGTCTAACAATAGCTTGATTGTTTTTAAGACAACTTATCTCATTACAAAAGTGTAGAGATTGGGATTGTAGTAAGAAAAATATAAGAGTATGATTTAGTTCTTGTGTAGATAATGGACCAAAAATTCATTCTAATTGGTTTGACTTATTAAATATATTCTCCTGCTTTAAAAGTTGAATTTTTATTAAAGGCAACCTTTTTATAACATATTACTAACATCTCGGGTATAAAACAAAGATCTTCAAAAGGGATCGAAGAGGGGAAAGGGCAGACGAACGAAATCCGGAATTGCCAGCTGTTGCCACTCACAGAATAGTTCAATTTCACTTCTAGTGAAGTGAATGAAACATGTGGTTGTTCTTCTGCTTATGAAAAACAATAAATTGCATAAGAATTTAAAATAATTATATATACATATACATAGATAAATATATATATGTCATCAATTACGATAAACAATAGTTAGAACATTTTTACTGTATCCAAATCTATATATATAAAAATGTTAAGTTTGTTTGTGTACGCTTCAAAAACTCAAAATGTTCTGCAACGATTGAGCTCAAATTTTAGCACGATATATAACCCACATCAAAGATTGTTTTCATCTATTTTTAATAAATCTATCTATCTATTTTTAATTTGGAAATGTAAATAAAGGAAATCCAATCAGATCAATGCAAGATGGCCGCTGTCAAACACAACGACCAAATTTCTTTGAATTATATTTAACAGCAAAAACAACTGTATTTTATTTTTTTTAAAACACGATAAAAAAAAAATTTTAGCACGATATATAACCCGCATCAAAGATTGTTTTCGTCTATTTTTAATAAATTTATCTATCTATTTTTAATTTGTACAGTTTTTTAATAAATAAGAGACTAATAAATCAGATGGAAATGTAAACAAAGGAAAACCAATCAGATCAATGCAAGATGGCCGCTGTCAAACACAACGACCAATCACAAAGAGCCCGTATGGCCGTTGCCATTGTAAACAAAATCACAACTGATTAAGTAACAAATTTCTTTGAATTATATTTAACAGCTAAAACATCTGTATTTTATAAAAAAAAAACAACAAAACAAAAAGAAAAGCCACCAAGAAGGATGACTTACAGTAAATAAATTAAAACACCCAACTTTCTTATAGCCCAGATAGACTTAAGACTATGCAAACAAAAAAAGTCGAAATAACGAAATACACAGAAAATAATATCCCTACATAATGACCAAAAAATCCTTTGTTAGGTTAAATATTCACTTTTGTCTGAATTTACAGAAGGCATTTACAACGAAGCATTGACAAATATTGAAGACAAGTGCTTAGCTAATGCAAATAAAGTTCTTAGTCAATTGGGAATGCCAGCACCCACCCGAGCTGCGATTGCTTCATTTGATGTGGATTTACGCCGTGAACAGAGTTACAACATTGGTGATCTTCAGTCATATGTCCAATCAAACATTCCCAAATTAACGCGTGAACAGAAAGGCATTTATGATCGCATAATGCAAATGATAAATGACGGAGTTGGGGGGACCCTCTTCTTGGATGCGCCAGGAGGAACTGGGAAAACATTCCTCATTAAATTGATTCTAGCAACGGTTCGATCAAAAAATGATATAGCCTTAGCTCTTGCTTCGTCTGGAATAGCTGCGACATTGTTACCAGGTGGAAGGACTGCGCATTTAGCTCTGAAGTTGCCATTAAACGTGCAAATCATCGAGACTCCCACGTGCAATATTTCCAAAGCATTCTGTATGGGAAAAGTATTACAAAAATGTAAACTCATTGTTTGGGATGAATGCACGTGGAACATAAAAAATCGCTTAAAGCTCTTGATCGATCGTTACAAGATTTTGCGTGGAAATGTTCAACCATTCGGGAATGCTTTGATATTGCTCGCAGTAGATTTTAGGCAAACATTGCCTGTAATTTCTCGATCAACACCAGCAGACGAAATAAATGCTTGCCTGAAATAATCAGCACTGTGGCGACACGTACGTACATTGCAGTTGACTACGAATATGCGTGTCCAGTTGCAGAATGATCCATCAGCTGAGGTATTCTCACGACAGTTACTGGACATTGGAAATGGACAGCTGCCAATCGATGAGACGTCTAAACGAATATCATTTCCTGATAATTTTTGTAATTTAGTAACATCGAAAGAAGAACTGATCGAAAAAGTATTTCCTGATATTCAAATTAATAATAGAAATCACGATTGGCTCAGTGAACGAGCTATCCTTGCCGCAAAGAATAAAAATGTCTATCAACTTAACAATGTTATTCAATCCACCATTCAAAGTGAGGAAATTACATATAATATATGCATTGCATATAATATAATAGGAAACATAGACACCGTTAGGAAGGAGATGAAGTAGTTAATTATCCAACGGAATTTTTAAACTCACTTGATCTGCCAGGGATGCCACCACACATATTAAAATTGAAAATAGATGTGCCAATTATACTATTGCGGAATATTAATCAGCCAAAACTCTGCAACGGCACGCGACTTGCAGTTAAGAAATTGTTGAATAACGTAGTGGAAGCAACGATTTTAACGGGGCGTTTCAAAGGTGAAGATGACCTCATTCCTCGAATACCCATGATCCTGACCGATACACCATTTCAATTTAAAAGATTGCAATTCCCAATTCGATTGGCATTTGCAATCACAATCAATAAAGCTCAAGGTCAATCTTTAGAATTGTGTGGTTTAGATTTAGATGTGGATTGCTACTCACATGGATAACTGTATGTGCGTGTTCCCGAGCGGCAAACCAGATAGCCTTTATATCTTCGCAGACAGTGGGAAAACAAAAAAATATTGTATATCCACAAGTATTGCAAAATTAAACTTTTATGAAACGTATGCTTTGTTTTGTTTCTCATTTCTCATCTATGCGACCACAATGTGCCACAGCGAAGCGTGGCGGGTACAGCTTAGAAAAAGTAATAAAATCAGAACAAAAAAAATTAACATTTATGTTTTTCCTAGAAATTTGAGTAAATACATACATGTTAAACAAGAAACAAATTATTGTTGTGTTTTATTAGTATAAACTCATCAACATAGAAAATATTGTTTTTGTTAAAGATAATTGTTTCATTTAATTTTAAATAAACTAGTGGAGAGATCTTTATTAAAATAAGTAAATAGCTTATAGATTGATCAATGATTTGTTAAAAATGCAAGAAAATCATAATATGGTCCTTTCTTGTAAATCAAGTATTGTTCTATTTTATTTGCATGTAACATATACAGGTAAATTTAACTTCACTCTAATTCACAAACTTGATTTTACAACACAACCCTAGAAATAAAATTAAATACTTTTTAAAATTGCTATTTTTAAAATTTAAATTAAATTAAATTTAATAATGATTGCATAGTAAAATTAATTAAAATACAAAATAAGAGGAGCAAAGGCATATGGTAATTTAATTATGAATTGAATAAATTATGTTTTATACTGTCAACTTATTGAGCACTAAAATAAAAAAATAATAATTTAAAAATATTATGTTTGATAAAACTGGTAAGTAAAACTTTAAGTACATATAAGTAGTTTGTAAATAAACATTATTTTACAATCTTTTAAAAAGGATGTTGAAAAGTAAACACAAGATTAAAAGACTGATTATTTCCTATATATGCTATAAAATACTTATAAAAGCTGTTAAAAAATAATAAATTTTGTAATGAACTATTTTATTTTAATAAAATAATTAAACTGGATTCTATAATTACATTGTTATACAAAATAATTTTTTTTTAATCTTTCTCTAAGTGTGATATCTTTCTCTGCATGTATTTTTTTGTGTACATTACAGATCTGTAAATAGAATTTTTCTATCATCCTCACTTTAACAGAAATTGCCCATTAAAGGTCTACAGAAGTTAATATAACCCACCGGGTTGGTCTAGTGGTTAACGCGTCTTCCCAAATCAGCTGATTTGGAAAGTTGAGAGTTACAGCGTTCAAGTCCTAGTAAAGCCAGTTATTTTTACACGGATTTGAATACTAGATCATGGATACTGGTGTTCTTTGGTGGTTGGGTTTCAATTAACCACACATCTCAGGAATGGTCGAACTGAGAATGTACAAGACTACACTTCATTTACACTCATACATATCATCCTCATTCATCCTCTGAAGAATTATCTAAACGGTAGTTACCGGAGGCTAAACAGGAAAAGAAAGAAGAAGAAGTTAATATAACAAATAATTTAGGATTTCACATACTTACTTTAAAACTTCTTAGCAGATTCTCTCCTTTTTTAGCTAGTCTCAGGTACAGTAATGAACAAATTAATCTAAACAAACAGTTTTTGTTCTACTGTAGGGAATTTTCATTCTGTGGCAGACTGCTTGCTGTTTCAGGTTATGCAGTTATTTCATATACAAACAGAATTAGTGGTTTTTGTGCTTTATAATTCATTGTCAATTAGGTTTTGGCGAACTTGTGAGTTTGTGTTGCAAGTTTGTTATTCATTTCTAGTTAATACAATGGATATAACCTCACAAAAAGTGTTCAAAAATTGTTGCTCTGTCCCAACACACACAAATGACTCAAAGACAGATTGCCAGCGAGTGCAGTGTGGGGTTAAGTAGTGTAAATGAAATCGTGAAAAGGTTTTGGGAAACAGGTTCCACCTCTCCAAAGAGAAAAGGAAAATATGGATGGAAAAATAAAACCACTTCTATTTAGAAAACTTCTTATTACTAATAAGAAAATTACAAATTATTTCACGATTGTTAGATGTTGACCTTTGTAGAAGATTGTTGGCAGTGGGAAGGATTGCTTGGAAACCTAAAAAGAAGCAGTTACTGACACAGTTTATGAAGACAAAAAGACTTCAATGGGCAAAGGTGTTGAACGTTGACACTGATTCTTTTAATAATTTAAGTCTTGAGTTCTTATTATAATAAATATTTTACTGTGATTGAAATATTATATATATATATATATATATATATATATATATATATACATATAAAACATTAATTGTTTGAATATGATTGAATATAACATTAATTATAATTGTTTCATTGTAATTGTAAATATTTCTGTAAGTGAAATGACTGAACTGTAGAACTGGAACCGAACTGTAGAGCTGAAACTAGACTGGTGTAGAACTGGACACAAATGTAGGGAAGAGCTTGCCTATATAATTTTGGTGGAGCTGCTGATTCATCAGGAGCCATGTGCACCCGAAACAAACAGTGTGAATTGTAAAGAGCAGAGTGCATATGAAAGGAGCTGAGTGAAGTATAAAGAGCCGATGTGAATCCAACCGAAGCCAAAGATCTTTAAATCTAAAATTCCTATATTAAAAAAAATTAGCCAACATTTAAACAGGAGCAACAAAAAAGTGAACATTTATAAGAGTATTTAAAAATTAAATAAGTGATTTAAATAACCCTGAGTCTTAAAAAAGGGACATAAAGAATGGACTATTGAGATATAGAAAAAAGTTATTTTTTCAGATGAGACTCATTTCTTTGTCCAAGGGGAGAGAGTAGCCTACATTCATAAGTCAGCAGATGAGAAGACTACTACGCCAGCACACCTGCAACAAACACCCAACCAAAAAGATGTTTTGGAGATGTTTTACACATGAAGGGCCAGGAGCACTTATGCCTGTGGTTGGGATGATGAAATAGGACCAATACATTAACATATGCCAAAGAAAAATAGTCCCACTTTTGCAGCAGAACCCAGAACTCACCCTTTCCAACAGGACCTTGCACCATGTTACATGTCAAAGAAACCAAAAGAGTTCTCTTTCAGTCAAAGAAAATCAAAAAATTTGAGTGCTATCGTGGCCAGGGAACTCCCCCGACCTGAATCCCATTGAAAATTTATGGGCCATACTAAAAAGAAGACTTGGGAAAATGAATTGTGGCACAAAAACTGACGTTATTAGTTCAGTGATACAGATTTGGTTTCGCGATGAAAAAACCAAAAATCATTATTCTACCTTAGTGGCATCAATGCCAAAGAGGATTAATGAGATAATAAAAAACAAAGGAGGACACAAACTATTAAATTTGAATAAGTTTGACTATTAAACATATTTTCTTTTAAAAACAAAATTCAAAATTTTCTGTTAAAATTACTGATTGGATTAATTTGTTCACCACTAAACATCTCTAATTAAAGCCCAAGGTAATTAGCTAGTATATTAATGTTCTATTTGCCTTTGTAATGATTTTCCAACACCGAAATATGTTGGTGGAAACATTCATCATTTACCCAAGGTTTGATAGTAAGATATCCAGATATGAATGCAGGAAATGAACTTTTAGTGACGTATTATGTTCCATTGCTCTGAATGAATTTATCATTTTATCTACAATACTCTAGTAATTTTGTGATTTATGGACAGCCAGAAAATTTTTGCAAGTGTTTAAGATGCTGTCCAAGCAGTGAGTTCTAAAAGTTCTACATCTGTCAACACAAAGTTAATCATTTCATCTCTAACCAGTTTACCTTATTTGTGGGCCAACAAATATCCCTTCTTTAACTTTTACTTTGTTTAATTTTGCGATTTTCTGCCACATGGACAAGAATCCTTGACTGTTCTTCTTTTATAGCTTTTACAATATTTTTTTTTTATATGAAGGGGAAGAAAAACTTTTTTTCTGGTTTAACTAGAGGCTCATGAATAATGTTTTTTTCATCAGAAATTAAGTTTTCACATTTCTTCCACTGTTTTACTACATAATACTGATCCCCAGTGGCTTCCATTTATAAATAAAACAATAGTATTTTGCATACCCTAACTACATGCCTAACAGAAGAGCTATTACTTTTACATCTCCACACATATTATAATCTGCTTTTTATAATTTACTTTTCAATAAGAGTTTTCATATCATACATTTCTTTCATATTAATAACAACAATTAGGTATAGTGGGATGTTTAATTCTATTGTGAAGCATAATTGCTTTAAAGCTGTACTTAAAGGAATCAGTGGAAAGATGCCATTCCTCAGGTTCATGAGCTTGCCATAATTGTAACATAAGCTCATCAATATTCAACGAAAACTAAGTAATTTCCTTCAGCAAAGTATTGTAAAAACCTTCTCTGTTGGCTTTGATAACTCAAGATTTTTGTATTTTTTTTAAAAGTAAATTCCAACCTTGCAATCTTAAGCCTAAAAGTTCTGCCTGATTTTTTGATAAGTTCAAATCTCTTACAGAATCATTTAGTTCACCTTGTGATGTGGCTTACTGGATTGTAATTCAAAGTCTGAATCATGATTGCATTCTTCCATAATGTCTCCTTCTTCAACAGTGTTTTTACAAAACAAGTTTTCAGGAACCTTGGCAACTGAAATGGATTCTCAGTGAGGTACAGGTCTAAGTGCAGATGGCATTGAAGGATAGAATACTGTGTGTTTAGAGTTCTTAGAAATTTCTCACACATTAATTAAATAGAAATAATAATTGGTTTAGTGATCTGGTTCATCCCAAACCATAGGGATACCAAAATGCAAGGTCTTTCATATGCCTTTTAGCCATCCTCTTAAGCTGACCTCACAGTTCCTAAAATATTATATGAGGAGCCTATGTCTTATCCTGGTCACCAATTTTACAAAGTACAATTTATAAAATTTTTTAATTAAAGGTGTAATGTTTTTCTTATGTGATATAGTAAACTCACCACAAATGTAACAAAATTTATTCAAATCATTTTCACTCTTACGAAGCATTATGAAACTTCAGTGTTCACTCACTTAATAAAGTTATAACACTGACCAAAGAGATTATACTATTAAAAGCACTAGGCTAATGAAGCCAACAAGCTTTGTGTTGTTTTGAATCTTCTTCAAAACAACTATTGAAATTAAACACGCCTCCGGCAATTACTGTTTAGATAATACTTCAGAGGATGAATGAAGATGTTATGTATGAGTGTAAATGAAGTGTAGTCTTGTATAGTCTCAGTTCGACCATTCCTGAGATGTGTGGTTAATTGAAACCCAACCACCAAAGCATACCGGTATTATGTTATGTTTATGTTTCATATGTATTTCAATAGAGAGGTATGATGTCATGATATGTGATGTTTGTGTTATAACTTAAGTTATTGTTTCATGGTTAACAACTAATTGATAGAGTTAAAAATATATACATACTGAGCCCATAAATATAAAGTAATCATATAAAATAGAAAATATACATGCATAATCATGCATATATATCAACAATTTTCAAAATCTAAATGTTTGAATTTTTTTTAAATTAGAGTGAAAGATAAATTCTGACTTCAGATTTGTTTTCAGTAATAAAAAACAGATTGGTTTTATAGATCACATGCTAAGAACCAAAAATTGTGTTTACCAGTGTTATTTTTTAATTTCTGTTAAATTTATGCTCAGTATGACTTCCTTTTTTTCTTTACATGAAGAATCCTTGATTGCAGATTTTCTAATGTAGTTATGTGATGATGAAATGTTCTAATAATGATGATAATTTCAAAAAATAAATGCTGTATAATCTTAAAGAATTAAATAACACACCACTTTAATTTGTCTTGCATTCTAGCAACCTGTTTTAATTTTGTTAAGTGGCTTAGGCTAATTTTGTTGTGTTATACCAAAGATGAATGATTCTGTTAAACATATCCTGTGCAATGGTGTTAATATATGATAATAATTTAAGTCTTTTGACTGCAAGTTAGGTCAACTTAGAGATATAAAAATGTTTTAACAATTGCTGTCGACTTATATAGTTTTAGTATTTTACAGTTCGAGAGATGAACTCTGTTTATTCCCTATTTATTATGATCATAAATAAAATAAACTAAGAAGTATGGTATTTCATTAACTATAAGCATTATTGTTCAGTATCTTAAATACATTGGCATGTTAATAGCTTTCTAAGATTTTCTGGCCCATCAGCATAACATAAAACAAACACTACACCTTTTTTGCTGCTGAGTGTGAAAGATATAACAAAATTTAAAAATAGTAAAATAAAATTTACAGAAAATTATAATTATTACCAAAGAATGTATTTTATCAAATGCATTGAAATTTACTTTCATTGTTATATTCTGTAATTTGTCATTCCTTGAGTCCCAGGTTATAGTACATTATCAAAGTTCTACTGTAGTTGAAATAATAGTTTCCTAATAAATGTTGGTGCTAATTAATGATGTGGTAATGAATAATACTTACAAAGGCAGAAATGGTAAGACAGTATTAATCAATATTTTTTAACATGTCATCTTTTAAAAACATTTTTAGATTAGACTGCATTTCATGAATAACATGAGGCTTTATGCAGTATGTATTCTGTTAATACCTTGGCTTTCTGTGTAACCTTTATTTAAGAATCATTCTTTTGACTGTTTTCAGATATTGAGAGTCGCTGTCCATTGGGCCCTAATAAAAAAGCTTCTTTATCATGTGGTAGGACAGCCACCATCATCTGTTGGAAGTACAAATATGACACTCATTTGGAAAAAGGGTGGTAGCTGATAAAATTCCTATGGCAGTCAGCCAAGGAAAAAGGAATAGATGATAAGAAAAGGTAGGAATGAAGAAGTAGGTAATGATCAACCCACAGAGGGACTGACTCTGATCATTTGAGTTTACCATCTTGCCCAAATTATTAAGTTTCCATCCTTGTTCGTTATTTGATCTTTCAACCTTCTGGTAAAACAAGAAATTTATTGTTATTAATTTGCACTTGATTGTATGATTTACATAAAAAAATATTCTTTAGTCACCGAACATATTTCTTAAATTCAACCTAAATGATTATATATTTTTTACCTGAATGATGTTTAATTACACTTAATATATTATGTTAAAACCAATTTATTTTAAAACAAGTACAATTTATAAAAAATTACCTATACAAAGAACAATCATAAATGCAATCAATCTGCTGAGTTTAATGAAGTAACTGATTTTTAAAAATATTTATTCATTTTGAGAATTACAAGTAGACTATTTTTAAAAACCCTACATTTTTTTGATTAGAATCAATTTAGTAAAGTGTGAGTAATGTCAAGCTAGACTGGAATTTAAACTCAGTAACCTTTGGATGAAAAGTGTAGATGCTAATCACTCTTTCATGTAGTTTAGTGATTAGTTTGTTATTTAGTGTTTGTATTTTTGACTGAGGTATGAGAAATAGAAAGAAGGAAGGAAATCAAATTTTATGAAATTAGTATGTTAAATTTAAAATACTATATTACCAGAAAAAAAGAGGATAAAAAATGATTCAAAGTAACTTCCATATAGAATTTTAAATTTGTATATCTTTTGGGTTGGACAATTTGATATTATCATTTTTTTGTTTAAGTAATTTTAATAAATAGTCACTACTAGAGTTACTATTTTGCTTTTTTTGTTTTTAATAATTTAATTTATTCATGGATTAAACCATAAGAACGTATATTTTTCAAACTATTTTTTTAATATATAAGAAATCAATCTACTATCAGTAAGTTATCTAAAGAATAATTAATATTATTTATTCACTTGACTATATGCGTAGCTGGTTTTTTTGTTTTTAATCTCATGATTTGATATGCTCACATGTTATGGTTTTTCCTTAATTTTTTGTTTACTTTTTGAATCTTTTTTAAGTTGGGTTTTATGTTTTATTATTATTTTTTTTTTTGTTTCATATAAATAATTGTTAAAAACTGTTATAAAATCAGTTATTTTGTCACAGCTTGTCTGTTTATTAACACATTAAGTAATTTGTTAATTAAATAATTTTTTTGTTCAGAAGTTTTTAATTTATACAGGTAATTAAGCATTTATAATTATACTTTTTTGTTTAAGTACTGAAACATTTTATCCAGTCATAGAAAATTGTAAGTATAGTTAATTTACTATCTAAATAAGAAAATTTATTAAAGTCTAATTATTAAGTTTCCCTAACAAAATATTTTTTTTAACTTATCATTATTTTCCTTTATATTATATTTCAGTTCTTTTTTTTTAATTGAATTATATTTAATATATACTTCTGTCTGATCAATCTGTCCATGCACTTTAAATTATTTGTTGAAATTTCTTTTAACTAAATTCCAGGAGGGATTTTTTGTATGGAATTTTAAAAAGATTAGTGTCTAAGTTTCTAAAAAAATATTTTTGGTTTTATGATTGAAATAGTTTAATTTGTAATATCATATTTATTTTTTACTTATTCAAATTAGTTATATTATCTAACAAAATATTTGGGACTTAGATAATGTGGGAGTAGGTTACTAAAGTAAAATTGTAGTTAGGTTTTATTTTTAAAACGGTTAAATAGTTTGTTATAATTCATCCTAGCAATAGAATGAATATATCTTTAATCGCTTTATTTGCTGAGTTTTTTCTTTTGTGTGAATAAAGCAACCTGTTGTGTTGTCTTTAGCAAGCTGGAAAAATAATATCTTATGTTTCTGTGGTTAGAAAAATGGATTCTATTTTTTGCTGGTTATTCTGCTTCTAATGCAATATTGCTGAATTTAAAAATTATTAATTTTTATTTATAAATTAATTTTGATTCAAGCTGATTGAATATTTAACTTGATTGAATAATTTAATTGTTGTTTAAATATCTATCAAGACCTGTTTTATAAAAAATGGATTAATACATTTTGAATCTAAACAATACATTAAATTAATAACAAAATAATCAGATAACTAGAGAACCTCTAGCTTTTTTCTCTCCATTATTAAATATATATATATATATATATATATATATATATATATATTGCATACAGCTATGTGATTCATCTGAAGAAGCAGTATTGAAACAAAATAGTGCTGACTTAAATGGAAAAAATAAAGGAATGAAAATTTATAATCAGTGTAAAGTGAAATTAGGTTTATATATTAGATTTATACCTTATTCCCAAATAATGAAACAAAAAAAACAATGAAATTAAAATTCTTATCCTTAAATTCAAAATTTGTTAAAAGTAGAGGTAATTTTTTCTAAGTTATACAAATGTTTAAAGTAGGATTATATATATATATATATATAAAGGATCTACATCTATAAAAAAGAAATTGTGAAAATGAATAGTCTTAAGAACAGTTTCAAAATATTTTTTCATGTCATTGACAATTTATTAGGCTAAAATCTATACATCTTACTTAGTTACATTTTTTATCAAAAGAAGTTATGTACCATTTTAACAAAGTAAATTATTAATGCATTATAAATTAAAATAAAGATTAACTTGTTCACAAATGAGTTCGTTCAAATATTATTTTTAAAAAGTATAAGTGTTTAATTTGGTTGCAAGTTTGTCAGGTTTATTTTTTTTTTACTATTTGTTAATGATAAATTTATTAATTAATGGTTTCATTAATGACTGGAATCATTTATTAATGATTTATTATTTATAAATTATCATTTATTAATGATTTTTTTATACAGAATAAACTGTCTTCTAATGTGCTCTGATTATATTTTATAAATAATTACTGATGATTTATGCAATGATTTAGGTAATTTATTAATCATATTTTAAAATTAAATTTTTTTACTCAAAAAAACTAAAATTTACAGCTAAATGTAAAATTCTTCTCATTTGTTTTTATAAATTTTTATTCTTTTTTTACATTTCTTTTTAAATTTTACATGTTAAAAAATTTAATTATTATCATATAATTATTTAAATTACAATTTTTTTTAGGTAAAATATGAGAGTTCTTTTATTAAACTGGAAGCTTAAAAACTTACTAATATATTTAGTTGCTTCATATTAATGTAATTTATCTAATAGAGTATTTTTTGTATCTGTTACAAATTAAAACCCTTAAAATTATTAAAGACTAATAAATACTTCTTTCAAACTATTTAGAAATTGTTCTTCTAAAAGATTTTTTGTGTAGCTCCTCCTTCAACAATGTTATCAATAGCAATGATAATTTTAATGGTCATTAAAAACTGTGACTTAACTGAAGAAGAAACTGTATGATTAGATCTGAGAGACTCCATATCTTTTAAAAATGAACATTTTTAAAGTGTTAGTATGCGGATCATACCATTAAAAATCTATTTAGAATGAAGATATAATATAAAGATTTATATGTTGTAATCGATATAGTTTCTTTTTTGTTATTTATTATTAAATCAAGAATTTAGCATGTATAAATAAGTTTTTAATTCACTTTATCATTTTTTTTATATACTCGTAAATATTTTAAACATATTAGATAAGTCCAGATATTAGATAAGTTTCAGCATATTTAGAGCTGACTAACAGTTTACCTATGTGTTTGAAGACAAAAATTCACTAAAGTTACAAATTATTTGATATAAAAACTATAACCAATTAAGTCAAATATAAAAATGACTACTACACCACATGAAAGCCTTACCACTACTTTCCTAAATAACAGAAACAGTTTGTATGTTTTTGTTTATTATTTTATATAGTTAGGTTTTAGATATATTTTTAATGCCTATAGTTAATTTTCAGAAAATTGTTATTAAGAAACAGTTTTTTTTTTGTTTATATTGTTTTGAAGAACTAATAAGAGTTATTTATTTTGAGAGAAGAGTTTATAAAAAAAGGTCTTATCTTTCTTTAGTAAGAATACCATGGGAAGTACTATTTGTGAATATAGTTATGCTACTTTCTGGAGTGACTTATTTCTCACAATAGATTACCAACAATATTTTGGTTACAGCTCTAACAAATTAATATCATTAAATTTCATTAATTCTTTTGTTTTCAGGCATTGTTAAGTGTAACTAATAAAGAAAATATGATTGGGTAAGTAATATTCTAAAACAGTATTTAAATTTATTAGTTATTTAAACAGAGTAAATGAGTCCCTATGGAAAAATATTGGGCTAATTTTTTTTTTAATTATTGAAAAATTATTGATATTTAGACTAAATCACTTTTAACTGGTAATAAATTGATTATTAGTTATTGAAAAACTGAAAAATTATTCTAATTCATGAAAATTACCTTACATGATTCAAACTTTATAAAAAAATATTGAATATAATTCTTATTTACATTTTTCTTCTTAATCACAGTTTTAAGCAATACTATCTCAGTCTATTCTACTTTAACAAAAGCTATTTGCTAATTCAGTTATAAAAATATATACTTACAATTTTTTAAAACAACTTTCCCCATTAATTCAGTATTGGTGGGGAAGTACATGATTTACTGTTTTCTGTATTTATATTTATTATTTGGATTTCAATTAACCACATATCTCAGGAGTGGTCGACCCGGGTCTGTTTCATACTGCATGTTTACCGGTGCATTTATACTTTTATAGTAGTAAGTCTGCAGCTAAATCAGACGTGGCAAGCCGGTAGAAGTAATTGCAGTTGCCTATATACACATACCCAGACCTGACAGTATCTGGAAAACTGGTTGGAGAAAACATCAATTTCAGCATAACTGCTTCATTAAGATTTCTCTTCTAATAAATCTTCTCTTTAATACATATTAAATTAATAGTTTAAGCAATTTTTAAATTAAGAAAGAAAAAGGAAAATTTTAAATGTTTGAGAATATTAATCTATGGGAATTAATAACTGTTTTAGGACAATACTTTTAAGGTACTGATTTCATGTTAGAATTAAAAGTATGAGAAGGTAGAAATTATGACTAAATCATTTTTGAGCATCAAGGTTTGAGGATTTGTTACTAAAAATTAATTTTAAAAAAATATTATTAGTATTTTAAAGTAAATGTTAATTTTCATAATTGTTTATTTTCAATTTTTTTTAGGTCATGGTGTATGAGAATCTGCATTTGTGTTGGTGTTGTAATTGTAGGTTTATGTGGATTAATATTTATAATCACTGCTACAGACGACCCAGAACCAAAAAAAAATAACGAGACTGAACATAAATTACAACAACAAGATCTTAGTGTGCGTTTAGCTCCTTCTTCATCAGCATTTGGCCAGCATAAACATGCAGCAGTTGTGAGCAACAGTTATCCTTGTGCACATATTGGAGTGTATGTAATTTTACAATTTACTGTTTTGTTTTTGATTGTGGATTTTCCTACCACATTTTATTTAAACATGGATATTTGTGTCTCTTAGCAGTTAAGGTTTTAAAACTACTCATCTGATGTAACCATATATTAACCTGATATGCTCCAAGTAAAGCTTACAAAGGATAATTTCTTCTAGAGTGTTTCACAAAAACAATTTCTGTCATTATAAGGCAATGCACTATCTTTAATAATTTAACAGTTTATAGTTGGCAATGGCTAACCAGTCTCTGTGAGCAATTGCCTTCAAGCAGTGTTTCACAGATAATTAGAGTAGATTAGATGCTCTATAAAAATTTATTCTTTTAATAATGATTATAATGTAAACTAAAGAAAGTGTATATAAAATGTACATTTATGAGAAATTGATTATCACTTGGAAAGAGAACACTAAATTTTAATATTTCTGCATGTTTGAAGGTTCTCTGATTTCTAAAATGGTAGAATCCTGGCTACAAAATTCTGTTTACATTTGTGTTACCTCTGTTGTTGTTATCGTATATTAATTTAAACTTCAATTATGAAATTATCTGTCATTGCTTATGAATTATTCTAATTCTACCAAATTTTAAAATATTCAGAAAAGGGGTTTAAAATAATTTTTTTTAAATTCATTTTTTAAGTTCTTCTATTTGAGGGATCACTCTGATAATCTGTTATCAAATTCAAAAGTGATATATATTATCTATTATCCATTACTATACTACTAGCTATTGTTAAAACTGATATCTATTATAAAAAGTGCTTGGAATGATTATCAGGTTTTTTAGTTAGATAGAATTTTTCCATTAATTCTAATTAAAATTTTCTTGATTTTTATTCTTAACTTTTTTCTTTTCAGTGATATTTTAAAGAAAAATGGTAGTGCAGTTGAAGCAGCTATTGCTACTGGTTTATGTGATGGTGTAACAAAATTACTGAGCATGGGCATTGGTGGAGGATTTTTAATGACAGTATACAAGAGAGACACTAAGAGTGCATCTGTATTAATTGCACGGGAAAAAGCTCCTGCTGCTGCTAATGAGAATATGTTTCATGGTAGCAAATGGGCATCAAAAATTGGTTAGTAATTTTGCTTGAGTTTTATTGTTATGTGGTAAATCATTTAATAATAATTATACATATATTGGCAATTGAAAATTGTGTAGCAAAATTTCAGTGTTCAATAGCTTATTTGGGACATTGTTATAAGAAAAAACCCTGTATATAAGAATAAACTATAGGTTTTTTTTAAATATTTTATATGCTTATTTTGACTGGTAATATATGCTTTGTTTTTGAGTTATTGCTAGCAAAGCATTTCACTCTCTGATTTCTGCTACAAGAATAAAATGAACAAAAAAAATGTTAGAACCCAAATTAAGAGGCAATTTGAACTTTTATAGGTTTTTTAAGCTGAAAAATCAAATTAAAAATAAAAGATACAGGTTCTCTAAAACTTGTGTCATTAGTAGTTTCCGAGAAAATATTTTATAATTTAAAAGTGATTCTACTGCACAACAGTACAAATATCCTTCGATACCAATTGCTTATGGTATTAATTTGAAAGAGACATACGATGTGATGAAAGACATTCTTGAGAAAATGAATTATAAAAAACATAGCTGGAACATGTGATGATTTGAAGGTTATTTTGTTAGGCATGCAGTTAGCTATACTAAGTACATGTGTTTTTTTTCTTTGTGATTGGGACAGCTGAGCTAGAGATAAACATTATGTTACCAAAGAGTGGGAGAAACAAGACAACTTAGCTCCAAATGGGAAAAATATTATTCATGAGCCCTTAGTTGAAACCAAAAAAAATTTTAACCCCTCTCCATATCAAGGTAGGACTAATGAAAAATTTTGTAAAAGCAATGAAGAAGGATAGTCCCAGATTTTTGTACATTAGGCAGAAGTTTTCAAATGTAAGTAAAGGAAAAATTAAAGAAGGAAATTTGTTGGTCCTCAAATAAGAAGGTTGGTCAAAGATGATGTATTAAATTCAATGTTAAATAATGTAGAAAGTGCAGCTTGGGCTTCATTTAAAGACGTTTGCAAAATTTTCTCGGCAAACAAAAATCCAACAATTAACACGATATTGTTAATCAACTTCTTACTTCATACAGTGGTATGGGATGTAATATGTCTTTGAAAATACATTTCCTCCACTCACATCTGGATTTTTTCCGGACAACGTCGCAGACGTAAGTGACGAATACGGTGAACGTTTCCACAAAGACATTTCAGTAATGGAAAGCCGCTATAAAGGGAAATGGAATACTAATATGCTAGCCAATTACTGTTGGATTAATGCAGGATGTGCGTGAGGCTATTTACAAAAGGAAAGCATCAGCGAAATCATTCTGACACAGGTAAGGGCATGCAAAATTTGACAGATTTTAACTATATTTTCCCTTAATTTTTTTTGAAGTATAATTTATTTAAACTAAGGGTGATAGAAAAATTGAATTTACAGATCTTTAATGCATGCAAAAAAGCAAGAAACATCTTGCTTTTGACATTAACATGCAAAAAGCAAGAAATAGTATCACACAGAGAAACATTAAAAATCTTTTTTTTGTCTATCAGTGTTATCATGGCTTTGAGGCGTACAGTACTTAAATTTCTTCCAAATAAATCTGATTGAACTCTTGGAAGAAAATCTATTTGGTTTAAGTAATGCATATTGTAATCAATAAATCTGTTGGATGAAGTTGTTGGAAGCTGTTTTTCTGTATATATTAACATACAATGTATAGAAGTTCAGCATCTATAAATAATATTGCTGATGCTGCAAGATGTGCGCAAGAAATGTGGATTTATTGTGCTAAATACTGAAGTCAACAAAAGGCAACTACATCCAACTACTTTGAACTTATGTTATACTTTAAATTATAAATAAACATGTTAGCAATAAATCATTGTGAGATAAAAGTTATTTAATTTCCCATTTTTTTAAATTTAATTTTATTCCATTTTGTGTACTTTGAGATTAGTAGATAAATTTATTTCAATAATTTTTTAATTATGAAAATTATATGGGTTCTGTTTAGAGTTATAGATAATACAGATATCTATTATAATGGACTCACAATACTTGTATCCTTAAAAATTAGCAAAAAATTCACATCCACTTCAACATTCATGGTAGAATATTAAGTCTCAAAACTTCTCACTCTTTCTCCTCCTTTACTTTTCTTATAGCATGCAGCCTCCCCATGTATACAACTCATATCCATTTTAACTATGTAATACAATTAGTATTTATTTTTGAGATCCATCCTAGAACTTAAACAGCATCTTTACAAAGTGTACGTTTGTGCTTTGCTTCATTAGTAATTGCTCTTTAAATCTAAATTATTTTCCAAACTTTATTCTTTGAATGTAAAGATATTTAACAGTATTTTTAATATTTAGAAGTTGAAGTAAATAATAATGACAATTTTACTGTGGTAAATTGTTACTTAAAAAAATGTGTGAAATTCAGGAGAGTAATATTCAAACTAATGGAGTTTAAGTTTTTTGGGTTGAAATGTTATTTCAGGGGCAAGAGCTGCTGGAGTACCTGGGGAATTAAAAGGTTATCAAGCTGCTTTTGAAAAATATAAGTCTGGTAATATTGAATGGAAAGATTTGCTTCAGCCTACGATTAAGTTATGTGAACAAGGTGTTCCTGTAGGAGTATTTTTAGCTAATAATTTAAAATTATTTGAAAACAATATTAGATGTAGTGAATCATTAAGGTAAGCAACTTGGTTTAATTTATTCATATATGCATGTATATATATATATATATATATATATATATATATATATATATATATAAGAGACAGAGAGAGAGAGAGAGAGTGAGAGTAATAAAACACCTCACCAACTGACAAAGATCTTTCAGCTCTAGACTGTTTATAGATTTTATGATTTGATGACCAATCATTACTTAGATTATAAAACAAATTAAAAAAAAATAATTTTTTTAATGTAAATTAAAATTAGGAAACGTGATTGAACATAAAATGATGTCTAAGTTAGTGAATTGTTTTTTTACTCTCTCTCTCTCTCTCTCTCTCTCTCTCTCTCTCTCTCTCTCTCTCTCTCTCTCTCTCTGTCTCTCAGTAATGGGTCAATCTATTTTAAGTGACCCAAAAGTGATTGCTTGACCAATTCAAAGGAATTGAAACTTATCCCCTTGTTTCAGGACCTTAAAACTATTTTTTAAAATTTTTTATTTAAGTAATTTACCTCTGGCGACCATTTTTGTTACAGTGCGCACACCTCCTTTTGTGATTGTAAGGTTTACAGAAAAAATTAACTAAAAAACTATTGGTCCTGGAAGGATGAAACAAAAAGAAATTTAATAATATTTTCTCAAGGTAAAAGATTGGTCTAGTGGTTTATTTACCTTTCTCTCTTCTTTCTATGAGAAAATTACCAATAAAATTAAACATGAAAAACAGTGAAATTTCACTTTTAGTAATTATTTTCAAGAGGCAGGGATGGTATAAACTGTTTGAATTATTTTTTATTTGTTAGTAGTTTTACCATAAAACTAAATAGTGATATACTTACCCTTAAAGTTTTTTAATCAAATTTTGGCTTCAAATAATGCTGATGGGGCTGCTGGTAATAAAAATCTCAAATTTTCCCAACTTGAGTGTTTTTGTAGATATTTATGGCATATAAAAAAGTTTCTTGTGTATTGTACTATTAAAAAAATTATAACCACCCAAAAATCATGAAAACCTGTTAAAAGTGATACCATTTTGACTCTCTAAATAAGTACTCCAAGGGGCTTACGTATCTTCTTTGCATTTAAAATTTTTTATATATTTTTTATATTTAGCTCCTATGTTGTTGAAGTTGGCTTTTTTAACATTTAAATTTTTTTTTTAATTATTAATGATAGGTTGTAATTTAATGATAACTTAACCAATGCCGGTAACCTAATACAATTTTGATTCAAAAATGCTTGTAAAACTTACCCAAACTGAGTTTTCAATGAGTAGCCTACATCTTTTTTCAATAATTCATTTTTATTTTTACATTAGTTTATTTTTGTAAACACTTTCAAAGAAAAAATAAATTGTAGCAAAATTTTAATCATTCTTCAATGAAATAGCCTATTTTTGTAGCAATGAAAATTTATTATTTAGTGTGGTTAACCAACAGCTGTGATATCTCTTCTGACAATTCTCTTGTAATTGTGTGAGAACGACCCGTCACTATAGTTAGTTCAAGTGATGTCAACTTTCTCAGGACTTTGCAGATTGGTACCCACACTTTGTCTTGTTTGAGACTTTTGAAATTATATACGCGGTCCAGCTGGTTGGAAAAATGAACCCGCACATCATCATTTTCGAGGCTAATATCTACCACTTCTATCCACCACTAATTGTCATACACACAAGCAACATACACACAATAGAGTCTTTTTCCTTAAATGAAAATGGTACCATTCTTGACACAGGATGGTCTTCATAGTCCTTGGAGTCTGAAGTATAGTAACATCTTACAATGCCTTCTGACATAGGAACATACTTTTGGTAGCTTCTAGTACCAACAACACTTTCACAGCAGTCAAAATCGTTTTCATCATTAAATTCACAAATTTATTGAGTTCTTTTGGCACTGTATGACACTATTTTACGACACTCTTCATTCACATAAATTCCTATGAAACATTGTTCTTCCATTATTTTATATGAAATTACTTGAAAATAAGTAAAAATTTAACTGATTTTAAAATTCGCAATTATAATATTTTCTTATTATTAAGAAATTATTAAGTAAAACTTATTTATTTAATAAACACATCCAAACACAGGATGAAATTTGAGACATTCAGTAAAGATGTGAACTAATCTAAGTAAAGATGTCACTGACTAGTCTGTAACTGCAAAGCTAAGTGATGCAATAAGCATAAATGAGCATGTTGCAACATGAATTTTCCTTTTGACTGGAAATGACTTCAAGAACCTTTTATAACATGAACACTGCAGTTGATTGGTTCAAACAAGTCTTTTTCAATTATAGTACACTGCAAGTTGTGCAAATTTGAGATTTTTATCACCAGCCCCATCAGAATTATTTGAAGCCAAAATGTGAAATTAAAAAAAAAAATTAGTTTTCAAAAATTCATAAAACTTTAGGGATAAGAAAATTACCATTAATATTATTTTTTCTGTAAACCTTACAATCACAAAAGTAGGTGTGCGCACTGTAAGAAAAATGGTCGCCACAGGTAAATTACTTAAATAAAAAATTTAAAAAAATAGTTTTAAGTTCCTGAAACATGTAGGAAACAAGGGGCTAAGTTTCAATTTTTTTGAATTGGTCAAGCAACCACCTTTGGCCTTCAAATGGATTGACCCTAATACATTTATTGACAGTGATATATTTGTCTACTGTAGATCAAACTGCTTCCTGCAGCAGAATATGTTATCAAACATTTTGAAGTATTCTGTGTATTATCACTGTTCTGTTTTATTTACCTGTTTCTCAGATTGCTTTTGTAATCTACAGTGCTTGATCTACTCTCAATAGACTTTGAGAAAGGAAAGATACTCTCTCAGATAAAAGCAAACATACTCTCTCAGAGATTAAATACTTGCTGTCTGGTTATTCACAATTAGTATAGTTTATTATTTAACTTAGAAATCAACATTTTTTAAAATAGGTTTTTGTAATTGTAGACTTATAATTTACAAAGATAATTACAATTAATATAATAAATTGTAAATTTCTCTTAGCCATTTTCAACATCTTCATAAATTGTAATTATTCTTTAATTATATTGTTGTTTTTTTTTTTTTTAATACATGTAATATTTTAAGTACTTGGGGTATGAATAAAAGATGTATTTATTATTTTTCTAATAAATTTACATAGTTAAACATCTTAATTTCATCTGGTTGCATTTTTTTATTGGAAATTAAGAAAAAATGTCTTTCTGCTGTAGTTAAGAAACATATTTTTCATCAAATTTTGTTTTATATTCACATGTTTACTTGTGAATATAAAGAATGATAATATAAAGGATACATACAAAGAATGTATGTATCCTTAAGATAAAAAAGCCAATTCATAACATTATGATCATGTTTGAACGTCTTAAGATCTATCTTGTCACCTCTTATGATCAATCAAAAATCTAGAAACTTTCTGAAAAATAGAAAATTAAAAATAATCTATATCCAATAAATTTTACAGGTGTTTTAATTGTGCGAATAGAGTTATTTCTAATTTTAATCAATTTCACAGAAATCAGTGCAAAATCTGAACTTAAATTTTTAATATCGACAATTCTTAAATAAGTATGAAATGGGACATCACATGCTTTTCCGTACTATAACTTTATAGTCAGCACTTAATTTAATAACCATTTAACTTATACCATTTTCATGTATGACAACTTACAGATGTTTTATATCAATCACAGCTAGTTAAACAATCATATAAAGTCCAGACTTTTCATTATAGCAGATATAGTTATATAATTTCACTTAAGTAATTTAAAAAATGGCAAATTTAAAACAAACAAAAATCAGTAGCGTATGGAAGAACTATTACTGTAATGGAATTCTTCTCATTGTGACTATACTTAGTACATCAAATTTTCAGCATATTTAAGAGAATTATTTTGTTTAAAGTATGTTATTTTTTTATTTCTGTATGTTTTTAATATTAATTTTATTCTTCATAGTCACATTTTATTAAAAGAAGACGGATCCATTCCAGAGCTTAATGACATTATAAAATTACCAGTATTAGCTAAGACATTGAGAACAATAGCGGAAAGTCCCAGAATGGCTGATGAATTGTATAATGGAACATTAACTGATGCTTTTGTTGAAGATATTAAAAATGATGGTGGAATTATAACTAAAGAAGACATGAGCAATTATAGGTATAAATAATATTTTAATTAAAAAAATAAATACATAGATTTCTAGTTGTGTTAAGATTTGATGTAAATTTTACCATATGAAACAAATAAGAATAATATTATATTATATATATATATATATATATCGTAAATAATACCAATTAAAGAATAGTATTAGAAATATGAGTTTCTCTTGGTAAATCTAATATTTAATTTTTAAAAAAAAGATGTTATATTTAGGTATTTAATTCTATCTTAACTTCTCATTTAATAAATGCAATTATTGAACTACTGCTTTCAGTGTGATAATGTCATTTGGGCATAGATCCTGTTGTGTACTTTTTTTATTGAAAATGTAATCTTATATTATTTTATAATGAAAGAATTTTATTTTAGTTTCTTAAAATTATTAACTGAAATCTTTTTTATCTTTATATAAAAATATTTTGAATTAATTTGAAAAAACTTGTATAAGATATCCAGCAAATAAATGATTTTTTACAAAAAAAATTCCTTTTTTAAATTTTGGTGAATGAAAATCATAACTGATCTCTCTAACCTTTTTGTGCAAAAGGTTAGAGGCAACAGTATGTGCTACTGTTATGAAATCTTTATAATTTTATCATAACATTTTCAAGTTTTTCAAGGTTTTAAAAAAAATTTAATCAATTTCTGTTGTTAATTTTCATAAGCTACCTAATAAAAGGAGTATGGGAAATGTTGACATCTCACTTAATATGAGTGTATTTTTCTGGTTTGTTTATTTATACATTTTACTAAAACCTGTTTAGCAGTATGCTGAAAACTCTTGCTTAAAAAAATATCTAAATTCTGAAAAAATATATTATTTTTTTACAAAGTATATTATATGTTTTTGATAAAAATAAAATATGTAAATAATTACTTAGTTTTGGCTGTAATTTTCTTAAGTGTTTCTTTCAAAATAAACTTTTATTTATTTATTAATTTTATAAAATTACATAAGTACCAGCAATGCATAATAATGTTAATAAGTAACTGGGTCTTAGATAAGTTGGTAAACTGCATTCCTTACAACCTGATATTTCTATAAGATCTGAAAATATCTCAGGAAGTATCACTCTAAAAAATAAAAATGCCAATGGCCAAAGTTATATTCAGTTAACCAGTTCCTGTAGATTACTAATGTTAAAAAAACATCTGATGCAATTTGAGTTAATACTATTGGCATTTATTACAGTTAATGACCATAGAAATTAATTACATTAAAAATTAAAAAAAAAAAGCTTATAAGTGCTGTTTTGTGATTTGGCTGTTGTTTAAATCAAAGTTATTTAGTATTGCATTTGATTAGCCTTGTTGGCATTCTTCTTTCATCATTGATCAGTTTTTAATAGTATCTTAGAATTGATAGTCTGAGAAAATAAATAAATTTCAACTTTCAAGACTAATTTTTTCTTTTTGTAGAGTACAATGGGCTGATCCAATTACCAGAAGTCTTAGCAGTAATTTGACTATATATACAGTACCACCACCAGGATCCGGTGCATTATTAGCTTTTATTTTACAAGTATTGGATGGTTTTGTTTCATCAAAAAATAGTGATTATGTAATAAATTTACAACGAATGATAGAAACATTTAAACATGCTTATGGCAGACGTACTGAGTTTGGTGATCCGAAGTATGTTAATATTTCAAATGTAAGTAATTTGCAGTCATGAATTAATAAATTTTTGTGTTTATCCCTTCCTGAATCATATAACTATATAATGAACAAAAAATGAATTCTATAGAATTTATTTGTTTTCCAATTACAGCATTAAGTATCTTAATAAACAACTTAATTAAACTTGTTTGCTAAAGTAAACAAGACATAATCTAATGAAGAGATTCATTACCAGTATATAATTTTTTTAAAGCTTACTACATCTAATAAAATTTATTATAAAGACACAAAGATATCAAAATTGTATCATTATTACTAGCTGTTTACGAATTTATTTATTTACATTTTGTAATGGACATGTTGATTTTCAATTAGACTTATTTATCAGTATAAAAAATTAAATTTCATTGACTCTAAAATAGTTAATCCTGGTTGAGGTTTGATCCCAGAATGTTTTATATTTGAAAGAGCATGCTGCTAGTGTGCCACAGTGCTTGAAACAGTAAAGAAAAAATTAAATAATAATAATGTGAAATTCAAAATTTGTCATGTGAAAGGAATATGATTGTCTATAAACAATTTTTTAACTGAAAACACAATGGATGTATTTTTGTTTGGGCTGAGTTTGCTGAGATGGTGGTGTTCAGTGTGTATATTTCGCCAAAATGTACTGTCCAGTACTTTGAGGAAATTTTGGAGGAGCTTAGCTTGGTGATGTACTGAACTAGGAAAAGTTTGGTTGTGGCAGATGATTTAAATGCCAAAAGTGTGGCGTGTGGAGGTAATGTCATCAACTTGAGAGGAACACTTCTCGAACAGATGGTTGTGGGGCACAGACTAGCTTGTCTGAATGATGGTGTGGTGGTGCCCAGTTTGGTGAAGGTGAATAGGTGTTCTTTTGTCAATGTAACATTTGTCTCACCAAGTTTGGCTCAGAAGGTGAGGGGCTGGAAAGTGCTTAATGAGGAGGAGAGCCTCAGTAATCATGAGGTGGTGTTTTTTGAAGTGGGAGCAGTGGAGCGACAGATTAGCCAAAATAAGAAAATTATTTCTGAAACGGGGCCCAAAAAATTTTAAAGTAAGATACTGGAGCGCATTGGGCATTTGGAGGAAATAACGCCTGGACATATGACTGAGATGATGTCCAGGGTGGTTGAGGAATCACTGATATGTGGACATCGTTGTGATATGTGTATATACTGGTGGTCTGCGAAGGTGGTGGTGGCAAGGGTTGACTATATAAGGGCCCAACTTTGGATGCAGAGAGAGAGAAGGAGGGGTGATGATGATGAGGAGGTTGGTCATTGCAGAAGCTAGTTGTCTGAAGAGAGGAGAGAGTACAGAAGAGGAAAAGTAAGAAGGATAAATGGAGGGAGCTTTGCTCAAAATTAGATGAGGACATCTAGGGTAGCACCTACAAGATAGTGTCTGGAAAGTTTGGTAGGGTACCTGTTCTCTCGAAGAAAATTATGAGATGTTTAGAGGAGCTTTTTCCCCAATGTCCGGCTAAGAAGTGGACAGAGGTAGTGGCTGTGGAGATCCCCCTTTTTCTTCGGAGGAGATTCAACAAGCAGCAAAGAAGCTATCCAGGAAGAAACATCCAGGCCTGGATGGGGTGCCAAACAAGGCTGTGGTTGCGGCGGTTGAGGTGGTATCATACCAAATTTAAATGGTGTTTAATAGAATCCTTTCTGAAGTTAGTTGGCCGGAGAAATGGAAGAGAGCCAAGGTAGTTATGTTGAAGAAGGGAAAGGCAGAGTGGGAGACTCAAGCAGGTTTTGACTACTGTGCCTTCTCAGTTGTTTGAATAAACTATTTGAGAGAGTAATTGTGAAAAGGCTGCTGGAGAAAGTGGATAGGAAAAGAGGATTCAGTGAGCTACAGTATGGTTTTCAGACAGAGCGTACCACAATGGATGCAGTGAATAGAATGATGGGCTTGGTGAACAAAGCAGCTGCAGACACATGGAGGACGAGGGTTATCCCTGCGGTGGCATTATTGAATGTGTGTAATGTATTTAATGCACTGCTGTTTGGATGCATCCTAGAGGAACTAAGGAGGCTTGATATTTATTTTTATTTAATAAGGATCCTGGAGGATTACTTCACAGATCGTGTGGTGGTAGGAGTGGCTGAGGGACAGGAGCTGGAGATTGAGATAGAGTGTGGTGTTTCACAGGGTTCGGTGGAACATACAAGGGTACACAAGGTACCCTGTGGAACATTGCTTATCATGGCATCCTCAGATTGAGTTATCCAGAGGGTGTCCATATTACTGCGTTTGCCAGTGTTTCATTAGTAATCGTCAGGAGAACAGAGGAGAAGGTTATACACCTTGGTAATGTGGTCATTGAATTGGTGGATAAGTGGTTAGCGGAGAGGAATCTTAGCTTGGCAGCAGAAAAAAAAACTAGAGTAGTATTTATGGCAGGTAGGAGGCGTCTAGAGGATATCAGGCTCACTGTTAGAGGAGCTGATATTGAGCTGGTGAGTAAGGCTAAGTAGTTGGGTGTTTGAATTGATTTTCAGCCTCATGTAATGGAGGCAGTTGATGGGGCTAGTAGGACATTATCAGCTGCCTCCACATTAATGAGTAGGATTGGCGGGCCGAGTACATCCAAGGGAAGGATGTTGGCTTTGGTGGTTCAGTCCGATACCCTTTATGTAATTACGGCGTGGAAGCAGACCCTTCATAAGAAGAAAGCTTTAAGCAAGTTGGAGAGGCTTCAGAGCCGGTTGGTAATCAGGGTGTGTGTGTGTGTGTGTATTGGATGGTCTCAACGGAGACCATTTTGGTCGTGTCATCACTCCCTCCTGTAGAGTTACTGGTAGCAGAAAGAATTGAGAGAGCCATGGGGGAGGATTAAAACGAGTGCCAGGGAAGAATTAGAGGTTAACTGGCAAAATAGGTGGGACAGAGCTGAGGTTGAGCAATGGACATGGTGGCTGATTCCATTGAGGATGTTCTCAATTCAACCCATACCTATATTTATATATTTTTGGCAATGTTCATATATAATTTTGTATTGGTTAAACTTGTTCGAACTGTTTTTTTTTGAAAGGGTATCTTTTCCTGGTGATCTCATTTAAATTTCACTAAAATGATTTCAGAATATTTGTTAGAATTTCAGCAAAAATCAAAAAAATTATTTGCAGGACCATCACTGGGGAGTATTACGCTTCACTATTCAAATGAGTGAAAGGTGCTATTCAGGCTAAATGTACTCATAGCAACTTTAGGATGTTAAGAGATCATTATACTGACATCCTACTTCTTCAGCTACTTAGTTTGTGAAAGTATAAAGTTAAAAAAAATGCAGTGTAATGTATTTAATTTTTAATAATGTTAATTAATTAATTTTTCTTTTATATTATAGGTATTAGAAGAATTATCATCTGATGATTATATAAATTCAGTAAGAAAGAATATCTCAGACATGTATACTTCTCAGGATTATAAATATTATGATGGCAAATTTGATTTGCAACCAGACCATGGAACAGGAAATATTGTTGTTCTCGCACCAAATGGTGATGCAGTTTCCTTAACAAGCACAATTAACTTGGAGTAAGTACTTCATTATACATATATGCTTTTTTTTTAAGAATTGACTAGATATAAATATGTAGCTACAAGAATAATAATTTGTGGTTGATTTTAAATTCTATTCACTGTTTTGAATCTACCTTTAGTTTTTTGAATAGCATGATATTAATGTGATTTGTCATTTTCAAATAAAATGTTACAAAAAAAGTATTTGTCAGTAACTACATCTAATTTCAATATATTACTGATTTAACTCGTATAAATACAAAAAAAAAATTGCTACAAATAAAACCACAGGTGATGTGTGCAGTAAAAAATTTCTATTACATATTGCATATTAGTCTATAGTTGGTGGCAGTTCTAGCATAGAAACCTGGTCAATTATGAATATGTTTGTAAAAATTTACACAAACAACTACCTGGCATATCTTAAATCTAATGTCATCATATTATAAAACAAATTTTGCTGTTTAATTTTATGTAAAAACCATAACAAAAATCTTTTTAAATGTTCCTAACATAAATTTATTGCAATTTTTTTTCCAAAATTAATTTATGTATTTTTTTTTTTTTTTGTCTTCAGTCATTTGACTGGTTTGATGCAGCTCTCCAAGATTCCCTATCTAGTGCTAGTCGTTTCATTTCAGTATACCCTCTACATCCTACATCCCCAACAATTTGTTTTACATACTCCAAACGTGGCCTGCCTACACAATTTTTCCCTTCTACCTATCCTTCCAATATTAAAGCGACTATTCCAGGATGCCTTATTATGTGGCCTATAAGTCTGTCTCTTCTTTTAACTATATTTTTCCAAATGCTTCTTTCTTCATCTATTTGCCGCAATACCTCTTCATTTGTCACTTTATCCACCCATCTGATTTTTAACATTCTCCTATAGCACCACATTTCAAAAGCTTCTAATCTTTTCTGCTCAGATATTCCGATTGTCCAAGTTTCACTTCCATATAAAGCGACACTCCAAACATACACTTTCAAAAATCTTTTCCTGACATTTAAATTAATTTTTGATGTAAACAAATTATATTTCTTACTGAAGGCTCGTTTAGCTTGTGCTATTCGGCATTTTATATCGCTCCTGCTTCGTCCATCTTTAGTAATTTTACTTCCCAAATAACAAAATTCTTCTACCTCCATAATCTTTTCTCCTCCTATTTTCACATTCAGTGGTCCATCTTTGTTATTTCTACTACATTTCATTACTTTTGTTTTGTTCTTGTTTATTTTCATGCGATAGTTCTTGCGTAGGACTTCATCTATGCCGTTCATTGTTTCTTCTAAATCCTTTTTACTCTCGGCTAGAATTACTATATCATCAGCAAATCGTAGCATCTTTATCTTTTCACCTTGTACTGTTACTCCGAATCTAAATTGTTCTTTCACATCATTAACTGCTAGTTCCATGTAAAGATTAAAAAGTAACGGAGATAGGGAACATCCCTGTCGGACTCCCTTTCTTATTAGGGCTTCTTTCTTATGTTCTTCAATTGTTATTGTTGCTGTTTGGTTCCTGTACATGTTAGCAATTGTTCTTCTATCTCTGTATTTGAACCCTAATTTTTTTAAAACGCTGAACATTATATTCCAATCTACGTTATCGAAAGCCTTTTCTAGGTCTATAAACGCCAAGTATGTTGGTTTGTTTTTCTTTAATCTTCCTTCTACTATTAATCTGAGGCCTAAAATTGCTTCCCTTGTCCCTATACTTTTTCTGAAACCAAATTGGTCTTCTCCTAACACTTCTTCCACTCTCCTCTCAATTCTTCTGTATAAAATTCTAGTTAAGATTTTTGATGCATGACTAGTTAAACTAATTGTTCTATATTCTTCACATTTATCTGCCCCTGCTTTCTTTGGTATCATAACTATAACACTTTTTTTGAAGTCTGATGGAAATTCCCCTTTTTCATAAATATTACACACCAGTTTGTATAATCTATCAATCGCTTCCTCACCTGCACTGCGCAGTAATTCTACAGGTATTCCGTCTATTCCAGGAGCCTTTCTGCCATTTAAATCTTTTAATGCTCTCTTAAATTCAGATCTCAGTATTGTTTCTCCCATTTCATCCTCCTCAACTTCCTCTTCTTCCTCTATAACACCATTTTCTAATTCATTTCCTCCGTATAACTCTTCAATATATTCCACCCATCTATCGACTTTACCTTTCGTATTATATATTGGTGTACCATCTTTGTTTAACACATTATTAGATTTTAATTTATGTGCCCCAAAATTTTCCTTAACTTTCCTGTATGCTCCGTCTATTTTACCAATGTTCATTTCTCTTTCCACTTCTGAACACTTTTCTTTAATCCACTCTTCTTTCGCCAGTTTGCACTTCCTATTTATAGCATTTCTTAATTGCCGATAGATCCTTTTACTTTCTTCATCATTAGCATTCTTATATTTTCTACGTTCATCCATCAGCTGCAATATATCGTCTGAAACCCAAGGTTTTCTACCAGTTCTCTTTATTCCGCCTAAGTTTGCTTCTGCTGATTTAAGAATTTCCTTTTTAACATTCTCCCATTCTTCTTCTACATTTTCTACCTATCTTTTTTTCTCAGACCTCTTGCGATGTCCTCCTCAAAAATCTTCTTTACCCCCTCTTCCTCAAGCTTCTCTAAATTCCACCGATTCATCTGACAACTTTTCTTCAGGTTTTTAAACCCCAATCTACATTTCATTATCACCAAATTATGGTCGCTATCAATGTCTGCTCCAGGGTAAGTTTTGCAGTCAACAAGTTGATTTCTAAATCTTTGCTTAACCATGATATAATCTATCTGATACCTTGCAGTATCGCCTGGCTTTTTCCAAGTGTATATTCTTCTGTTATGATTTTTAAATTGGGTGTTTGCAATTACTAAATTATACTTCGTGCAAAACTCTATAAGTCGGTCCCCTCTTTCATTCCTTTTGCCCAGCCCGTATTCACCCACTATATTTCCTTCCTTGCCTTTTCCAATGCTTGCATTCCAATCTCCAACTATTATTAAATTTTCATCTCCTTTTACGTGTTTAATTGCTTCATCAATCTCTTCGTATACACACTCTACCTCATCATCATCATGGGCGCTTGTAGGCATATAAACGTTAACAATTGTTGTCGGTTTAGGTTTTGATTTTATCCTTATTACAATGATTCTATCGCTATGCGTTTTGAAATACTCCACTCTCCTCCCTATCTTCTTGTTCATCACGAAACCTACTCCTGCCTGCCCATTATTTGACGCTGAGTTAATTACTCTAAAATCACCTGACCAAAAGTCGCCTTCCTCTTCCCACCGAACCTCACTAATTCCTACTATATCCACATTCACCCTATCCATTTCCCTTTTTAAATTTTCTAGCCTACCAACCTTTTTTAAGCTTCTAACATTCCACGCTCCGACTCGTAGAATGTTATTTTTTAATTTTCTGGTGACCCCTTCCTTAGTAGTCCCCACCCGGAGATCCGAACGGGGGACTATTTTACCTCCGGAATATTTTACCAAGGAAGGCGCCTCCATTATTGCTATGTGAAAATGCAGAGAGCCACATTTTCTTGGAAAAAAAGCAGCTGTAGTTTTCCATTGCTTTCAGCTGCGCAGTACTCAGAGGACTGAGTGATGTTGATACGGCCGTTTAAGTCATTGTGACTCACGCCCCTAACAACTACTGAAAGAGCTGCTGCCCTCTTTCAGGAATCATTCCTTAGTCTGGCTCTCAAACGGATACCTCTCCGATATGGTTGCACCTTCGGTCCAGCTACTCTGTATCCCTGAGCACTCAAGCCCCCTCACCAACGGCAAGGTCTCATGATTCATAGAGGAGGAATTTATGTATATAATCATGTATGCATAAATATTCATATGTTCACTTTATAATACATACATAACTATTAAAAAGAAAATTATATTTGCATGCATCAGTTTTTTATTTAGTAAAATTAATATATTTATAAATTATTATTTTCAGATTGACTCTAATGTTATTAATATGTTGAATGAATATGAACCATTGTGGTTGAAGCTAAATTTGAGAAATAATGAAATAAAAGCATATCTTATTACAGCATAAATTATGTATAAAATGATTTTTAGACTAATTATTTTCTACCACTCGCCAGTTTTAATTATTTATTATCATTTTTACAGAAGAAATATGTATGGACTTTTTTGAAGTGATGAAAAAATTATATCATTTTTTATTCTCACTTTCTTGTTCGTCTTGTCGCCGAATGGCTTCGATGGTACGTAATTCATAACCTTGCGGTGGCCCCGAAAAAGGGGTTGTTTTTTAGCGTTACCTTTAGTAGAGCTGTTGGATCCGTCAGTTGGTCTCCGGCGAGTCGGGGAGTTGCGGCTCGTCCATTGAAGTCCGACCGGGCTTTCCCTCAGCGGCAGTTGGGTCCCCACTACAGCGTGGCAGTGGTGACCCCCAGAGTCCCGCAGTTTCGGGTCGGCGTCGGTCATCCTTCGCCGGTGCGGCCGAGGCGGTTCTCACCGAGCGATTCCACGCTGGGCCGGCTCCTATTGCTGAGTCCGCCGCGGCCAGGGCGATTGAAGCCCGGCGAGCTGGGGCGGGAAGGTAGCGACCGCGTCCAGCGGTTCCCTCGGTGGGCCGGCCAGGCCTGCTGCTCCAGCAGGAATGTTGGCATCCGCCAGGGGACTTCTTCTTCTTCCAATGTTGAATTGCGTTCACTCGGAACGGAACGGAACGCAAGGATGTCGGAGAGTGCAATACCATCCTACTTTTCGCAGTATACGGACTTACGTCCTTTGATACTGGGTGATTCTAATGGATTGGCGGTTATTAATAGTGGCTGACGTTTATTCGTTTTGTGAAGTTTGGATTGCGTTCCGATCCAATGGAGGGTTTGTCGGTAGGGGCCCGACGGAACGATGTGCTAATAAGCTTATCTTCCGTGACGCGCTCCATTTCAGCCAAGAGTGGGCTGAAATCCTTCATTTAAGGGGGCGTCCTCTCATAAGGAAAGGACGTCGGAGGCGATTTTTGGACCTACACTTAATCATTTACTTAATTCAATTCAATTTAACTTAGTTTGAATTAAGGAAATGTGGTTGGATGGATTGCTCTGAGGCGTTGCGCCCCAGAGCTATCTCAGTCAGTAGGAGTATGGATTAGGATTTACTAGTCTGAGCGCGATATACCTCTATTAAGGATTAGATGTCTGCCCGCCGTAAGGGCAGGCAGGAGAGATATACATAACGCAGGGTGTTTTTTGTCGCCGGGGTGGTGACAATTTTGAATAAGACGCCCCCCTATTATATGTAAACTTTGACTTGATGCAGATGCTGGTCTAGTCCTAGAAAATATAATGGTCCGCGGAGGGTTTGGGGTGTCTGGTGGTGTGTGGCCAACCACGCTTTCTTCTAGCTGTCCTTGGAGTTCTTCGTGATTCACCTGAAAAAGAAAAAGCCCAAGCGCACAGCGGTTGAAAGGGGTGAGAAAGATTGCTGTTTCATCACCGTGGTATGTGGGGGTGACGGGTTAAGGCAGCTGTGCTGCCGGAAGGGTATGGAAGTCGGAGTGTAATTTGGTAGCGTGTCCGCCTGTCTTCCTTTGGTGGGACCTCACTGCGAAGCCGTAGACCTTGCCTAACTCTTCTCTTGAGTAACCTTTGCGTTCACCCTCGTGGTGAACGCTTTTTTATTGGTACCTGAGAGTGGTGGGGCTGCAGCGCCGCTATGGTGGGAGAACTGCGCGGTGGAAGTGATGCTGTAACAACGCGTCCGTATACTGTGCGCCCCGCTCACATCGTTGCTACCGTTATTGCCCGCCAATATTAAAATAAGTATATATTTGGTAAGTTTATAATACTAAGTGTTAATATTATTTTTTTTTTTTTTACTGTTTTGGTAGGTTTGGTAGTCAGTTTGTGTCAAAAAGTACTGGAATATTATTAAATTGTCAAATGGATGACTTCTCTGCTCCAAATATTACAAATATCTATGGTATACATCCTTCACCAGCAAATTTTATAAAACCAGGTAAAAGGCCAATGTCATCTTTGTCTCCATCAATTATTGTGGATGAAAATGACAATGTTAGACTTGTTATTGGTTCAGGAGGAGGTCCAAAAATAACAACAGCAGTTGCTTATGTAAGTTATTTTTACTTTACCTTTAAAAGGTAGTATTGTATATGGGTTTCTTTGTAGAATTCAATCTAAAATTTTCACCTTCTTACTTTTATTACACATTTGTTTTGTTGTTTAATATCTCTGAATCACAGCTCTTTACATCCAGCTCATTTAATTAGCTTTTATTTGAGGTGTCTGTTTACACCCTCTATCATGTATTTTTGTTTTGCTATGCATATATCATAATTGAACTGAATATTGTTAAAAATAACAAGATTAAACATTTTGTTTACTGAGGAAAGAAAAAAGTAAAGTAGTCACATATTTTCTTCTTCATTGAGCTAAATATACAAATTCATATCACCATGCAAAGTTCATTAAAGTGTAGTTGATATTAAACTTTACAAGTGACATCTTCACTATATTCACTACAGAGCCTAGTTGTGTAGCAACATCATTAGTCAGAGAGAAAACAACTGTCGTGTACATCAGGTGTTTTACATGTGTTGTAGTCATAAGAAAGACTAAAACAGATAATGTAAGGCAACAAATTCATGTACCTCTTTGTATTGTCAAACAATGTGATATGTATACTATTTTAACTCAACAGTGAAATTATTCACTACAGTATTTATGTAAGAATAAAATTGTTATGATAAAATCTGAAAAGAGACTGCTGTAAGATATGAGTGTAGCAGAATGTATATTTTCCCTCATTGCTTTTTATTTTGTACATGGAAGAAACATAGTTTATTAGAATATTTTTGGCCAAATGTAATGATTAACTACATTTTTGTATTTAGTATGTTTTAATAATTAAGCAAATTATTCTTGTTTTGCCCAAAAATGTTATATTTCTTAACTTATTTTCTTATTGATGTTATCCCAACAACTGTTTTTAATAGCAACTTCTGATTAACTGAAAGAGACTGCATAGAACAGAATTTATTGTAATTTGTAAACCTGCACATGATTTTTATTTTTTTTGTATTTAACTTCTCTTAACTGAAAAAAAAAATGTAATTGAGATCATGAGAAGAAACCACAAATTATGTATAATTTATTGAAGCTAAGCTGTACTGCTGAATTTATGTTATTATTATTTTTCCCTGTTAATTATGGTTATCTGCAAAATACTACTTTGTCAAATAATTAATTATTAATATTTATTTTACAGTAGATATTCTTTATTGGTAATTAATGGAATTATAATTGACTTTAATGTAGATGAACAGTTGTAATGTCATAGAGTAAATCGATGGTGGATAATAGCATTCTTGACAATGATATTATTGGGAGATGCTTTCTTCCTAATTTACAAATACTTTTTATCACTGTCCATGATCATCCTTTCTTTATCAAAACTTTCTCTACAGTAACTGGATATTTAATTTTGTTAGATTTAGTGTCTAGGAAATATTATCAGCTAACTTTTAGTATCTTACAGTAACAATATTTTTACAGAACCACAATGTGTTTGCATTGCCATATTCAATACTATCAATAAACAATGTACTATAACTGGTGACTGCACAGCTCAAAACTGTTACTTTCAGTCTGTATCATTAGTTAGTGTAGTTTTCATCACTTATTTATTTTCTCATGTATTATAAAAGTACGAATTTTAATGTGTTTTTTGTTTTTGCTTTAAGGTAACAATGATGAATTTGTGGTTTGGCAAAAATATTAAAGAAGCTATTGATGAACCACGGGTACATCATCAATTAATGCCAATGACATTGATGTATGAATATGGTTTAGACGAAGTAAGTTATAATGAAGTATATTGTATTACATAGGACAGATAAGTTTTGGTTAACATAGCAAACACATTTTAATGCAGTAGTTGAGGGTACATACTGTGGATCTAATAGTTGTCTACAGAGTTATAGAAACAGTTTTGATCAGAATACTAAAATAAGTTGATGCGTAAAGGTCTTATTTATGTGTTTTTGAATATATATGTGTGTACTGGGTATATTTTATATATATTAATACTTCAAATAATTTAATCCTCTTCATCTGTATTTTTTAAATACCAAATTGCAGTTGGGAAAAGTGTGTCAAAATGCTTATTTACAGTACCACTTTCAGTGTCTTCAACTGTTCAGCTGAATAATTAAAATTAACTTGAAGACAAAATGAAAGTTATAATTTCAGTTTTCTACGATGTCATTCATTAAGTGTAGTTCCTTGTTATGACAGGTCCAAGATGACCTTCTTTTTGCAAAAATTTCCTAATTAATATATATCATAAGAATTACCACCTTTTTTATAACTAATTATAAAATTTCTCCTGCTTATTAACTAATTAATTTTTATTTATAAATTAAAATAGCTAACTGTAAAATCCTTAATCTTATATTTGGTTTAATCTTATGATTCTTAATGCATTGTTTTTTGTATAACTTAAATAAAATATTATATTTTAATATAATAACAAAGTTGTTTTTATTGATTAATTACAGAAGGCTGTGGAAAATTTGCAGAAAATTGGGCATAAAGTTCATCGTTTAACTAATGATAAGTCTTCTCATGTAACTGCTATTTCTAAAGAAAATAACATAATTACTAGTAACTGTGACTACCGTTGGGATAATGGTGATGTCGCAGGGTTTTAAAAAGGTTCATTAATAAAAAATTAATATTAATAAAATAATGTACTTTTTTCAATATACCTACTAGTGTAATTATTTGCTGATTATTGTAAAATGATAGATCTATAATTTAATATATATTGGCTGAAAATAAAATATATTCATTATGAGGATGCTAATCATTCTGTGTAAAGAGCTGACTTATTCTGGATGTGATTTGGTGAGGAAACTTACTTGTGGATCTACTTAAGCATTACTTTTTCCTAACTGGTAGCTGTACAATAAGCCTAATGGTTAGCTTGCCTGTTTGGTTCAAAATACAAAATATATTCCAAAGCATGAATTTCAATCCTTCTCTTTATGACATATAGCATCTCCAACACATTACCCTACCTTCCAATTCAGTCATTTTATAAATTTAATAGAATCAATGCTTTTCATACACAACCTATCCCATAAAGGATGTATATCCACAAGGCAGGTTTTGGTCATATAGAGTTTGAGGTTTTTATTTATATAAAAGTTGAATAAGGTCATAATACAAAAGAAAAACAAATAAATTGGTCCAAAAAGTCTATTTATATGTGATAAGAAAAAATTCCAATACTAATATGAAATGAATACATTGTAGAATATATTTTAAATAATTATAAAAACAATATTTAACATTTGAAAATCGGAAAACATAATTAAAGATAATTAAGGTGATTATTGTTTGTCACTATCTGATCATTGTGATGCAGTGCATCCAAAATAACCACTCAGTCATTGTAGTACACTTTGCAAGACTTTACTGCTTTGATACACCTTTGATAGCTTAAATACCATAAAGCTACAGCAATGTGTGTACAACTTAGCACTTATGCATCAACTTTACAATAAACCATGAAAAGATCAGTGGCAAACAACAGGCGTTATACTGAATCCAAACACTATATATTTTTGAGGATATACATCAAAATTGTACTTTAACATATACAATATTGTTGCATTCCTATTGGATTTGCAGTTCATAAAGCGCCAGCTCATTAAAGAATTCTTCAGTATAGTACTTAGCCTGTTTATTTGATATATCCCAGTAGTCAAGTAGGGCAATTCCTCAATGATTAACTTAGGAAATTTTTCCAAAGTCTCTGATTGAATTTTCTGCTAAACTACTCATAGTTTTCTCCATTTTTGAGATTCTACTAATAATTTTAATGGATTAGGTCATTCGACCAATTGAGCATTCAACTAACAATTATTTCATCTTCTTCATTATTCTGAACTGGAGCTGGTCAAAAACATTATGTTTAGCACAAACAGTTCACACAAAATCACTAATCAAGAAGATTCTGGTTTTGGTGTCACCTGTACTAAAGCTTTCCATCTTTTTATTACGCCATTGATGGCTTCAGTGACCTACCTAATTTATGTTATGAATCTTGATTCATTTGCTTCTTTAAATATATGCTGATATTTATTTTGTAAGAAATGGAGCATTTTTTAAATCTGTCCTAAATCTTCAAGTAGCTCAACACTGTCCCTGAAATGCCAATTAACAGTTAAAACATCATCAGAAGTAAGCCATTCTCTAACATCAGATATAACATTTTAAAGTCAGATAGAATTTAATAAAGATGCACCATTATTTTTACAACTGTGTCTAGTATAGCCCCAAAACTTCTAAAGTATTCTCAGTTGTGCTAACAAAAATCATAGGCTTTACAAGCATTCTGTGTTTATGCATGCTGTATGTTCTCCACTGAGATGTAATATAAACGATTTAAATGCCATGTCCAAAGAAATGCTATTAAAACACTGTAAGAATTTGCACTGTATTTTAACTGTTGGTGATTCTGTTGACATAAATGGGTTTGAATTAGCAAAAGAAATTTCAGCAGTAACTGCGCTTTTGGGCAAAAAAAAGCGTAAGTAATTTACTGAGCTTAATTACAAAGTTAAATTTTGCCCCCAAACCTTACTATTGCTTTAAGAATACTGTTACCTACAACTGTAGCAAGTGGCGAAAGAAGTTTCTCCAAGTTAAAATTAATTAAGAACTTTTTGCATTCGACTATTGTACAAAATCGTCTCAATGGTTTAGCCATTTTGGCAATTGAGTATGAAGTTTCTGATCAAGTAAATTTAAAAGATGTAATAAAAATGTTTGCATAACTGAAAGTGAGAAAAAAAAGTTTTTTATGATTTAAGAGTAGCTGATGTTACCTTGTTTTATTTTCAAAATAATGACATTTTGATTGCTTGTGCGATAATACACATTTTTAATAGCATTTAAAAATGTAAAAAAATTATATGGTTAACAATTTGAGGCTAGGTACAGATATTTCTTAATTAATTTCTACTGTTTTGTACTGCTTGATTATCACTATTATGTTATGTTATATGTTTCTTTCTAAATATATGCTTTTATTAAAATTTAAATAAAATGATTTGATTTTTATTGAAAATAAAAAATATGTACCTTTATTTAAAATATATATATATATATATTCTTAAGGGGCGGCAATTTGTATTTTTTTATCCGGGGCGACGAAACCCAGATGTCAGTGGTCACTGACAAATACAGTACTATGTTATTCTTATATTACTAATAATAATAATTATTATTTAAATTAGTATCAATATTTTATTACCGCTATACAATTAGTCGATACATTAATTAATTGATTATTATAAACTATCTGAAATTTAATTTAATAATTTTTATTGGTTTATTTAATTTTCAATTTAAGATATTTATAATTTATTTACTGTTTTATGAAATAGTAAATTAATACTGCTATTTTTTCTGTTCCTGTTTGTTAAAAACCGGAAACGTCGATTTATAAAATTACAACATTTATTTGTATCTCCAATATATTTATTTACATCTGATTTAACCGGCAATATTAATCATCATTTTTTTACATTAGGTTTGAATAGTCTTCAGTTTTTGTTTTGGTTTTACTACGATAATTTTATCGTCGCTTTTATTGTTTGTAGGGAGATGACGTTGTGAAGGCCATTAATAGCATACTATGTTAGTCTCATATTATTTGTATAAAACTAATGTTTACAAAACAATATTAACTTTATTTTTAACTAATAATTTTGTACGCGATAACCTTGACGCTCTCGCGTTCTATTGCTCTCCTCAAAAAAACACTTCCAACACTTACTGACACTGTCGTATCAGTATTTTGTTAAACGAAAAACTTTCATTCTCAAATTAATAAATTACAAGATAATCAACAAACTTTAAATACCGTATGACAACAATTCATGTCGATTAATAAACTATTAAATATGGTTCAGTATGTTGCTCCACATAGCGGAACTTGCAAATAAATTCCATGATATTTGAAGCCATAGATAATTTTAAAAATTCTTCTGAAGAACATATGAACGAACTACTGAACGTACTTACGAACTACTCCACTGACGAAGATACGGGTTAAAAATAAAAACAAGAAATGGAAGCTGACTTTAACTCAAACTACGTCAACTCACAACAGACAATCTTAGAACAAAATGAACAGGGTTAAAAAAAAGAGCCGCCACTTCCACCGATTGTGCGGATGATGTTAATCAGACGAAAAAATTCATCTAAGTTTGGAGAACATCGTATCAGTTGGCTTAAATAATGTTAAATTATTATACGGAGATGGTTTAAAATTAAGTTTATTTTATGATGAAACACACAAACGAGTTACCAGAAGTTTAGTTGAAGGTAAGGTGCATGAAGGTACTCGTATGAAAATAAGCAAACTTGGCCAATCATAATTATGGTTAAAAAATCTGACTGTGCAAGCCCATAATGATAACAAACGCCCTGAAAAGTAAAGGAGTTCAGGTTCTAGGTGATGTAAATAAGTTAAAAGTGAAAAATGAAAGATTTTATGGGTATGATTATGATAATACTCACTACTGGGATGTAAAGTTGTCAAGGAATCGATCAGAAAATCAAAGTGATACCCCGATGCAAACGTTGTCAGTCTTAGAGACACGATCAAAAATATTGTAAAAAAGTTCAAATACGTTAAATGTGGGAGAAAACATTATATAAAACTTTGGTTATATGAAACCTATCCATTGCTGCGAGACGAAACCAATAATTTATCGATGATTCAGTCAGTGTAACTATCAAACTGCAAAAAATAAATAAATAAAAAATATGAATAAGAGAAGACTAGGAATTACAAAGGCAAATAACAGGGCCATGTTACAAATAAAAAAAAAGTCTGAAGGGGAACAGTAATACTGATACTTCATAAAAAGCATTGAAGGTGTCATTTATGTGCAAGCTACGAAATATTAAAAAAAAAACAAGGCAAGGAACAAGATATTTGTACCGAGATAAGTCAAGCGTTACCATCTTATTCAATAAGATAAATCAAGTGATTTAGCTAAAGAAATAGGAGTCACTTATTGCTACACTTGGAGATCGATTAACCTAGTTAGAAAGCAGCATAAAAAATGTCATGAATTGCATGAAAATTGCATAAAATTGTCATGAATAGTGACGTGGAATTTTAATAGGCTCTTGTAGCACCAAGAGCAACTGCAAGCAGTAAACAAGTACTACTTATGTACACTTTTTTTGTGTCTGTAATACACTTTACCAAGCAAACATAAATTAACATTAGGATAACAAGTTTATCGTACGATTAAACCAGATAACACACCTAAGGGTGGAAGTGCACAATAATCAAGGACAATATTTAACATTTTGAAAACATAAAATATGTGAATATATTCAAGTCACGAAACTGATTACAAAAATGAGAACTTACATATCCCTCCTAAGCTCTAAAAAGAAAGATAATTCTGTAGAACTCTTTAAGAATTTAGGAAATTGATTCGTGTGTAAGGAGGCTTCGATACAAAAACACACATTGTAAATCGAGATAACTACAACCAAAGACGAAGAACTCTTGAATGCGATAAAGGAATGTAAGAGGGGATCAGTGTCAACTGACAAACCAACGTACTGACCGCTGTTCGTATCAAAATGATCGATCAGCTGTATATTATCATCATAAGAAACATAACAATCAGTTATTTTAAATTGAAGACAGTCCTGATTTGAACTCTAATTACTCTCCAATTCTGCTGATACTGAATGACATCGTTCACGGGAAATCTAATCTACTTCTAGTTACACGGGAAAGATTTAAATGTACGTTAGAAGAAAGAATGAACTCGAATTTGTTGGGTACACCTTAATGAGAAATTAGAAAAATATTAGTTAACATATATACAATAATCAGCTTGAAAGTGCACTCCAGAAATTAAAAAACTGAAGTGCTGGAAATAACTATTAAAAAAAATTAAGGAGTTGATACTAAGATAAAGGGCTCCGCAGGAAAAAAGCAAACTGAACAATCTTACATAGTAGTTTCGAACAGAAATTAAAGAATTAAAAGCAGAAATAATTCATGAAAAGTTATCAATGATTGCAGTTATAAACTACATTCTTTAGAAAATTACTAGAAAAAAAAAAAAAAATCAAAAGATATATAATATAAATTCCATCAATGAATGAAATATTTAATCTGAACAAAAAACTCGAAGATTTGCTTGAGTGTACATTTTAACCACACGGGAAGTAGAAAGATTAATATCAGGAAGTAAAAAGAAAAAAATCAAACGTAAAAAAGATTAATATCAGAAGAAACAGATAAAAAATTAGAAGAAATCAGCCGTTACTATATAAGACGTTAAACGAGAAATAAAAAAACTAAAACTCCAAAAGGTTAGAGACTTTTGACCTAATAATAGGAAGTATTAAAGCATTTAAAATAAGGCAACAAAAACACAATCCTTTATGCGAATTAAGAAATTTAAATTTTTTTAAACCTCTTTAAATTAAAGATTCTGCCCGAGAAAATGTGGTATCTAAGAATATTCTAAAACTAAATGTTGAACCTAAACCATCGGTTAGGTCAAAAAATATTACTCTAAATAAATAGATAAAACAGGATCCACCATCAACCAAAGAGCTTAATTCGAGAAATAATAAAACAGTAAATTACTGCACCTTGTGAACAGTTATGGATACACATGTTATGGTTTAATACAAAATATTTAATTAAATTTCTTATGACTGAAATCATTCTTAAATTCAACGCCACTTTAACTGTTGTTAAATGTTAGGAGAAAAAAAAATTAATAACTTTATACTAAAACTAATTTTCTAATATCACAAATAGGAATAAACAATATTAACAGTAGTACAACAAAAAATAAATAAATAAACGATATAAATTTGAATTGAAAGCTTTTTATTCAGGATCTAGGATTATGGAGAAATTACAATATGATGTTAATATAAGCGTTAAATTTACAAAATACTAGCGGACCCGACAGACGTTGTCCTGACGCGGCATTATTCTGTAATAAATGCACACACATAAATATAAGTAACTTAATGAAGTTAAAATTAGCAGGAATGTGTTCTAAATTTCATCAAAATGACTATTAGTATGATATTATCAGTTTGTGATTGTTGTATTATTGTAATGGGTTTATTGATTAATTATGTGAAGTATGGTTAATATTAATTTTCACTAACTATTGAGATGTCCGATGAAAATTGAATTAAAAAATCGAAACGTCATAAAATTAATAATTAGTGTAATTAATAAATTTTCATCCACATTACTACTAATTTTCACTTAACATCATTCTAAAAAAGTACCTCCTACATATTTTTCATTTTATTTAATAATTTTGATGTTTCATAACCATGTAACAGCTTAATTAATCAATTAATAAAAAAATTAAAGCACTGTAAAAAAACAACGTAGTTAAAATTTTAGTAGAAATTTTTATCATTTTTCTCATTCTTTATTTTAACATCTATTTTACCAAATTTTAGATAATTGAAAATTAAAAATAATTTTAGAAAACTTTTTATAAAATTAATCAGCAAAAACATTATAAATTCTATTTTTAAATATACTTTAAACTATAATTATTATTATAAGTAACTTATATTTTAATTTTATAAATGTTATAATTTATTTTACAAACTTAAATTTTTATTTTCAAAGAGCCGTTCAATACTTCATAAGTTGCATAGAATCAAATGAGAACTGACAATTTAAATTTGTAGGTTAAGTTGATTGTTATTGAATGCACGTGTATACATCATTAAAATTCATGTAAAATACCACTTCAATACTGCACCTTACAAATTTGCACAATGTACATTTTTTAATTAAACTTTAAAACGTTATTTCAATAAATAATAATATAATATAATATTCTCAATGAGCGCGCAATTCTAGCAGAATCGGCCATGCTTCGCTATTGCTAGATCTGAGTATACATACAGATTAAATGACAACAATTGAAAAGCAAAATCATTACAATTAATACTGAACATTAAGAAACTTACAAAACATTACGGAACCTTATAAAATGTCACCTTTAACTTTATAAAATTCAGAATGTAAATAAATCCAATTGTCAGAACAGCACTACCTATCGGATTTAATTCAAAATATTCTCTAAACACAGTAGTCCGTTAAAAATGCGGATTTTAATGTAAGAACAACACTAAGCTACGACGCAAGTAACTGATATGCGAAAAAGCAACAAAATAAAAAAAAATCCTAGAATCCGATCGCAGCACCAACTACCGGGTTTGACTGATAAACCAAAACTTAAAAAAAAAAACTTCTAAAACGAGATCGCAGCTCTGCTTACCGGACCCAATTGTGAACCTTAACCATCCCAAGATCAACAACACATAAATAAATTAAAAAAACATTTTCACTTTAATACTGTACCTTACAAATTTGCACAATGTATATGTTTTAATTACACTTTAAAACGTTATTACAATAAATAATAATAATATAATATTTCTCAATACGCGCACAATCCTAAACGCGATCGCAGTGCTGCCTACTTGTTACTTAATCAGTTGTGATTTTGTTTACATTGGCAACGGCCATACGGGCTCTTTGTGATTGGTCTTTGTGTTTGACAGCGGCCATCTTGCATTGATCTGATTGGTTTTCCTTTATTTACATTTCCATCTGATTTATTAGCCTCTTATTTATTAAAAAACAGTTTTCTTGCGATTTTTTGTAACACAATAATAACACAAAATTACGAAATATTTTTCTCAATTTGATCGCAGCACCAACTGTCGGGACAAACTAAAATTAAAATAGAATATTATTCGATACTGCGATGGTAGTGCAGTCTGCCGGATCCAATGTAAACATTCCAAAATCAACAACTACTTATAAATAAAAATTTAATTAAAAAAACATTTTCCAGTGGACCAAATTGTGAATCTAAATCATTCTCGAATCCCCTTGAACACACACACAAAATTTCATCAAAATCAGTCCAGCCGTTTAGGAGGAGTTCACTTTCATACACATGCACACAAGAAATATATATATAAAAATTAACACAATTTTTAATAGAAAGTATTAGTTATTCATTTTGTAGTTTAATTTTCCTTCCATAAATAAATAGTTTAAGTTCCAAGTTTCGGATTTGATTTTAATTTAACCCATAAATTACTTTATAAAGAAAGTGTCGAATATTCATAGCTCAACTAAATCAGTGGGAGATAGATTAAACAATAAATAAATATTAAATTTAAATAAAAACAGACATTAAAACATGAGATTAAACTGTTTTTTACTCATTAATATTTTTATCACTTTATAAAATGTTTACTTTTTTATTTCCTCAAAAAATGAATTTAAAAAAATAAGAATTATTAAGCGAAACAAATATTATTAAAAAAAGAACAGTTATGAAATCACACAAATCATAATTAAAAAAGTGTAAAAACTATATCCACATACATATGTACACAGAGTGGAGCAGAAGAAACACGCATGCTTTTTAAACCGCTAGTACTCAGCGGCGTGTGGGGGTATTGACCTTTGGCGATCTTTAGCGGACATACCAGACTACGCAGTTTCAGTCGTTATGGAGCGTAGAACATCGTGTGTTTGCTGTTCAGCAGCCTTTTTAGAAATACCCACCGGGTTGGTCTAGTGGTGAACGCGTCTTCCCAAATCAACTGATTTGGAAATCGAGAGTTCCAGCGTTCAAGTCCTAGTAAAGCCAGTTATTTTTACACGGATGTGAATACTAGATCGTGGATACCGGTGTTCTTTGGTGGTTGGGTTTCAATTAACCACACATCTCAGGTACGGTCGAACTGAGAATGTACAAGACTACGCTTCATTTACACTCATACATATCATCCTCATTCGTCCTCTGAAGAATTATCTAAACGGTAGTTACCGGAGGCTAAACAGGAAAAAGAAAAAGAAGCCTTTTTAGAAATAATGATTCTGTGAAAATAATGTTTCACGGTTCAACGTCTTTTCCGTCGAAATTTTAATGTTGAACGTAGAGGTGCAATTCCAGATCGAAACACCATACTCCGAAGGGTTGAGGCGTTTAGAATTACTGTTGTCTTTTCCTATTCCCGTCTCGCTAAATTTCTCGATTAGAGTTCTTACACTACGTCGATTAGAAACCGGTGTATCTGGAACTTTATGTACTCGCCATGCTCAGGAGAAAACGAATTCAACGAGAAATATTTGCTGTCCTAAAATAAAATCCATTCTGAGCGCACATGGAAAGCCTCAATCGTTCAAAGGCGATGAGCATACAAATGAAAATACAGAACTAGTTACATTTTCTCATCACTTTGGTGTCAAGGTCACCAACCTGACCGACTTGAGGATGTAAACTACTCTGGATTAATCTGCAGGATTAACAATTCTGGAAAGCAGAACTACGAATCTTTGCAGAAATCATTACTCGCAGCACATTTAATACAATCCCTCAACATATAATCGTGTTAATATAGGTGAATATTTGCTTTTCAAACGAACTGTAGAAATAGTGTCTCAATAATATATTTATATATATGTTCCGGTTTTATGAAAAAAGGAACGAAGGTGTAGCCCTACATAAATCTCTTCTATCGAAACATTACAATCTACTTACAAAACGTTAAAAACATAAGTAAATATGTATGGTGGATTTTTAAGTTGGTTTTCTTATAAACAAATAACTTTAATATCATTAGTAACTGATGTATAAATAAATTGAAATATATAAATTTGATATTACTAATATCTTGATATGGATATCGATGATAATATCAGGTATACCTTTAATGAATGACTTACGGTTACAAGAGGCGTAGTTTTCGCGCGCATACATTTGGTTATGCTTCTGAGCATATCTGTAAATGAAGGCCATATGAGAACTCCTGAACCTATTAAATAATCAGTTGGAGTGATGAGAGTTTTAGTTTTAAATAAATTTAGGAAGTCGATATTATAATTGCACTTTTAATATTTTTTTAATATTTGATTTTCAAAATTTTTATCCTTTTAGTATTCGAGTTATATAATTTTATACGCATTTTTTGTATAACAACGTAAGTGGAAGTTGGGTATTTTTTTAAGGATATGTTTGTTACAATGTGTGATTGTATCTAGTGAAGGCTAAATATCTAGTGGGGGATTGACTTATGAAATGGACAGTATGACCTTGCGTTCTGGAATTTTAGCTTCTACTCATCAGTTACGAATACTTACACAATGAATTAAGAGAGAAGGAAAGAGAGAGAGAGATAATAAGTTATTTTGATACTAAATAAATAAATTTTTTTCACATCTTAAATTCGCGATAAAAATTCTCAGTGAACGCCGTCTTTTCTGTTAACTAGCTCCGTGACAAGTCTAGACTATTTGTGTGATAAAATATATTAATAAAAAAAAATATATATATATATACCACAATCCAGCACTACAAACAGTTATTCAACAATAAAAAAATATGTTTTTGATCTTTAAGTAACTGCAGCGTCTCAGTTTTATAATATGTTCCTAATAATTACTATAGATAAATGGCTTTTATACGTTAAGGAAACAATTTACTGTTCTTTTAGCTCATATTTTTTTCTTTTTTTAATTATAAGTACTATATTAATTATTTTAATATGATCACAATTTTTTAACTATTAATTTAATTTTATTTCATTTCTATACTGTATCTTACTGGTATGGGTATTATTTTTATATTCTTTATTTGTACATTTTCAATAAAAATTATCTTGTGAAATAGAATATATTCTAAACACTTTTACAAACAGACTGTTTCCCCCTTTTTGTTTAAAAATCTGTTCCTTTAGTTATTAAACTGACTTCGTATATGAATAATTTTTTATTATCAAACATTTTATGTGTTCAGGTAGCACTGCTGTCTGGCACCATGAGATGTTAAATATTAGTATTTCCTTCTTTTCAACGTAATTTGTTTGTATTTTATTAAATGTGTTTTTATTCATTAATTGTTAGTGCGTAACGCGCAAGTATACGATATGGCCTAGCCGCCAAGCTTGTTGGATTCAATCTTATTTCATTATCGTAAGATGTGTTAAATTATGGCAGGCAGTAAATTGAGACACAGTTTCTGACGATTCACTCGGCTCTATCTGCACTATATAAGCCGGCTTAGCACTAGAATCTAGTCAATCTAGTCGTCTTGGTCTCGTCTCGTCTATTTAGTCTCGATCTGTCATTTGAAGACTAATATTGTTCAGTCAAAATTTACACATCCTACAGTAGACATGTACATACATTAAATTATATATATATTTTTCAACAATGTAATACAAAGTAAATTAAATCACGAACATGTTAATATACAATTGTCAATTCGAATCAGTATTTGTTTTATTTACAGTCCACTTAACAAAACGAAACATTATGAAAAAATTATTCTCTCGTTTTAGGAGTGACTTTTGAGACAAGGTCAAGGACATATCAAAGGTGAAGAAAAAATGCTGATAGTGTGTGTTGTGTGTAAATGAGATAGAAATACCTATGGAAGATCCTGTTCGTCGAGGCTGGTGCCCCAGGAGGCGACAAAGGACCATCAAGGCACGTTTGCAATACTAGTGTTCGAGTAGATGTTTTCCATACAGGAAATTTTCCATACTATTGCATCAACTTGTGAAAAATTACACATGCATAAATTATATAATTATAATTAAAAATAATAATAATAATTATATATAAATTATATACAATTTTATATAATTATATATTTTACAGGTTTTTATTGTGTATGTGCGCGCGTGAGCATGAACATGGTGCTCTTCGAGACCTTTGCACAGGGAGTTTGCTTTGCTAAATTTATCAAGTAATTGCAAACATCTGAAAACAGTGAACTCTAAATGAAAGACTGAATGAAAATGGATTAAAAGATGATTATTCCTGAATACTGATTCAGGAAGAAAAGGAAGGTAAACGATTCAACTGAACTATTAAGAACGACTGTAGACTGATTTGACGGTAAAGGTGGCGTCATGTTGTATGTGCACAGATTTACGTTTTAACAAACTGCTGTATGTAAGAACAGCACTTCCACTCCTTATTGGTTTATTCCTAGATACCTTTGGATTTACCTTTTACTTGAATTAGGTATTACAGTAAAATAATACTTTAATTATTTAGAATGCTGGTTATTTATTCACAACGTAGTACAATTTACATAAATGTTTAGTACAAAAGATCAACTAATAATTTAAAGGTAATTTTTAGTCAAGCCTGTTTAATTGAAACTAAAAAATAAATGAAAAAGGGGATTAATGATTATTTGAGTCTTATTTTATTATCTACTTAAACTAGTTCCTTATAGTACGTAACCAGTTCTCAGGTTCCTTTATTTTCATTTCCTTGGATGGTATGTTCTTAAAATTAATATTATTGTAGAATTATTGCGTAATTATACAAATACATAATTTATTGATTTTTTAGAAACCATTGTTTCTTTTCAAATTCCTCGAAACGAGGTTTCAGTACTTTCAAATACTCCTCATTTTTGAAATAATTAACCATAGTATTATTTCTTCCAATATTTTTGAATTCATCCATCGACATATCTTTCATTTCCACAATTTCAATTTTATCTGGATCCGCTATTAATAAAGGCAATATACCTATTGTAACTTGGACACCGTAAATTCCACAATCGTCGATAGCTTTTTTTAATTCGGCTTTACCAAGTCTTTTGTCACTACCAAATATTTCAAGATATGTATTTAATTTATCTAAATATATATCTAAAAGGTCATCATATTTTTCAGCTCTCACTTCTTCTTTTACACTACCATTCATAAAGTATTCAATATCGAGAGCAGGAGTTGCATATCGACATATCTGTAAATCGATAGGTATTACATGAACCGGTTTATTATCGATATATTTAAACATCATATTACCCGTCCAAAAATCACCGTGATTAAGTACATTGAATTCATTTTCTTTAGGTTTGCTTAGTTCAATAAGCGTATCAAATATACATTCCCCGACTTTTCGCATCGAATCAACATATTTTCTTAATTCAGGCCGAGTTTCGCAAACGTCTGCTGCTATATCAATAAATCCTTTATTCGTAACGCTTAAAAATTCTTTCATATCTTCACGGAATACCGGTTCTGCTCCGGCCTTTTTTATTAATTCTGGTTCTATTTCGTATAGTTTTACTGAAGCAGCGTGAAATATAGCTAAACTTGATAACGCTAAGGCGCACTCCTCAAAATTTAATCGTTCAATTCTATCTGCTAACACGTAACCTTTTAATTTTAAATCTTCTAAAATTACGATTTCTTTGTTAGGGGAATAAAATGATTTTGCTAATATATTCGGCCATTTTTCACCAAATAATGATTTATACTTTGGTAATAATTCATTGTAAATTATATTTTCTTTTGTAAAAGTTCCTAGTTGGGATACAAATTCAGATGTTTCACTTTTCGACAGTGATTTTGTTATTAATGATATATTTTGTAGTTTTTCTTCATTTTTTAACTTATATTCTGCTTGTACTCTAAATATTACAGAACTGTAATGGCTACCTTTTGGAACTGGCACATCAATTTCCATGTTTTCAATTGATGAAATATTGGTTAAATTTTCATCATGTTGTAAAGCAGTTTTTATGTAATCTTTGGTCAACCAAGTTGGTATTTCTTCTTCCATTTTTTCCTACCTGAAAAGAAGTAAGTTAGTTACTTTTTTATAAACTGTTTACGTACAAATTACGTATGCAGAGAGAGAGAGAGAGAGAATATAGTTAAAATTAAATAGTTTGTGAATTAGATTTCATTAGTCCAAAAAAAAAAGCTGACAACACACTTTTACGACTTTCCCGTCACGCGGCTTTTTTCTGATGTACGACTTACAAGCACAACTTAATTAAAAATATTTATCATTTTATTTAAATATAATATTTTTTGTTTATTTAATTCAGTGATTCTAAGTAAAGCGCGCGCACACATCCTATTTCATTCGTACGGATGTGGTGGTACTGGCGGCCACTTTAAATACGTTTTTTACACTTTAAAAGTTATTTATTTAATTCTACCGCTCACTTGTGACGTCACAACATAGTAGTCGACTACAGCAGCTGTACGTCAGTGTTACACTAGTGCTCCTTGTGGTAAGAGGGGTACTATTGACGCAGTATACCCACTTAGCCGCTAGTTTATTTAAAGCATTTTTTGTGGTGGGGTACGATTTTGCAAAGATTTTTATTTTTGATTGGGTCTTTTAATTAAATTAAATATTATATTTATTTTTAATTGGGTTTTAGGTCTAAGAAAACTTAGATCTTAATTAGGCAAAATCTCGAGATACTGAGGGTGACCTTGCTTTGCAGCCTCACCCCCTTGACCTTTTGTGTTGAAAATTTAATCGCATCAATGCCAATTTAATCGCATCAATATATAGAAGTAATCTGACCAAGTTTGGTCAAAATGCGCCCAGTATTTCTGGAGATATAAGGTGATTTAGAGGGTAACACCGAACATACACAGTTCTTATATACGAAAATCCGGAAAATTTCCATCCAGTTTTTGGATTTTCTGGATTCCTTATGTGTCAAAACGTCAAGATCCGCATACACACAAATTGGATCGATTACAATACTTTCGCTGCTAAAGCTGTAACTCTGCTATAGCGCTAGACGGAAAAGCAAAAGTAGTAAATTGTAAAATTAATCAGATTAAAAATGTGTAGAGATTATTGAAATGTAAAAACGCAATAAATAAAACTGATATCGCGGATCTGGATAACATAAATTCTACAATTAAAAAAAAATAAATAAATAAAAAGGTACCATCTAAGTAAATTCTTGAACAGTCCAAAACAATTTACGAACTTAAAAAGAGCTTAACATGATAACTAAAAGAATAAGGAATCATTTTACAATTTACTACTTTTGCTAATATTTTAATCTGATTTTAAAATCTGATTAAATATTTTTTGAATATTTGTAACTTCCTTATGTTGATAAATTAAAAATTTAATCTTTGTAACTTTTCTTCTCTTACACACAAATAAAATGTTTTTGAATTAATGTAGCGCTTTATTAGGTGGAGAAAAATAAATAAACAAGAGAAGGTATCCAAGAAGATCGTAGGATATTTTATTCATGTGGTTAGAAAATATTTCAGAAAGGGAATAGCAGCGAAATATATTTTTTCAAATATATCATCAGCCCAAATAAATGTAAAGTAAATGAACTGCTATGTAGCCCTAGAAAAAGCTTAAAATTGCAAACTAAAGATCAAATTTAATGATATTGCATAAATTGAACGGTTGCTCATATTACGAATTAAAATAATTTGAGAGATAACCTATTTGTTTTTTATCGTAAACTTAGATAATGCAAGATTAATTATAAAAAAAGGTCATAAGCTAACATAAAATATAAAAAAGTATAAAATATTGATGTACAGAATGGCTGGCTGATTGTAGTCGTTAATAATTAGTAACTCAGACCTCTTTGGCAAAGTAATGGCGTTTTAACCGTTCATACTGAAGGTCCCGGGATCGAATCCCAGTCATACATGGCGTTATTCATACACTAAAATATTTCCATTCTATATTACCTAACCTATTTTCAAGCTTATGTGGTGAAGGATTTTGATGTTCTCTTATGATTTTGAAAGATGAAAGTGGTTGCTATAGATTACATATTTCACAATCGTAATCAAATTTTTTTAGTAGAAAAATTTGTGTTTCTAGAACATGTAAGTTTCTCTGAGAATTTTTTATAGATTTCAAATTAGTTTGGAGAACAAATACATCGTTATGAAAAGCCCTTTCATAACGATGTATTTGTTCTCCAAACTAATGTTTAAACTATTGTTCTCTCACTAGCCCAGTGAGGTTATGTCGCTGGGATAAACAGGTGATTTTTATATGTGAAGATAAACTTAGGCTTAATAGAATAAGAAGTAAAGTTATCGTAATTTTAAGTTTGAAGATTAAAAAAGAAATATATTTGACCCGACTATCTTCACTGCAATAAACAGGACCTAGACTTATAAAAAAAGCAAATTTCTGTTTTAAAATTTGGATGTTATGCTAATGAAGGATGAAAATGTAAAAATCATGAAGAAAAAAGTTTTATCGTATAAAATAGATAATCATTTCATTTTAAAGATAAAGCTGTAAATAAAAATGACCAGAAATTTGTAAATGTGTGATGAATTAGGCTAAATAATTCTTAACAGGAAAACAGACAAGATAAACGCCATTTTGGTCAGGAAAAACATCGTTTTGCTCATAAAATACCTGCGGTATTGATGAGTTGTAGTGTTGTGAATTCCTAATATTGGTTTTAATGGAAAATATTGGTATTGGTTGGTCTCTTACTTTACGTATGCGTGAAAGTATAGACAGACATCGAGTCAAGCATTTAAATATTAAATCTGAAAACTGTTATCTTATAACGTGTACATCAATTTTTGCTGTCGCAATGTAATATTAATGCAGAATAAACATATTGTTCAGGCACGAAATTAAGTAATGAATTCTTCATTTTGTTTAGTCCTCTGTACCTATAATTTTTTATCTGATTATTGAAGAAAATATTGTTCTTTGTTTCGTTAGTCTTGAACGATTCACTAAACAGGTAACATTTCACGTGTTTATTAGGCTCCTAAAAGTTAATCTATCTAAAATAATGTATCAAATTTTTACTAGTAAGAATTTATAAGGTGCGCGGACTCTAAAATATTAGAATAACATGATTTTAAATTTAAATAAATTATAGTATAACTTATAAATATTCTGTTTATGGTATCGAAAAGTACAAGTGATTTATATATATGACAAACAAATTTAAAAAATTCCATAAAATTAAAAGTGTACTGGTATTTTAAAAATTGAATTGATATTTTTTTTAATTCATAACGTGAGTCATATACATAGATTAGGGTAACTTCCTACTGACTGGGTATTTAATTGGATTTTTATAGCGTAATAGTTCTCGGTCTCTTTGATTAAGAAAAAATTATTCGGACTATATTATTACAATATCCGAATCATATTTTCAAAATTTACTGTCAGCATTATTGTATTGATAATATTATGTTTGATAACAGTAATTATGAGTTATTTATGGTTTATTATTATTTGATATAAATGTATGAATCGTTAGTATATAAGGGTAACGACACACACAACTATTTTGAGCGAAGCCTTTATCGAGGAACTCTTTAACGTAGTTACACAAGTAGAATTCTTTTAAGTAATAACACAATTATCGTTTATATTTAATATGTCGGATGCCAGTATAAATATGGAAGGAGAGAAGGCGTGTTGAACTTAAGGAAAAAAATGTATAAATGTGTGATAATAAATTCTGTTATCAATGTTGTAATATCTTTTTAAAAGGAGAAAACAGCTACGAATTATGGCGAGTGTACACACAACCTTTCTCTGGTGTAGAAATACACCAGAGAAAGTAATTTGTATAATTTATACTCAGATATATGGAAAGGTGAAAAAGGATTCTATGAATTTACTCAGACGTTAACAACTAGCTATTTTTAAATTTTCATTGTGTCCTGATGTTCCCTTGGGCTCAGAAGTACTAAAATCTTAAGTTATAAACTTCTCTATGTTTATATGTGAGGCGATTTGTTTTTATATATGAATTTATATATTTTATCAATTTTTTAAATAACAATCGCCAAAATCTATAATAATAACAATAAAATTTAGTGCGGTCGCTTTTGAGAATAAAGAGTTTTGGGGGTTATATAAAATTGTTTAAAAAAATTGATAAATGGAAGGACTGATATTGAGGGATTGCATTATTTAAAGGGGGTTGGATTTAATAAAAATTTAGCTTATACTTATTGAAAAATAAATTTAATTTAATAATAATTATGTCTATAAATTCCAAACAATACACTGACAAATTTTATAAAATCCCTAACATCTAACATTTTTAAAATCATTTTGTCTTATTTAAGCTAGTGACCTAAATCTAAAAAAAAAATTTCTTTAGTCGTTTTTAGAACGATAAGGTTTATAATATTTTATCAGGAGTTTAAGGGCAATAAACCTTCGCCGATAAAAATAGGATTCTAGTTAAAAAATAACTATATATTTCATTTTGACATTATTTTTCTGTTAATAAGTAAATAAATGAGAAAATAACTACGAAACAATAATAACGGTTTATAGTACGGTAATAATAACATAGTTACACAATAATTATTAATAAGCATGTATATATAAAAGAATATGTCCTAACTGACTGACTGATTCATCAACGCCCATCAAAAACCACTGAAGATAAACTGATGAAAATTCGTATACACGTTTTTCTTTCGGCGTAAGTGCACACTATGAAAGGATTTTTTAAATTCCGAACTTAAAGGGTTAAAATAGAGTAACAATGAAATTTACTATGTTTTTTAAATTTCTCTTTAACAAATGAAGTTGATCAACTTGATTTTTGGTGTGTGTAATTTTCTTGTAAACATCAAAAACCAATTTCTAAATTTCTTGAAATTCATCCTTGAAAGGGGTAAAGAAAGGTAAAAAAATTTGAACAATGTTTGAAAATTTACCCCATATCCGTCTATACTAAAAGAGATATTCACTAGACTGGGATTTGCAAATACTCTTCAAATAAATTTCTAAAAACCATTTTCGGGTTTTTTGGAATTTCAATTTTTGTAGGTGTGCGACGGTGTACGGCGCGGCGGTACAGCCAACAAAGCTACTGTTATCGGTGTACGACGCGATTGGATGCATCTGTCTCCGATTATTTGATTAAAAATATAAAATAAAAGTAATTAAAAAAATAAAAGAAAGAAGCTGATCACGGTCACTTCCTAGTGGTGTTTGTCGGACGCTAAGGAACGAGCAAAATACATTTTTACCCGTACGAAGTACGGGTAACCAGTAATATTTTTGAAATGAAGGCCGACTGTTTTGAGACCAACATTCTTAGATCACTCAAAGTTAAGGCCAAACTGCTGCTGGGAAAAAATTACAATACAATAATATTTTTTATAAACTGAACAGTATTTAGTTTTTATTCATTATTATTATTATTCTCACAAGCATGAATTTAATGAACACAGGAGGGTCTAGGGGCAGGGCCCCTGGACAGTCGGGAAGGACGAGTGAAGTGAGCCCACAACTGAAACGCGAATAGCGCGGGCGAAGAGACGACGGGTCTGCTAGTCTATATATTACAACATACCGTGACAGATCATAACACTGATAAACATAATTTTTGTTTCCTAGCATACGATACATGATTTTAATCTAAGCGAATATGAACTCAGAATCTTTCTATCACCATTTTTGAAAAAACTTTTAAATTTTAATTAAGGATTTTTTTTCATTTTTCAACGTTTATTTAGCATTTTAAGCTCTTATATTGTATTTTATTGTATTAATATTAATATATTAATATATTTTTTATTATGTTAATTTGTTAACATAATTTGTAAGCTACAAATAAACAATACTAGACAAACAATTAAATCATATCAGTCACATATTATGACATCATATCTAATAATGAAGAATGAGCCATCATAGACAAGATTAATCATGTCTATGCAGGTCAAAACATGTAGCTGAAAACACAGCTGTGTTGTATGTATCACTGGATTTAGAAATGAATTAATTTAAGGTCAGTCTTATTGCTGAGTTAATGCCTCGAAATTATGTAATGATGTGAATGCCTTTTGTTATGTATGTGGTAAGTTTACCGTAAAATAAAACAGAAAAAAAATTACACCTTTAATTAAAAAAGCATATAATTTGTACTTTCAGTGTTAAATTGTGAATCAGGATAAGACGATAACTCCTCATATAGTATGCACTAATTGTTCTGTATATTTAAGAGGATGGCTAAAAGGTACACGGAAGCCTTGCCATTTGGTGTACCTATGGTTCGGCGTGAACCAAAGAATCATGTAACCCATTCGCAAATGGGGATTGTTACTTTTATTTAACAAGTGTGTCTGGAATTTTTTTTAAAATCTAAACATACTGTAAAATATCCTTCATTGCAATCTGCAGTCAGGCCTGTACCTCACAGTAAATTATTCCAGTTCCTGATCCACCTGTATGTTTCGAAAGCAGCAATGAAGAATCAGGCAGTAACTAAAGAAGACAACAATGATTATGATTTTGAATTATCTTCCAATTAGCCACATCTTATATCACAAGGTGAATTAAATGACTCGGTTAGGGATTTAAATTTATAAAAAAAACAAGCTGAACTGTTAGGATCAAGACTGCAAGATTGGAATTTACTTCAAAAATATACAAAAATTTCGGGTTTTCGAAGCGGACAAAAAAAACTTTCTCAGTACTTTATTGATGAAAATAATTTGGTTTATCGCACAAATATTGATGAGCTTATGTTGCACTTAGGACAAGTTCATAAACCTGAGGACTCGCGCCTTTTCATAAATTCGTTCGACTATAATTTAAATGTGGTTCTACTACACAACGGTAACATATATTCTTCGATACCAATCGCTTGTGGTATTAATTTGAAAGAGACATACAATGTTCTTGAAAGACGTTCTTGAAAAAATAAATTATAAAAAACAGCTGGAACAAATGTGGTGATTTGAAAGTTATAGCTATTTTGTTAGGCATGCAGATAGGCTATTCTAAGTACCTGTGTTTTCTTTGCGAATGGGACAGCCGAACTAGGGATAAACATTCCTGCCAATTACTTTAATAAGAAATAGACTACATTAATTTGCATCACCATTAGAATTAATAACAACATATTACGGATTAATTTTATTTAAATTTAATCTACTAATGAAACACCTACTTACTATACGTATAATGATTGATTGTTGTTAAATCGTATATCTTTATAAATAAATGTTGAATTTAAAAAAAAAGATTTCCTGCCCTATTTATTGGTCTACAGTCATTATTTGGTAATATATTGGTAAAACACTACCAAATAAAGTTATTAGTCTATAAATTGCTTAGTCTAAAGATTAATTAGTCTAATCCTGCGATTCCCAAACAGTGCGTCGCGGCCCCTTCACAGGGGCGCCGCGAAATATTTAAAAGCTTCATAATTAATTGAACCACGACATTTATAATTATTAATTTAATGTTAATAAAGTAAAAAAAATAATGAAGGTACACAAGTTTTATTTGTTTTTATCTCTTAATTACTAGTATTAATACTTTTACTTAAGGTAGGGCGCCATGGAAAAAGTTTTATTGAAAAAGGCCGCCGCGACTCGGAAAGGGGGCCGCCACTTGAAAAAGTTTGGGAACCACTGGTTTTATCTATGTTAATTAGTCTTATCTATATAGATTAGCCTATACATTAATAAGTCTATAGATTACTTTTAAAACAGTGCAAAAGCTGGAATAATAATTTTGATAGATATGGTCGAATAGTTTTGTAAATTAATAAATAACAGAAAATATAAGATAAAAAAACATTATGTAAAAGAAATCCATTTTTTCTAAATATGAATAGTCAAATATATCATGAAATATTAATTAAAAGAAGAAGAATAAAGTAAAAAACAAGTAGGTTGTTAAAATTAACAAAAATAAAAATTGACTATTCAACATTACTCTAGACTTTTTTTATATTTTATAACCTATTGAATCTATAACTAAATTATATTTCTTACAGAAGATAAAAAAAAAATTAAAAACTACCTTAAAACAGCTTTAAAATGTATTAAAAAATTAAGAATTGAAAAAAATTACAATTTTTTTTTTAATTTCCTTCTAAGGTGAATTTTTATAAGATTTTATGGTGAATTAGTTGATGAACTAATTCCCCATAGAAGCTTTGAAAAGCTTGTACATGGGAATATTGAAATAGAATTTTGAAGGTATAAAAAATGCCATGCCTAACCGGAATTCGAACCCCGGGACTTTCGGATGAAAAATCGAGACGCTACACTCCGCCATGGAGATCGTTTTATATAAAAAACAAAACAAAACACATTTTGATAATTTTTTTAAATTCTTATTTAAATTTCAAACTTTTAATCTTATTTGCAAAAATAAATTTAACAATAACTTCTGAAACTTAAATTACTGCCGAAAATACTTGAACAATAAAAATATGTAAAGATGTACATCGTTAAGCAATAAAAATTCACTACTAAAAAATAATTACAAAAAAAAGTACGAGTATTACAGTCGAAATTGGGGAGAATTTGCAATCATTGTTCAAAATTTTTCAACTTTCAAGATAAAAATTAAAAAATCTAGAAAGTGAGCTTTAGATATTCACATGAAAAGTATACACACCAAAAATCAATTTGATCTCTGGTTGCAATTTGCAACCAGGCCTGAACCTCATAGTGAAATTATTCCAGTTCCTGAGCTACCTGCGAATGTGTTTCGAAAGCAGTGGTGAAGAATCCAGGCAGTACTGAAGAAGAAAACAATGATTTTGAATTTGAATTATCTTTCAATAAACCAGTTATATAACAAGATGAATTAAATGAATCGGTTAGGGATTAAATTTATCAAAAAATCAAGCAGAACTGTTAGGATCAAGACTGGAAGGTTGGGGGAAAAAAAAATTTCGGGCTTTCGAAGCCAACAAAAAGAACTTTCTCAGTTCTTTATTGATGAAAATAATTTGGTTTATTACACAAATATTGATGAGCTTATGTTGCACTTAGGACAAGTTTATAAACCTGAGGACTGGCGCCTTTTCATAGATTCGTCCAAGTAGGGTTTAAAAGTGGTTCTACCATACAACGGTAACAAATATCCTTCGATACCAATCGCTTATGATATTAATTTGAAAGAGACATGCGATGAGAAGAAAGAAGTTCTTGAAAAAATAAATTATAAAAAACATAGTTGCAACATATGTGGTGAATATAAAGTTATAGCTATTTTGTTAGGCATGCACTTAGTCTATACTAAGTACATGTGTTTTCTTTGCGAATGAAACAACCGAGCTTGGGATAAACTTATGTTACCAAAGAGTGGAAGAAACGAGACAACTTAACTCCAAATGGGAAAAATATTATTCATGAGCCCTTAGTTGATCCCAAAAGAATGTTTTTACCCTTTCTCTATACCAAGCTAGGACTAATGAAAAATTTTGTAAAAACAATGAAGAAGGATAGTCCTGGATTTTTGTACATCAGGCAGAAATTTCCGAATGTAAGTGAAGGAAAAATTAAAGAAGAAATATTTATTGGTCCCAAATAAGAGAGTTGGTCAAAGATAATGTATTTAACTCAATGTTAAATAATGTAGAAAGTGCAGCTTGGGCTTCATTTAAAAACGTTTGCAAAAGTTTTCTCGGCAAACAAAAATCCGACAATTACCACGACATTGTTAATCAACTTCTTACTTCAAACAGAGCTATGGGATGTAATATATCTTTGAAAATACATTTTCTCCACTGACATCTGGATTTTTTCCCGGACAACCTCGGAGACGTAAGTGACGAACACTGTGAACGTTTCTACAAAGACATTTCGGTGATGGAAAGCCGCTATAAAGGGAAATGGAATACTAACATGCTAGTCGATTACTGTTGGACATTAATTCGGGATGTACCACATGCGATTTATAAAAGAAAAGCATCAGCGAAATCATACTAACAAAGGTATGGCCATGCAAAATTATAAATTTTACACATTTCAACTATATTTTCCCTTAATTTTTTTTTAAGCGTAATTTACTTACAACTAAGGGTGATAGAAAAATTTTATTTACAATCTGTAATGTACACAAAAAAAGCAATTCAAGAAATGTTATCACACTTAGAGAAACATTAAATATTTTTTTGTCTATTAGTGTAATCAACGCCCAGCAAAGGGTACTGAAGATAAATTTATCCAAATTTGTATATACGTTTTGTATAACGGAATGGTGAAAGTGCACACTAAAAAAGGATTTTTTGAAATTCCACGTTTAAAGCTTAAAATGGAGTAACGATTAAATTTATTATTTTATTAATTTCTCCGTAATGAATGAAGATATCAACTTAATTTTTGGTTTATGTAATCTTCATGTGAATATCTACACACTAGTTTTAAATTTTTTTGAAATTTGACTTTGAAAGGAATGATGAAAGGTAAGAAAATTTGAACAATTATTGCAAATTTTTTTCCATTTCCGGCCATTCTAAACAAGATACTCACTCCATTTTGCACTTGCAAACACTCTTCAAATAGAAATCTAAAAAACAATTTTCGGATTTTCTCATTTTCAAGCGTGCGAAGGTGCACGGCGTGGCGGTAAAACCACCACAGCCAATGCCATTGTTACTACGTATATGTGCGACGACGCGACTGGGCTGGCTGCACCTACCTACGGTTAGTTGACTAAAAAACAAAAAATTATTTATCGCATCGGGAAACGCAATTAACATTACAGCGTGGGCGTAGCTGCGATGGAGATGCTAAAAATGTATATTTTATTAAATTTTAAGTCTAAGTAAATGCAACCAACTAGCATAATTCAACAACTTAGCACCGTTGCCGAATTTTTTTCTCTTCATTAAAATATTGCAATAAAATTAAAAGCGTTTAAAGCCATAGTTAAAACAACATCAAGTTTTACTCAGTTAAATCGGTGCTTAAATCTAACGAAATAGTTCAAAATTTTAATTAAAATTAAAATAATTTTTTATTATTCTATAATTATTTAAATTAAAAAAAGTGTATCTGTATTTATGGGACAAGTTCAAAAGACAAATGGTAACATTAATTTAAATATAAACATAGAATTGATTTACGCGGTTGTATCACGCTGCACTATAGACGTATAAATATAACACAGTTAGTAAACAGAAAGGCTTTTTTTGTTGGTTTACGTTTTCAGTTTAATTGTACATTATTATAGTATAATTAAAATAGAATGTTTAGTTTTTACTTACAGGTTTAAATGATAGGTTCAATAATACAATGTTGCAATATAAAATGTGACAGTACTCTTTTAAAGTAGGTTATGTCTGTTCAAAATGACAATATTTTTCTTATCAGTTTTTATATTACTAATGTTAATCTGCCATTCACTATTGTTTTCTGTCAAGTAGAAGATTACGTATAATTATTTGAAAATGTATCGCAGTCTATTCATAAAATAAACAGTATTTTACTTTCAATATTTTATAAGTTTATTATCACACGATGTGAATCGTGTACCAGTTAGTTACTGACTGCGCCTGCACAATATTAAGACTACGTGATTCAACCGAAAGACCTTGATTTCGGTAGAGTACACCAATAAAAATACATCTTGCACTTGTTAAAACATTGTATGTTATTACATTTATTAATTTAATCTAATCTTTGAATAAAAATCAATCCATAACTAAAATAAACAATTTTATAAATCTATTCATATTTTCTGATATATCTTTGTTAAACATAACAATTATGCGAAAAAAGGTGTTAGTTAAACAAAAACGACCTAATGAATCAGACTATTCCGAAACTTTTGTTCAGTAATAAGCTCATCCGATTTTAAGCATAAACATTGACCTTACTCTACCACTGAAGTAAAAAATTAGAAAACAGATTTAAAAAAATGAGGTATTATGTAAATATATTTTTCATAGTATGTAAAATAAATAATCTGGTGAACTCATCGCTTGGCTCTACATGCCAAGTGAAATTAAAAATGAGTCAATTAGAAACTATATTTGCAAGATTGTTTTTTCTGCATAATATCTCAGAAAAGGAGTATGTTTGTTTTTAATCCTAAACAAACAGAACGTAAAAAATCATACGTACCTTTGTTTTGTAATGAAATAGTAATGAAACATTATTCTTTGTACTTATAAAATATATTTTTATAATAATATTGATTTTATAATTGAATTCTGGCATTAAAGACTTCTCCACATTAATGACTGTAAAAATCAGTATCAAAAAATTGTGATCCATATATATTTATTCATTTATTCATATATAAAAGGAAAGACCACGTTAACTAATGAAACTAATCACTAATCTTATTACTTCATGAATAAAAAGAGAATTGAAATTTGATATAGTTATTTCCAAGAGTGTATCAAGGAAAAATATTTTTTTTTAACAACCACTTTAGAAGTTATATAAAATTGCAGTTGAGAAGAAAAGTGCCGAAATCGGAAAATTTGAAAACTTGAAACCTGAAATCTTGGTTGATATAATTTCTCAGAGATTAAGCTAACTGTACAAAAGGAATCTTTTCCTTTTATGCTTAATGAAAACCAATCTATGTACTTAAATGAGGCATAACTGCTGATTCCCCTGTTGCTGATTCTCCCTTTTCCTTATACCTAAAAAAATTAAATTAAAAATGAGTTCAAACAAGGTGCCAAGGCTGGAAGAGGTTGAAACTTGAAACCTTGCAAGGATGATTCCTTGTAGATAACGAGCTACCTCTAAGACGTTTTTTCCTACATGACCCTATAGTTGTATAGAGTTACACATTGAAATATCAAAAATATAGAATAAAATTCAGCTAATTTAGCTCATGATTATTTCAATGCTTTATGAACAATATATCAAGTTTTCTCTTTAGGCCAACCTTAAAAAGCTAAAGCTGGATCATGGTTAGATTTCATAGTTGCAGTATATTGTATTAGTATGATAAAATTAACTTTCAATCTTAAAAATAATTTCATGTGACTTAAACTAGAGAAAGTAGAGTTATGGAGAGGAAAAAGAAAAACCAAATATAAGAAAACATGAGAAGTAAGCATGGTGAATAGCAAAATAAGGAATGCTGTCGAATAAGAAACATAAAATCATAGTAAAATAGCTTACATGAAATAATTAAGGTAGCTTAAATGAATTTAACCTTGATATATCAGGATAACTCAAAAGATACAAAGAGCAGATATGAAGAAGGAAGCAAGTTTTCTACTTGCTTTCCTTTTCCATATCTGTTCTTGAAAAAGTAGGGGATGTACAATTAAGTGTCAAACTAAGTTTTATGTACAAACTAAGTGTCAGTGCAAGATTATTTAGCATTATTTTAGAGTTTCTGATTTACAATCAGAAACTAGAGGGAAAAGAGATAAACATGAATTCTCTAATTCCTGAAGTCCTGCAATTATTTTTAACGTGAATAGAAAACAAAAATTTGGCACAGTTGCTAAATACAAAATTATAGAGAAACTTAAAACAAGATTTCCCTTTAAAACATTATCAAGAAGATGAAGCTGGTAAAAGTTGTTTTGAATTTCTAATTTAAACTCAAAAATCTGAAATAATAAACAAAATCAAGTTATTATCATATAAAGAATGAAACTACTATGCTATTTAGGTTATTTCTGCATTATGTACAGATCAATTCTGAAATTTATTTAAATTAAGTTACATATTAATTTGTAAATAAAGAATTATTTCTTAAAATTAGAAACGCAAAAAATTTAAAGAAAAACTTAAAAATTGTATTATTTTGTTCATTCAAAAACGAAATACTTCTACACGACAATAATCAAATCATTCATTAATGGGCCTACATTTCCTTTTTAATTTAAAAATAAATTTACTAACAATTTATGCATGTAAAGCATTAGTCTATACTTATTCATGTATTACATTAATGTGATAATTTTACCCAATGCATTCATTGCACATTCATGTATTACAAGATTGATGAATGAAAGTGCAATTAATAATTTCCTACTAGGGTGGGCAATGTACAGTATGTTCCAAAGAAAATAATTAGGTTAATTAGGTAACATATTATCTTGCGAATAACTGTTCAATAAAGCTGACAGAGCACTGTAGTCTAAATTACTATTTAATTATTAGGATAATGACAAACATGCTATTTTTAACCGTTTACTGAGTTGTTTTATTAAAAAAAACCAGTGACACATTTATTGTTTGTAATGACATTTAATGTGTCAGATTACAATGCCAGCCTGGTTAAGGAAAGAAGGACAACAGATATGTTGAAGTTCAGGAAAAAATAATGTAAATTTTAAACTTCTGTTTAATTTTATCATTAGAAAGGAAAGATTAAACGATGAAACTGGTTGTCAGCAATTGTGAAGATAAATCAGAGAAAGATCTTTTTTGTTATTCATTCTCCTGTATAAGGAAAAATGAAGAATTTTGCAAAAATTTGATCAGTTATAACTAATTTTTGTGGATCATGATTATAAAAGCAGGACCTTTTTCAACTTCACTAATTAATTGTCCCAACATAATTTTTTCCCATTCTCCCAATGACTACTGTAAATTAATTAAATTAACAAAACATTTGCTCTGATATAGTTAAAAGTATTTTAAAAAAATAAAAGATGTAATTTAAAGATAAAAACTGAAATAATAAAACAACCTAAAAACTGACATGAACATTCACTGCTCCATTCATATTCTTGGTTTGATAGCAGGCAGTATTCACACCTGCATGTCATGATAAGCACATAACCATTTTATTGATTTGCATTTTTTCTGTTATCTTTATTTTTTTTATAGTATGTGGTAGATGTAGATATTTTACATTATATGGTGACTAAAATATTACATATTTATATTAACTACTATGCTAGCTACAGTAGAGAATGTAACAAAAAGTTGAATAATAATTTATTATCATAAATAAATGAAATAGATAAATTATCTAGCCATATGTCTACGGTAAATTTATGTTCAGTAAATTAATTTGCCACTATTATGTTTAATCAATCATTTATACATATTTTAAGAAATAAATTAAAACAAAGGCAACAAAATTTAAAGAATTAAAAAAAAAAATTAAAACATAAAAACCAAGTCAAAAATTTTTTCTGGCTTACTGGAATAAGTATGACCCAGCAGATCAACAAATTTACACCCACTTATTTAAATATAAACATAAAAAGTATAAAGCAAAATAGATTATAATATAAAGGAATAATGTACAAAAATTCTCTAGTTTTAAATAATTCAAAGAAATACCATACATTTTATTTATTACTTAGGCAATTAACAGAAACTTCATTTTTAATTTTCAGGGTTAATTTCTAGAAGCATAAAAATAAATTAAGTAGTGATGATTGAATCCATACAAAAATTTCAATGATTTAAATACAAATAGGAACACGTCAATTAACTTTTGTAGAAGAATGTAATAAACTTAAAATAAAGAACCCCAATTTATTGTTTGTTAATCAATTTTGATTACCACCATCATCAAATAACATTGTTTCTTACATATCAACCACAAATTAAAATCAGGAATCTAGTTATTATAATTTAATAATGATTTAAGAATTCTTTATGTCACTGGCTTAAACCAATTTAAACAATAAATGGATTAACTGTTTATTTATTTACAAACTTATAATAAATTCTGGTCTTATTTTTGTAAATTATTCCAAATAAAACAGCAGATCAGTTAATACAGTTAATAAATACTTATAATCAAATTCAATCTATACAACTGTTCTGGGATTTCTGGTGCCCATTTTTTAGTTTATTTATTATATGTGTGAACATATAATAACTTAATTTTGCAATACTACTTTCATTGTATACGCTTTTGGTATGATGTAAAAAAATGACAAATTTTTACATCATACCGTGCATATATATACCAGTACTAGAATGCATACCAGTTCTGGTATATACTGGTATGGTCTAATTAATTGTTTCTTTATTAACTGCTGATTCATTAAATACCCTAGATTCTATACTCCTAATAATATATTCAATATCATTTACAAGGTCTGTTCCAGAAATACATAGAATGTTTGAATTGCTCGAGTTCAGCTGGTTCCTGTCAAATCCGCTTGGCGTCACCATGTTCGTACAGATCAGATGATTACAACGCAATTTTTTGATTGCAAATATCATTATTGGTTGGTTAGCTACACATTTGTTTGTGAAGTGTGTTTTTTCGTTTGGTGGATTTTAGAATGTGTGACTTGAATGAGTAAAGAGTTGCTGTGAAATTTTGTGTTAAACTTGGAAAATCTGTGAGTGAAACTTTTGATATGCTCAAGATGGCATACAGCGATGTTGCTATGAAGCATGCGAAATGTTTTAAGCGGCATGGACGTTTTAAAGATTGTCATCAGTCGATTGAAGATGATGAGCATCCTGGACATCCTTTCATGTCAACTGACGACTCACACGTAGACAAAATCAACACCCTGAATTGGGCAAATCTGACCATCAGAGAGCTTGCTGAAGAGTGTGAGATATCAGTTGGATTATGTTACAAGATTTGATCGAAAAATTGAAGAAGCACCATGTTGCTGCAAAATTTGTCCACACCTGTTTACGGATGAACAAAGAGCCCATCACATCCAGGCTTGTCAAGAATTGCTTGAACATTCAGAAGAAGATGAAAAGTTCTTGTCGAGGAACATAACAGGTGATGAATCTTGTGTGTATGGTTATGACATTGAAACAAATACTCAATCGTCCCAATGGTTGGGTGAAACATCTCCCAGACCAAAAAAGGTCGCCAAGTTTGTTCCAGTGTGAAGGTGATGTTGACAGTTTTTTTTTGATGCTCAGAGCGTAGTCCACCACGAAGTTGGCTCCCCCAAGGCTCCACAGTGAACCAGACTTACCACATTGAAGTTCTCAAATGTCTGCAGGATGCTATCTGGCAGAAAAGGCCAGAAATGTGGGAGAGTGGTAACTGGTGTTTTCATCACGACAATGCTCCAGCCCATTCAGTCCTCAGAACTTGTGAGTTTTTGGCCAAACACTCAATCACTGTTCTTCCCCACCCACCCTACTCACCTGACCCCGTTCCTTGTGACTTCTTCTTGTTCCCCAAACTCAAAAAACCTTTGAAAGGAAGAAGATTTAAGGCGATTCCTGAAATTGCGGCAAATGCGACGAAGGAACTGAAGATCATCACAAAAGAAGTGTTCCAGGACTGTTTCCAAAAGTGGAAACACCATTGGGATAAGTGTGTATGTCAGGGAGGAGAGTACTTTGAAGGGGATCCAGACAAGTAACTTCTAAATAAAGTACATTTTGTTTTATGACGTTAGTCTACGTACTTTTTGAACAGACCTCATATATAATTTTATTTATTAATTTTAAATTGGCTGAAATCTCCCTTGAAAATGTATAAATATTGCAAAAGAGGTGCTACATATTTTCATTTTATTAATGATTCTTATATACTTCTGTCCTAACTCAATGTATTGTGTTTGTTTCATAAGTACTACCCAAGAAGATATTCCATATTCTAACCAAATAATCAAATGAATAATAAATCACTGATAAAAATCTTTTGGGCAACAGTTATTCAGTTTATAGAATTTATGAATATAATAACAATTTCTGTTTTAACCATTTAATGATTTATCAAATATAATTTTTTGTCAATTAATAAAAATAGATATTTAACTAGTTATTGGATCTTTTTATTTTATCACATTAATATATTCTTGCAGAATTATCACAGAAAGGTATATGACAAATATTTCAATGTATTTACTTTAAAAATAATACATAGATTTTATGTAGTAAAGTTAGATCATATGTTATAAAACTTTATTCTTATAAAAATCATTTACATATTAATTTTAGTTCATTACTAATTCTTTTATAGATATAAATTCAATTATCACCCCTGTATTTTAGTTCCATACCCTCTACAGATGCTGTGAGCCTTCCTCAAAACTGCATACTACAGAAGTCATTCATAAATATAAAAAAAGAATGGCTGACAGTACTGTTCCTTGAAGTGATTCCACAATTAATTGGTAGCCATTCTTTTATATTACAATATAACTTAACTGCCTGAAAACACTCTGTTAAATATGAATGAAACCAATTTAATGCTATTCCTTTATTCCCCTTAACAGAATTTCTTGAACAATAGAATTGAATGCTTTGTCTGAACATAATTCAACGTGTTAATAATAGGAAAGTAACTGAAAAACCATTTACTGCTACTGACCAAATCAAAATCGGTATAAACTGACCCTGAAAATCAATTAAACCGTTTAAACCCCTTTACTAATCACAATTATTCTATGGTTGGTTCTATCTTCTTTAATTTTATTCTAATTAGTACGAAAGGATTTTTACTAGTCATAGGATTTTAGTAACTTTATAATTTGCTTTTATAATTTAAGGTAAGTTTTAAGAAAATGTTATTTATTGTTTTTACATTATGCACATTATAATTAGGTATTCTATGTGAGTTATCATAATATGTGAGTTAATAATTATGAAAAAATATGATAGCATGCACACATGCAGTAGAGGAACTGAAACGGTTGTAATGATGAAATATTAGAAGGGATTGTTTAAATTACGTTATGAAATGATATTCTAACTATAAACACATTTCATGCAGATTTTAATGTGGAGTAGTGTTATGGTGCATCTTTCAACAAAAATGTGTCTTTTAAATCCTATCAAAAAAGGAGGAGTTATTATTTTAACCTGTTGTCTATTTTTTACGTGTATTCAACCCATCTTTTTTATCACGTAGACCTTGATGAATATATTTTTATTTTTTTACATAACATTTCTCTATTTAAAAAGTCCTTCTAAAGAATGATCTAGAATTTCTCTAAATCATAAATAAGTTTTATTTAGAGATTTAAGGTTATTTTAAACTAAATATTATATAGTGTAAATAGACACTTTAATTTATTTATTTTTTTTTTTTTAGTATCATGCATAGTACTGAATTATTGCATCCAATGCTACTTAGTCTCACAACTCTGATATTCATGATTTTATTTGAAAATTTTGAAAAGTCAGTTGGAAAAACAACAATTAGGAAAAAAACATTATTTGCTCTTCAATTTATAGTGTCATAGATTGTTCTTGTAGTCTCTTTACAACTTTTCTCTACATTCTTTTCCTTTTATTATTTTATCAAGATGCAGGTTTTACTGCATTTACTTCACCCACTACACAGCGTAATTTATCTTTTGAAAAATTATATCCACTATTTTACCAAACCATGTCTAGCAATAAAATAACAGTAGTATAAAATTTAAAAAAATACATGTATAAGTATATAATAAACACAAAATAAATCAAGAACTAAATAAAATTAAGACAAAAGAGACTGGAAAAGACAAGTCTATTGCGCATCTTGAAAATTTCAAAGAAGCTGCTATTTTAGAGGTAACACATTTGAAGAATATACATGAAAATAATGTATCTGAGAATACAGAATGAATAATTGTACATAACAAAAGGCACCTTAAATCTTACACAATTAAACTTAAGCAGCTGTCAATATAAGAGGTCTAACAAAGTTAGTAAAAAAGCAGATCTTTCTTGATAAAGACTGATAAAGAATTTGATAAGGTGCTGTTCTAGAGACTTGGCTCAAAGGAGTATTAGTGCTTCCTTAATGTGGAAAACTTACTTCTGACAACCTCACCAATTCCTATCGTCCCATCATCCCCTCCACTCCTAGTCCTAATTGACTTTACCGGAGGTTGTCTTATAGCTTCTCTAAATCTGATTACACATTACAGTCATCAGGTTGGTCTTTGTCAGGATGCTACCAATGCAAATGCTTCGATAGACATTTCCATTGGTGTGTTTTAGCTCATCTTTGCTATCGCCTTCACTGTAGGTTTCTTCCAAAACATCTTTCATTATCTATTCTAATTTGTAACCCTCTCAACAAGGTAACCATTCTCCAGAAGCGCGATCTCAGAGCCAAACTGTTACCACCAAAGGATACAAAGTATTCATTTATCAATAAATTTCAAACTAGACTGCACTATCAATTATATGTATTCAACTGAGTCTTCTTTAAACTTATAAAATTCTATACTCTTAAATAATTATTGATGGCAACAATGACAATTTTTGTTTTATAAATACCCAAATACATTTCTCAATTAATTACAGGCAATTAAAAAATTTTACAAGGATGTAAAACTAACTTACTCTGATCTGGTCTTTTCAGGAGTGAGGTTAATACCTTCACTCTCACATATTTTACCTTCATCAAGGAGTTCCTGATTCATTCTACCTTTGACCTGGTTCAATCTCAGAAGCGAGGTTAATGCCTACGCCCTTCCACGCATGGCTTCATAACAGAAGAATGAAACCAACAGCTATACTAACTAGAGCTCAATGTCAAAACACCTATCTTGCGAAGTAAGCATCCAAGCGAGCCCCTAACCATCTGGGTTGCTATTCTAGCTATTTAGTTCATCAAACCCCTTCAGTTACCCTCTGCAGAGCCAGAAACATAAGGAAGCCAGCAACTATCATCATCCATTCTCTTTGGGTTTTCCAATTTACTTGCAGGTCTAAAAGAGAATTCATTCTCCCAAGTTCTCTAGTTATTCTAGTACAGTCAGCTTTGTACTCTGGAAAAAACATAGAGAACATAGTATGCATATTATCATCAACTACATTTCAGGCATAAACCTTAGCCATTCAAGCCAGATGTAGCCAACTTATCTCTAAAAGCACCTGTCCAGAAAGAAATTGAGTAATATGCCAATTGGGGGAAATCCATGTAGCAGCTTGTAAATCTTTCACATCCAGGAAAATACCATACGTGAAGCAACCATCAGATCATTCCATCTAACCTGCCATAAATTGAAACCTTGCTCCTGGATCAATCGCATGCACCCAGTCACATGCAACTAGGTAAGTTGACCTATCTTTTTGGCATTATTTCATAATTGGTGTTCAGTAGAAAAGATACCAATTGACTTAATACCTGTTATAATAAGGACTGCCTCGCGATTTAAAGTTCTACAATCATCAAACATTGACAGTAGTAGAAGACACTGGGTTTTCAACTAAATATTCCTATAACTTTTATATCTCATCCATTATATTACCCAGCATAAAGATCATACCAACCCCAATAAATTAAAGGATAATGGAATCCTAGAGAAGCGCCACAATGCTAACACTAACTAAAAATAAGGTTGAGGTAAGACAGTCACTACATTGCATTCCTTGGAGTACAATGTCTAGAGTTCAAAATTATTGCAGCCACTAATTTGAGTACAATGAACATTTTTTTTTTGTCTTCAGTCATTTGACTGGTCTGATGCAGCTCTCCAAGATTCCCTATCTAGTGATAGTCATTTCATTTTGGTATATCCCCTACATCCTACATCCCTAAAAATTTGTTTTACATATTCCAAATGTTGCCAGCCTGCACAATTTTTTTCTTCTACCTGTCCCTCCAATATTAAAGCGATTATTCCAGGATGCCTTAATATGTGGTCTATAATTCTGTTTCTTCTTTTAACTATATTTTCCCCAATGCTTCTTTCTTCATCGATTTGCCGTGACACCTCTTCATTTGTCACTTTATCCACCCATCTGATTTTTAACATTCTTCTGTAGCACAACATTTCAAAAGCTTCTTATCTTTTCTTTTCAGGTACTCCAACTGTCCAAGTTTCACTTTCATATAAAGCTATGCTCCAAACATTTACTTTCAAAAATCTTTTCCTGACATTTAAATTAATTTTTGATGTAAACAAATTATATTTTTGACTGAAGGCTCGTTTCGCCTGTGCTATTCAGCATTTTATATAGCTCCTGCTTGATCCATCTTTAGTAATTCTACTTCCCAAATAACAAAATTCTTCTACCTCCATAATCTTTACTGTTCCTATTTTTACATTCAGTGTTCCATCTTCGTTGTTTCTACAACATTTCATTACTTTTGTTTTGTTCTTGTTTATTTTCATGCGTTAGGTCTTGCATAGGACTTCATCCATGCTGTTCATTGTTCCTTCTAAATCTTTCTTACTCTCAGCTAGAGTTACTATATCATCAGCAAATCGTAGCATCTTTATCTTTTCACCTTGTACTGTTACTCCAGATCTAAATTGTTCTTCAACATTATTGACTGCTAGTTCTATGTAAAGATTAAAAAGTAACAGAGATAAGGAACATCCATGTCAAGACTCAATTATTACTGTTGTTTGGTTCCTGTAAATGTTAGCAATTGTTCTTCTACCTCTGTATCTGAACCATAACTCTTCTAAAATGCTGAACATTTTATTCCAGTCTACATTAGCAAATTCTTTTTCTAGGTCTATAAATGCCAAGTATGTTGGTTGTGGTTTGTTTTTCTTTAATCTTCCATCTACTATTTAAATAATAGTCCTAAAATTGCTTCCCTTCTACCTATTGCTTTTCCTGAAACCAAAACACTAAGGTTAGGTCTTCTCCTAACACTTCTTCCACTCTCTTCTCAATTCTTCTGTACAGAATTCTAGTTAAGATTTTTGATGCGTGGATAGTTAAGCTAATTGTTCTGTATTCTTCACATTTATCTGCTCCTGCTTTCTTTGGTATCATCACTATAACACTCTTTTTGAAGTCTCATGGAACTTCCCCGTTTTCATAAATATTGCTCACCAGTTTGCATAATCTATCAATCGCTTCCTCACTTGCACTGCGCAATAATTCGACAGGTATTCTGTCTATTCCAGGAGCCTTTCTGCCATTCAAATCTTTTAATACTATCTTAAATTCAGATCTCAGTATTGTTTCTCCCCTTTCATCCTCTTCAACTTTCTCTTCTTCCTCTATAACACCATTTTCTAATTCATTTTCTTCATATAACTCTTTAATATACTCCACCCACCTATCGACTTTGCTTTTCGCATTATAAATCGGTGTACCATCCTTGTTTAAAATATTATTAGATTTTAATTTATGTTTGCCAAAATGTTCCTGTATGCTCTATTTATTTTACTAATGTTCATTTCTCTTTCCTCTTCTGAACAGTTTTCTTTAATCCACTCTTCTTTCGCTAGTTTGCACTTTCTGTTTATAGTATTTCTTAATTGTCAAGAGTTTCTTTTACTTAAGCATTCTTCTCATACTAATTTCAGCATTCTTATATTTTCTATGTTCATCCATCAGCTGCAATATATCATCTGAAATCCAAGGTTTTCTACCAGTTCTCTTTGTTTCGCTTAAGTTTGCTTCTGCTGATTTAAGAATTTCCTTTTTAACATTCTCCCATTCTTCTTCTAGATTTTCTATTTTATCTTTTTTACTCAGACCTCTTACAATGTCCTTCTCAAAAATCTTCTTTACCGCCTCTTCGTCAAGCTTCTCTAAATTCCACTAATTCTTCTGACACCTTTTCTTCAGGTTTTTAAACCCCAATTTACATTTCATTATCATTAAATTATGGTCGCTATCAATGTGTAGTAATAGACCACATTTATTCTGGCTATGAGGTAGCCAGAATAAATGTTTTATTATTATACTAAATTAAATAAAATAAAACAATAAAAATTGTTAATAATATTATTAATAACAATGAAATTAATATTTGTAATGTTTTGGCTGACTGGAAAATAGATGAGGTAGATTTCACCCACAATTTCGAAAAATCATAATGTTCAATTAAAGATTTCGATCCGATCGATGAAATGACGTTTTTACCTTAATAAAATAAATGGTATCGTGAATTTCCTTTTCCTGAATAAACCAAAACTGGAACATATATAGCTAAATATTTGTGCTGAATCTCACCTTTTTTCAACGGGTTTTCGAGATAGGGCAAAAACTTTAGAAAAAATCCACCTCTAAATCTGATTGACTTAAAACTCTTTAATTTTTATATAACTTAATAAGTTTTTTCAACGTATTAAAGTGCAATTTTCTATGACCACTAAAAAAATGTCAAAATTAAAAGTAAAAAATCTACCTGTCCATCCTTTTTTTAATTTTGTTTAAATTTAATGCAATTTTTCGAATCCATCTTCAAAGAATTTATGTTAAACTAGTCTGGAGATACGATTATTATATATATACAGGCCAACACACGTATAAAACAGCATATATCTTCTGGATATTTATAAATTTTTTTTGTGTTTTTTAGATTAAGTTGGTCTTGAAACGTCGACGATTGCAAAAATCCCTATACCTAAACATTTGGCTGACTGGTGTACTTGCACTTTATAGTTATGCTCTGTTTTATCATTTATATTGCTATAGCAATGAAATGAAAAATTATAATTTAAACAGCATTATGAGAAAAAGTTTTTTTTCTAATTCCCGTTTCCAATATGCTAATTCATTCGTTCTTACATGACTATCCGGTTAAGGAATACATTTTTAAAATAAATTTTAAGTTACAGTGTATAATTTACTGTAGATAAAATATTACATAAAGTTGTTTGTCGGTAATATACATCGGAATTTTCAACTTGAAACGCGTTTCCCTCTCTGTTATACATAGGAATTATTAATAATAATTCAGGACCGTTATTAACACTAACTGATCTAACAGCGAGAAGAATTAGTGGAATCGATGTAGGTTTTTCATCCTAAATAAAAATAACGTGTCTTTCCGTTGTATAGTGTTTGAAGGAATCGAATCGTATATAGACGTTTTGGTGAGAAAGCCTCAAATAGTACATCATATTAGGCCTAAGGGTGCTTCGGGGTTTTACCCTGCACTTTGCATTAACAACTGAACATGAACTGGGTGAACATGTAAGAGTGAATCATTACATTTTCATGTATAACACTAATATATTAAAAGTTAATTTATAATTATTTTTTTACTTATTCTTTTTAAGCAACTTCAAAAAAAGGAGGTTATTAATTCGACTGTACATATATATAATAGCGGACCCGACAGACGTTGTCCTGACGCGGCATTATTCTGTAATAAATGCACAACACATAAATACAAATAACTAATTTAAGTTAAAAATAGCAGGAATGTGTTCGAAATTTCATTAAAATGACTATTAGTATTTTATTATCAGTTTGTGATTGTTGTATTATTGTAATGGGTTTATTGATTAATTATGTGTAGTATCGGTAATATTTATTTTCACTAAATATCGAGATGTCGGATGAAAATTGAATTAAAAAATCGAAAGTCGTAAAATTAATAATTAGTTTAATTAATAAATTTTCATCCACATTACTGCTAATTTTCACTTAACATCATTCTAAAAAAGTACCTCCTACATATATTTTTTTATTTAATAATTTTGATGTTTCATAACCATGTAACAGCTTAATTAATCAATTAATAAAAAAATTAAAGCACTGTATAAAAGCAACGTAGTTAAAATTTTAGTAGAAATTTTTATCATTTTTCTCATACTTTATTTTAACATATATTTTACCAAATTTTAGTTAATTGAAAATTGAAAATTAAAAATAATTTTAGAAAACTTTTTATAAAATTAATCAGCTAAAACATTATAAATTCTATTTTTTAAATATACTTTAAACTATAATTTTTATAAGTAACTTATATTTTAATTTTATAAATGTTATAATTTATTTTACAAACTTAAATTTTTATTTTCTAAGAGCCGTTCAATACTTCATAAGTTGCATAGAATCATATGAGAACTGACAATTTAAATTTGTAAGTTAAGTTGATTGTTATTGAATGCACGTGTATACATCATTAAAATTCATGTAAAATACCACTTCAATACTGTACCTTACAAATTTGCACAATGTACATTTTTTAATTAAACTTTAAAACGTTATTTCAGTAAATAATAATATAATATAATATTCTCAATAAGCGCGCAATTCTTGCAGACTCGGCAATGCTTCGCTATTGCTAGATCTGAGTATACATCCAGATTAAATGACAACAATTGAAAGTTTCATAAAACCTTAAAAAACTGAACATTAGCAATTTAACAAAATTTAACCTTTCACTTTATAAAAGTCAGAATGTAAATAAATCCAAATGGCAAAACGACAGCACTGCCTATCGGATTTAATTCACACCACTCTCTAATCACAGTATTCGGCGAAAAATAATTTTTTAACGAAAAGTGTTGTGGCTGCAAAATCATTACAATTAATACTGAACATTAAGAAACTTACAAAACATTACGGAACCTTATAAAATTTCACCTTTAACTTTATAAAATTCAGAATGTAAATAAATCCAATTGTCAGAACAGCACTACCTATCGGATTTAATTCAAACTATTCTCTAAATACGAATTTTAATGTAAGAACAACACTAAGCTACGACGCAAGTAACTGATATGCGAAAAAGCAACAAAATAAAAAAATTCCTAGAATCCGATCGCAGCACCAACTACCGGGTTTGACTGATAAACCAAAAATTAAAAAAAAAGTTCTAAAACGCGATCGCAGCTCTGTCTACCGGACCCAATTGTGAACCTTAACCATCCCAAGATCAACAACACATAAATAAATTTAAAAAAACATTTTCACTTCAATACTGTACCTTACAAATTTGCACAATGTATATTTTTTAATAACACTTTAAAACGTTATTTCAATAAATAATAATATAATATTTCTCAATACGCGCACAATTCTAAATGCGATCGCAGTGCTGCCTACTTATTACTTAATCAGTTGTGATTTTGTTTACATTGGCAACGGCCATACGGGCTCTTTGTGATTGGTCGTTGTTTGACAGCGGCCATCTTGCATTTATCTGATTGGGTTTCCTTTGTTTACATTTACATCTGATTTATTAGCCTCTTATTTATTGAAAAACTGTTTTCTCTCGATTTTTTGTAACACAATAATAACACATAATTACGAAATATTTTTCTCAATTTGATCGCAGTACCAACTGTCGGGACAAACTAAAATTAAAATAAAATATTATTGAATATTCGATACTTCGGTGATAGCGCAGTCTGCCGGATCCAATGTAAAACATTCCAAAATCAACAACTACTTATAAATAAAAAATTAATTAAAAAAACATTTTCCAGTGGACCAAATTGTGAATCTAAATCATTCTCGAATCCCCTTGAACACACACACACAATTTCATCAAAATCAGTCCAGCCGTTTAGGAGGAATTCAGTGACATACACACGCACACAAAAAATATATATATAAAGATATATATTTTTTGTATTTTTTATTATGTGTTACACAATATCTCCGACGTTATTTAACCCGACGTGAGTATACTTTCGGAATGAACCCATTTGGTTTACTGGCATTTCTCCCGCTACCACCCCATTCGGTCGCCCTAAAGCATGAGACCCAATGTCCGTGCCGCAAAGGGCTACTGTGCCTCGAAATAGTGTAAGCGACCAAAATCCTAATAGCTCCTAGGGGTAACCTAATTGCTTCACCAGTTACTTTTATGTATAGCCGTTCAGATGTCATATATATTTTTTTTAAATGGGTAGGCGCACCTCTTATGCTAAAGTATATGATGGTCATAAAAAATAAAATTTATTTCATCAATTTATATTTAATTGAAAGACAGCAATTCGCTTCCACGCCTAGGTCGCTGTATGCCAGCAAGTACCTGTCCACCATTTATAGCCGCATGAAGCTACTGATCGGTGGCCGATCGTTACTCAAGGTTACCTTCTTCTAACTATGCGGTAAGAGTCTTCCGAAACCGATTATAATGTCAGGGAAAATAACGAAAAACCAAATGGCTCGACACCCTTAGCGGCTGACCGTTGGCACTAGTACCGGGATGTACGATGTATGACTAGGATATTAATACCAGTCTGTATTATAGTAGTTTAGTCTCCGTGGGAATATTCATGGCCTTTATTTTTCTTCCTTAAATCATTTATTTTTTTCTTGGCTACTTTTCTCTAAACTCCATACAAATATTAAACCTACATTTCATATTTATATAAAATGGTAGAAAAGCGTATTTTCCCTAATTACAATATTTATATTTATAAATATAAATATAATTTTATTTTTTATTATGCAATAATAAATTTTAATTTTGCAATATTAAATATATAATCATACAACAAGCTCCTAATCGATATCATCCTGCATAAAGCGTGTTAACTACTATAATTTTTCTATAAATAATATTCTATAGTTATTATAAACCCTTTTTTTAACCGAATACTCGCTGAAGTTGGTTGCTACTGTTGAAGTCGGTTTTTATTTTTTATAAATTATTTTATTCTTAATAACGTAGTTTTCGTATATTACTGCTTCAACCAAAGGTCATCTGATATTAATTAACGTAAGTAAATGCTGTTTTTACAGAAAAACATTTTACTCAAAATTTATTCGAGAATGTGGGAACTTAATGTTCTCACACAAAGAAAACAACTGCATGAAAAATAATAAAATGTAATTTTTAATAACACTGATCATACGTCAGAGATTCTACAACAAATGTACGAAAATAAATAATTTAAAAATGGTTTTCTAATTAAAACATAACTTTTTTAAAATATGTTCTTGAAAATGACTAAAAGTGATAGGAGATAGTATACATTTTGTTTTTCTTTTCCCTAAAGAAAATTACCAATTATTTATTTTTTTAAATAATCGATCAGACCTGGTTGATTAAGACTCCTTTGCTAAAGATGCTGTTTGTAGCTGGATCACTGAATGTGTACTAAACTGTTCCAGAAAATAAATGTAATTAAATATTTATTTTTGTTCCTCCATAAAAAAATTATACAAAACGTTTTACGGCCAGTTTGAGATCACTCGGAGTAAAAAGTAGAATGATAAAATAGTAGCGATTCTGTTAGTCTAAAAGAATATTTATATTAATTATTTTACCCCCAAACCGCAATTCTTGAAATGTCAGCTAAACACACACAAAATTTCATTTATTTTTTTATCATTGTTTCAGTACATAAATACTAGTTTCTGCCAATCCTGTCTGAGATTTGTTTTTAATATTAGCGTAATTTTCATCATTTAATAACAGATCAGCATTCATTTTTGTGTTGATTCTCCCTAAGTTATTATTAATTAATTAATGTTCTCTATTATCTTATTTTTATTTATTCTCGATTGAAAATTAAATATACAATTTTATTCAACATATTTATTCTTGATGCAGCTTGCAAAATATACCTTGACCGCTAGCCGCGAGTTCATATCATTATAACAGAATGATTAATAAAATAATCAATTAAAAATACAATATTTAGCTAAACAAAAATACATGACTTTTGTAACATAATACATAAAAAATTTAAATTGAAAAATTAAGTTAAATAAAAACTAAGACTTACATACAATTTAGACTTAAAAGAAAAAATAAGTAGAACCGAATGTAAAATTATTTAAATTTACATTGAATCAAATAACATGAAATACAATAAATTCATGATCTAAAAAGTGAGAAATTAAATAGTTCCATAATGGAAAAAAAAATACATTATAAGATATCGTATGATAAGGCAACAAGAAATATTCATAAAATAAGACATCTGAATGTTATTATGAATTTTTATACTGCCTTAGCATTCACTTAAACATTCACAGTTTTATATATGTACTTTTTTTAATGTTAAGTAGTATATTAATTTATTTTGTTGTATGTTATTCATTATAATAATATGCTAAATTTTATATTATTTAAAAATATATCCTGTTTGTTATTAGGACAAGTACAACTTACTTATTGCATAAAAAGTAAATATGAAATCGATAAGCAATTGTTTATACGGCTATCTATTAAATACTTCAACCACAGAGATTTAATATACTAGCGCATTTTAACTTCTATCGTGTCACCAAGCATTTAACCAATAATAGCTGTTTTCTGTTTCCATTCCACTTTTGAAGATGTTTATTGATATTTACTTGCAGATTAAATAAAATCTGTGCAAAAATATAACTTGTAGCATCTTAGTCGAGAATATGGTACTTCATTATCTTTCCCTAATCTCTAACCTGAATTTTTTAATATTTCTAATCCATAAACAATTTTATGAATATTCTACTAACTCTTATTTAATTATGCTATAAAAATTAATTAGTGATTCATTAAATCAACTAATTAATCTTTCTATGAAAAATAATAATACACATTCAAACTTCGTATTTACCATATCAGATAGTAATTACAATGGATTTTAAATAATTTGCATTGTGTAGATTTTTTGTCGTTACCAGTCAGTATACTGGTCGGATGCTACTTTCATTATTTTTTGTTCTGTGTTCTACATTCAACTAATTGCATTTGCATCTTTAAATTCTATGCCCACAACTTCTTGTTTTGCATATGCCAAATAATATTCATTTTACAGTATCTTCTTATCTTTCCGTTCTTATCTTTTACACATCACTCCTTTACAAAACTAACTTACTCTGGATGGTCTAATATTTAATATAAAACCTATTTCTTTACGAGATTCTGAATTACTAAATTACTGTATCGATTTTTATGTATAACAAAGAGGGAAATTAATTTCCAGTTCAAAATCCCGATGAATATTACCGACAAATATTTTTATATATTTTATCTGCAGTAAATTATATACTACAACTTTTAATTTATTTAAAAAAACGTTCCTTAACCGGATATTTAAAGTAAGAAGGAATAAAGTAGCATATTGGCGATGGAGTCTAGAGATTACAAAAATAAGCTTTTCACATGATGCTTGTTTAAATTATAATTTTTAATTTCCTTGCTACAGCGCTATTGCTGCTACATCACAGCATAACTATAATGAGAAAGTATACCAGTTAGCCAAAATTGTAGGTATTGAATTTTCTGCAAATGTCAACGTTTCAAAACCAACTTAATTTAAAAAGCATAAAAAGTGCTTCAGAAATATCCAGAAGATGTATGTACGTACGAGTATTTGACCTACATTTCGATTAATATTCGTATCTCCGGACTGGCTTAACATAAATTCTTGAAAATAGTTTCGAAGTATTGCATTTAATTTAGACAAAATTAAAAAAGGTTGGATAGTTTTTGCATTTATTAGTTTTGACATTTTGTACAGTGGTTATATAAAATTGCCTTTTAGTACAATGAAAGAACTTATTAAGTTATTATTGTGTAAACAAAAGAAAACAAATAAATAATTATTATTATGTACTAATTATTATATTAGTTTCACTGTTTTAAGTTACATTTATTAGAAACTGAAATAACCTTGGCATTAAAATAGCAATTGCATTTTATAAGTAAAATAATATATTATAACAGCTGTTGAACTTAACTTGGATTGGCATATTTGTATAGTTTATGTAAGAAAAAACAAAATGAGTTAAATAGATTGTTTATCGTAAGAAAGGAGGATATGGAACTGAACAATACCATTTATACTACTCGTATATTCACTTCTATCTTGTGTAATAATTCAGTTCTAAAACTATGTTTTTAATATTTTGTATAGTAATTTCATTTGTATTATTTTTTACTTAATTACTGAATTTCAAGTATTTTCATTTTCATCCTGTGATTTAATTTAAATGTAAAATTTCCTATTACAATAAATAAATTATAGATACTTTATTTATTGGTGTATTTTTATCTTTTTTTTGTACTTTCCACTTAATTGTTAAATACAATACTTGTTTATTTGTTAGTTTAGTACATACTCCCTCATTTCTCAAACATTCATAAAATCTTTTAATAATGAAATAAACACTGAGACATCAAAAGCATTTGATACACACTTGTTTTTCTTTTTATTTATTACATGTTATAGTATAAATAGCGTTATTTCCCTTCAGGGTCACAATTCTGAAAATTAGTGCATTAACATCATTGATTAATGATAAAAATACTTCTTGTAAAAAAAACTTGTAGAACAATTACAAAACAAAATCAATTTAAAGTAGGATTTGATAAGCAAATATTTAGATTTTTCAAATATTAAATGATCTAGAAAAATTAAGAAGATGCAACAGAAAAACTCGTACTCTAAAATTAAATCTAATCCATATTTAAATCCTGTTGCAAATCTTTCCTCCCGGAGCAGCTGAATCGGAGGTATAACTGTTAATTCTGAAATAGTCCCGATTGAATTAGGTTTAGCGAAATTCGAAACCTCATATCATATATTTATACGTTATTATAATTTATAAAAATTGTTTAATAACTTAGAAAATTTAACTAATATTTATGAACATGTATTAAATTATTTTAATCATTATAAATTGAATAATGTAAGTAAAACGAAGATTTCGTACCGGCAATAGTCATATGTCTAGAGACGTAAGTAAATATATTAAACTTATTATTCATTTGAAGACGCAGATAAATGAGAAGTTAGAAATAATGTTGTTGAATAATAAAATAAGCAGTAAAAAAGGAATTATTAATGGACTTGATTAGGTAATTAAATTATTTATTGGAATTTAATAACCGTATGATGGAAAAAAATATGAAAAATATTAACGAATTTAATAAAACAGTGAAAATAATTGGAGATAATTTTAAAGGATTGACAAGTAAGTTGTTGATAATGAATAAAAATTTAAATAATTTTTATATGTCTACATGAATTAAGAAAGTTAAGAGATTTCATTAATCAGTTATATATATTATGTAATATTATTTTCAGCTTAGTTCAACATGTAGAAAATACATTAACATTTTCTAAACTAGGAACATTACACCCTAGTATTATATCAACTAAAAAATGATTTAATGAAATATAAATGGTTTCCAAATATTACATTAATCAGTACAATTGGAACCTAAATTAGATAATATTACAGAATTAGAAAATCTGTTAAAAGTTAATTGTAAGATTAGTTCTAGGAATATATTTTCTTGAATTGTCAATTGTAGAACAAACAGATTATAATTTGCAAAAATTAATCTCTACTATAACTAAACAAGATTTGGAATATATGACAATTATATCAGATGTAAATATTTGTTACAACAAAAGGTAGAATCAGCTGGCCTCCGTGGCGCAAGTGGTAGCGTCTCGGCCTTTCATCCGGAGGTCCTGAGTTCGAAACCCGGCATTTTCACATGTGCTACAAGTCATTCATCTCATCCTCTGAAGCAATACCTAACAGTGGACCCAGAGGTTTAATAAAAAAGAAGAAAAAAGGTAGAATCAAGTAAGTAAAAAATTATAGGTTTAAATAGTAATTGTAATAATAATAATATGTATACTAAATATTTAATATGTTCATTTTAAATGATATCACATCAAGAAGTAATTTGTAAAAAAAATATTATTCAAGCTGGTAATATAAACATGTATCTTTAGAAATTATTGAGAAATTAATAAGTGGATACCAGAAATGTAATATGTTTTAGCGATACTCCCGCATAGAGAAAAAATAAAGATTTTTAAGTTATTTAACAGTAACTAAAACACTTGAAGCAATACATCTTATTAGTCGAAATAATTGTAAAATTATGTATAGGAATAACCCGCTAAAATATGCAAGCGAAAGCCACGGATATCCAACATTTTTAGATTATATGAATTAAATTTGAAAAGGCCCACACTGTATGTACGTATGTATCTCGCATAATTCAAAAAACGATTAGCCGTAGGATGTTGAAATTTTGGATTTCGGATGTTGTAACATCTAGTTGTACACCTCCCGTTTTGATTGCAATCGACTGAACCAAGTGTCCAAACAAGCCCAAAATCAAAAAAAAAATTTGAATTTTAGACTTTTCCTAAACTGCAGTAATAAGCCCTCGCTGAGAGCTTTTCAACGATGTAGTGGTACTTATTTTCATTGGTTCCAGAGTTATAGCCAAATGAAATTTTAATTAATGAAATACTTGGATTTTATAAAGGAAGGCACATAACGGTTAGAATCAGACTTCATCTCTTTTTTTTAAACTTTTTTTTTAATTTAAATATATTGATTTATTAATAACTATTAACCTCTGATTGAAAAAAATGTACAATAAATAATAATTCAATAATAGCAATAAAAAAAAAAACATGAAAAAATATCAGAAGTTATTAATAAAATAAAATGTTATAACTTTTCACTTTTAAAGCATGTATATATGTAATTTAATAGGCGTACAAGTAAGTCATGTGGTGTCCACATCAGATTTGGTGAAACATCTGATTATTCGTTTTTGTTTTCATTTGTTGATGATTACATCATAATAATTTTAAAAAGTAGCATTAGATAGATATAAGACACATTTATTTAAAGAGTCTTTTATTCTATCCTAATATTTCAGATAGGATTGTTGAATTAATAATTGTATAAATATTTGATCTGAATAATTAATATTTCAGCAATTGTATAACTCTCCACTTTATTAAAGAATTGCAGGATCCTATCTCACTTTCAAATGAAATAAGTTTAAATGAAGTGCATCAAAAAATGTGTATATGTAATTTAATAGACGTACAAGGAAGTCATGTGGTGTCCACATCAGATTTTTTCTATCAAGCTAGATTCACTAAGAAAAATTACAAGATATGCTTTATACAAAACTGTGGAAAAGTAAAATATTCATATCGTTAAATCTTACTGAACGTTATTTATTCACCCATTAGAAATAAACCGTAAGATATTAAAACTGATTTTAGCTGCATTACTCAACGAATTACTGCGTTTAAAAATTTGTTTAGTCTTTGAATCATATTTAAATTTCTATAAATCCTGTTATTGTTTTCTTCTTCACTCCCCCGGTTTAGGAGATAAAGATCTCTTTCTGAGCCAATTATCCACCGTATCCCCAAGTCTCCTTTTCTTTATAGCTAATAAATAATCCTATAATCCAGCAGATCTTTTAGAATTCTACTACTAACGTTGAGAAAATTGTTAAAAATATTTTACATATCAGATTTACTTCTCTTTACATATTTTACATTCAAGATTTGGTTTAGAAACCAGTTGTTATGCTCTTATCAGTTGCAATTTTAACTCACAGAACCGCATAAAAATGTTCATCTTTATAAACTTGCTATTTACTACTTAACTACACTGAGTAAGTGTAGACCGTGAGGTAAATATACGATAGAAATAGCAAATCAGTTATCCATATACAACTATATGTATTGTGTTTAAAAACACCACATTACAGACCAGTGTTTTTTATCGTTTTTCATTAAAAATTTGCTTTATTTCTGCTGATAATTTAATTAAAACCACTACTTTTAATTATTATTTTTTAAATTTAGACGGCAACAAAAATATTTTTATTTCATGCAGTATAATGGTTGTAGAGAAATACTGTAATATAACACACATATTATATATTCCCTAATGTTGATAAAAAGGTGCTAATAATTTTGATAGTAGTAATAAACTAAGAAATAAACAAATCTATTACAGAATTTAAGAAAAACTTTATTCACATATTTTTTGATGTTTTCAGATTTTTTTTTTTATCAAACTAAATAGCTCAGAATTAGGTAATAGAATGTACATGTCATGCAATTATAAATACAATAAACCAATAAGCAAATTAAAAATTGAAGGTAAAATTAAAATAGATAAAACACTAGCAAACATTAAATTTAACAACACATGTTTAAGATATGCAATAAAAATGTTACTCTTATATTAAATAAAAGCAGCTTTATCATAATTTTTTTTTTAATTTACTTTATACAATAAGATGTTACACATTTAATTATCTTACGAATATTAAATTTACTATTAAAATTTTTTTATTAAAATTTACGATTAAATTTTACAAAATTTAATCGTAGTATAATGATATAATGTAATCATAATATAAAAATAATAATAAAAATAGTAATCATAGTACAAAAAATAAAATATATAATCATAGTATAATGATTTTTTAAATCAAAATTAAATAACTCAATAAGTCAGATTCACTGAATTCACAGAACCGTAAAAAATGTCATACATTGTAGCAAACATGTTACTATGGACATAATAATGAAAAAATAAGGTTAAAATGCTCAATAAAAAAAAAATTACGATACGAATCTCTCATTTATAGATTAATTTTATAGATTCTGTATTTTTCAAGGTGTTAAAGTGTCACCTTGAATGGTAATTTATATAATTGTGTAACTGCAGTTCAATGGAAAATAATTATGTGAAAATATTTATCAGTTAATTTGTGCGGCCTATATAATGAAAATCACTTGTCAATGTAAGAGTATATAAAACTGCATTTTATGTTGTATTGGCTGTGTTTTCATCCCTTTAGTATAAAACGCTGTATTATTTCTGCTGGTAAGTTAATTAATACGCTTATTTTCTTTAAATAATTAATTATTTATTATTATAATTTTTAAAAGTATTAAAAAATATGATTATTTCATTATAAATATGATAGTTATTGAAAAAATAAAAGCTTAAATTTACCCTTCAGGTCGGATTTAAAAAAAATTATTTGTAACTTGTTTTAAAAAAAAAACAAGTTACAAATATTAAAAAATCTGGTATAGATACCTCATGACTTCTTGTACGCCTATTAATTACATATACACTTATTTTTAAAATGAAAAGTACATAACATTTATTTCATTAATAACTTCTGATATTTTTTCTTTTTTTGTTGTTATTGAAATATTATTTATTATAAAACTTCTTTTACAATCATAGATTAATAATTATGAATAAATGAATACATTTAAATTAAAAAAAAAGTTAAAAAAAGGAGATGAAACCGAATTCGAACCGATGTACCTTCCCCTTGTAAGACCAAAACTATCATTAATTAAAATTTTATTTGGCTATAACTGGAACCAATGAGAATAAATACCACTTAAACGAAGTAAAAACGCTGGGAAAGGTTCGGTTTTCAAATAGTATAACATTCCTGTGTTGTCCCTTATGTTGAACGAAATTTTTAAATGGAAAGAATACAACAAAATTAAGTTAACCTAAGTCAAATTTATTTTATTTAATTAAATAATGTTAAATATTTTTATTATTCGAATTTTACCAATGCAAAATTCAAACAATATTTAATGCCATCAAGTTAATAATTTTGAATAAAATTGTGAATGTTATATACAATAATGAAAATAAAGTTTGTAATGTTTTGGCCAGCCAAATTCAGGAAACAGATTTGACCCACGGTTTCAAAAATATCAAAATATACATTTAAATTGTTGGGTGGATTTATCAAATGACGTTTTTACCTTCAAAATTATGCAGTATTAAAAGTATTATTGAGAAAAGAGTAAAAATTCATAGTTATAAAATTTGCATCCCAGATGACATCCTGACCAAATGATGTTTTTATCATTAAAATAATATAACAATTTTTAAAAACTTGCATTATACTTTTTTGTCATACTTAATCAAATTATCATACATTGCATGAGTTTAATTAGTAGGTTAATTTGGATTTCAACTTTATTGGTAATTTTCTCACAGAAAGAAGAGAGATAGCTAAATAAACCATGCCAATCTCTAACCTATAAGAGATCTCTTATAAGTTGGACTTATTCTCATTGGCTCCAGAATTTTAAACAAATAAAACTATAATTAATGAAATATTTGGATCTATAAGGGGAAGGGCATATCGGTTCGAATCAGACTTCGTCTCCTTTTTTTAATTTATATTTTAACTTTTTTTTTTTAATTTACATACGAGTATATTGATATATTACTAATTATTAACCCGTGATTGTAAAAAATTTTACAATAAATAATTATTTAATAATAACAATAAAAAAAAAACATGAATAAAATCAGAAGTTATTAGCGAGATAAAATTTTATGTACTTTTAAAAATGTGTATATGTAATTTAATAGGCATTGTTACGTATGTGTATGTATATGTGATAGAATTGGTGAAACATCTGATTATTTAATATTAATCGAAAATTGTAATTGAAAATCGTACAATTTTTGGATTTTCTGGTTTTATTTCTGTTAAATTTTATTTAATTATTCTGGAATCTCAGTTTAATCTTATCAACATTAAAGTTAATTACAGGGTGACTGAAAAATAGGGCCTCTCAAGAACAACATATACACTGTGGCATGCCCGATCTTTAATAAATTGCAAAAAAATCGATTCTTTTAGACTCCTCTGACATTTCGGACAATATTCTTCCTAAGTAGGAGTTGGTCATCATTGCGTTTATTTATATTTTGTTGCCAATCATTTAATTGTGTTTTGGTTTGATATGATTCTTTTGATCTTAATTTGTGTATGTTCTCTAGTTTTCAAATTTTCTCTCTCTTTATATTCATCACCCTCTCTCTCTTAATCTTTTTATTTTTTCCTTGTTCTTAAAGTTTTCTTCCTGTTTATATTTATCATCTTCTGTTAATCTTTATATTCTTTCTTTGTTTGCAGCATTTTCTACCTGTTCATATTTTTTTAGTTGGCAAAAATTTATTAAAAAAACAATTATATTTATATGGCTATCTGTTAAATACTTCAATTGCAGTGACTTAATATACTCCCACATTTTTATAGCTGTTCGTTGTTTCCATTTCATTTTTGAAGATGTTCATTGATACTTACTTACAGATTAAATAAAATCTGTTCAAAAATATAACTTGTAACACCTTAGTCTACAATGTGGGTACCTCATTATGTGCCCCCAATGTCTATCATAGGCATACATACCCGATCTTTAATAAATTGCAAAAAAATCGTATCTTTTAGATCATTACTCCTCTAATATTGTCGGACAATATTCTTCCTTAGTCGGAGTTAATCATCATTTCGTTTATTTATATTTTGCTGCCAATAATTTAATTGTTTTTTTTTTTTGATATGATTCTTCTGATCTTAATTTGTGTACACGTTCTCTAGTTTTCAAATTTTCTCTCTCTTTATATTCATCATCCTCTATTAATCTTTTTATTCTTTCCTTGTTCTTAAGGTTTCTTCCTGTTTATATTTATCATCTTCTCTTAATGTTTTTATTCTTTTATTTTTTGCAACATTTTCTTCCTGCTTATTTTTTTTCTGGTATACCCCACATTTTTTAGCTGTTTGCTGTTTCCATTTAATTTTTGAAGATGTTCATTGATACTTACTTACAAATTAAATGAAATCTGTTCAAAAATATAACTTGTAATACCTTAGTCTACAATATGGGTACCTCATTATGTGCCCCCAATGTCTATCCTGAATTTTTTTTAATATCACTAATCCATAAACAAATTTATGAATATTTTTTATGATTTCTTACTTAATTAAAACTTTAATTATACTATAAAAAGAGTAATAATTTAATTTACTCTGACAATTTTAACAATTAATTAAGCTTTCCAAGAAAAATATTAATACACATCCTTCAAACTTGGTATTGACCCCATGCAGTAATATTTAAATAAATTTTAAATAATTTGTATTCTATAATTTTTTGATGTTACCAGTCAGTATAATGGTTTGATGGGCTTCCATTATTTTTTGTTCTGGCTCTACATTCTAAGTCCATAACTACTTCTATTGTATATGGAAATTAATATTTCTTTTCCAGTATCTTCTATGGTTTTTGTCACTACACATCCCTCCTTTACGAAATTAACTTACTCTGGATGATCTAATATTTGACACAAAACCTATCTCTTTACAAGATTCTGCCAAAAATTTCTTTCCTCTCCTACTTGTAATATATTTCATTTCAAATTCTATCAACCAACTAGTTTTCAGATCCTTCTGTAACACCTCCAAAAGCTTCTATTATTTTTCCTTATTTTGTTATTATCTGCACCTCAGCGCTATAATTTACTATTCTCCACATAAATATTTTCAGCTTAGAATCCACAAAGAAAAGACAGTAACTTTTAAAAAAACAAACCTTTAACATTACAAAAACTATTTCTCAAACAACAGGTTGTGCAGTTGCATGAAATTTTGTTGGTTCTTTTTAATTTAAGAAGCAATGTCTGATACTTACAATACATTACACAGACTCGCCTTAACACAGATGTGTTTTGCCTTCTTAATCAGTACATACTTTGAGAGAGTTACACCATTTTGTACTCATTTCATTAAAGTAGAAATCAATAGTGTGGAATCTGTTTGCAGTGATATTATGTTCTATCAAATGATGACAAAGCAAAAGGTCTCCTTCAGTTTCATAATCTTTCATCTTATTTACAATAATGAGCAAGACTTGCAATTTCATTATCTAGAAAAGAAAAGAGTTTACAGCTTTTTATTCTAGCTATAATAATTGCTTTAACATCATCAGATTTATGCTGAATTCTAAGAAAAAGTACCATATTTTCTTAGAAAGAGGAATTATTTGAAAGAGGAATTAGGTTCATTTTGACGTGACAACGTCTTATAAATCGATAAACGCCGGCATACAAAAAATTATGTACACCAAACATCAGAAACTGCTAATCTAAAGGAATCTGTTTATTAAGTACTGTTAGGACACATTAAGATTCATTTCCCAATATGCTATTCTCTGATATAATGTAAGGGTTGTGTAAGAAATGGTGTTTTCTATTCCAACCAAAATTACTGCAACTGTTAATAAATTAAGTTTTTAATGATATATGTATTAAGTAATTTTTTATGTAGAAATATGAATTTTATTTTATTTTTTACAGATAATAGCGTGTAATAATTTATTAGTAAAATGATGTTATTTACAATCGCAGTGATATGCATATCAATAAGTTTACTGTTATACAATTATCTAATGAGATCTTCAAGAATTGAGAAATTAACTACAAATATACCATCACTTAAAAGGTGGCCTATTCTAGGAAGTGTTTTGGAGTTTGGGTCTATCAGAGATTGTAAGTGAATGCCTTTATTTTTTAATCATTTTATTTCTTTCCTGCTCTTTATGATTCTTGTTGTATATGATATAAGAATGTGCCAGTGCACCATATTTTCCATGTACTGCATCAGTTTGAAGGTGCCATTTGTATATTATTGTTCTTCACATTACAAGTTGTAATTTTTAGGGTACTCCATCCTATTTTACAAAAAAGGGTTTGAGTTACCTTAAATTAATTATAACGTTAACGCAAATAACTTTGTACATGTTTTTGTTTTGTAAAGCTGCATTTCAATAAATAGTTTAGTAATAGAAAAGGATAATGAAAAGAGGCAAAAAACATTTTGTGCATACAAATCATTTAATTAAGGAACTACTTTGTACAAGGAATGTTCAAATGTACTTAAAATCCATTTTTGGGTATTACAAATTTTTTATGGGATTATAAAAACTAATAGTGTTCTATTATAATAGAACACTATTAGTGGAATCAACTGAGACCTTGTGTCAGAGACTAAATGTGGAGTAAATGATCTGGAAATCCTAAATATATTACTTAGTAACAATAAAGAAAAGATAAATGTAGTAATAAGTATTCATATTAGAAGTGAAATGAGAAAGCACAATTTTTATACATTTTTTTAGTATATCCAAAATTCTAACCTCTATACTTTGAAAAGACATGTTAATAAAATATTTACTCATTATATCTAAAAATATGAACTTTTATCTTTACTATAATGAAATATTAACATTTAACCAATTCTGAAAGAATAAAAATAAAATTTTAAAAAGAATACCAGTCACTAGTTGTCGTATTGAAATGATTTTTAATGATGTTAAATTATTTTTTTAGTGTAAATTAAAGGATTTCATAATTTATAAATCTGAACGTACATTGAAATAAGAATGGCTTTAATGAAAATAGAATTACAGTTCTCACTTCACAATACACAATGTATATTTCTTATGCTGAAGGTAGTCCCTGAGGTGTGATGGAAATAATATAAGGATCTGCTTTTAAGATGAGAAATATCATACTCTTCATGTATTAGTGTCATTATCTTTATAGAATGTTAGAGAGATGTAGTCTTATGAAGTATTACAATTGGTTTTACTAGGTGTAGACAATTAAATTATCTATTAATCATTTTTATTCATCATATACTACCAAAAACTCAATTAAAAAACATTATTTATCTTAATAAAATTTTGATTATTGTTAAATATTCAAATAAATAGCATTTATGTTTATTTATTATAATAAATAAATTTTGTACTAAACAAAATCATTGTTTACAATGACAAGTCGATGAATGTGCTAGGCTGTTATATTATTTTAAACTCAAGCTCACTAATACTTAGTAATAATACTAGTTCTTATGTGAATTAGAATGATTTAAACAATGCAGTAAAAATCTGTTAAAACATATTACATTAATCTGTTTTATCATAACTCATCTGTTTAAGGTAAGAGATATGTTAATCTATTTTAGTGATCTTAATATTACTAAAATAATTTCATTAAATTATCATCAATAGAATATATAAATATATTTTTTTTTTTGAAAATTCAAATAATTCATTTACATATTGACCAATGTGCTAATAAAATTTATTATTAAATGAAATTTAAACCACCAAAACCCAGTAAACAGAAGTTAAACTTACGATATTAATTCCAATCATCAATTTTTACAGGATCCTGCATCTTCTGTTGGCATTTAATTCTAAAATTACATTAAAATAAATTGTTTTTATAATTTTTTTATTTGTCAAATATGTTAATGTTTAATAAATTTTGAAATTATTGTGGATAAATATGCAAATTCTGCTGTCCAGTACTGGAATCATGTGAACATCATACATACACACCAATTGTATAAAAAAGAAGTAAATCAGTATGGAATTTTTATGTTCATAAATGACAAAATCACAGTTATCTTAAATATTTTTTCACTTCACGATAACTCAAGAACTAATAATGTTAGGAAGTAATTGTTTTTCACTTAAATGTAGGTGTATCATTGTGAACAGATTTACACCTTGATTTTCAAATTATAACTCCAGCAGCTAAATAACAATGGGAGACATTAATATGAATGTATGCTCAATATTACAAGCCAATTCATACCATTTTTTTTATTTCCATAATTGAATATTAGTCAATGATACTCAAAGTTGATGCTATTCAAATACCATTAAATCATTTTTTGTTTGCCTAAAAATCTTATTTAAATATATATTATTTAATCATTATTATTGAAAAGAACTTTATTAGATGTTTTCTGAATAACCAACCTTAGAGTTAGGGGTTAAATAAGGTTGTAGGTTAATTTAAACCTAAATGTTAAATCAAATACTACTTTAGCATTATGGCTTTTTATCTTTTTTTCTAGCAAGCTTTCATTTTTCAGACATAGCTTTCTTTTTTTCTTCCATTTTGGTGTACTTTTTGACTTTTATTTCTCCTGAAACCTTCATTTTTCATTTTTTCCATAATTTCTTTCATTAGTTTGTTTTTGTGTTTAAATATATTTGTTTTGGTTGATATTTCTTCTGTTATGCTTAGTTCTGCAAAATCTTCTTAAACCAGTTTGAATCATTTGCACTTTGTTTTTCTAGAATTGAGGAATCCAAAGATCGATTTGTTTAGTGAATCTGCAAGTTTTACTATTCACTCTGGAGATAACTAGAAAATTCTTATTTTTCTCATTGTGTCAGAAAGTATTTCTTTTTTATTATACATATCTTCAATGGAAGTTAATTTAAGTTCTTTTTTTTTTTGAACTTCAAATCTAATACTTTTCTAAAGATTTTTCTTTCCTTCTTTGTTAGATAATATATTATTGCTTTGTTATTCATGATAAAGTTTCTTCTGTCTAGAAGGATTCTGGTTTTACTACTCTGTTGAAAATTTTAATTTAGTGTTGAAACAAAGAAATTTTTTGTATGTATATTAATAAACTGGAATGAAAGTTTACATCTGTGTTCTGGATTTGATTGTGATCTTTTCCATTGTGCATTCCAAGAGATCCATTCTGCTAGATACTTAAAATATTCTATTTTCTTAATATCCTAATTATTTATTTTTAGATTTTTCAGTGCACTATTAATATTGTTGATGTTTATAATTTTTTTGAAGGTGATTTTAAGTCCTATTTTAGATGCTTGTTTCTGTAGTTCTATGATTTGTGTCTCAGCTTTCTACCATTATTTTGCTAAAAAAGCCATGTCATCCACAACAATTGTACTTCAATTACAAATAAAGACAATTATACATCAGTCATTTATTCCTATTTTAATTCCAGAGTATTTTGTTTAAGTTCTTGCTCCATTTCATGACAATCTTCTCAATTGTATGGTTGAACAAAAGAGGTGAAATTCCTTACCATACCTGATTCTAGTATTAATAAGAAAAGGCTCTGTTAATTTTCCCATGAATTTCAGCTTTGAGTAAGTGTCAATTATTCTACATATTATTCTAATTTATTGATCACAATAACAAGGGAGACATGAGCATTTAACATAAAATAATACCAAGAATTCCTTGAAGACCGTTAATTACATTAGTTCTCAATTCAAGCGAAGTGTTTATTGATGTGCCTTGTAACAAGATCTCATGGTCTTCAAATGCCATTTTAAGTATCAGCAGTAAAAGTAGCTTATTATTAAAAATGGCTTAAGATTATTATCAAACTCGTTTATATAAAAACGAATTCTTATTAGTCTTTATGTAATTCATTAAAACTAAATAATTCATATTATCTTATTTATTTTTTATAACAGGTCTACAAACATCATTAAGATTTACAGAAGAACTTGGACCGATATTTTCTTTGTGGGCTGGTAACAAAATGATAATTGTATTATCTGGTTTGAATGAAATTCAGGTATGACTTTTTTTCTTATGCAAGTGTAATTAGTGTTAAGGAAATATAGAAATGGGAGCATATTAACCTGAAAAAGTTTGTTTTTTGACAAGTGATGCAGCTAATTATAATCCAAATCAATAAAGCTGATTAAGAGTCTGGTTATTCAGAAAGCTGAATAAGACATTTTAGTAAAGAACACAACTGCAAAGAAGTTATACGACACTGAAGAATGAAAAATTTATTACTGAAAAGGCTAGAGAGAAAGATAGCATACACAACCAGTAGTGGCACTAGTTAAGACAGTAACGTTAAAAATAACAGTCAATTAACTGCAGTTCAAGCCGATTCGGTTTTAAGTTGTTTATCCGGTAGATGTGTTCCTGCAGTAGGAATAGAACCATTGCCTGGAATTGATAAACCAGTTTATTGTATTATGATTAATTACTAATTACACTGGTCAATATAACTTTTGTCTAACGAATACCAATAGGTGTACTTAATGCAGTTTTTTGTCCTGTTGTAAATATGATGGAACCAAATGAGCTACACAATTGTTTAGCACACATTCAGTCAGAACGGTCCCAGTTGTGAGATAATAGTGAACCAGTAAACATGTCATTGTGAGTGCTTTGTGTGTCTGAATTATTGTGTATTACATATTTACAACTTTATTTCTTTTAATTAGTCGTTAGTTACAAAATGCCTAGAGTTTGTTTAACTCATTCAATCAATGGTACACGCCACATGCCATTTGCTATTCCTATGATTTGGAGAGGACCCAAAGATCACTCTTTATTTCTGCTTAATAAGCAGATTACGTCAAAATCAAAATATAGAGTGGTGGCCCCTAACTTGCAATCTGCAATGAGACCAGTTCCACAATGCAAAGAATTGCCCATATCAAAGCCTCCAGAACATATGACTTTAGATGAAGAGAGTCTGATGGAAGTAAGGGAAAAAAGAAAGAGATTCTGGTGACACAACATTTGAACAAAGCAGTTCATCTGAGCCTCATGTACTGACTCAAGAAAATGTTCACTATCTCATACGAGATTTAAAGTTATTCAAAAAACAGTCTGAAATGCTTGCTTCCCGGCTAAAAGTCTGGAAACCTTCTTCAAAAGAATATAAAGATATGTAATTATCGTAATCGTCATACTGCATTTAAAGACTATTTTTCTGAAAAAAAATGGCTTAGTATTTTATAATGACATTTTTTCTCTTATGGAGACACTTTGTATTGAACATAACCCAACAGAAAGGCGCTTGTTCGTTGATTCCTCTAAATTTAGTTGAAATGCTGTTCTTCTGCATAATGGCAATAAATTCCCATCAGTACCTGCGGCTCACTGCTAGCATGAAAGAAACATATGAAAACTTTAAATTTATATTAAAGTGTTTTGGGAAATCGAAAGGCGGAAAATTACCGTGATATTGTCAACGATCTAGTAACATCTATAAAAATTTGGATTGTAACATGTCCTTAAAAGTACACTTCCTGCACTCGCACCTAGAATTTTTCCCGGTAAATCTTGGCGCAGTGAGCGATGAGCACAGGAAACACTTTCATCAGAAGATTTCAGTTATGGAAGAGAGGTATCAAGGAAAAATGGAATCCTAATACGCTGGCCGGCTATTGTTGGACTATCAAGAGGGATGCTCCACAGGCCAAATATAGCAGAAAAACTTTATTTCATACTTACTAGGTGAGTAAAATGGTGGAATATTGCATAGTTTTGACTATGCAATATTCCACCATTTCTGCATTCTTTGGAATGCAGAAAGTATTAAAATATTTGAAATTATAAATGCCTGTCTCTCGGAAACCTTGCGTGATGGGGAAAACCGATATCATATTTGAATTCAGGAGAAAAAATCTATCAATCACATATTTTTCTATTTTGTTCCTCAGCGTTATGTTAATCCCTTTCACTCATCGTAGTCCAGAAAAAGATTGCATATGAGAAAAAAATTATATGAAAAAAAGTTATAGAATATTATTGTTATTAAAGAAAATTATTGCAATAAATTTTATACATTATAAATGGTATACAGTATGTTAACTATACCATATTTACAGTGCACTGTATTGATTAGCTTGATATGCGATACATCGGGTTTATCGATAGACGTACCGTTTATTTTCTGTTCTGTGTGGATTTTTTATTGTTTTTTTGTTCACAGTGGTTTGTAAATATTTAATGGTTTTTTTAATTTGCTTTTTTATTTTATTCGGGTTACTTTTTTAACTTTTCCTTTGTAGGTCAACACATATTATGGCTGTACCAATACGATCGATCTATTATTGGTGATGGAGATTGTTTATTCAGGTGTATTACTCTTTTTCTATATAATACTCCATTTGATGAATTACGATATCTATTATTCAAGAAGTGGTTAACAACTGGCCTGAATGATCAGCTTCTATTTTTGGAAATACCGCTCACTTACCGGCTCTCCATAAGGCCCGGATTATTTAAGCCTTATGTCTACAAATGGCGAATATACCGGTAACGTGGAAATTGCGACAGCAGAAAAACGTTTCCCAAAATTTCAATTTCAAATTTTTAATGAGAATTTAGAAGTTTTCATAAAAATCGGGAATGCCGCTCTAGTGTGTAATTTAAGATCCTCCGGTAACAAAGATATGACCTCTTGGATGATAATTGATGATGCGGATACATCAAAAAGTTTTTTTATAAAGAAATTTTCCGTATAACTAAATTACAACATTAGAGCGCAGATGCAAATCAAAATTGTAAGTTATTGAGTTATGCAAGGGATTTAAATAAGAAATAGTAGTATGCAAAACAGCTTCAGAAATGGTAAGGACTTTTTTAAGACTGAAACTAAAGAATTTTAAGAAAACCAGTACCCACTTGCAAGTTAGGCATTTTCTATCACAGAAAATATTATTTTGTACAGATTTTGGAGGAAATGTAATATGCTATGTATTCTGGCACCCGTTGTATTTTTTTCAACTGGCTTTATTGCCAGTATAATAACAAATCCAAAAGTTAATAAGTAATACATATGTATTACATATTAATGTATTAATATAAAAATGAAATCACATTCTCCAACTTAAAAGTATACTCAATAAAAATATCTGAATGAAGTCAGGACAGAGTAATTAATTATTTTCCAACATCTTACTTGGCTTACTTGCCAACACCATACAAGCTTCTGCCATGCTCGGAATTTATCCTTGATATCCTACATTTCTAAACTAATTTCCTTTTATTATAATGCAATTTTTAATATTATCTCTAAATATAATGAGTAATTTTTATTAATTCCAAATAATTTACTTTTAATACTATTTTATTATTCTGAACAATAGTAGAACAATAAATATTAGCTGTAGATGACGTGAACAAATATTTTTCATCACTTACTTTTTCACCGACTTATTTTTTTAATGATAATTACATTTTTTTAAATTAATAACAATATTAAATTAGCAATGAAAATAAATTTATTATCTTGGCCATATTTGATTATGAACTGTTTACTGGGCTGTCTGAATATTATGCCATTAGCGTAATCTATTCTGAATAATGTGATTTTATTAAATGTATTCACATACTATTTATATAAAAATATCTTTGCAAATGTTACATTTAATTAAATAATAAGATAACTGTCATCTTGAATCAAATATGTAATACTTTTATTGACTTCTTATTTTCATATCCTGACATGGCAATCCAGAAATGTAACAAGCAACAAACATGTTCTTCAAATGAAAAAGAAATACTGCTATTTACTGGCTCTAAATCAACAAAGCATTAGAAATCTGAAAAAATGAAGATCATAAGAATCTATAAGTGTTGCATTGTAAATTACGTTTTAATGGATTAATTTTAGTTTTTGTTGTATTTTTAAATGGTGTCATTTCCAACATTTAAATATGATTAATAATTATTATTCAGTATGTATTAGAAGTAAATTATGAAAAAGAGAATTAATAGACCTGAAGGAATTATTCAATACAATTATCTGAATTTGATGATGTTGATTATATTAATACCATATAATTCATTTTTCAGACGATACTGATGAATAATACACTGTTAACAAAATCAGAGTTTTACGATTTTATCAAACCGTGGTTAGGACCTGGTCTAATTCTTTCGAATGGTAAGTTGGCTTAATAAAACCTGTGAATGATTACATATACTATATAATGGATGATTTACCTTTACTTAATCGTAATTCTGTCATTTGAGCTCATTTAACTGAATTCAGTGATCCAACAACAGCTTTACTGTATCACCGGTTAGATCTGTTTGGCCAAAAAAATACAGATTATATGAACCTATTTACCTGAGAATAATATCAGAACATTCACTTTTCCTTCTTCTTTATTTATTTAATGTGAGAGGTTTTGTTATATTACCAGGGAAATATTCAGATGTAATTGAGTAGCCGTTCAGTGCGGTTTCGGTTAAGATTATGCACCATATGAAGATCCAGCTACAAACGGCTAATGTGTCTCAAAACGGTTTAGCGACCAATATTGTAATTAGCTCCAAGAGCTTACCTAACTGCGTGAGCGGAATAAGCGTGATGCCCTAGACCACTCATTTGCGTGTCCCACCGCTCACTTGTCATATATTACTAAAATGGTAGGCGCACCTCGTCTAGATACTAAAATATATGACTTGTCCATAAATTAAAATTTATTCCGTCAAGGGCAGTAATTTGCTGCCACGCCTAGGTCACTGAATGCCAGAAAGTTCCTGTCCACCATTTTATAGCGCTTGGAACTATATTTGACCGACAGCCAGCCATTTTTCGGGGGTAGCTTCTACAGCAAGCGGTAGGAGCCTTATATCCCTTCAACTACTGATGCCGGTTGAACAAAGCAACAGCATCAAGGAACTCCCACACGGTCCGACAATGAGGTTCACGCCAAATTGACTCGCTGCTTATGAGCGGCCAATTTTCCCCATGACCTCTAAGTTCCAGGGTGGCCTGAGTTCTGGACCCCCAAGAGCTGGGCAGAAAATCACGTGTTCGTTCGACTGGACCTCCCCGCAGACGCACAGTTGCAGCTGCCAGGTGGAACTGAAACAAATATTGGTTCAAATTCGCGTAGTTGGAGAGCACTTGGGCTCCCGTTGCCCTTAAAAACGAACTAGAGGCGTACCATCCCCCCAAGTCCAGTATACATTTATACAAGGACCTACCCTTAGTCGTGGCGTGCTATTCTTGCTTCCATCGCGTGGCTGTAAAACCTCCTCCGCAGACGGGAGATGGGCAACTGTTCGAAATTTAGACCGGTGCATTGCGATCACCGTTCCGCGATCACCGTAGTCGCTAATGTCATGCAATACCTTTCCAGTTTTTTTGAGTTATCAAACTCTACATTAAGAAAAAAATATAATTTCGAAGCCTAACTTTTGAGCCGAATATTATATCCATAACAAAACACAATAGATCATGATATGTCCTGATGTGTTCTTGCATAGTTCATTATTTTATCAGTAAACATTTTGTGAAGTAAAATGATATATTAAAAAAATATAGAAGTTATAATAAGAAATCTTATTGCTAACACGACGAATCTTAATTAGTCTGCGGCTGCTATTTTGGTTTTTTCTTGTGTATAATTGGTGATAAAAATGAAATGAATTGGAATTATCATTTTCCAGTTTAGATATCACTGGAATACAGAAAGAGATTTTTAATTGAGAATATTTCTTAAGAATTACAATACTTTGAAACTAAGGTCTATATTTTTTAGGCGAGGGAATTTAACTTTTTCAGGTTTATTAGCAAAGCGATTCAACAGTGAAATAGTTAAAAATAAATTGAAATTTAAAACATATTTAATATAATTGGTGATTGAAAAGTAACTCCCTATTTTAAAATACATATAAATTATTCATTTATGATAGGTAATTTTTGTCTAAAATTTATTGTTTGATTTTTAAAGTATGAAAATATAATTTGAGAATTTAATATGTTTATATTTGTCTTACCATACAATTATAAAATTCGATATGGGGTATTTGCATGGAGTAAGGGGAGAACATGCTGAATTGGTATGAATATTGGTCAGATCTTTTTAAAACCATCCTCTTTATTTTCTGTTTAGTCTTCAGAACCACCGTAAGGAAGTACTTCAGAGGCTGAACTGAGGACCATATGTATGAAAGTTAATGAAATGCAGTCTTGTGTAACCTGAGGTCAATCATTCCTGAGATGTGCTCTTAATTGAAACCTAACCACTAAAGAAAACCGGTATCCACGATCTAATATTCATATCTGTATAAAAGTAATTGCCTTTACCAGGATTTGAACCTTAGAACTCTAGACTTCGAAATCAGGTGATTTACGATGAAGAGTTCACCAATAGACCAGCCCGGTGGGTTAAAAATATCCTCTGGAATGATGAACTGGTAATTCTCAAAGGAGGCTTTGTAAACCACCTCAACTGCCAATATTGGGCAGGAAAAGATCCTCTTGTTATTTTTGAAAAAATGCAGAATCGACCCAAAGTAACGGTGTAGTGTGGGATGACTTCGGACAGGATTGTGGGTCCACTCATTCTTTTTGATACCATTTATGCTGAAAGTTAACTTACTGTCCTGCTAGATGAAATCTGGTCAGTTATCAAAACTTGGGAGAATGTTGAAAATTTGATTTCCATGTAAGATGGCACACATTTACATTTTGCCATAGTCGTTCATTAATGGCTGAACGCCCACTTTCCCAGAAGATGGATGGGTCGTCGTCGTGTCTGTAGGAGTGGCCAGCCATGCATCCTCACTTAACACCCTGTGAAATTTTACTTTGGGACTAGTTAAATAGCAAGTTTACAGAACCAAACCAAAGATCTTGGAAAATCTTGAGGGCGAATACGAGAAGTTACGACTTCCATTCCTGCTGAAAGAATGATGAAACTATTCCCCTTTTGGTCAAGATTTCTCGGTAAATCAGTAGATGCTATTCCTTGGCGGTTCAAGTAGCTGGTACTGCAATCTGGTCCACTTATCAAATTTTCAATAGAACCTCATGTTAAATTCTTTCCTCTCGACTGCACTTTTTTTTTTAAAATTATAATTAATGAATAAAGTATTTTGAAATGGGGAGTGACTTTTCACTTTTCAATCACTCTCTCTCTCTCTCTCTCTCTCTCTATATATATATATATATATATATATTATTTATTACAATGAACATTTTTGTACACTATATGTTGATAAATTAAAATTAAAATTTTTATTTTAAATTAATGTTTTATTTATTTACTAACAACGAAATTTTAATTAAATTTATATTATTTTAGGTGAGGAATGGCGTAGGCAAAGAAAAATGTTAAACCCTGCATTTCACTATAACATACTGCAAAGGTTTATTGAAAATTTCTCATCAAACACTAATAACCTAGTACATACATTAAAAAATGAAGTTGGTAAACCTGGATTTGACATCACAGAATACATTTCATGTTGTTCATTAAATATTATATCTGGTAGGTAATATATGAGATATTTTTAATTATATGCGTAAAAATGTAATCATGCATAAATCATCTAGTTTTGTCAAATGCAATATACTTAGTTATTTCTTCTACATCACTGAAGAACAAATTGCATTCAGAATTGAATCACATTAAGTTATTACTATGATTATTTTGTTTAAAAAAAATAATGAATGTAGATTAAATTCACAAAATATTAACTTTGTGCAAAAGATGGAAATATAGTACACTATGTATTAAAAAACAGAATAAAAGTAATTAAATGTTTTATGTGTAACACATTTTAAAATTAACGCTTAAACATTTTTAGTTGTTACTTGTGCAGAAGGTGAATTGCATCATTGCGATAGTTACATTGGTGATCCCTGTGCTTAGTTGAAAGATTTTGCATAATTTAAAGAAGAAAATAATTTCCCCCCCATATTCCCCCTATTTTCCCCCATATTCCTCAATATTCTGTATTCTTTGTTTATGGAAACTTGTCAATCCCTAATCCTCACTGTCATATAAACAGATAGGAACTGACAAATTTGTAATATTTCATTACTGATGTAATTTTATTTTTTAGTGATCTTTTTATGTTGCCATTTAACCTATTAAAACATTCAACCTTTTTATGTCAAATTAATCAAGATAAGATAAGTTACATCCCAAGAAACTCAAGGATGAAACTTCTCTATTATTACATTTTCTATCATTATTTTTGAACGTACAGATATTGATCATCTAATGCCATTACTCAGATTTTTCTCTGGAAATTGTTATCATTACTATTTGTGACCTTATGAAATATGTATATTGCAAACTGTAGTTTCTTATATGACAATCTGGTTGTCAGAAAACAGTAAAATTTAGATGCTTCCTGTAACTCCAAAATTTTATGTATAAAACAATATCTGTGTAATCTACTCACATTGGGTGTTGCCTAATATATATTTAATAATATCAGAAATAGACTGCATCCATGTCTTAAACCATAATTTCCATCTTTCAATTTCTTATTATTCCCTGTTTTTGAAATCCTTGAATCTTTATACATACATAAAGACCACTCAACTGGATAGTTTCAAATTCCTCTTCTCAACAATCAAACAGTATCTTCCTAAACAACTTATTGAAAGTCTTAGCACTGTCCACAAACAGAAAGTGAGTCAAATTCTTCTTTTTTAATCAAATTCTTCAAATAATCAAATTTTTTAGTCAAATTCTTCTTTTTTTTTAATGATTCATATTAGGATGAAAAAATCATCTCAACAGGACCTACCCTTTTTAAAATTCAACTGTTCTTAATTATGATTGCTTCAATTAATGATCACTTCTGTGCAATCTTGGAAAATATTTTATAAGCTACATTTAGCAAGCTTGTTCCTCTGTAGTTATCACTAAGATGTATTTTCTTTTTTGAAAGTAGCGCTTCATTGGTGGCTGTAATCGTCCAGTCATAAGCAACTATCCATAATCACTATCCACCTCTTTCCTTTTTCTTATTCTTGATCTCTTCTTCCAAATTTCATATCCTATGGAAGTAGGTTAGACTCTGGAAGGTCTCTATTGAGAACAATGGGTTGAACCAGAATATTATTGAGGTGTTGTAATAAGAAGGTTATGAACTGATCTTAAGTTTCCTGTGGTGATTACAAATAAGACTACTATTTGAGGGATCTCATAATCTCTCCTTATAAAAAAAATTATATTTATCTACTAATACATAAGTCTGTAGATGATTCATTCCTGATTACAATAAGACTTCTTTTTAAAAATCTTGCCTAAGTTTATGAAGAAGTGCATTAAATTTGTTATTTATGTATAAAAAAAGAGATGGAATGGTTATTCAAAAATTTTGTTTGTTTAATAAGATGAATTTTATTGAAAGTGATACATTTTTTAACTAACAAAATAACAATAAATACATAATAAAAGTGGTAAACCATTTTTTTTAAATGTGTATTTTTATTTTGTTTTTCAGGCATAGTATCCACTCCATATTGTTTTTTATAAATATCGTCGCGTATTCGCGGCTCAACAAAGTTATTGAAAGAACTAACAAACTAAAAATTTTATAAATACAATTTATTAATTTAAAATCGTAGAAGATAATATAATACTAATAATTACATCAACAATAATAATAATAATTACGCTCCACAAATATGAATGGTAGTGGAAAATAAAATACCATCTGCAAACCAAAACAGAAACCAAATCCGGATGCGTCTGTTCTCGTAGTGGGCGGGGTTTCGATGAGCGTCTGTACTCGTAGCGGGTGGCTGTACTTGGGTTGTCGGAGACCCGCTCGCAGGAACTTATCCTGTATACTCATTTATTTTATGATGGAAAAAGTCAATTTAATGAAAATGACTGAGGCGATAGGGTTCTGCAGGTTGACACCTTTCGTAACGGTCGTGAAGCTCAGCCTGAGGTAGAGAATGTTGGAGCGAGTGGCGGTGCTTTACCTGATGGCACCACAAGACCGAACATGACAGGACACGTTTTGACTCAGACCAACGACAGGGTAGCTGGACAAAGTGGCAACACCTGATATCCAAACAGGAAATCAGAGATACCAATATAGGTGACGAGGTTTGGCTCCTCTCAGTAGAAAACACTTGTTTAACTGCATAATTGACTGAATACTGATGCTCAACAATTCCTGTATTGTTAAACTTTGTTAAATGTTTGGTTAGCGTGGACCTATTAATGTCATATACCTTTCCCACTTCTCTGTATGTCATTTTCTTCCATGAATCACCTGTGCTGATAGCCTTAAGTGTTTTTTTTTTCATTTTCTCCATCTACCGGCTTCCGCTTCATCGCTGTCGGTATGTGGATGCAATCTGAATACCTAAAAAAAAATTAAATATTATGTTTTAATGTCTTGTACCATGAGCCACCGACCCAAAGTACATGACCGTAGCTGGCTCCAAGGTACTCGAGGATCCCATTCCTAAAAAACATAACTGCCCAAGTGTTTTTGGTATGATTCCTACCTTATATTTCCTCTGAAAATTGTCCACTTCAAAAGATTAGAAACATTATTGTGTTACATACTCAATACATAATTATTACTTTTTTATTGGCTTATGCTTTTTTTTCAGAAACTGCAATGGGAGTGAAAATTAATGCACATCTAGAAGAGAAGAAAACAAATGAAATTCTTCATGCAGTTACTAAGTATTAAAATTTTATTTAGTTTAGAAAAAGTTTTTTAAACTGATCCAACCCCAAACATTTAAAAGAATTAAATATATATATAGATTTGAAAATAAAAACAATTACAATGTTTAAATAATTTATGTATTTTAACATAAATTACTACTATTAGTCAACATGTTAACATTGTGTTTTTGTGAGTTTATATAGTTCAAAATGTTCAAGTTTGTTAAGATGTGGTACTTTTCTTCTTATTTGTCTGATATCAAGGTTCTCATCAATTTTTTTTTTTTTTATGAGATGGTTAGCAAATGTGACTATGTTGTGATGTGGGGCTTTAAATTTTTCACTATATTTTTGTGTAAAACTGCATCCTGTTTGATCTAAGTAGACAGTACTGTGCAATCGGTTTAGGGATATTGTGTTTGTATCTTGATTATGCTCTTACCACATAATTATCCACCAAGATTGACAAAGACCTTAATATTCAACATGTACACACAAAAGAAGCATGTGCCTTGAACATTATGAAATACATAAACGGTACAAAAATATACAACAGTAATATAAATTAACAGACACTATTCAAATCACACACACACTTTTTGAACACATTACTAATATATATCTAATTTGAAAAACCTGCCAGCAATAACGTCAACTAATGCTAGTATGGGAACAAAAAAAACAGTCACTGAGGATTATACAGAGACAACTGAAAACACTTTGAAATAAGTTTTTTAAAAACATTTTCTTACACAAATTAGTTTGATTAGTCGTTAAAGAAGTTAAAACTGCAATTAATATAATTACCCATCGTTATGGATAAAAATAGTAAATATTCTTTTAACATCAGGAATTCATTAATTTTATTTTCATGTTTAAAATTAGTTGTTTTTAACAATACCTCTTTTTTATCTTTGTAAATTTTATGTATTTTCTAAGTACATCGACGTCTTCAATCAAATATTTAGAGATGTTCAGTGTTTTCAATCTTTTCCTACTTCTTTGAACCGTGTGGTTTCTGTGGTTATGTTTTTAAAAAACAGTTGTTTTTAACAATGTCCATAAAATTTTAATCTTCTTTTTTAGATTAAATCTCCAGTTTTTTCTGTATCTTTGTAAATTAAATATATATTAGGATTTAAATAGTGATTCACTGTGATGGAGTAATTTTTATTAAAATCTACAAAGATTGTTACAATTTTTTTTTTAATTTTTGGGTATTATAACATTTGTTCAGTGCACTTTCTTTCAAGACTTGATCCACTTTGCTATTCTCCAATTTCTTTTTCTACTGCTGGTTCTTTTTTTTAATATTCTTTTGGACAAAATTTTGTAGGAGAGGATGTATTAAAATGTATTCTCTCCACAAAAAAATGTGCAATCTTCTGAAATTTTTTTTGTTTGCTTATATATTTCAGCATTCTGCAAGTACAATATCTTTTCCACATGATTTATTATTTTTAAGTGATTTTAGTATTACTTTTATTTCTTTTGCTTTTACTAGAAGGGAATTCTGATTATTTTTCTGGAAGCTAAAAGTTTCTCTAGGGTTAGGGCAATTTAGCATGTTTTCAAAATAATTTAACTAATTCTTTTAAATTTTCTTCATTGTCCAATATTAGTTAGATCTTCTTTCTCATTTTTTTAAGTTATAACAATTTGGGTTAAAACCTGAAAATTAAAAATTTAGTAAAAAATCATTATTTTTAGTGAAATTTTCTTTTAAAAATTTACATTGTTGTTTTCATAATTTCTTTTTTAATTTCTATTTATTTTAGGGATTTCTTTTCTTATGTTTATCCAGATCGCTGTGTTTTCTTTTGTAGAGTTAGAATAACAAATTTGCTTAAAACAAAAAAAACCATTTTGCTGCATATATCATATAAAATTATCTCTTTATAAAAAATGAAACATAGCCCTATTTTAAACTAGATCTGTAATTTTTCAATTCCAGTTGCTCCCTTACAGATGTGAAACACTGGATCATATTAATATATAATATAGCCTATTGATTTTATTACTATCAACTAATTTGTAAACTTCTAGTCACTATTTTCAATATATTACAGAAAGTTTTCTTGTAAAATACGTAAAATACTTTTAATTTCTTGCACAGATTTCCTTCAGTTTTAAGAAAGCTATTCAATTCTACATAGTAACAGTAGCATGATTAACATACTGATGTTTACACCAAAAATAATTTTTTTTCATTTAAGAAATTGTCCTTTATGAAAATTAAACTTTTACTTTAAAAGCCAACTTTAAATAACTATATAGAATCAAAGTGTTTTTGCATGTGAAAAATATCATGCCTGAATACAATTTTAACCTGCGATCTTCCAGAAGAAAGGCTGAGAGGTACTACTCAACCACTATTGAGTAAAACAGTTATCTCTTAGGACTGCTCATTATTATTCTTATACAATAGGCACAGCAGTTCAAAGCCTACTTATACTCGTATGTTATATCACTCTCTTATCTTTCAAAGCATCTTTTACAATTAAGTTTTATTTTTATGTCAGAATAATGAATACACCACAATATATGATATGTTTCATTTCCCTATTAGGTAAAACTTTTTTCCCCATGTCTGTATGTATGCGTGAATGAATGTATATTCATTCTGGTTTGTACACACTTGTCTAAATGTGCTTTGTAAATCCTTGACCTCAATTTACTTGTGATTCTTTTGTTTACAGTGTTATTGAAATTACGTTTGAACGGATTTTAACGCCTTGGTTATATCCAAATTTATTTTTCAAATTTTCTTCAATAGGGAAAACGTATTATCAATCAATAGACAGAATACACAATTTTGTTGAAGAGGTAATAAACTTTACATTTATTATATAATTATTTTTTTAAAAGTTGGACTTTTTGTTTTATTATAAAAGCAGATTATAAAATGTTTTTCACATTTTCATGTTAATTTTCAGTTAAATCAATGTCTTTCGTTACTGGTTATTGTGAAATGTCAACAGTATGCAATAATGGAATCAAAATGCAATGTACCAATGTAGTCTTTGTTTGTGTTGTGGAAAAATCTCTCCAACAAAAAAGCATAGTGCATTTGGTTTGTTTGATATGGGCTCACATAAAGTGGTATGTTTGTTTATTGTATGTGCTACATTTTTATTTTGAATGAAGCCCTACAATCTAGCAGAAAAAATTGAACTAACAACTGTATAATAAATATTTATAATTTATTATTAAATTTACACCAAAGATAAACAATTCTTATTAATATTTAAACTAATTATTTATATAATTATTATTAAAACTTATTAATAAATTAAAAAAAATATTCGTTGATACTTGGAAGTTAAAATAAGAATAAGATTATTGAACAAATTATTTAAAAGTATGTAAAAATGGATGGTGGGAAAGAAAGATTTCTTTCTTTCTTTTTCTGTTTAGCTTCCAGAACCATCACCGTAAACTATTTCTTCAGAAGATGAATGAGGATGATATGTATGAAGTGCAGTCTTGTACAGTCTCAAGTAGACCATTTTTGAGATGTGTGTTTAACTGAAACCCAACCACCAAACAACACCAGTACCCACAATCTAGTATTCAAATCCATATAAAAGAGTAACTGCCTTTACTTTGATTTGAAGCTTAGAACTCTTGACTTCAAAATCATCTGATTTGTGATGACAAGTTCACCACTAGACCAACCCGGTAGTTTGGGAAACAAAGACTAAGAAAGTTCAGGGAACAGGAGAGTCGGCTGTGCGCAGCCATCTGGCACATCACATGAACACACCCAAGGCTAAACAAAGAAGATGGCGCCTCCAAGCCAACACCCTGTTATCAGTATGGCTAGCATTAAATATTATACTTCTATTAAAAACTATTAAATTGTATATCTACTCACTCCTTAAGCCTACTTTAAATATAAAAACACAAAAATGTTCAGAAAAATATTCTCTACACACTAATATTTATTTTCTTTAATGAACATTTGTAAAATACTTAATATTCTCACCAACATGAGGACACAAATGCTTTGAGAATCCCGGATAGACGGTTGGGTGAGCAAAGTGAGCCCTGACCACCTAGTTCATTTAACAGATCATGTTTATTAGCTGTTGGTACATGTTCATTTTTTTTTTGTTTCTGTGGTATCACCACATAAGCTTCAAGTATGTAAGTGGGATTCAAAAATGAAATTTTGTACCAATTGAAAATGCCATACTGACCGAGATTCAAATCAGGCATCTCCAGATGTGTCCACTCCACCACAGTGATTGGTTCTTCACTTCATATCCATTAATTTAAAATACAATTTGGGCATTCAGGTGATTGTGAAACCCTTTGTTTGTAAGAGATTTGGTTTACTCCTTTGTTCGTAATTATCATATTAAGATTATCTTTCTTCTACTTTCTACAAAGAATGTATAAATTTAAGTCTTCCTCAATTTAAATTTACACAGAATTTATAATTTTTTTGTATAGATAAAAAATGAATGAGATATGCACCAAAGGTAAACTGACATATACTAAATTAATGCTAGAAAAAAATATTGATATATATTCCATTATGGCTGCTGTAAACAATATAACTTGTAGTGAATAATGTAAGTTATTTGGTATATACCAAATTTATCTTGTGAAATATTAAAGCACTAAAAGGAAAATATTCATAACACACCTATAATATTAGGCTAATTAATGGTTACAGGTTTTAGGGCAACCTTGTACCTTGATCCCGAGTATGTGAATAATTATTCCTTCTCATAAGGAACAATCAATTTTGCAACTGCGTAAACATGCAACATTAAACCACTGTGGTAGAAACATTACATATATAATAAATATGCTGTATCAGCATAGTCAAAAGAACAGTCTGTGTCCTTAGGAACATCACAATTAAGAAGTTAATAAAACTGAAATTTCCCTTCAGTTATATTTATTCAACATTATTTTGAGCTATGATAAAACAGCATGTTTATTACAGTTCATATAACATAATCAAGTCCTGCTGGTATGCAGGAATTCTCTTTGTGGTAATGATGTCCACTAACAATCGTTAAAGTTTTTGTAAAAAAAAGAGATCATTGTTTCTCAATTAAATTTTTGAGATCAAACTTGTTTATTTCATTAATACATCCATTAACATTCTTATTCCTTAATTATTAATAAATATATTATGTTTTCAGGTTATACGCACTCGAAGAAAATTGAAAGTAAAAAATAAAACTGAAGATGAAAACAATGAATCAGTTTTGGGTCTGCTTAGCATTTTATAATTAATTATATTTATCTTAGTGACTATGTCATATGCATGAATAAATGGTTAGAATAATAATAAATATAAAAATTAAGATAAGTAGTACGAAATGACAAAAAAATCCAGGAATTTTTTAAATAATCGAATGAAACAAGATGTAAAAAGACTTAAAATTGCTCTGCAGTTAATTCCTAACACTGCAAGGAGTACCTCTGCTTTGTAGATGCTGTTTGAAGAGAAATGGGGAAAAAGGTTTTCCCAATTAGAAGGTTTTTAATTCATTAATGAATCCAGTAAACTGAAAACAGTGCTTAACCAGTATTTTTATTGACACAACTTTGCTGCTAGACACAATAATTATTCTGAACTATAGGACTTCTGCTTTACATCTTTTTTTTATGCTATTCATACTTTAATATTACACATGCCAGTAATTTAACTGGGAATCTAGATTTAAAGTTTAAAGCCACCAAAATTTGTCATTTTCATTAAATTTAGCAATACCTAAGGGTGGTTTAGGAGACTAAAAAAACACCAGATCATATGTTTATAGTCCTTTTTTTATGTTAATTTATTTTAAAAAACTTGTATATAGTGGGAGTCCAAAAAAGAACTCTGAGGTTTCAAGAATAATATAGTTTTTAAAGCAACAAAAATAAAGTCATATTCAGTGAAAAATAGTAGTTGCGTTAGACTGTTGTACCGGAAAATCTGTTATAAACCCAGTCTTCAGTACCATGGCATTTCCACAATAGAAACTGTCTTATAGATAGAACAATAGAATCTGCCACAATAGAATCACCATTGTTGTTAGGTTTGTGGCTTAGAAAATCTACACAAATTGGTGGAATTTGTCCAAAAGTGAATGCCTAGTGTGGTATCATGCATAATAATAAAATTTGGGTCATTTTTTCCCTTGAGCAGACTATTACATGCACAGTGTAATCGGATATGACAGATAACTGGTCATAGGAGAAGCCTACCAATATTTCATTAGAATCCATCATTTAAACTTATTTTTAATATTCACTATTTCTGGAGTAATGTGTTATTAAACTCCCAGCAGTCTTTATTGATCAACTGCCCAGGACAAATCATCATATTAGTTCATTTATTCTTTTTTTTATACTTCAATAGATTAAACTTCATAATCATAATTTGTGTATGTAAGCTTATTCTTATGTACTGTGAAATATATTGTATGAATTTATACAGTATGTATGCTTTAGTAATATGCCAAAATAATATGCATAATGTTAAATTACATACATTCATACGAACAGAATAATACACACATTCGTGTGCTGAGCAACCAAACGCATAGACAGATACACACACACACACTCCCTTAAGATATGTGATTCTATACAGTATAAAATACACTTGTGCATTATATTTTATGAACTGGTAGTTGTATTTTGAAATTATTTTATCAAAACTGATTGAATTCAAAGTAACATAGGCTGCAGAATCATTCTGACTTGTAGAAGTTTTTTATGAATACCCAATAATTATATAAATGTTATGTACATAATAGGTACAGCTAATCATCCTCTCAGTCAGTCTACTGCTTAGAGTTTAAGTAAACATGCTGCAGAAATTTCATCATTTTTAACCTTTAATACTAAGAGTACAAAAGTAAGAAAATGTGGCAACAGTTAAAAATTTGTTATTCATAATTGTACAATAGAAGTACTTATTTAATCACATTATTATAATTGATTTAATTGTATTTATTATTTTCTCTAACATAAATAATCATAATTAATATCAAAAAATGTTAATTTCATTTATTATTTAAGGTCTTAAGAAATCATCTCCACTGCTAGATTTACTCATTGATTATAATATGACTGATGAAGAAATAAAAACTCAAGTAAAGACATTCATGGCTGCAGTAAGTCTTTTATTTATTTATTTTCTTTAATAAAGAAATGTTTTATTACAAATGTAAAAACAGTAACTTACTCACTTTACATTTCTGGTGAAAAGTTTTCATGCTGATAGTAGAACAATAACCAAGTAAGTGGTAATTTTACAGCAAATATGCTAAATGTAACTTTTAACATCAAAAAAAACATAATATCTGTTATTTATGTAAGTTTAAAGGATTTAACCATTATAAATTTAATGGATTAAAAACACCATTAGAAAGGTTTTGACTAAATTAGTTCTATTATATATGAATGAAAACACATTTTTCTGGTTTTTTTATATTAACCGTGAGACACAAAAATGATAAGACTATTTTATGACTTATGAACTATTTATTTTACTCAAGTGATATTATAGTAAGTTTTGCAATATTTGAAGTTCATTATGAGAAATAAGCCACTAGTGCAGAAATTGCGCTTGGAAGAGAAGTTGATATGGAACAGATAATAAATTCTTATTGTAGATATATTTGTTCCCAGTTCATTCTTGTTGTTTCAGTAAGAATCAAATTTTAATACTTTGTCTGCTTAATAATTAAGATAAAGAAAATTAAAAACTTTACTGTATATTACAGTAATGATCAGTTTTTAATTTAGTTTTATTTATAAAATATTGTTTAATATGTAAACAGAATTAATAATAAACTTCTTTTCATTTGTGTTTTACAGGGCCATGAAACTGTAACTACAACTATCATCTTTACAATTTACTGTCTTATGAAATACCCAGAAACACAGGTAAGCAAGTTTACCAGTGCTTACATTGTATTTTATTGTTTAGAAGTACAGTTTTCAATGGCACATAAATATTAAACTTATATGATTACCAAAACTACGATAAATTACAATAAATCTTAAACAAAATATTTCTATCTTAATTTTAATTAAGATAAGTAACACTGGTACATTGAAAGATTCATTCTCTATGTAAATTTAAATGAAATGAAAAACATTTAATGAGAAATATTAATTGGCTGACCTGCATGTTACACCATAGAAACATAGACTTATTTGTAAAATAACTAACTTAAAAGTCTATTAAAAAGCCTATCAAACTTATTTTTATGTTATATTTAAAACTTAATTCATAACAACCATAACTGTAGAGATTATTTTTATTCATGAGTATTTTTGTCAGAAACACAACTAAATGTTTTTATATCTCTTCTGTTAAAATATATTGAGGTAGAACCTTAATGTTATGTTACATTTTGTTATTGAACAGTTCTTAGCTATCTTACTTTTAATTCTACTGTAATTATTTTGGAAATCAGTTGATGCTAATGCCCATTACTGTTTTTTATGAGCTTACCATTTAACTTTGACATATTTTCTCTACTGTACATCCACAATTATCAGTTATACATATTTGAATTAATATTTGTTCTACCATGTCTTCTATAGCTTTTTATCATCTACATAACCTTCTGTTATAAATTAATTAATCCTGGATGATTTGATATATGATCCAGCAACCTATTTTGAATCTTTACAAATTTTTTTTCACAGATTTCTTTTTAGTTTTAAGACATTTTTCTTTTTGAGTTGCATTTATGTAACACTTTTCAATATCCTCCTTTAGCAATTCCATTTCAAAGTATATTATATTTTAGTTTCTCTATACAATGTTTCGCAACTCCAACCCTACGTTTTAATAAATAAAAATTAAACGACTGGGTCGGTGCGTGGACACACGACCGAAACGAAGCTTCTTAGCAATATTATACAAATAATAATTCATTAATAATTAATAAAATAATTATTAGTGGTACAAAATAACGTACACGCAATATACTTTAAAAGATTAAAATTTTTACTAATAAGAAATATGAACTAACAACAAAATTGTTAGACAGAGAGAGAGTGTGTGTGAGTGCGAGAGAACGCTTACATCTGTTAGAATCTATATATAGCGATAGGCATATTGGAGGAACCAACCGGGTTGGTCTAGTGGTGAACTCGTCTTCCGAAATCAGCTGACTTGGAAGTCGAGAGTTCCAGCGTTCAAGTCCTAGTAGAGGCAGTCACTTTTATTCGGATTTGAATAGTAAATCGTGGATAGCGGCTTTCTTTGGTGGTTGGGTTTCAATTAACCACACATCTTAGGAATGGTCGAACGGAGACTGTACAAGATTACACTTTACTTACACTCATACATATCATCCTCATTTTTCCTCTTTTTTTATCTGAACGGTAATACCTGGAGGCTAAACAGGAAAAAAGGCATATTGGGGGAATCAGCTGGCGCGTGACGCTTCTTGGTGAAGATAGTTTTTTCTTAGTTGACTTCCCATCCCAAAGCCTGCGTTAAGTAGCTTCTCTTCAAACACCACCATCAAAAATTTAATTATTTAACAATTAAATTATAAATAATGATTATAATAAATTATACATAAATTATAAATTATGATTGTGTCAGGAAAATAATAATACATTTAATTTAAACTATTAGGTACTTTTATCAAATACCGCCGCTACTAATTGTTTCCTTTAAATCGGTGTTTTCTCCCTCGAAATTATTTATTCATTACTAATTTACGAGTTACTGCATTATTTAAATTTAAATATCGTTTTTAGTGTAAGTACGCCTGTGAGATCGATGAAATGGTGGCCGATGATTCTCAATACATTGGTGGAACATTTCCATTTCATCGCTTGGGTTCGCACGCCAGGAATCCGAGTTCAACATGTCCCGTCATTAACACTGTCTTTGATAGCATTCAACAGGATTTAAATCGATCTGTCAGCAACTTTCACATGAAAACCTTGCCGTTTTCACGACAAATACCGTCGAAAACCGTCTCATCGATTTCGACGACAAAGTCGTTTCCCCAGTTTTACCTTGCCTGTGCTGTTCAACAAAGGCAACACACACTACTCTAATTAAAATATTCCAGTCGACTACTATATTCAGTCCCATACCCATATGTAAACTTATTACTCACGTAGAAAACGTATGACGTTCACGAAGCTGAAGTTAACATTTTTCACCCACATAGCGACAGGCATATTGATCTTCGACCGCAAGTGCGTTTAGTTGCAACGGTCAGTTTTGTAGAGATGCACTGCTTTGTCAGCTGCTACATGTCCTAGTTCCCGGGAGAATACCATGCAGTTTCAGGATTTCAATGTCATCGTTTTCGTTAGTAGGCAAATTCCAAATACTCATGTGATACGATGGTAGCAAAATTAAACTACTTTCACAATAAACACTCAACACCAACTCTAGGTAACCGACTGCGTACAGTTATGCAAAAGCCTAGCTGAATTTCGTGATTTTCATAAGGAAACTTACGTTTATCTTATCTTTCCGTTCTAAGCATTTAATCACTTAGTATTCTTATATTGTTAAAAAGAAAGAAATTGGGTACTTAAATAATTAGTGTCGCCGATATTCGATTAAAATACCAACTATTCAAACTTGGATTTAAAAAAAATTCAAAAATATATTACATTATATTTGTTATCAAAAATAACAGTTCCACTACCTGCCACACTATAAGAACAGAACAGTTCATTTGATATCAGTGACTGTGATGGTACACATACCTCACTATTTTTACACTTATTGTTATTCTTTGTCTAGATATATGTTCTGACAAAGTAAAAATCTCTGTGACAGTGCTAAACATAGAGGAAAAGAAAAGAATAATAAACAGAATGTAAGTGGACGAATTAATTTTTATTGTATTGTATTCTTTAAGCTAAAATTTGTACAACACATATTATTTTTTTATTTTCCTAATGTGCACATTACAATCTGTTTAATTAGTGAACAATAACAACCCCCCACCATTAACCAATAAGATGTGGATGATATATGTGACATATAAATGAGGTGTAATTGTACAAACTCAGGCCAACCATTCCTGAGGTGTGTGGTTATTTCTACTCTATTTACCAAAGTACGCCATGTCCACTGTATAGTATTCAAATCTGTATAAAAGCAATAAAATTTTACTAGAATTTGAACCTCAGAACTTTAGACTTAAAAATAATTTGTTAAACAGCTGATCTGCGACAATGAATTGACCACTAGAGCAGCCCATGGGCTTTAATATTTATTAGCATTAAAAAAAATTAAAAAATTATTGGATATTAAAGACCATCTCATTATATACAGATGTACATATAGTGAATAACCTAGAAATATTAGGAATTATATATTGTTAATAAATTTGCATATTTAGAAACATGTTAAATTTATAAATACACAATTATAATGAATTTGTAAATCTTGAATATGATGAACTACTTATATCGAAGAATCAATTTTAATACTCAGTTGAATATGATCAATATTTAATTCAGTTGGTCATAAAAATTATGAAATTTTACGTGTAACAATGATTCTTTAATACGTGATATTGTAGTATTTTATAGCTAATGAATATATGGATTTGTAAAGCTTATGATATAAATTAAGTTCACATTAACCTTGCTTATTTTCTTGTGTCAGGGATGGCTTTAAATAGTTATTAACTACAGAACAATAAACAATATGTCTAACAAGTATTTATTTATAATTGAACAACAGCAATAGGTAAGTAATATAGTATCAAGTAAATCTCTACTGCCAATGTATTGCTGAATATATGCATTTATGAATATATTTTCCTATATTCTATTTCAGGATAAAGTGATTGAAGAACTTAATGAAATATTTGGAGATTCAGATAGACATGCTACTATGGAAGATTTAAAAAATATGAAATATTTGGAATGTGTGATAAAAGAGAGTATGAGATTATATCCTCCTGTTGCAATGATTAGCCGAAAAATGACAGATGATTTTCAACTTTCTTGTAAGAATCACCATATTAATTTATTGAGTAATTCACACCATCATCAAACTTAATTAAATTTCAATAAAACATTATCATTGTATGAGTTCATAAACAACTTTTGTAACAGAATCAGAAGCACTTATTTCAGGTTGAAAATTGCTATCAGAAGTTGAACAATTTCATTTCATTTGAATCTGAAAATATTTTTTTACATTATTGTACTAAAATATTTAAAAGCTCAACATTAAAATAATAATTTTTGGTTGTATTTTGGGCAATAATCACATTTAACTAATCCATATAAGATTTTTTTAATTAGTGTTAAATGTAATGTTTATGTTATTAACTTCTTATTTAAAAGAATTAATATAAGTTAAATTGTAAAAATTATAGTTAGGTTTGGCCACCATTTGTCATGAAATAGTTTAAATTCTATGAAAGAATTGCCCAAACAAGCCAATTCATGCAGTAATATATCAGTCAATATTATCATCATGAGTAGAAAAACAAATTTGATGATTGACTATTCATGCTTGCTGTTTTATACATTAACAAACTGAGTTCCCAATGTTCCACTAGTTGTTTATCAAATATTGTTTAAGATCTAAAAGAAAAACCTTGATCTAAATATAAAGTTATATACAATACTTTCAAACTACATTTGCCTTAATGAAATATTTTTTTACATTGAAATTTTTTACTAAAAATATAATTCTGGGAAGTAAATTATAAAAATCTGTTTCTAAATAACTAAGTAGATGGCTCTGCATGGAATATAAAAAATTATCAGAGTAACCATTTAAAATTATATTTGCTTTTTAAATGTTTTGCTATGTTTGGAAATCTGGCCTTTAAAGTGAAAAATCTAAACTATAAAATTCCTGTAGAAATAATAACTGATATTTCAAACATAGATCTCTATCTAATTGACTTATTATGAAATATTTTTATGACCATCAGGTCAGGATGCATTTTAGTAAAAAATTCAACAAAAAAATTATAAGATACAATTTAAACTATCTTCTAATAGAAAAAAATCATTGATATGCAAATTATTCACAAAGCAAAATTATCTGACATTGTATTTTTAATCAATTATTTTTAAAAATTCTTAGTTTAACTTCTATAAGTATAATTAAAGCATAATTATCTGTCTCTTTTATAGATTATCTGTTTCATGAATACAGACCTGTATCATGTAAATGAACCATCAAATAAACTATAAAAGAGTAGAAATCACTATATGATAATAAAAATACTTTTACAATTATAGGTAACTATAGTTTATAAATAAAAATCAAGTTTTAAAGTGATACAACTGCCAAAAAAATCTTACCAAGAGTGAATTCTGTTTTATTTAGCATGAAAACTTTCTTTACTTAGTGTAGCAGTCTTACACTTCAAAACAGACAGATAATTTTTGCACACCTTAAAGCAGGGACAGATAATTTGTTTTTTTTTTTAATAACAGAATAATGTAGGTAAGTAACAAATTTAATAAAAATACAAGAAATTTGCTACAATTATAACAAAAATTATTTGTATTAAATAATGTAATCAATTATAAGAAATTTCAGACAAATTTTATCAATACAGTTTTGATCCATTGCTCTATAATATTATTGAATCAGTTTAGAAAACGTTTATTACACGTGACTGAAACTATTCCGTGTACTAACCTCTAAACTTATATGGGAAAAATATACTAGTGAAAAATGTGTACATATAATTTTTTGTTAATGTCATAACAGGATCATTCGCTATTTATGTATTCTGTCATTGTCTATCATCATGTCTCTTTGATTGCTTTATCACAAATTTCATTTACGTTAATTTAGTAAACGATAATAATATTACATGGCAATAACAACAAATCAAACAATTAATACATAACATAATCAAAACAGTAAGCATGATATAAAAACAGAGCGTAATCAACTTATTGCTCATCAAACAATGATAAATGTAATTAGTAAATAATAAATACAGATTGCACACAAGACAAAGTTCAAAATAAATAATTGTTCGGAATTTATTTAAGGTAGATAAGTAAAAAACTAGAATTCAGATCCATTAACAAAACAAACCTGTAGTCTTATTCTTGCAGATACCTTTGCTACCTACTCTAACAGTTTATGAATAAAGTTTATTGCATTATTTCTTTCACTTAAACTCAGAGAGTATTTCTTGTTTACTGGAATTGCTCGTGGCGTTACCTTACTGGTATCGAACTGGATTCAAGAATCTTCTCGCTGGACTGACGTCTCGCAGACTCACACATGTGACTTTCCTGGCTGGACCGTCGTTGTAACGTTTCGCTGAACTGGTTCCCAGAACACCGCCGAACCCACACAACTCTCAGCTTCTCCTCGCAGAACTTCCCTTGCGGGACTGATGCCATAACGCCTTGCAGACTAGTTTTAATAGAACTCTTTTTTAGCTGGTCTTACCCTGACTATTTATACTGCTAGCCTCTTTACCTGCCGGACCGGACCCAAGTCGAAGCGTGAGAACGGTTGTTTGAGGCTATTGTTCCCATGAATTCCAAACCTGGTCTCTTCTCACCGTACAACAAGTGTTTACTGTGTGTCAGCGAGCAGTATGACAAAAGACAATTGTAAAACGGACCTATTCTGTACAAAAAGGGTTCTCCTTTTTGTCCCATTCTGGGTTCCTCCAGTTATATTTGCTACTACTTTCATAATAATTGATAGGAACCCGTTACTCAGGCCCGCTAAAATGGTCCTGTTACAAAATATTATTCTATTAACATAGAAATATGTGCCTTAAAAAAATTAGTTATGATTACATATAATAGAAATTGTAATATATTATTTTTCCTTTTTATATTATTTTCAGCTGATTATGTGTTACCAAAAGGAAGCACAGCGTTACTTTTCATTTACAAATTACATCGTGACCCAAAAGTATATCCTGATCCTGAAATATTTAATCCAGATCGATTTTTACCAGAAGTCGCTAAATTAAGGAATCCTTATGCGTTTTGTCCCTTCAGTGCTGGTCCAAGAGATTGTATAGGTATGTTGAATTTTATAAAGAATTAGCTGATACTTTTAACATAATTTAATAATAAGTTAACATAATTAACATAAGTTTAGATTAATATAATCTTAATTAAGTTTAATCTAGGTAAGAGTGATTCTCATTTTAAATGTCATCTTTTCTTATTAACGACTATAGACCGAGTTGGAAATTAAACTTAGTAATACAAAATCTACAGGTATGCATATACTTGTTTCTTAGCAAGTAAAGTTTTTTCAATAAAATTAAAAAAAATGTTAAGCTTTTATAAATATATTAATATCTTTTGGTAATTGAAAGTACTTCGACTTACATAAGATGTTGATGTTCAGACAATAATCCTCTATAGATCTCCTCAAAGCAACTTGTTTCTATTGTAAGATAATTATAAATTCCTTCATTTCTTATATTATTTCCTTGCATACTCGTACAAATAATTACTGCATCATTAATAAATATTCACAGAACAGTTGTATATCATAAATAAAAGCTGAAAGATTAATATTTTCTTTTATCTTTCCATATCTAAGTTCATTCTTCTGTAACATTAGCATTTTTTCTTAAATTTTTTATTAGATTATATTCTTCCAAAACACTATATAAGATTATCTCTCCGATAGACTATGCATTCATGATGTATTGTAGTCAATTTAAAACTACCACATGTAGATTTATTTTAAGCAAATATATTTGAATATTTTCTTGTAGATATAATCTACTCAACAAGCAAGAGATGTTAATTGATTGATTAATATTGATATGGTTTTCCAAAAGTCAACAGATATCTTGAATAGATTTTAGCAAGTTTGAAATCTTGCTGGAAACCATATTCTGTTCATGTTGAATTTTCTTAGTCGCCTATTAAAGGTAAACAACACTGGATACAGTTAATTAAATAATTGTTTTTAATTTAGGTTTTGTAAACACAAGTAACAGATAAGAGTATGAAAACTGGTTATCAACAAGTGAGAAGAATTATATAGAAAAGAAGACATTTACTATAAAATACAGATTGAGGATGTAGAATAAAGTGAAATATATATATGTGTGTATATATATAAACATATATATACATATCTCTCTTTTATAGATAGTATGCAAATATTATGTCTAATGAATTGATCAAACCAATTTTTTATTTTTATTTTTAAACAAAGCTTAGAATAATGTATGTATAAAATTTTACAATTTTACTATTCTTGAATTATTTATAAATGTGTGGCACTAGAAAGCTCACTATAGAATTTAATTACGGGCACTATTGAATCTTTTTTCTTTCTTATTATGTTATTTTTCGGAAATCTATTAAAATGTTTTATTAAAAAGTAAAAAAACATACAGAAAAAATGTTAATACTTCTTATGACACAATTCATTAATTGTTGAGAGAGTTAGGATCTATAATGCATATTTTATAATACCAATATATGACTTCATCACACCTACTTTAATTGGGATCAGATAAATTAGGAAAATTTAAAAAATAATTTATTATTTTCCAAAATTTTTATTGGAAAGAATAGGTAGAAGCATTTCACACTCTAACAAAAACATTCACATTCCCTAGAAGTTTGCTGGTTTCAATTAAGGCCATGATTTTCTGCTTTCTCAGAGAAATATAGTTAACTGTCTTATTTATATATATGAATACTTGCCCATCTTCATAGTATATATGATTACCTTGCCCACATCATATATTAAATCATATATAAAGTTTTAGGTTGAGTTAATGTCTGACGTGGCTCAGTAAATAAATTTTTCTAACTTTACTTATAGTTAAAACTAAATTGAAATTCAAATATAAAAAATAATTATCTCTAAAAAATAAACATCTTCAAACTTCAAACCCAGAATGTCATTTTTTTTAAATTAGCTCCTTATGTTTTATTTCACACAAACAAATGGAAAAAATTTAAAAATACTATGAAAATAGTATTATGCACATAAAGTTATCTAGATTAATTATACACATAATGAATGTGAAAAAATTGTTTTCTGTAATAAACCGTATTTACGAGAGATGATCAGAGAGTAATTTACACCCCCTCTGTGAAACAAACACATATTTATAAGACAATTTTTTTTTATTGAACAAAAAACAACATATCTTTATCTATTTTTCGACATAATCACCAAGTTCTTCTAAATACTTTTCATACTTTGTGGCAAGTTTTTCAGTTCCACTCTCATAAAACTTTTGTCCAATTTCCAAGGGGAGCGGAACGCTCCCCTCCCAGGTCTCGCTTGAGGGAACCAAACAGGTGGTAGTCGCAGGGTACTAGGTCAGGACTTCCCACTTTAATTTTTGTGGTAACTCCTTTGTCACATGAGCTGAATGAGCAGTAGTATTTTTGCGAAGATAAATGACCCAATCGCTCAATCTTCCAAAAAAAGTCTCACAGTAAGATTCGGCATTGATTTTTGTTCCTCGGGGCATAAATTTACTGTAAACAGCTCCCTCAGAATCGAAAAAGACTGTCAGCATAACCTTTCGAACATGTGGAAATGTTTTCACTTTTTTTGGCTGCTGCAAAATTTAGTGTCTCCGTTCATGCGATGCTCGTTTGGTCTCTGTAGTGTAATGAAGCACCCACCTTTCATCCCCTGTGATGATTTTTTTCTCAAACTGTGGACCAGTCCTAGAATAGCGTTGAGGAAAGAAAAGAGCAGACGCAAAACGTTGATGTTTGTGGTTGCCTGTCAACAGATGTAACACCGATCGTGCACACATCTTACGGTAACCAAGCTGATCGTGAATAATCGCTAACAAACTACCATAACTGATGTTAAGTTCACTTGCAATCTCTCTAATTTTAATGTGCCGGTCACTCAACATCATTTCATTCACGTTGTTTGTAGTTGAAGAACGCCCAGCACGCGGTTCGTCACTCACATTCGTTTTTCCGTTTCTGTACATTTGGCACCATTTTGTGATCGTGGGGCATGACATTGCATTCTCACCGTATACTTCAATAATTTGGCGATGAATTTCACAACAGTTGTAACTTATTTCCCACAAAAAATCGGACTGCTGAATGCACTTCTAATTTGGATGAAACCGCTAGAGGACATGCCATATTAACAACGACATTACCCACGTACTGAATGTCGTAGAGAACTGCTGTGGGAGCATGAAGGTAACAACACAATCAGTGCTGCCGCTACAAGACATTAACATGTCCCTTTCAGTTCAAGAACACGGCAAGGGTGTAACTTATTTTTTGAACCACCTCTCGTATTATTATGTAAGTAGCATTAGAGGTATTATATTTCATAACTTGTCAAATAATTACGATTTTGTTTCAGGTCAAAAATTTTCCATGTTTGAAATGAAGGCAGTTATTACAGCAATTTTACGAAATTTTAAAATTCTTCCACCAGTTGACTGTCCAGATATTGATCTTGTTATGGAAGTTTTGTTAACGTCACTTTCAGGTGTTTATGTAAGATTAGAAAATAGATAAAAAATATTCTAAAAATTTACATAGCACATTTTGTACAGTTTTAGAATTTTTACCTCATAATAAATATCATATTTACATGTACTGTACACTAGTGTTAATAAAACGACTATCATTGTTTGTTAAAAATAGAATTCTTTTATACAAATCAAACAATTGTCTTTTCCCAGAATTCCTATGAATGGGAGTTTCCATTTATGCTGGCTGCTTCATTAAAGTTATTCCACTGTTTGGTAGGTATGGTTTTCTAAATGTTTCTGAAACTCATCTGCCCACATCGGGACAACATTATTTGTAGCCTGTACCTAGCCGAGAGTCTTGTTAAGCAATGTGTAACCTCTTGGTTAGCCCTGATTATTGTGGAATCATCACAATAACCTGGTCGTTGTAATCCACATGTAAGATTTTACAAAGAATTTCAAGGAACAAAAAGTAAGATGTTAGAAATTTTATCATTCTTCATTTAAAGATTTTTTCATTTTAATAATTTTAACGGTACCCTCTTCTATTGTCTTAGCAAAACTGTCTTTTAAAATTTGTAAAATCTGGCAGGACTAATGGAGTATTTCAAGAGACATCATTATTCTTGGACAATACAGGAAGAACAAAATGTTAGAAATACTGGTTATTGCAAAAACACTTGTTTGTTACTTTATAATACTTTTATTAAAGAGTTGAATCATTGTCAAGAGAATGGAATAGAGAGATTGTCCTAAAACCAGAAAATAGAGTATAATTCACCTTGGAGATATTTAATGAGAAAATATGTTAAAATAATAATGTAGTAGATTTTAATAAAAAGTAATGAGGTTTGTTATTACTTTTGTAATATAATAACTTTTTTAAAATGCATACAAGGTGTGATCAAAATTAACAAAAATTTAGTTTCTATAACAACTTTTATTTTTCAATGTTTAATCTTCACATCCGTATTTTTAAATCTTAGATTGTAACTTCTCAAATGTAAGTTAGGTAGTTTTTTCTAGGGTTGCAAAAATATTGTTTGTTTTTGTGCTGTATTACCATTCAAATGGGCATACAAATACCGGGTGCTGTGATCATCAAGGTAGCATCCGGGACCACGCCCGTCGTATATTCCGTGAGATGAAACTCCGGGTGTACAATTTTTGAGTTTGGGGACGGCGTTTAGGCGCTGTCCCTGCGCATAAAAACTAACATTAGAAATCTGCATTTAAGAACAAGGTTAATATAGAGATCTTCCAACAAAAATCACCTCCAAACACACGCACACACAGTCACTTTTAAAAAATAATATTTGATTAAACCATCTATATTATAAGTCATATTGAATGGAACGAATGTATAACTACAAGAGAAAAAATGTTTCAGAATTTTTTATTCAGACGTTACAAAAACGTAGAAACTAAAATTTAATAAAATGTGTTGGTTTTTAGGTAGTGAAATTCCAAAGTAGCAGGATAAAAACAAGTAAAAATGGGATATTTTGATAAGGTCAATAAAATTATCATTTATAAATAGAATATATTAAATATCAATTATCATTATGCCATTTAGAATTTATCCAAACTTTACATATTTTCCGGAATAGTTTGAAAGCATCATTAGACACTTTTTTGTATTCCTCTAGTTTCATTTATTTTGCGTAAACATACTGCGTCTTTTTCGATTAATTTTATTTGTATGATCAACAGTTTTCCTAAAGAATGAATTTCCATTTTATGTATGAAATCTGTGTTTCTACATGCCGTACATCTACCTTCTACATGAGATTTTTCACTAAAATTATGAATTAAATCTTTGAGACTTAACTTGTTATTTTTCTTTAAACTATCAGTTTTAATATCCAAGTGTAAAACTAAATTATTGTAGTATTATAAACTAAATTTATCAAACTGAAAAAAAATTCAAAATTTTTTCTTCAAACACCTAAAACAGATTGATATATATTTCCGTTATTCCTAGATTATTGAGAATATCTTCACGTCATCATGATGTAAGGTAGTAGTGAGAAAATCGTTCTCTATTTTCAAAATGGATTATTATTCACTTACAATCCCTTAATATATCAAAAAAAAAAGTAACTGGTAAATAAACTTAGAATGCTTCAACAAGATCTCTTGAAACCTGGAGCAAGTATAATTTGATTGCTTCAACAAGAATCAATTTTGAAGATTCTGGAGCAAAATATCAATGCTTCTAGGAGAATCTGCTGAAAATAAGAATTCGTATACGAAACCGAGAAGTTTTAAGACCGCTTTACGAAATACGTATACGAAATACTTGAAACGAAAATGTAGCTAATACTGCGAGCTGAAAAAACAAATGAAAATGTGCATATAAATCAAAATAAAATTTTCAAGATGATAAAGTACCGCTTTTATAATTATTAAATTAGACATAAAAGTATTTTTATTCATTAAAATATTAGAAATATCAAAAACTTTATTTATTCAACTGATTATTTGACTAACAAATGTTTAAGATATACCAGAAAAACCTTTATTCATCTTCAATGAAGTTTTGAGAAATTAAATTTTTAGAGTGTTCACAGCAAGAATATACTAAATCAGAAATCATGTGATTGGTGAATGATCGATTCATCAAGTCTTGGCAATACTTATTTCATCTGTTAATAAGATTCTTATTTTTATAAAAAAAAACAACTTCAAAATTCTCATCATATAAAGCACTCGATCTTCATGAATAAAAATCTTTTTTTCATTTTTTTCAGAAATATGTATTTTCACGTAACTTATATATATTCCGAATATGAGCTAAATCGGACCATAAATACAATTGTTCCAAATATCACGACCCCCAGTGCTACCAAATAGAATTCAAATAAAATTTTACCAATTTATTTCTGTTTTATTTTTTCCTTTTTTAATAAAACTAGTATAATCTCTAAAAATTTTCTTTTAAATTTTACATTTCAAGTAAACGCTACGTATCATTATCAAGAACTGCTATCTAGCAACGCGATACTAAATCGGACCATACATACAATTTTTCGAAATATCACAATCCCCAGTGGCACCAAATAGTTTTAACTGTAGAATAAAGATGTTACCAATTTATTTCTGTTTTATTTTTTCCTTTTTTAATAAAACTAGTATAATCTCTTTAAAATTTTTCTTTTAAATTTTACATTTCAAGTAAACGCTACGTATCATTATCAAGAACAGATCTAGCGACGCGATTCGTAACGGATTAGAGGATAAAAAATTTGAAATTACAAATATTTATCGAAATTTATTACATATTTATCGAAAAAACCTGTATTCACTAAGAAAATCTATTTCTGCGATGATATGTAGCATTATTTCATCAAAATTTTTATTACGACTTGATTAATTTAAAGCAGTTTTAAACTGAAAAAAGGTCGGGCAGATTTTTCTATACAATGTACTGTCGTTAAACTATGTACTGTCGTTTCTCTATCGAATAATAACACAACTACATTTTACTTAAAGGAGTAAATTATTTTAACATATATTAGTAAATTTACTTAATTTTAGTAGTTTAAATGTCAAATTTCATTAATTAATATATTTTTTAATAGCAGTTTAATGTTTTAGCTAAATATCTATTGATAGTCTAATGATTTTTAAATCTTAGATTGTAACTTCTTAAATGTAAGTTAGGAATTTTTTTCCAGGGTTGAAAGAATAATTTTTCTTTAGTGTTATGGCTAGGTAGTCTTGTGCACCCGGTGCACCGTGTTCACCGGGACCACGCCCGTCGTATATTCCGTGAGATGAAACTCCGGGTGTACAATTTTTGAGTTTGGGGACGGCGTTTAGGCGCTGTCCCTGCGCATAACTATAGAAATTATATAACCATAGCATAACTATATTATAATAGCATAATATTATGCTATTACAATAAAGCAAAACTATAGAAAAATTTCTATAGGTAACTATAAAAATCTGTGTAAAAAACAAATTAATATGAAAACTAACATATGCTCTATATATATAAGAAAACTTTGTAAAACTACATTTTATGTACGTCGTATTTCTTTAATTCTCATTGTTTACGAGTTGTATGTTAGTATGTTGCTTTAATAGACATACATTATCACTCACCACAATCATTCTTAGTTTTTATCATCTTTACTGAATCTTTCACAATAACTTTTGATTGGTAATTTTATTTTACATTCAAACTGTCTATTCAACATATAATATCAAGAAACAGCATTTTCCATGATGATAGTTCTAAGCTTATTCTTTTAAATTATAGTGTCTCTCATTCAAATCATCCAGCATTCCTATCCTCCTTCCCCTCACTCCAGCAATTTTCCTTCAATTAGTACTTTATGAATACAATCATGACTTAAGATGTGGCCTATCCATTAGCATTCTTTCTTTGTATTGCCTTCATCATATTCACATTTATATTTGTCAAGACCCTGATTATTAAATACTTTCTCTTGCCAGTTGATACCTAGCATTTCCTCCATAGCTACATTTCAGAACTTTTCACATATCGAATTACTTTTCTTTATTGTCCATGTTTCTGCACCATATAATATCACACATCTTACAAATCTCTCAGACCAATAGGTATACATTTTGTTATAAGCAGATTTCTAACCTTGCTGAAAGCCATTTTACCACTCGCAGTTCTACTTCTAATTTCCACAGTTTTTTCCCTCAAACTATTCGGCTTACAAGGTATTTAAAACTAACAACCTATACCCATTGTTTCACCTGAATAGAAATTTTTGTTGCCATATTTTCTCCTATCTTATTTATTCTACCCATCATTTATGGCAGCTTCTCTTCAGTTGTAGCCATTATTACTTGGTTGTCAGCATATATAATTGTCTATTTCTTCTCCTCCTACCTCATAATCACTATCCCGTAAGTCTTCCAAAGCTTCCACAATTAGTTAGTCTCCATAAATACTAAAAAGGACCGGTGACATGCAACATCACTGTCTAACTGCTCTTCCCATCTTTACTGCTTCTGTTTCTTCTATTAGGACTATGTATTAATACATAGTCATTAATACATAGTATTAATTTTTATGTAGGAATATGTATTAATTATTCTATGTATAATTCCATAATAAAGTTATCCCTACTGTCCAATTCTCTTTATTCAAATTTTTCATTATTTTATCACTTTTAACCCTATTGAAGGCTTTCTCTCAGTCAATGAAACATGTGCACAAAACTTTGTTTATATCTATCACTCTCTCCCTCAAAACTCTCATATAATGTATTACATAATAATTGTTTTTACTGTTCCCAAGATTAACATATTTAATCATTGCATATATAATTTTGAATAACAATTTTTTTATTTTATATTAATTGCATATGTATCTGAAAAACTTAGTAACCTGAATAAAAAACTTATTCACTTTCTTTTTCATTTCATTCATAATTAATGTAATGTATTTAATCATTCACAATCACTTTTGAATTATAATTTTAATTTGATTTATATTGCATTCATTCCAGATGTGCCTGAAAGAAAATTGTTAATATCCTGAAAAAAAGAAATTTTATTAAACAAAAACTTATTATATATGTTGAAACTCACCCTTTCATTCTTTCACAATTACTTTTAAGCAGTAATTTCATTGAATAATTTGTTTTTATATTACATTCATTTCATATGTGCCTGAAAAAAATTGTTAATTTCCTGAAAAAAAGAAATTATGTTAAACAATAAACATAAGTTGACGCTCACCCTTTGTGAAATATACAAGTGGACTTTTATCCTTTTTTTATACCTTTACCATTTTATATTTTTTATTACTTTCATAATCAGCACCATTTAAGAAGCTTTTCATAATTAGTTTTAACAATAATTTCATATTAACTAACTCTTTTTTTGTAATTAGTACTGGAAAGATACATTTTAATTTGCTTTTTAACATAACATCTGAAAAAAAAATTAGAATAATTCTAATTACTTTAAGATAAATGAACCTTGAATAGAATATTAATGTGCATTAGTACATTCTAAAAAGAATACAATAAATTATACTTCTATAAATATACATATATATATATATATATAGGCATAGTACACGCAATGCAAGAGATAAAGCATATTTTTATACGTCATTCAGGATATTCAAAAGAATAAAAATTATTTTTTTACATTTACAATTCCTAATAATTTAGTTACAGTTAATTTGCTAAATTTTATTGTATATTTCTTATCTAATGCGGCAGTAGAGGAATTAAACAATCGTATTTTAAGTGCTGCAGAAAATAAAATTGTTTCAGTAGCTAAAGATGTATATATTGGCTGTCAAAACTCAGAACAACAAAATTTTGTTAGATAAAAATGACATAAAATGACTACTATCGACACTGGAGGATTGCCATATGAAATAATATTTGTTATTGATAAATACTACATATTAACTACAAATGTAGATGTTTCAGATGGCTTGACTAATGGAACGATTGGTAAATTATGTCAAGTGGACAGAAATGAAGACGGTGATATTATAATAATTTGGATGCTATTTCAAAAAAAAGGAAGAAAAATCAGAAATAAATGGAAAAGTTATATGAAGAAACATAACATAATCCGAATGCAGTACCAATTTTTACAAGGACATCTACAATACCACTAAATAACAATAAATGCAAGAAGAAAGCATTTTCACGATCTCGTAAATCCAAATAAACGCAACTACCATTATTAGGAATTGAACCTGAGAACTTCGACTTCGAAATCAGCTGATTTACGACAACGAGTTTACCAGACCAACCTGGTGGGTTAATTATGAATATTATTATTAATAATAACGAAAATAATGCTAGTAATGTTTTGGCTGATAGAAAGAAAATTTGACCCGCAATTAAGAAAAGATTAATACGCTCAATTAAAAATGTTGATCCGATTAATCAAATGATTTACCTTAATGACTAAAAGACTAAACTTAAAAATTACATAGTATTAAAAGTATAATTGAGAAAAGAGTCAAAATTCTTAGTTATAACATTTTTATCCCACATGATCTCTGACCAAATGACCCTTTTATCATTGGATTAACCATTGTAGCTTGGACTGTACAAGACTAAACTTCATTTACCTTCATACATATCATCCTCATTCATCCTATGAAATAGGTGGTTCACCTTATAAACCACAGAATCATAGTGTGGTTCACCCTATGAACCTTACGGTGGTTCACTTTAGCTGGTTCATAAGTGAACAACCTTACGGTGGTTCTGAATGCTAAAACAGAAAGAAAAGATTGAGAAACACTTGTCTGGATGATCTAATTGGATCCTAAAACGTAAAGATTTGCGAAGAACCCTATTTTTGACATGATCTCTATACTTCGCCGGGAAAGCATAATCAGATATTCGCCGGAAAGCAAAAGACAGATATTCACAAACTGAAGTTTTACTGTCTAATGCAGTGGTTCGCAAACTTTTCCGAGTCGCGGCGCCCTTTTTCAATTAAAATTTTTCCATGGCACCCTCCCTAAATCCCTAAATAAAAATATGACTACTCGTAAGTAAGAAATAAAAATAAATAAAACTCATGTATCTTCATTATTTTTTCACTTCATTAACATTAAATTAATAATTATAAACGTCTTGGTTCAATTAATTACGAAGCTTTTACAGTACATCGCGGCGACCTATCTAAAGAAGCCACGGCTCGCCGGTGCGCCGCAGCGCATAGTGTGGGAATCACCGGTCTAATGTATTACATACATTAGAATAAATAAAGACCAAGAAATCCATTATTAATACTTTCCTGCATACAACAAATTTAATTGGAAATGGAATTTTACGAAAAGTTTTGGTTTTTGGAAATAATATGTAAAAAACGATAGCTGAATGAAATAAACAGTAAATTTTCATGAAAATTGCTACAAAAATATTATGTCAATCAGAAAAATGACATTTATTTATGAAGTCAAGTTCAAGTCAATTAATTAAAAATTGCTTTTTCTTAATCTTAATAACTATTAAGTGATATAAACAATTCATTTTTTTATGTTCTATTTATTAATTCCTGGACGCGTAAAAAAGAAAGCAATGGCAAACATTCACATAGTAAACACGCTTTAACGAAATATAATCCAGTAGTATAAACATTTTGGTAAAACTACCACATTAGTTAATGGACATAATATTTTGTGTAGCCCAGTTTGTGTCTTAGAAAATGAATTCAATGAACTTTGTTCAAAATTCAATGAATTTTGCTTCTATTTGGTTGAAAAGAACGTATTAAATTATCATTTATTGTCGGAAACATTTCATTAATACAGCTGTTTATGGTGAAAATAATGTACCCGCGAATACAGAATGAACAACTGTACGTAATAAAAAGCAACTTATACCTTAATGTAGCAAACTTACTTCTGACATCCTGACCTCTGAAAGGACTACCTTTGACGATCCGGTTGCCATACCACCCCCTCCATAAGAATCCTGATGGGCTTTACCGGAGGTCGTCTTATAGACTCTCTAATTCTGATAAAGGAAACCCATGTAGCAACTGGTAAACCTTTCAAAACTGGGAAAATACCATGCGTCTAGCAACTATCAGAAGATCATTCCATCTATCTTGCCATAAATCGAAACTTGGTCGTTGATCTCTCGCATGCAACTAGGTAAGTTGGCCCGTCTTTTTGGCATTATATTGCAATTGGCGCTCAATGGCAAGGATATCAATCGGCTTAATATCTGCCATAAAAAGGATTGCCAGTTCTATAATCATCGATTATTGATAGCAATAGAAGACACTGAGCTCTCAACAAAATATTCATATAACCTTTATATATACAAAAACTAAAAATATGCTCATTAAAACATAATTTACCATGTAATACTGATTGATTCTTACGACGTTCGTTTTTTCAGATTTCTAATGCTTTATTGATTTAGAATAGCAGGATTTCTTTTACATTTAAAGAACATGTTTGCTGCTTGTTACATTTCTGAATTACCATGACATGAAATGTTAATTAAAAGTCAATAAAAGAATGTTGCCAGTAAATAGTATCGATGAGGGACATTTTCTGTTCAAGATACAGTTAACTAAATATTTCATTAAATGAAACATTTACAAAAATAATTTTATATAAATAATACTGTGTATGTAAATACATTTAATACTTTCACATTGTTCAGAATAGATTATGCTAGTGGCATAATATTCAGACAGACAAATAAGCAGTTCATAATCAGATATGACCAAGATAATAAATTTATTCTCTTTGATAATTTAATATTTTCAAAAATGAAAAAAAAGTAATTGTAATATTAAAATAATAAGGCAATGAGAAAATAATTTATTGACTTAATCTACTGCTAACATCTCTTTTAATGTAATGTTAATAATTATTTTTCAGCATAATAAAATAGTATGAAAGTATCTCATAATGTCTGGTATATTATTAACAAATAGTTAATTACTTGGAGTAAATTATAAATTAATCATTGTATTTATAGATAATAAAGAGATTTACATTATAAAAAGAGAAAATTACTTCAGAAAAGTAGGTTATATATATCCTACATATATTTAAATATTTTTCCTCAATTATTTTTTTTTTTTTATTATTATTCTAGCAATAAAGACAGTTGCAGAAAAATACAACGGGCTGTAGAATATGTAGTATATTATATTTCGCCTGAATTTTAAACAATATATGCTGCTTTCTTTGATAGAAAATGTTATTGGTTTTCCTAATGAAAAATTCTTTAGGTTCAGATTTAAAATAGTCCAGTCTCTGAAGATGTTTTTCGTACTGTTATTTCTTAATTTAAATTCTTTACATTACTAATTAATTTACAATTTTAATTTTTATTTGCACTCTAACATGCTGTAATTTAGTTAAACTGGAAAAAGTATTTATAAACAATATTTTGCTTATCCATCATCATTAAGATCTAAGACCTCATAAATTACATGTTTCAAAAATTCGAAACTGAATTTTGGGAAAAACATTGCTGCTATCGCAATCCGAAGAATTCTCTGTGGATAGCCTTTAAGTGGTATCTCCAAGAATAAAAGCTGAACATTCATTCCAATTTTTTACCACTTCTTGAAAGATTTGAGATCGCAGTTCGTCATAGCACCACTAAGTATGATATAAAAAATACACCTGAATAAAAAATTTCCTTCTCTAACAATCGATCGGATTGGTGAAAGCTAAACCTGTGTAGGGCCTACTACGAGAAAATTACAAAAACTTGCCGGAACAAAAAAAAACAAAAAAATAATTAAATAAACCACTGTAAACAGAAAACAATAAAACATCATTACAGAAAAGACAATAAACGATACGTCTATCGATGAATTCGATATATGGCATATCCAGCTTATTGATACACAGTATATTTAAGTAAGTATTTGCTTTATATATTGCACGCTTTTAATAATGAATCTGTTAAAAAGATTCGAAACGCTTAGCAAGAAACTGACAAACAGCTCCATTGATGGCCGAAAAAACACTACATTTTTGCAGCGTTGGCTGAAGTTCATGTTGCAAAAAAGCGTGGAAAGATCGTACGACAATATCACCAATATTCGGCTAAATTACTCCGCATAAATCTTACTGCAAATAGCACTACAAACTTTTCAAAAAAATACTGTAACAAAGTGCAAGGAATTAAGTATTGAGATCAATCTCTCTCTAGTTTTATGTGTCGTGGAATCGATAGGAAAAGGTCGATATCTTGTCGATATCTCTTACGGTTAAAGACTTGAACGTTTTCCAAGTTTTCTTAGAAATTTTCCTATGAAATGGAAATTTCAGACTTTTGTGCAGTTCCACTTAAGAAGAGCGGTCAAATGACACCAAAGCCTTTAAAATCGGTCCGGTAGAAATATAGAAGTAGAGGTTATCTTAGGCAAATATTGATTTAATTTTTTTTTATTTACACTGTCCTGTACATTATTCCTTATTATTATTTATTTTATTTTCTTCATTCATTGCAAATCTTGAAGCTTAAGTATAAGAAATGGAATGGATATTTGTAACTCACGAGCTAATCTCAAGCCTGTTCAGTATTTGAAACCAGATCTTCTGTATTAAAATCTGAAATTGTAACACTACCACAGTAATGTGCTTAAAAGCTAATTTATTCAATGAATAGCTAATTCTGAATATAATTTATTACGATATTTTTTTTTAATAATCATAATATTCTATTACTTAGAATTTATCCTAAGTAATAGAATATTATTGTTGCTTAGAAACCCCAAGGTTTTCTCACAACAGAAGAGGTGAAAACGGTGTTTTTTTGCTTAACCTGTTAGAAAACTACAAACGTTTAGGATTTAGGATTTCATTGTTAAAAATTCATTGCCTACACACCCACTTAGACATTTTCCCGAAAAGTTTGGCTCTGTCAGCGATGAGTGAGGAGAGCGTTTCCATCAGGATATTCTGACCACGAAGCATCGGTATCAAGAAGATGAGATCCTGGAATGATGGGTGGCTATTGTTGGATTTGATTTAAGGAAAATGATCAAACAGCGTACAAACGAAAATATTGCGAACACTATTTTAAAAATTTAGGTAACAAAATTCCAATGATTTAAACTTTAAAAAATGTTTATTTTAAAGACATTTCCAAGATTTAAACTTTTAGAAACTGTTATTTTAAATGTGTATTAATGTATTTCAATTTATCTGTATTTGAATAAATAAACCTTTAGTTGATTTAACAAATTTTTTACGAATACACACATAAATAATATTCTTTTTAAATATTGATTTCGCTGTGATTACCTATTTATTGGTAAATAAATCGTACATACCTAAAACAAGTGGCATATTACGCAAATTTTGACTGTGTTGTTTCGAATTCAGCACCCCAAAATTAGTAAACTCACCATGTACGATTCCAGATACAGAAAAAAACATTTTTTTGACTAATTTTATTGTTTAACAATAATATTTAAAAAAATACTTTTGTCAATTCAAGGCAATAGTTTTATTGTTGCTGCATGAACATATCCACCAGATAAGTAACCTAAAACTGAAACAATTCGATCTGCAGTTATTTGAAGTCATCTTTAACGTTTGCTATTGTTACTGCTGTAACTAGTACCACTATTGGTTGTATATTCTATCAGCCTCTCTATTTTTGTCAGTTATAAACTGTTCATGTTTCAGTGCAGTATAATTTCTTTGCAGTTGTGTTTTTTTTTTTAAATGTTTAATTCGATTGAAGAAAGGATTGCTGTAGATCTAAAGCGTTCTGGATCCTTTCAAGAAACGTGTCAAATATTCGCTTAAATATTTCCGAAGGCCTGTATCTCAACAAAGTTTAGTAAACACAATTTAAATTTCCGAATAACGGCGGGGTCAGTTTCAAAAGCAAAACGAAATAGCATTCCAGAGATCATAGCTCAATATGCAAAGAATAATTTTTGCCAGTCCGAAAAGATTTATATGTAAGTTATCAGAACAAATGGTACAAAATACACATGTTGCCGTAAGATTCTTCATAATTAAAATTTCACACCGTTCCGTGCAATAACTGTGAATCAACTTAAGAGAAGACATACCAAAACGTCTTATTTATTGAGGCTGGTTTCTGAAAAACATTATCAATAGGCAAGTAAATCCGATGCTGTATTTCATTTGAGAAGAGGTATGGTTTCATTTATCATGAATTGATTGCATGTAGTTTAAATTTCCACAGCCGAAAAGAGGGATGAGCACTAAATGATCCGCACTCTGCCAAACGTCGGCAAAAATATATCACGGTCACGCCTTCCATCCCCGATGCAAACTGCGAAACCGAGAAGCACAACTGCAACCAGCTCGGACTGCTAGGAATCCCCAAACAAGTACTCCACAGAGAGCTCCTGAGCAAAACCATTGCCCTGTTGGCTGACGTTATCGAAAGTAACGATGTACCTTGTTCCGTGTTGTCGCCCGCCCCAAACATGTGCGTAGATGTTACTTCAAGGAAGTGGGGTTGGGTTTGCCCGGGGGATTATTATTAGTATTTAAATCATCACCATCACCATCACCACCTTCCTTTGTTCTAATTTTCCATGCCAATGTCCTGTGTATGAATTTATGACGTTGATCTATTGAATATTAAATATTCTGACGGAAATAATTTTTTGTATTATTTAAACTTGTAATATAACAAGAACAAATGTACTTAAAATTATAGTTCCAAAAAAAATCTGTTTTGCTGATTATTGTTTATAACATTATCATGAATTATTAATTAACATTAACGAGTTGTAATGTTCTGCTTTATTAATAAATGTCTTTACCAAAAAAAAAGGAAAAATTCTGATGTGGACAGCTCATAACTTCGTTGTACACCTATTAAATTGTATATACATTTTTTTTTTTTTTTTTGGAATGAAAAGACAATATTTTACTTCATTAATATTTCTGATATTTTTTCATATATATATATATTTTATTCTATTATTGAATTATTATCTATTATAAAGATTTTTTTACAGTCAGTTAATAATTATTAATAAATAAATATATGTAAATTAAATAAAAGTTAAAAAAAAGGTGATGAAACCGAATTCGAGCCGATGTACCTTTCCAAAAAATGTAAGATCCAAAAATTTCATTAATTAAAATTTTATTTGGCTGTAACAGGAACCAATGAGAATAAGTACCACTTATGATATATCATTGAAAGGTTCTCAATGAAGGCTTATTACTGCAGTTAAGAAAAACTTTTTTGGACACTTTTGTTTTAGTCAATGTGCAAGAGGTGCACAACTAGATGTAACAACAGTCCTAAATCCAAAATTTCGACAACCTACGGCTAATCGTTTTTAAGTTATGCGAGATACAAATGTGAATACGTACGTAGTGACGTCACGCCGAAACTAGACAAAATGGACTCACGGATGGTCAAAATGTATATTTCCATTGAAATCTGATCATTTTCCCGATCACTATACTTCCTTTACTTCATGCAAGGATGTAAAAAAACAGAAAATACTATATTATAGTCACTTATGTTTTAAAAAAGTAACAACATAAATCTCTACAAAACTTCACAATAGAACTCCTCAAAGTGTACAAATATTTCGGCATACTTGTATATTAAAACATACTGCTTCTTTGTTACAGCTGCAATGTGCGGCCGAGCACTGTCATGGAGAAAGACAATGCCTGATGACAACATTCCTCTCCACTTATTCTGAGTTGCCCTTCGTAGATATTGAAGAATCACGCAGTATGAGGCTGCAGTGATGGTCGTGTCACGTTCCATGAATTCCACCAAGCTGCAGACCAGGGTAGAAACATTTTGTTTTGAGTTGGCTGTGACTACCAACTAATGAAACACCACATCCCTGTGGACTGTGTGATTTGCAGCATTGTCTCATAAATTTAAATTAGGAGCTAAAATACAAGCTACTATAGGAAACAATACTATAATGCTATTGAATGTCTTATTGTTTCTTAAGGCTCTGCTGTATTCAACTATTTACAAATTATTCAAATGTTTTCTTTGTAATATTGAATTATGTTTGTTCTGGGTGATAAAGTGAAAGAGTTTTTCACCCTCCAAAACAAAAGAAAAAATATCTGCTCTGAAAAACATCCCTTCCTACATGGCAACCTAAGATTTTCTGTATTATGAACTAAATTTGTGACTTATTAAAAGCTTCCAATCCTTATAGAAGTTTACTCCAGAAATAACCCTTGACACAACTTTTTCTCAAGAGTAATTAAAGAGATAAAAGAAAGTAAAAGACCGGGTCCTTGCGTCTTGGCAGGTCAGATGGGACGAATTCCCCACATCTCGCTACACGTATGGTACATTTCCTACACTGTCTGATTTCGGTGCGATTGGATAGGTCTTCCCCGATCGGTATATCACACAGTTACTCTCCTGGCATGGTGTCTTTCGGGCGAGTTTGACTAGTTTTCGTTTGGTGGATTCGACTTAATGCTCGGATTGTGAGACTGATGATACAGTGGAACACGTCATGTAGGTCTGTCCCCGATACGAGGTCAAACGTCCACGAGCTGTTAGGAAACTTGAGAGAATGCATTCCTTTCTGGATCTCCGTATTAACTGGATGATCATCGAGGAGTGGTCTATAGTGGCTGGTTTTCTTCGTGCCCTTGCTGTGTGTAGGTCTGCAGAGGGAGTTTTATCGAGGTACTCGAACTTGCGGACTTTATCCTAGTCTCAGGCTACATCTCCCCAATTTCTAGAAATTAGAGGTTTCAGCAATTTATTGATGACTTGGAGGAATGTATACGCAGTTCTAGAAAATCTGTGGTACTTACTGCAGATTATAACTCCAAATGTCGAGACTTAGGCGGTATGAGATCTACTTCGTGAGGCTACATGCTTGCTGCTATGTTTAATGCTGCCGGCCTTGTGACGCATAATAGTGGGTCTTCGCCCACCTTCGTTCGCAGGGGGCGAGGCTCGGTTGTGGATGTTACCGCGTCCTCTCATAGAATTGCCCATTGGATAAACGACTGGCAGGTTTGTGAGGAAGAATTGGCTAGTGACTACTTGGCTATTATGTTCACGGTGGGCTGTAGAATATCGGGAATTCCTGCCCGTAGACAAAGGTGGCGGCCGTCAGAACATCAGGCCAAACGTATTATGGACAGGGTGGCTGAGTGGTTGGATACTGATCGGGCGATCACACCTGAAGGGCTTATGGAGGTGTTGTGTGATGACTACAGTTGAGGTGGACGACCAGAGGGGCCGTCAGAGAGACGAGTCCACTGGTGGACTGATGAGATTCCTACGAGAAGAGCAGCTACAATCGCTGCAAGAAGGAAACTCCAGAGAGCAACGAGGAAAGCTTCTAATGATGTAGACGAGTTACTTGTTGCGTGCCGACAAGCAAGAGAGTTCCTTGGTCCGGCCATTAAGGAGGCCAAAGCGAAAAGCCAAAAGCGGTAATCCGTGAGAGGGTGCATATAAAATTGTCATGAACAAGTTTGGCGCACCCATTCCTCCCTGTCACGAGAGAGAACACTTCGGGTGGTAGAGGAGCTTTTCCCAATAACTGAAGCTCGTTGGAATGAGGTAGCCCTGGATCACGAGCAAAGATTCTCCATTGAGGAGCTGAGACTGGCGGCCAAGAAAATTAGTGTAGATAAGAGTACGGGATAGGACGATGTCCCAGGGTCTTTCTTTAAATTAATGATGACAAACCATCCTTGGGTCGTACTGGACGTCTATAATACAGGTTTGGAGAGCTGTCACATTCCTTCCTGTTGGAAGGAAGCGCGGTGGGTCCGAGTGCCAAAGAAAGGTGACATGTTTTGAAGAGGTATCTCATATTGTCCGATATGCTTGCTCAGCACCCTGGGCAAGCTGTTGGGGAGACTTATCACTGACATGCTCTGGTGTGAGGTGAAAATGAGGACGGGGCTTTCCCCTTTATGGCTTTGTTAAGGGAAAGTTCACAATTAACGCTATGAAACGCGAAACTGAATAGGCTTGAGATCAAAGTAGTGGAACTGGGCGTCGACGGAGGATCCCGTTAGTGGTCCTCCTAGACGTCAGAAACGCCTTTGGTAGTCTCCAGTGGCCGAAAATTATTGAGTGCTGCGAGAGAGGAATATAAGTGGATATCTTCTTGGCATAATTAACTGCTACCTACATTGCAGAAGGCTTAAAACCCCCACAGAAGATGGTGACTTGGTTTTTGACGTGTGTGGGATTCCGCAGGGGTTGGTACTTGGCCCACTCCAGAAGACCTTGCTTTTGACGGGCTTTAGAGACTTAAGTTTGATGGCGACGTTAAACTTGTTGCATATACATATGATATGGCCCTCCTCGTTGCCGGACATACTAAAGCTAAATTTCAGAAGGTAGCCAATAATGCGGTTCGGCGAATAAGCTATTGGCTTGAGGCGAAAGGTCTACAGTTAGCGCCTAATAAATTCTCCGCAGTAGCGTTAGTCGGAAGAAGAAGACTGCAAGAAATGCAAATTAATGTTGCTGGGACCAGTATTCCCACGTCGGGATGCGTTAAGTATCTCGGCGAGTGATTTGAGAGGACCCGAAACTATAACGTCCACCTTCAGCAGACCTTGGCACGTACTGAGACAGTTGTTGATAGTCTTGGTAAGCTTATGCGTAACCACAGAGGTCCTCCTACTTCTAGACGACGTATAATACTAACGGTGGCTATTGAGGCCTTCTGCTGGATTCCAGTAGTGCGGCTGCGTGCATTGATGCTCCAGCGGATTTATCTTGGTATGACTAAGACTAAGGTAAAGGACTTACTTCTGGCTGAGTGGCAGGAGGGCTAGAACACCTCACCTACTGGTGTATGGATGCGTAAATTAATTCCAAGAATAGATGTATGTCCTCCAGAGAGGACTAGATGAGGTAGGTTTCTATATCACGCAGCTCCTTTCTGGACATGGCGAATTTTAAGCCTACCTGCTTCGATTTGGCACGAGAGCTTCTCCTCTGTGCAGGTACTGCGATCTTGAAGATACCGTTGAGCACACCATCTACCAGTGCCAGCGTGGGATGTGGTAAGACAAGACGTCGGTTAAGCTGGCTTTCTCCGGAAGAGACAGTTCCGTACATTTTGATTAGAAGAGCGGAATGGGACAAGGTAGTACACCTAGCAACAAGTATCCTGAAAACTAAAGCGAGAGAAGCTAGAGAATGGGATAGAACCAGATTTAGAACCCAGATTAGTAAGAGAAGTCAAGATCACCCAGCAAGGTAGGAATCAGAGTTGCGTATAAAAGATCTGAGACTCAGCCGAAGAAAGTGACATGAGGGTAAAGGACAGCTCCCTGTGGAGCCGTCTTGCGTCTGCACTTGTGCGGATGTGCGAGAGTGATGAAGCACGGGGACTCCGGAACTCTAGATCTTAAATTCACCTCTTGGGGGTGCGCAATGCTTAACTGCAGGACCGGCCCCGGAGGGAGGAGAAACGGTGAGATAGGAGTTTTAGTCAGTAGGGTGTGGGTACACATAGGCTCTTAATAATATCTAGCTGAACCCTTGCGAGTCCGAAACTCCCCCATTTATGGGAGATGCGTAAATGGCATTTCTCAGACTCATCTATAACAAAAAAAAAGTATTTTACGAAATGTAATCATAATATAATGATTTTTTAAATCAAAATTATAACAACTCATTACGTCAAACTCACTGTAGCAGACATGTTACTGCGTACATAATGAAAAAAAAAGGTAAAACGAGCTCATTAACAACATAAAAAAAATTAATATAGGATTCTGTGATTTAGATTCTGTATTTCATAAATTAGTTATATAATTTATATAACTAATTTATAGTTATATAAATTACCCTTGAATGGTAATTTATATAACTGCGTAACTGCAACTCAGTGGAAAATAAGTATGGGAAAATATTGGTAAGTTAATTTGTGCGGCTTACAAAAAGAAAATCACTTTATAATTGTATGGGATTCATTTAAGAGTATATAAAAGAAAATTAATAACCTTTGGCTGTATTTGTGTTTGCATACCATTAGTATAAAACCGTGTATTATTTCTACCGGTAAGTTAATTAATACGCTTATTTTCCTTAAATAATTATTTACTTTATAATTTTTAAAAGTATTAAAAATATATTTATTTCATTATAAATATGATAGTTATTGAAAAATGAAATCATATTTCCCCTTCACGACGGATTTAAAAAAAATTATTTGTAACATGTTTTAAAAAAAACAAGTTACAAATATTAAAAAACTCGTATATACACCTCATGACTTCTTTTACGCTTAATAATTACATAAACACATATTTTTAAAACGAAAATTACGTAAAATTTTATTTCATTAACTTCTGATATTTTTTCTTTTTTTTTGTTATTGAAATATTATTTATTTTAAAACGTTTTTTACAATCATAGATTAATAGTTATAAATAAATCAATAAATTAAAAAAAAGTTAAAAAAAGAAGATGAAACAGAATTCGAACCGATGAACCTTCCCCATGTAAGATCCAAAAATGTCATTAATTAAAATTTTATTTGGCTATAACTAAAACGAATAAGAATAAGTACCACTTATGATACATCGTTGAAAAGTTCTCAATGAGGGCTTATTACTGCAGTTAAGAAAAAAATCAAAAGTTTTTTTGTATTTTGGGTTTTTTGGACACTGTTGCTCCGGTTGATTACAGTCAAAATAGGAGGTGCACAAATAGATGTTACAACAGTCCTAAATCCAAAATTTGAACATTCTACGGCTAATCGTTTTTGAGTTATACGAGATACATACATACGTACAGACACCACCCCGAAACTAGTCAAAATGGTTTCAGGAATGGTCAAAATGCATATTTCCGTTGAAATCTGAAAACTGAAATTATTCGCGATCACAATACTTCCTTTACTTAGTACAAGGAAGTAATAACTCAGGCAAAGGTTCGATCTTCAAATAGTAAAACATTTCCGTGTTGACCCTTATGTTGAATAAAATTTTTAAATGGAAAGAATACAAGAAAATTAAGTTAACCTAAGTAAAATTTATTTAATTTAAATAATGTTAAATATTTTTGTTATTCGACTTTTACGAATACAAAATTCAAATAATATTTAATGCCATGAAGTTAATAATTTTGAATAAAATTGCGAATGTTATACAATAATGAAAACAATATTTGTAATTTTTTGGCTGACCAAATTCAGGAAACAGATTTGACCCACAATTTCAAAAATATCAAAATGTACATTTAAATTTTTGGGTGGATTTATCAAATGACGGTTTCACCTTAAAAATTATGCAGTATCATAAGTATTATTGAGAAAAGAGTATAAATTCATGGTTATAAAATTTGTATCCTAGATGACATCCTGACCAAATGATGTTTTTATTATTAAAATATTACAAAAATTTTTCAAAATTTAAAAAAAAATGCTTTATACTTTTTAATCATACTTTAATCAAATTATCATACGTTGCATGAGTTTAATTAGTAGGTTAATTTGGATTTCAACTTTATTGGTAATTTTCTTATAGAAAGAAGAGATAGGTAACTAAACCATGTACCAATCTCTTACTTTGAAAAAATATGATTAAATTGCTTTTGTTTCATCCTTCCAGGTCCAATAGTTTTTTAGTTATGATTTTTCCGTAAACCCTTATAATCATAAAAATCGCTATGCGCACCATAACAAAAATGACCGCGACAGATAAACTGCTTAAATAAAAAACTTAAAATATAATTTTAAGGCCTTGAAACATGTAGGAAACAAGTGGGTAAGTTTCAATTTTTTTGAATTGGTCAAGCATTCAGCTTGTTTTTTGGTACACTTCAAATGGATGGATGATCAGTTTTTACTTTTTTTTATTTTTGAAATTTTGCTTAGTGGTCATAGAAAAACTATGATTTAGGATGATGAAAGACTTATTAAGTTATATAAAAATTCCAAAGTTTTAAGTCAATCGGATTTAAAAGTGGATTAATTCTAACGTTTTTGCCTTATCTCGAAAACCCGTTGACAAAAATGTTGAAATTCTGCACAAATGTTTGGATCTACACGTTCCAGTTTTAGCTTATTTGAAGCAAAGGGAATTCATAACCTTTTACCAATATTTTTTTCAGAATATTACATTTTTAGCCTTGTTTAATAACATTGGAGCAACTACTAAAGTAAATAATAACGCCAGTAAATAAACTTTAAACGACAAATAACAAATGGGCTGAATCGTACCTGTACTTGAAATATCAATCTCTTTCTTTTAGACTTTAATTTTCAGAATTGAATATAAAACTGTATCTAGTATGAAGCAGCTAAAGGTAATCGAATAGCAGGCAAATTTTTAATAAAACTGATGATATTTTACCTTTTATTTTAATAATTTTCCTTTAAATACTATATAATTACTTGCTTTTCTTTAACTCCCAAGGTTTTTTTTATGTTTGCCCTCATTTCTTACATCCCTAATTTAACAAACTTCCTGACATTTGCAATTGATGAAATTTTGCATGGTTACTGTGGTCGGGTGACAATACAATATTCTGCAATTACTTTTACAAACATCCTTCCGTACGGGCGTAAATTAAGGGTGGATATTACGGAGGCAGGAGTAAAGAATTGCAAAGTATAAAGCAAGTTTTTAAAAAATTTGAAAAATTTTTATAATATTATTTTAATGTTAAAAACATCATTTAGTCAGGATGTCATCTGGGATACAAATTTTATAACTATGAATTTTTACCCTTTTCTTAATTATACTCGTGAAGGTGGAAACATCTGATTATTTAATATTAATCGAAAATTACAATTTAAATTGTATATTTTTTAGATTTTCTAGTTTAATTTTATTTAATTGTTCTGGAATCTCAGTTTAATCTTATCAACATTAAAGTTAATTTCAGAGTGATTAAAAAGTAGAGCCTGTAAAGAAAAACATATACACTGAGGCATACATACCCGATCTTTAATAAATTGCAAAAAAATCGTATCTTTTAGATCATTACTCCTCTAATATTGTCGGACAATATTCTTCCTTAGTCGGAGTTAATCATCATTTCGTTTATTTATATTTTGCTGCCAATAATTTAATTGTTTTTTGTTTGATATGATTCTTCTGATCTTAATTTGTGTACACGTTCTCTAGTTTTCAAATTTTCTCTCACTTTATATTCATCATCCTCTATTAATCTTTTTATTCTTTCCTTGTTCTTAAGGTTTCTTCCTGTTTATATTTATCATCTTCTCTTAATGTTTTTATTCTTTTATTTTTTGCAACATTTTCTTCCTGCTTATTTTTTTTCTGGTATACCCCACATTATTTAGCTGTTTGATGTTTCCATTTAATTTTTTAAGATGTTCATTGATACTTACTTACAAATTAAATGAAATCTGTTCAAAAATATAACTTGTAACACCTTAGTCTACAATATGGGTACCTCATTATGTGCCCCCAATGTCTATTCTGAATTTTTTTAATATCACTAATCCATAAACAATTTTAAGAATATTTTTTACGATTTCTTACTTAATTAAAACTTTAATTATACTATAAAAACAGTAATAATTTAATTTACTCTAACAATTTTAACAATTAATTAAGCTTTCTATGAAAAATAATAATACACATCCTTCAAACTTGGTATTGACCCCATGCAATAGTAGTTACTATTTCTTTTCCAGTGTCTTCTATGGTTTTTGTCTTCTACACATCCCTCCTTTACGAAATTAACTTACTCTGGATGATCTAATATTTGACACAAAACCTATCTCTTTACAAGATTCTGCCAAAAATATCTTTCCTTTCCTACTTGTGAGATATTTCATTTCAAATTTTATCAACCAACTAATTTACAGATCCTTCTGTAACACCTCCAAAAGCTTCTATTATTTTTCCTTATTTTTTTATTATTATCTGCACATCATCGCTATAATTTGCTACTCTCCACATAAATATTTTTCAGCTTAGAATCCACAAAGAAAAGACTATAACTTTTAAAAAACAAACCTTTAACATTAGAAAAACTATTTTTCAAACAACAAGTTCTACAGTTGCATGAAATTTTGTTGGTTCTTATTAAGTTAAGAAGCAATGTCTGATCTTTCCAATAAATTACACAGACTCGCCTTAACACAGATGTGTTTTGCCTTTTTAATCAGTACATACTTTGTGAGAGTTACACCATTTTGTACTCATTTCATTAAAGTAGAAATCATTAGTGTGGAATCGGTCTCCAGTGATATTATGTTCTATCAAATGATGACGAAGCAAAAAGTCTCCCTCAGTTTCATAATCTTTCATCTTATTTCCAATAATGAGCAAGACTTGCAATTACATTATCTAGAAAAGAAAAGAGCTTACAGTTTTTTATTCTATCTATATTTTATTCTTTTATTGGTTTAACTTCATCAGATTTATTATGAATTATAAAAAAAATGGTACTGTTTGGAAAAGGAATTAGGTTCATTTTTTAAGATCACTACTGTCTGAGAAGCATGTTTAATTTAAGGATAAATTAAAATCTTCTGAAACAGTGAGGTTTTTTACGATCTTATGAACTACATTTTCAATATCTTTCTATACAGGAAAAGTTACAATTTATTATTTTGATATTTGGTATACTCCGGAAAAAAAGAGAATTTCTTTCTTCATTTTTACATGTAGTGATTAGCAAGTAAAGATTGTTTCATTCTACTATTTGATACCATTTTCCCATACACACTACATAGGAGCTGTAGGATAGAGGTCATCATACACAAAAAACCCATTTCATTCACTCATCTCAATATTTCTTTTTATTATTTATTTTTAATATTTGATGACTTTCAGCATATATATAAAAGCTTTTTCAATCATAACAGTGGGTGTGAAGAATTCAGGGTCAGGTCAGAGTATCCTAAGTAGAACTGGATATTCTGGAAGATGAGGGGTGAGTAAAATTAAGAAAGGAAAGTCGAAAGAAGAGCATTAAATGTAATCTAATATAGAAGATTTGATGTAAGTCATAGATAGGATTAATGAATTACATTAACTCTCTTAAACCTACTTTCTTTAACTCAGGCCTAAACTTTTTTATCCACCATTAATAATATTTTCTAGTGTATCCCTAGGTTATGTATATAAAAATTACTATTAATATTTTTTTTTTCTGCTAAGATCGGCATAATTTTTTGTATAGAGTATAATTATTAATTATGTATAGAGTACTATATAATTTTTTATAGAGTACAATTTATTAGAGTATAATTATTATATATTGATTCCATTTTCAAAACTTACTGGACTTTCTGTACTGCAGTCCAGTGAGTTTTGAAAATGGAGTATCCCAGAAACACGTCAACATATGATTTAATTATGATGAAGCTAAGAAAGGTAGATAATTGTACTCTATACAAAACATTATGTACACCAAACATTGGAAACTGCTGATCTAAAGGAATCTGGTTATTAAGTACTGTTATGAAACATTAATATTCATTTCCCAATATGCTATTCTCTGATTTAATCTAAGGGTTGTGGAACCTTCAGGTTGTAAAAAATGTTGCTTTCCATTCCAACAAAAATTTCTGCAACTGTTAATAAATTAAGTTTTTAATGATATATATATATAAAATATATATATATATATATATTTATATATATATATATATATAAATTATATATACATATAAAATAATTTTTTGTGTAGAAACATGAATTTTATTTTATTTTTTACAGACAATAGTGTGTAATAATTTATTAATAAAATGATGTTATTTACAATCGTAATGATATTTATATCATTTTGTTTACTGTTATACAATTATCTAATGAGATCTTCAAGAATGGAACAATTAACTACAAATATACCATCACTTAAAAGGTGGCCTATTATAGGAAGTGTTTTGGAGTTTATGGCTATCAGTGATTGTAAGTGAATGCCTTTATTTTTTAATCATTTTATTTCCTTCCTGCTCTTTATGATTCTTTTCGTATATGATATAAGAATGTGGCAGTGTACCATATTTTCACTGCATCAGTTTGAAGGTGCCATTTGTATATTATTGTTCTTCACATGACAAGTTATAATTTTTAAGGTTCCCCATCCCATTTTACAAAAATGGGTGTGAGTTACCTTCAATTATTTCTAAGGTTAACACAAATAACTTTGTGTATGATTTTGTTTTGTAAAGCACATTTCACTAAATTGTTTAGTAATAGAAAAGAGTAATGAAAAGAAGCAAAACAAATTTTGTGCATACAAATCGTTTATACACAATAATTCACACTACTAGTGTACTAGTATACAATAGTGCATACTACTTTATACACAATAATTCTGAAAAATAAAAAATATCTTGTGGCAGTTATATTGGCAAAAGTAAAAAGTTTCTTACGTATTATCGGAACTATATAGAAAACATCAATGCTTTTGCAGAAAACAAACTCTGATGGTGAACTAAAAAATATCAATTCATTGAGCTGCAGCTTCAGGAAAAGCTTCTCTTAAGAAAACTATTCTTACCTATAAGAAAACTGAGGAACGTCAACATGACATGTAGGAGAACAGAACACTATTACAGGAATCGACTGAGACCATGTGTCTGAGACAAAATGTGGAGTAAATGATCTGGAGACAAAATCTGCAGTAAAAAATCCTAAATATATTACTTAGTAACAATAAAGAAAAGATAAATGTAGTAATAAGTATTCATATTAGAAGTGAAATGAGAAAGCACAATTTTTATACATTTTTTTAGTATATCCAAAATTCTAACCTCTATACTTTGAAAAGACATGTTAATAAAATATTTACTCATTATATCTAAAAATATGAACTTTTATCTTTACTATAATGAAATATTAACATTTAACCAATTCTGAAAGAATAAAAATAAAATTTTAAAAAGAATACCAGTCACTAGTTGTCGTATTGAAATGATTTTTAATGATGTTAAATTATTTTTTTAGTGTAAATTAAAGGATTTCATAATTTATAAATCTGAACGTACATTGAAATAAGAATGGCTTTAATGAAAATAGAATTACAGTTCTCACTTCACAATACACAATGTATATTTCTTATGCTGAAGGTAGTCCCTGAGGTGTGATGGAAATAATATAAGGATCTGCTTTTAAGATGAGAAATATCATACTCTTCATGTATTAATGTCATTATCTTTATAGAATGTTAGAGAGATGTAGTCTTATGAAGTATTACAATTGGTTTTACTAGGTGTAGACAATTAAATTATCTATTAATCATTTTTATTCATCATATACTACCAAAAACTCAATTAAAAAACATTATTTATCTTAATAAAATTTTGATTATTGTTAAATATTCAAATAAATAACATTTATGTTTATTTATTATAATAAATAAATTTTGTACTAAACAAAATCATTGTTTATAATGACAAGTCGATGAATGTGCTAGGCTGTTATATTATTTTAAACTCAAGCTCACTAATACTTAGTAATAATACTAGTTCTTATGTAAATTAGAATGATTTAAACAATGCAGTAAAAATCTGTTAAAACAGATTAATGTAATCTGTTTTAACATAACTCATCTGTTTAAGGTAAGAGATATGTTAATCTATTTTAGTGATCTTAACATTACTAAACTTATTTCACTAAATTATCATCAATAGAATATATAAATATATTTTTTTGAAAATTCAAATAATTCGTTAACATATTGTCCACTGTGCTAATAAAATTTATTACTAAATGAAATTTAAAGCACTAAAACCTGAATGTGTATGTACATGAAATAAGAATGACTATAATGAAAATAGAAATACAGTTCTCACTTAACAACAGAAGTTAAACTTACCATATTAATTCCAAGCATTGATTTTTACAAAATCACGCATCTTCTGTTGGCATCTAATTCTATAATTACATTAAAATAAATTGTTTTTATAGTTTTTGAATTTGTCAAATTTGTTATTGATTAATAAATTTTGAAATTATTGTGGAGAAATATGCAAATTCTGCTGTCAATACTGGAATGATGTGAACATTATACAAACACACCAATAAAAGAAGTAAATCAGTATGGAATTTTTTCACTTTATGATAACTCAAGAACTAATAATGTTAGAAGTAATTGTTTTTCACTTAAATTTAGGTGTATCATTGTGAACACATCTACACCTTGATTTTCAGATTATAACTACAGCAGCTAAATAACAATGGGAGATATTAGTATGAGTGTATGCTCAATATTACAAACCAATTCTTACCAGTTTTTTTATTTCCATAATTAAATGATAATATTATTCAAAGACACTCAAGAAGTTGATGCTACTCAAATACCATTAAATCATTTTTCACTTGCCTAAAAATCTCATCACAATATAAATTATTTAATTATTACTATTGAAAAGAACTTTATTAGATGTTTTCTGAATAACCAACCTTAGAGTTAGAGGTTAAATAAGGTTGTAGGTTAATTTAAACCTAAATGTTAAATCAAATACTACTTTAGCATTATGTATTTTTATATTTTTTTCTAACAAGCTTTCATTTTTCAGACATATATTTCTTTTTTTCTTCCATTTTGGTGTACTTTTTTACTTTTATTTCTCCTAGAATCTTTATTTTTCATTTTTCCCATAATTTCTTTTCATTAGTTTGTTTTTATGTTTAAATAACAAGTTGGTTGATATTGCTTTTGTTATGCTTAGTTCTGCTAAATCTTCTTAAACCAGTCTGAAACATTTGCGATCTGTTTTTCTAGAATTGAGAAATCCAAAGATCAATTTGTGTAGTGAATCTACAAGTATTACTATTCACTCTGGAGACAACTGTAGAAATTCTTATTTTTCTCATTGTGTCAGAAAGTAATTCTATTTTATTATACATATCTTCAATGGAAGTTAGTTTAAGTTAATTTTTTTTTTTTAACTTCAAATTTAATAATTTTCTAAAGATTTTTCTTTCCTTCTTTGTTAGATAATACATTATTGCTTTGTTATTCATGATAAAGTTTTCTCTGTCTAGGATTCTGTTTTTACTACTATGTTGAAAAGTTTAATTTAGTGTTGAAAAAGAGAAATGTTTTATTGTATGTATCTTAAAAATCGGGAATGAAAATTTACATCTGTGTTCTCGATTTTATTGTGCTCTTTTCCATTGCATTCCAACAGATTCTGCTAGATTCTTAAAATGTTCTATTTTCTCAATATCATAATTATTGATTTTTAGATTTTCCAGTGCACTGTTAATATTGTTGATAATTGTACATCAATTACAAATCAAGACAATTATACATCAGTCATTTATTCCTATTTTAAATCTGGAGTATTTTGTTTAAGTTCTTGCTCCATTTCCTGACAATGTTCTCAAATGTATGGTTGAACAATAGAGGTGAAAGTCCATCACCATTCCTGATTTCAGTATTAATAAGAAAAGGATCTGTTAATTTTCCCATGAATTTTACCTTTGAGTAAGTGTCAGTTAGAGTGGCTTTTATGATGTTTGTCTGTCACCTACAACAAGTTTATCAAAGATATGATTAAAGAAAATCTGATTATGGAGTTATATGTTTTTGGGGAACAGATAAAAGTTATTACATGTGTTTTGTTCGAAAGTTTGAGATAATTCATAATTTTTTCTGCACATGATCTCCTTTTTCTAAAACCATCTTGATTTTCTTCTAATTGTGGTTGAGGTTGGTTTAAGATAGCTTTTATATTTTTTTGTAAGTTACTTTCAAGAAAGAAATGCCTCTATAGTAGTTTGGCTCTGTCTTTGATCTCTTATTGTAAAGATGTTGAATAATCTCTGATTTCCATTTATCAGTAACTTTTCTTTATCCTAAATATCCTTAAGATATAAACAATGTATTAATTAAAGAAGATATAGCATTAATGTTTTCTTTTTCTTTCTAGAGTTCTGCCATAATTAAATTTTCACCCAACGCTTTGTTAGTTTTAAGGTCTGAGGTTAGTTCTTGCACTTTTCTTTTGTTGTCTTCATTTATTGGGACATGAACGTTCACAAGAAAGTAAGTTTTACTTGTACTATTGAAAGTTAAAGTTGACAGTCTTTCAGTTGGGTTGTTAAAATCACTTATTTGAATCATGGATATTTTTATTTATTATGAAATGTGTGCTGAGGGATGGGAATGATTTCATTACCCTTTTACCAACTTTACTTTTGTAGATTCTAAAAGCTTCAGAATCAAAGATATTTTCATCTGTGAATCTGGTCCCTTGAAGTGCAAGACCATAAAGTTATGTTTTAACGGTGACGATAAGGTGATTTAGTTTGCCAGTTTTCTAAGAATGGAATTTTCCTTCAAAGTTGCTCAAGATATTGGTTTTCTGTATTTAATTTTTCTAAGAAATTCCAGATCCAACCTTGAGTAATGTCACATGCTCCACAGAATCCGATAGTCTGTATATGGACATTTGTGTGGTGGATTGTCCACCTGGTCTAATTTTCATTTTAACATCAAGCTCAATCGTAGTTGATGAAGTTTTGAGTATATCCAAAAAGATCTTCAAAATATACAAGGAAACATGTGAGGCCTGGGGGTTTTATCCTTTTTAGTTCAGAAAAACAATTGAATTTCTGATTGAGCGACACCTTGTAAGGGCCTGAACCTCCAGACAAAGTCCTCATGAAAATGAAAAGAATTTCCACTCCACCATTTCAGAGAGTAGTCGCTCATTAACTGGTTACATAAAACTAAAAGTATTAAATGTTAAAGATTTAAAATATTAATTTGTATAAACTTCTGAAACAGTATAAACTAAATGATTATTGAAAAACAAATATTATTTAGTTAAAAATACATAATAACTATTAAATGGAGATATTTTAAACTTTACCTTTCTTATTTAAACAAATGAATCATTACATTAATGGAGGCATAGAATAATTAATGGAGACTTCAATTGCCCCCACTTACATCAATAAAGAATTCAGCTCGTCTGACCATTGATACCCGAACACATTCAATTATTCTACTTATTATTCTAATTTATTGACAACAATAACAAGTGGGACATGAACATTTAACATAAAATAATACCAAGAATTCCTTGAAGACCTTTAATTACATAGTTCTCAATTCAAGTGAAGTGTTTATTGATGTGACTTGCATCAAGCTCTCATGGTCTTCAAATGCCATTTTAAGTATCAATAGTAATAATAATAATAGTTGTATGTTTAAAAAAATAGTTTGTTATTAAAAATGACTTAAGATTATTATCAAACTCGTTTAAATAAAAACGAATTCTTATTAGTCTTTATGTAAATCGTTAATACTAAATTAATTCACATAATTTTATTTATTTTTCATAACAGGTCTGCAAACATTATGTAGATTTACAGACGAACATGGGCCGATATTTTCTTTTTGGGCTGGTAACAAACTGCTGATTGTATTATCTGGTTTGAATGAAATTCAAGTATGACTTTTTTTCTTATGCAAGTGTAATTAGTATTAAGGAAATAATGAAATGGGAGCATATTAATCTGAAAATGTCAAAAAGTTTGTTTTTTGACAAGTGATGCAGCTAATTACAATCAAAATTAATAAATCTGTATTAGTTATACACGTGTACCGCTGTCAGGATTATCACATGAATGACTTATTTACCTACAGCGTTCTGAAATTCATGTAGAAACTATATTTATTTATTTGTATATTTTTTTTTGTTATATTTTTATTTATTTTGTATAGTTTTCATAAAATATTAAAATTCCATTATTAGACATTTACTCAATAATTACAACTGGCTGATACCTAATTACATTAATTTCTTTTTTTTTACGAAAATCGAGTTTAATGTCACGCCTAACCAAAATTACTCCCGGTTGAAATAAAATGTTACGGAATTTTGTTGAAGTAGTGCATAAAATATACACCACTGTGGACGTAATTAATAATAAGAAAACGAAATTGTAGAAGATAATAAATCTATCAAATTGTTGCATAACTTTTCCCCGAATCTCACTAGTTTATTTGTTCGAGTAATTACTTACTTCAATAAGTTGCCCGATTTGGTGTAATATTATACAACAAGGCTAAAAAAAGTATTTTGTATCCCCCTTATCGGTTAGGTTAGGTAAGATAAAGTCGAAAATTAGGCAAAACCAGAGTTGTATATATATTTAGCAATTTATATAATTTTACAAATATTTGTGCCAAATTTTACCTTTTTAATCAACGAGTTTTCAAGATAGGAGGCAAAAACTGTAGAAATAATTATTGAATACGGAAGGATATTCAACATTGAAGTTGTCTAAATTAAAACTTGGAATTGTAAATAACGTAATAAGCACATTCTTCATACTGAAACAACTTTCTACGACTACTACTTAAAAAAAAAAAAAAAAAAAAAATTAAAAATGACTAGAAAATACCTCCCTATTTTTATTTTATCCAAAATTTAATGCCGTTAGTGTTTCGTACATTTTTTGCCCCAGTAATTGTTTCAGCCATTTTCTTAAAATTTATGTTGAGCAACAGATTGTGAAGGGGTGGATAGGACTCGCCTCTGTTTTAATTAAGGGAAACAGTGGCATTAGATCGCGCAGTGTCCGAATACCACGGCGTGTGCGATTTGTGAAGCGGAGGGCCACTGGACGTTGCGGTGTACAACCTAAAAATGAAGGTCCTACAATTAAGCACTACTAACCGTAGCCGTTGGTCTCGCGACGGCTACGATGACAATATCAACAGAAGTTGATGTTGTAGTCATTTCGGAACCGAATATAGCGGTAGTAAGTAATCCGGGATGAATAGTGGATAACAATAGAGCCGCGGCTATAGGTTTTCCGAAGATAGGAATCTCGGTTGGGAAGTTTGGAACCGGTAATGGTTTCATGCGGACCGGCCTTGGAGAGATAGTGGTTTTTTCTGCGTACCATTCTCGAACGTGGGTATTGATGACCTTAATGAATTCCTTGAAGACCTGAGTGAAATAATTTTGAGTTTTAGGGGTAAAAATATACTCCTCTCGGGGATTTTAATGCGAAATCACCGGGACTTACGGGAACAGCCCGAAACAGAAGAGGCCAGTATTTGGCGGAGAATATTAATGCATTGGGGCTGACATGAGTAAATACTGATGAGCCCACGTTTTGGAGAGGGCAGTCGAGTTCCGTGTTAGACTTAACTTTTACCTCCGAGGAACATTTTGCGGAGTTATAAAAATCTTTGTAAATGTTACATTTAATTAGATATTAAGGTAACTGTAATCTTGAAAATGATGTTCTTTAAAAGAAAAAGAAATACTGCTATTTACTGGCTCTAAATCAACAAAGCATTAGAAATCTGAAAAAATGAAGATCATAAGAATCTATAACTGTTGCACTGTAAATACGTTTTAATGGATGAATTTTAGTTTTTGTTGTATTTTTCAATGGTGTCATTTACAACACTTAAATATTATTAATAATTATTATTCATTATTCAGTATGTATTAGAAGTAAATTATGAAAAACATTATTAATAGACCTGAAGGACTTATTCAATACAATTACCTGAATTTGATGATGTTAATTATATTAATACCATACAATTCATTTTTCAGACAATACTGACGAACAATACACTGTTAACAAAATCAGAGTTTTATGATTTTATGAAACCGTGGATTGGAACTGGACTAATTACTTCGAGTGGTAAGTTAGCTTAATAAAACCTGTGAATGATTACATATACTACATAATGTATGATTTACCTTTACTTAATCGTAATTCTATCATTTGAGCTCACTTGACTGAATTCAGTGGTCCAACAGCTTTACTGTATCACCGGTTAGATCTGTTTGGCCAAAACAATACAGATTATATAAACCTATTTACCACTACCGACCTGAGAATTATATCAGAATATTCACTTTCCCCCCTTCTTTTTTTGTTTAATGTGAGAGGTTTTATTAGATTGTAAGTGAATCCCAGTCAAATTTAGCAATGTTGAAGTCACCTTTCCTTAACATGACACCACCACCATGTGTTCCAATTACCAGGGAAATATTCAGATGTAATTGAGTAGCCGTTCAATGCGGTTTCGGTTAAGATTATGCACGATATGAAGATCCAGGTATGACGTGAATTAGAGTCACAAGGACACATCCCTGGGCCGTGTATACTTGAGTGGATGTCCGGCCCAGGGATGTAGTGAGAAAAAAAAAAGGTACGACGTGAATAACTCGTCGTGCTTTATTCGCATATTATGTTAGAACATTTTTAATTCCTTACGTACATTATTTTTACTAGCTCTATTGCCCTTCTCTGGGATTCCGTTATCCTTAATTTTTTCGCCGTTATTATCTTCCTTATAAATGCAGGGTGAGATACACTGGTTTGTCTGGAATTTTTTCCACCATCACCCCATTCGGTTGCCCTAAAGCATAAGACAGAATGTCCGTGCCACAAACGGCTAATGTGTATCAAAACGGTTTAGCTACCAATATCCTAATTAGCTCCTAAAGCTTACGTAACTGCGTGAGCGGAATAAGCGTGATGCTCTACACCACTTGCTTGCGTGTCCCACCGCTCACTTGTCTTATATTACTAAAATGGGTAGGCGCACCCCGTCTACATACTAAAATATATGACTGTCAATAAATTAAAATTTATTCCGTCAAGGATAATAATTTGCTGCCAACCCTAGGTCGCTGAATGCCAGAAATTACCTGTACACCATTGTACAGCGGTTGGAGCTACATTTGACCGATAGCCAGCCATTTCTCGAGGGTAGCTTCCTACAGCAAGCGGTAGGATTCTTATAACCCTTCAACTGTTGTTGCCGGTTAAACAAAGCAACAGCATCAAGGAACTCCCATACGGTCCGACAATGAGGCTCACGCCAAATTGACTCGCCGCTTATGAGCGGCCAATTTTCCCCTTGACCTCTAAGTTCCAGGGTGTCCTGTGTTCTGGATCCCCCAAGAGATGGGCAGTCGAAAATCACGTGTTCGTTCGACTGGACCTCCCCGCAAACGCACAGCTCATTAGCTGCCAGGTGAACCGAAACAAATATTGGTTCAAATTCGCGTGGTTGGAGAGCACTTGGACTCCCGTTGCCCTTAAAAACGAACTAAAGGGGTACCATCCCCCCAAGTCCTGTATAAATTTATACAAGGACCTACCCTTAATCGTGGGGTGCCATTCTTCCTCCCATGCTTATATCGGGAAGCTGTAAAACCTCTTCCGCAAACGGGAGATGGGCAACTGTTCGAAATTTAGAACCGGTGCATTGCGATCACCGTTCCGCTCCGGTACAGGTCCGGCTCGAAACTGCGTCTCAAATACCACGGCGTCTCTACCTCTACTATTGTAGCCATAACAAACCACATTAGGACATATGCCCTGATGTGTTCTTGCATATTTCATTATTTTATCAAAAAAAACTTGTGAAGTAAAACGATATATTAAAAAAATACAGAAGTAACAATAAGAAATCTAAATGCTAGCACGACGAATTTTAATTAGTCTGCGGCTGCTATTTTGTTTTTTTCTTGTGTATAATTGGTGATAAAAATTAAATGAATTGTAATTATCATTTTCCAGTTTAGATATCACTAGAATACAGAAAGAGTTTTTTAATTGAGAATTTTTTTTAAGAATTACAACACTTTGAAACTAAGGTCTATATTTTTATAGGTGAGGGGAATTTAACCTTTTAAAGTTTGTTAACAAAGCGATTCAACAGTGAAGTATTATTAAAAATGAATGACATTTAAACATCCTTTTTATAATTGGTAACTGAAAAGTAATTGCCTATTTTAAAATACATATAAATTATTCATTTATGATACGTAATTTTTATCTCAAACTTATTGTGTTTGATTTTTAAAGTATGAGAATATAATTTGAGAATTTAATATGTTTATATTTGCCTTACCATTCAATTATAAAATTCGATATGGAGTTATGGGAGAACACGCTGACTTGGTATGAATATTAGTCAGATCTTTTTAAAAGCATATTCTTTATTAGAGCCTCCGGAATTCTGGATCTCTGTTAGCCTCCGGAACCACCGTAAGATAGTACTTCAGAGGCCGAACTGAGGATGATATGTATGAAAGTTAATGAAATGCCGTCTTGTACAACCTCAGGTCGACCATTCCTGAGACGTGCTCTTAATTGAAACCCAACCACCAAAAAAACCGGTATCCACGATCTATCCACGGATTCATATCCGTATAAAAGGAATCGCCTTTACCAGAATTTGAACCTTAGAACTATCGACTTCGAAATCAGCTGATTGACGATTACGAGTTAACCAATAGACTAGCCCGTGAGTTAAAAATATCCTCTGGAATGATGAACTGGTATTTCTCATAGGAGGATCAACTTCCAATCTTGGGCAGGTAAAGATCCTCTTGTTATTTTTGAAAAAATGCAGAATCGTCTCAAAGTAACGGTGTAGTGTGGGATGACTTCGGACATGATTGTGGGTCCACTCGTTCTTTTTGATACCATTTATGCTGAAAGGTACCTTACCGTGTTGCAATATGAAATCTGGTCACTTATCAGTTTTTGGGAGAATGTTGAAAATTTGATTTGCGTGTAAGATTTAGTCGTTCATTAATGGCTCAGCGCCCACTTTCCCGAAAGATGGAAGGGAAGGGTCGTCGTGGTCTGTGTGAGTGGCCAGCCATGCATCCTGACTTAACACCCTGTGAAATTTTACTTTGGGTCTGGTTAAACAGCAATTTTACAGTACCAAACCAAAGATCTTGGAAAAACTTAAAGGGCGAATACAAGAAGTTACGACTTCCATTCCTGCTGAAAGAGAATGGAAAATGATGAAACCATTCCATTTCTGGTCAAGATTTCCTGGTAAATTAGGAGATGCTATTCCTGAGCGGTTCGAGTAGCTGGTAGTGAAATCTGGTCCACTTATCAAATTTTCAATAGAACTTCATGGTAAATGCTTTCCTCTCGTATGCATTTTTTGTAAAAATTATAATTAATGAATAAAGTATAAGTATTTTGAAATGAGGAGTTACTTTTCAATCACTCATAATATATATATATTATTTATTTTAAGGAACATTTTTTGTATACTATATGTTCATAAATTAAAATTTATTTAATATTATTTAAAAATTATTTTATTTTGAGTAAATGAATATAATAAATAATTAAATTGTTATAATAAATTAATGTTTTATTTATTTACTAACCAACTAAGTTTTAATTAAATTCATATTATTTTAGGTGAGGAATGGCATAGGCAAAGAAAAATCTTAGCCCCTGCATTTCAGTTTAAGATACTGCAAAGGTTTATTGTTAATTTCTCATCAAATACTAATACCCTAGTTCATACATTAAAAAATGAAGTTGGTAAACCTGGATTTGACATCACAGAATACATTTCATGTTGTTCGTTAAATATTATATTTGGTAGGTAATATATAAGAAATGTTTTTTAATTATATGTTTAAAAATGCAATCAAGCACAAAACATCTAGTTGAATGAAGTGCAATGTACTTAGTTATTTCTTCTACCTCTACAAATGTGTTCAACTGCCTTTTAAAGAGGTGCTATGCTAAAGAGAAGCATTGGCACTTCTCACGTGGATCTTATACGACTTGATTTCAGCATTTTTAATTCATTACTGAAGAGCAAATTGCATTCAGAAATTGAATCACAATAAGGTATCACTATGATTATTTTGTTTAAAAATAATAATGAATGTAGATTAAATCCACAAAATATTAACTTTATACAAAAAATGGATATATAATATATTATGTATTATAAAACAGAATAAAAGTAATTAAATGTTTTATGTGCAACATTTTAAAATTAACGCTTAAACATTTTTAGTTGTTAGTTGTGTAGAAGGTGAATTGCATCATTGTGAAAGTTACATTGGTGATTCCACTGCTTGGTTGAAAGTTTTTTCTTTCATATATAATGCAAGGAAATTATGCCTAGGAATTATGCATTAGATTATGCAATACTTGCATAATTTAAGGCATAATCTTATTACACTATCTTTTCATAAAAACTGATTCTTCCATGTCTTCCTAAATCATCTCAAATGTCTACTTTCTCGGAAGCATTCATTAATCTGACAGGCTATGCTTTATAGATTCCTATATTATATCACTACCATTTTCCCCCATATACCTCAATCCTACTCTTTATTGGTTGGAGATTCAGTTCATTTCTGTTTCAGTTCACATTTAATTTTACTGTCTAATTTGGTAAAACCAGCCACTGACCTAAGGAGCCCCATCTTGATGATCTGTATTCTTTGTTTATGGAAGCTTGTCAACCCTAAGCCACACTGTCATAGATAGGAACTGACAAATTCATAATATTTCATTACTCTGATCTAATTTTATTTTTCAATGAACTATTGTATTGCCATTCAACCTATTAAAACATTCAACCTTTTTAAATATGTAAAATTAATCAAGGTAAGTTAAGTTACATCATAGAAATTGAAGGATGAAACTTGCTCTATTATTATATTTTCTATAATTATATTTGAATGTACAGAGCATTGATCATCTAATGCCATTACTTCAGATTTTTCTCTGGAAATTGTTGTCATTACTATGTGTGTTCTTATGAAATATATATATTGCAAGCTGTAGTTTCTTATATGACAATCTGGTTGTCAGAAAACAGTAAAATTTAGATGCTTCCTGTAACTCCAAAATTTTATGTATAAAACAATATCTGTGTAATCTACCCACATTGGGTGTTGCCTAATATATATTTAATAATATCAGAAATAGACTGCATCCATGTCTTAAACCATGATTTACATCTTTCAATTTCTTATTATTCCCTGTTTTTGAAATCCTTGGATCTTTATACATACATAAAGACCACTCAACTGGATAGTTTCAAATTCCTCTTCTCAACAAAGTATCAAATAGTATCTTCCTAAACAACTTATTGAAAGACTTAGCACTGTCCACAAACAGAAAGTGAATCTATTAAATTCTCTTTTTTTTAATGATTCATATTAGGATGAAAAAATTATCTCAACAGGACCTCCCCGTTCTAAAATCCAACTGTTCTTAATTATGATTGCTTCAATTAATGGTCTCAATCCCTTCTTTACAATCTTGGAAAATATTTTAAAACTACATTTAGCAAGCTTGTTCCTCTGTAGTTTGAACATGTATTTCAAACATGTATTGTAGTTTGAAGATGTATTTCCTTATTTGAAAGTAGCGCTTCATTGGTGGCTGTAATCGACCAGTCATAAGCAACTATACATAATCACTACCCACCTCTTTCCTTTTTCTTATTCTTGATATCTTCTTCCAAATTTCATATTCTATGGAAGTAGGTTAGACTCTGGAAGGTCTGTATTGAGAACAATGGGTTGAACCAGAATATTATTGAGGTGTTGTAATAAGAAGGTTATGAACTGATCTGAAGTCTCCTATGGTGATTACAAATAAGACTAATATTTGAGGAATCTCATAATCTCTTCTCATAAAAAAATATAACATAATCTTTTAATCCACTAATACATAAATCTCTAGGTAATTCATTCCTGATTACGATAAGACTTCTTTTTAAAAATCTTGCTTATGTTATGAAGAAGTGCATTAAATTTGTTATTTATGTAAGTGATACATTCTTTTACTTACAAAATAACAATAAATACATAATAATAGTGATAAATCATTTTTTTAAATATATATATATATTTCGTATTTCAGGCATAGTATCGACTCCATATTGTTTGTTATAAATATTGTCGCGTATTCGCGGCTCAACTATATTATTGAGAGAACTAACAAACTAAAAATTTTATAAATACAATTATTTATTTAAAAACGTAGAAGATAATATAATACTAACAATAACATCAATAATAATAATAATAATAATAATTACGCTCACAAATATGAGGGGTAGGTGGGAAATAAAATACCATTCCCGAACCAAAACAGAAACCAAATCCGGACGCGTCTGTTCTCGTAGTGGGCGGCGTTTCGGTTAGCGTTTGTTCTCGTAGCGGGTGGTTGTACTTGGGGTATCGGAGACGCGATCGCAGGAGCTTATCCTTTATACTCATTTATTTTATAATGGAGAAAAGTCGATTAAATGAAAATGACTGGGGCGGTAGGCTGTTACAGGCTGTCATCTTTCGGAACCGTCGTGACACTCAGCCTGAGTTAGAGAATGCTGAAGCGAGGGGCGGTGCTTCACCTGACAACACCACAAGAACGAACATGACAGGACAAGTTTTGACTCAGACCGAGCACGGGGTAGCTGGACGAAGAGGCAGCCCCTGATACTCAAATATGAAATCAGAATAAAATCTCACCTGGTGAAAGTGTTGCTGGAATTTTTTTCCGGCCTTCTGAAACTGGAAAACCCTGACAATACATGCCATGGACAAGAGAAATGAAAATCACTGTAATGCACTGTTACGACTGCTGTTACTGCTACTGGAATGCCATTACTGCTAGGACGAGATCCTGTTTCCCATAACATGCAAAATGCCGTACTAAAAATTCTTGCATTTGGAATCATGCCATAAGGATAACGTTGTCGATAATCTTCAACAGCGGTCCTAGCACTGCCTTCACACACACCATAAATAAACATCATATCGACATATTCTTCATTCGGAAATAAGTATGGAATTATTACTTCAATAACCAGCCAAATTCAAAATGGTTATGCAGTAGAGTGTCTACTTGTACTAACAAGAAATTGCACTAATGAAGTGAAACTCGAATGTAAGATTATAAAACACAATTACAATTCAAAAAAACATAATTGTCGGGGGGCAGTTGTTGTGCATTGCCAACGTATGAAATAAAAATTACTCCCACAAAAATTATTATATTATTTTGATTTAAACAAAAATCATACAGTAGATTTTAATAGAACTTAAAACACTGTTACGATCGTTGATTTAGTACTATCCTATAAAAAATAATTTATTTTGAAATTTCTTTTATTAATTTTGAATACCAGGAATTTCTGTGTTTTTATAACTTTTCCCCAGTTTTAAAAAATAAATCGTTTATTGACAAAATTCATTTTCCAGTTAAAATGTAGCTATGTATTGCTCTAAATAAAAGTCCCACTTTATTTAACTGTTATACTTTCTGTTTACTTTATTTATACTATTCTGTTTAGAATTAAAATTCTTACAAGTTTTATTAGTTTCTTCTGTTCATTGACAATTTAACATACGAAAAAAGTGCGTTTTCGCCGGTTTTCTAAAAAAAATTCCGAAGTTACTATTCTCGAAATCATTTTTTTTAGTTTGTCAGATTGAATTTCATATGAAAACCATGGAATTAGTTTACACTTTTGCGTCCTAAGAATTTCTGTGTGGCTTCATTTCACTGGAGAAGATTAAATCTGGGCGAAATTTTTTGCCAGCCGTAACTCGTTAACGAAGCATTTCCTTACCCATGTATATATTTTTTTTTCTTTATTTTTACATCTAGAATGAGTTGCTAAAGTATCTCCATATCGTGGTAAACCACTCTATATATTTAGATATATACTTTCTAGTAGATACCACGTATTGAAGCAAATGTATATACATACCAAGCCAATTATTATTTGTGATCTGAATGAGTTAAAAAACAATTTGTATGCAAAAATGTAACCAAAAATTCTTAAGAATTTTTATCAAAAGTCCATGAATATCGTCAGAACGATGAATTTTAAATTCACTAAAAATATTAAATTCAGGATTTTTTATTTATTTAAAAGGATTAAAAAGTAGGAGAATCTGTTGTACCTTGGATCACTTTTTCATATTTATTTTTTACGCTCCACTGTAGTGCGAAATGTGTCATTTTAGAGGTTTCTAGTGGTTTTTCATCCCTTTTTTATATCATGGAATGTAGTTTTTTCACAAATAACTTGCTATAAATACTTTTTTTAACTATTTTAATATTTGAAACATAATTGAGCATGGTACATTATGCTCGTGTACCTTTTTTTTGATGGTCAGAAAAATGCCATTTACGCACGCCCCATAAATGGGGCATTGTCGGACTGGCGCAGGTTCCGCTAGATGTTGTTAAGAGCGTCTGGTTTGCTTGGCATTTCTCCCGCCACCACCCCATTCGGTCGCCCTAAAGCATAAAACCGAATGTATCTGCCAGAAACGGCTAATGAGCTTCGAAACAGTTTAGCCACCTAAATAGCTCCTTTCCCTTTCTTATTTCCTGTTTAGCCTCCGGTAACTACCGTTTAGATAATTCTTCAGAGGATAAATGAGGATGATATGTATGAGTGTAAATGAAGTGTAGTCTTGTACATTCTCAGTTCGACCATTCCTGAGATGTGTGGTTAATTGAAACCCATCCACCAAAGAACACCGGTATCCACGATCTAGTATTCAAATCCGTGTAAAAATAACTGGCTTTACTAGGACTTGAACGCTGGAATAGCTCCTAGAGCTTACCTAACAGCACGGGTAGACTCGTAAGCCGGTGGTAACATACATCACCGGCTTACGTTTCCCAACCGCTTACTTGTCATGTATTGTCATTACTTGTCATGGGTAGGCGCACCCCATCAACTATTAAAAATATATATGACATCCATAATATAATATATTTCGTCTAGGAAGCAATTCGCTGCCACGCCTATGTCGCTGAATACCAGCAAGTACTTGTCACCATTTTATAGCGCTTTGAGCCACAATAATTGGTTGGTGGTCAGCCATACTCAAAGTTAGCTTCCCAAGGCAATGCGGTAAGAGTATTTCCTTAAGTAAACTACAACTACGGATTCCAGTTGAACAAAGCAACCGCATCTAGAAAATCACATACGGTCCGACAATGAGGCTCTCGCCACATTGACTTGCAGCTTGTGAGTGGCCAATTTTCCCCTTGACCTCTAAGTTCCAGGGTCGCCCGGTCTCTGGCCCCCTCCAAGATCAGGGCAGTCAAACAACAGGTGTTCATTTGACTGCTGGACCTCCCCGCAGACGCACAGCTCATGAGCTATCAGCTGCCACGTGGATCCGAAACAGATATTGGTTCAAGTTAGAGTAGTTCGTGAGCACCCGGGCACCCGTTGCCCTTAAAAACGAGCTCGAGGCATACCATCCCCCCAAATCCAGTGTAAACTTAAACAAGGATCTTCCCTTAGTCGTGATGTCTCATTCAAGCTGCCATGCTTCCATTGTGAGGCTCTGCAGCCTCTTTCGCAGGCGAGAGATGGGCAAAAGAACGAAATTTAGATCAGGTAAATTGCGATCACCCTTCCGCTCCTGTACTGGCCCGGTCGAAACCGCAACGCAAATGCTTCGGCCTCCCTACCACTTCGCAACTTCCACATGGCCGCCCGAACTTTCACCAAATCGATTGTGAGATCCTTTCCTAATAGAGTGGTAGCCTCGTAGGAGATTGTTTCAAAAACACCAGTGCATACAATTAAGGCTCTGCGTTGGGTACTCCTTAAATTTTGAATATGAGCTCGATTTCTGTCCAACTTATACGGCTCACAGGAGACTGTCCATCCCCCCTCGCTCTCCGGTCCAATTCTTCACCTTCTGGAATACTTAGGAATTTCTCAGGCTATTCTGTCCTCACCTGACTCCTTACTCATAATCATACGGGTGACTAAACGGGAAATGGAATCCCATGATTCCTCATTGTAAAGCATCTTCTCTATTATATACTCCAGTGTGAGAAGACTCAGATGTCTGTAATTATAACGCTAGGGTTCCCAATGTAAAACGTGGAACACAACGTGTTCCACCGCATCCAGGTCTCCACAATATGGAAACGCGTTATCATCCACACTCTTAAAATTGTGGAGATATTGGCGGAAACTGCTGTGGCCCGTCAGGAACTGTGTGAGCTCGTAGCCGAGTTCACCAAATTCCCTCAGTCCCAGGTCTTAACCTCATTAATCAAGCGTCTAGTCCACGCATCGGTGGACGCTTCACTCCAACGGAACTGCCATCGCTCTAACAAAAGGTCGTACCCCTCGCTCAATTAATTTAATTTATAAAAATAAAATATCTCAAGTTATTTTAAAGCTGTACATACTGAAACAATTATCCTAATAAAGTATAGTTGGTCTAGTAATAACTGAAACATGTATAGACTCTGTTATGCATGAACCATCACTCAACACATGACAAAATTGAAATTCAAGTTTTTTTTATATGATTCCTACCTTATATATTTCCTCTGAAAATAGTCCACTTCAAAATTAGAAACATTACTGTGTTACATACGAAATACATAATTATTAATTTTATTGGCTTACGCTTATTTTTTCAGAAACTGCAATGGGAGTGAAAATTAATGTTCAACTAGAAGAGAAGAAAACAAATGAAATTCTTCACGCAGTTACTAAGTATTAAAATTTTATTTAGTTTAGAAAATATTTTTTAAATATCTGATCCAACACCAAACATTTAAAAAAATTAAATATATATATATTAAAATAAAAACAATTACAAGGTTTAAATAATTTATGTATTTCAATATTTCAACATAAATTACTACTACTAGTCAAGTTTTTCTTATTCCACTAGTTCATTAATTACATATTTACGTTGCTGTGTTTTACTGTATTTATTTTTTTTAGTGTAAGGGATTTACATTTTTTATTGATTTCTAATAATCAATTTTTTCTACAGTTGAAAGTGACAGTTTATTTTCTTCAATGTGACCAGTGTTATTAATTTTTTGTTATAGTATGAATGCAGTTGCAAATATTCCTAAAAGTGGTTCTTAAATTTTCAACTTAAAATTCGTAACTGTATTTTTACATTATAGTAAAATGTGTATTTTACTACTCAAAATTTTATAAACTCCTTTTTTACAGATAATCGAGTAAAACATGTTATTAATTATTTTATTTTATCTTATTTCACCTTTTTACTTCCTTGTACGAAGTAAAGGAAGTGTTGCGATCGCGAACATTTCGGTTTACATATTTCACCGGAAATATCCTTTTTGGCCATCCCTGAATCCATTTTGACTTGTTTCAGCGTGACGTCTGTACGTATGTATGTGTGTATGTACTTGCATAACTCAAAAACAATCAGCCGTAGAATGTTGAAATTTTTTATTTAGCACTGTTGTAATATCTAGCTGTGCACCTCTCTTTTGGATTGCAATCGAAATTAAAATTAAAATTTTAATTAATGAAAAATTTTGATTTTAAAAGAAAGGCATATCGTTCGAATAACACTTCATCTCCTTTTTTGTTTTTTTAACTTGTTTTTGTTTGTATATTTTAACTTTCATTTTTTTTAATTTAAATATATTGATTTAATTATCAGTAACCCGTGATTGTGAAAAATGTTTTACAATAAATAATAATTCAATGATTATAAAAAAAGATGAAAAAATTATTATTGAAATAAAATTTTATGTACTTTTAAAAATGTGTAAATGTAATTTATTTGGAGAAACATTTGATTATTTAATACTAATTGAAAATTATAATTTAGAATCTTATTTTTTGGATTTTCTTAGTAAATTCGTATAAAAATTGAATATTTATTTTTTTTAAAATCATTTTATTTAATTATTTGTCAGAAAAATAAAATACATTTTTGAATTATATTCAATTTAAAGTGATTTTGAAAATATTTTTCATTGTGCGTAATATGCACAAGATTTCTGGTGTACATTTCAAATTTCTAGTGTACACTGTATAAATAAAGATTAATAATAATTAAAGTACTCCGTTTAGTGAAATCCTTAATGCTGGTTACAAATATTAATTTCGACCTTAAGCTGTAAAATAATCAATTTTTATTATTGGTTTATTTGGTAAACAATTTATTTAAAGGGTAATCGAGAGACTTTTACTCTAACTTAATGTTCCAGGTAAGATTATTGAATTAATAATTCTATAAATATTTGATGTTAATAAAAACTAATATTTTAGCAATTGTGTAATCTCACTTTCAAATGAAGTGCGAAAAAATGTGTATATGTAATTAAATAGATGTACAAGAAAGTCTTGTGGTGTCCACATCAGAATTATTTATATTTTAGTTCATATGTTAGAATTGAAATTTTTTTAATAATCATTCTTTTGGTTACCTCATATAGAATCCAATCAAACTTTGCTTTATAATAAACTAGTTCAAAATGTTTTCAATTTTCTATAACCATCCTCAGTAAATAAGGTTGCTGTTTTCACGTTGGCATAAACTGATATTATTATTTGTGGTTTGTTTTTTTTTTAAATAAAAGAAGCCAGTGTGTATGATTTGAATTATATCTATCCATTTCATATATCGTTTTTGTGTTTCTATAAGTTTATATATTTCAAAATATTCACGTTTGTTAAGATGTGGTACTTCTTTTTGTACTTTCTGATATCAAGGTTCTCATCAATGGTGGTGTATTATTTTTTTTCTTTATAAGGTGGTTAGCAAATGTGACTATGTTGTGATGTGGGGCTTTATATTTTTCACTATATTTTTGTGTAAAACTGTATCCTGCTTGATCTAAGTAGACAGTACTGTGCAATCGGAAACATAAGAATTTTTAAATTTGGGGTTTGTATGGTGATTATTCTCTTTCCGCATAATTATCCACCAAGATTGACAAAGATCTTAATATTCAACATGAACACACAAAAGAAGTATATTTTAATACACTTGAACATTATGAAATACATTTTTTTTGTCTTCAGTCATTTGACTGGTTTGATGCAGCTCTCCAAAACTCCCTATCTAGTGCTAGTCGTTTCGTTTCAGTATACCTGCTACACCCTACATCCCTAACGATTTGTTTTACGTATTCCAAACGTAGCCTGCCTACACAATTTTTTCCTTCTACTGCCCTTCCAATACTAAAACGACTATTCCAGGATGCCTTAGTATGTGGCCTATAAGTCTGTCTCTTCTTTTAACTATATCTTTCCAAATGCTTCTTTCTTCATCTATTTACCGCAATACCTCTTCATTTGTCACTTTATCCACCCATCTGATTTTTAACATTCTCCTATAGCACCACATTTCAAAAGCTTCTAATCTTTTCTTCTCAGATACTCCAATTGTCCAAGCTTCACTTTCATATAAAGTGACACTCCAAACATATACTTTCAAAAATTTTTTCCTGACATTTAAATTAATTTTTGATGTAAACAAATGAAATACATAAACGTACAAAAATATACAACAGTAATATAAATTAACAGACATTATTCAAATCACACACTCACTTTTTGAACACATTATTAATACATAACTAATTCGAAAAAACCTGCCAGCAGTAACGTCAACTAATGTCAGTATGAGAACAACAAAACCAGTCACTGAGGAATATTACATAGACAACTGAAAACACTTTGAAATAAGTCTTTTAAAAATATTTTCTTATACAAATTAGTTTGATTAGTCGTTAAAGAAGTTCAAACTGCAATTAATATAATTACTTATCGTTATAGATAAAATATAGTAAATATTCTATTAACATCAGGAATTCATTAATTTTATTTTCATGTTTAAAATGACTTGTTTTTAACAATACCGTAATTTTTTTCTCTTTGTAAATTTTATGTATTTTCTAAATATATCTACGTCTTCAACCAAATATTTAGAGATGTTCAGTGTTTTTAATCTTTTTCTATTTCTTTGAACTGTGTGATTTTTGTGGTTATGTTTTTATAAAAAATAGTTATTTGTTATATCAATCTGCGGTTGTACATTCTGTATAAATGTCCATAAAATCTTAATCTTCTTTTTTAGATTAAATCTCTAGTTTTTTCTGTATCTTTGTAAATTAAATATATATTAGGATTTAAATAGTGATTCACTGTGGTGGAGTCATTTTTATTAAAATCTACAAAGATTGTTACTAATTTTGGGGTATTATAACATTTTTTCAGTGCACTTTCTTTCAAGACTTGACCCACTTTGTTATTCTCCAATTCATTTTTCTACTGTTGGGTTTTTTTTAATAATGTTTTGGACAAAATTTTGTAGGAGAGGATGTATTAAAATAATACCAAAAATTGTTGCAATCTTCAAAAAATTTTTGCTGTTTTCTAAATTTGTTTAAAGATTGTTTCAAGTTTTCACACATCATTGCTTATATATTTCAGCATTCCGCAACTATAATATCTTTTCCACATGATTTATTATTTTCAAGTGATTTTAGTATTCCTTTTGCTTTTACTAGATGGGAGTTCTGATTATTTTTCTGGAAGCTAAAATTTTCTCTAAGGTCAGGGTAATTTAGTTTTTCAAAATAATTTAAATAATTCTTTTAGATTTTCTTCATTGTCCAATATTAGATATTCTTTTTCATTTTTTTTTAAGTTAGAACATATTGTGTTAAAACCTGAAAATTAAAAATTTCGTAAAATATCATTATTTTTAGTGAAATTTTCTTTTAAAAGTTTACATTGTTGTTTTTCGTACTTTCTTTTTTAATTTTTATTGATTTTAGGGATTTTTGTTCTTGGTTTTATCCAGATTGCTGTGTTTTCTTTTGTAGAGTTAGAATAACAAAATTATTTAAAACAAAAAAGCCATTTTTGCTGCATGTTTTTACCATACAAAATTATTTCTCTTTATAAAAAATGAAACATAGCCCTATTTTAAACTATCACTTTGTCATGATTAATATACTGATGTTTACACCAAAAATCATTTTATTTTTTTCATTTAAGAAATTGTCCATTACAAAAATAAAACTTTTATTTTAAAATCCAACTTTAGATAACTATATAGAATCAAAGTAATTTTGCATGTGAAAGATATTATGCCTGAATACAATTTTAAGCTGTGATCTTCCAGAGAGAAGGCTGATAGATACTACTAATCCACCATTGTGTTTAACACTCATCTCTTAGGACTGCACTTAATTAGTCTTGTTCAAGAGGCATAGCAGTTGAAAGCCTACTTATACTCATATGTTCTATCACTCTCTTATCTTTCAAAACATCTTTTACAATTAAGTTTTACTTTTATGTCAGAATAATTAATGCACCACAAAATATGACATTTTCCTTATCCCTATGAGATAAAACTTTTTCCTCATGTCTGTATGTATGCGTGAATGAATGTATATTAATTCTGGTTTGTACACACTTGTCTTAATGTGCATTGTAAATCTATGATCTCAATTAACTTATGATTCTTTTGTTTACAGTGCTATTGAATTTTTGTTTAAACGGGTTTTAAGACCTTGGTTACATCCAAATTTATTTTTCAAATTTTCTTCAATAGGGAAAAATTTTTATCAATCAATAGACAAAATACACAATTTTGTTGAAGAGGTAATAAACTTTACATTTATTATATAATTATTTTTCAAAATGGAATGTACCAATGCAGTTTTTGTTTGTGTTGTGAAAAATCTCTCCAATAAAAAAGCACGGTCATTTGGTTTTTTTGATGTGCTCACATAAAGGTGTGTTTTTTTGTTTCTTGTATGTGCTCATATTTTTATTTTGAATGGAGTTTTACCATCTAGCGGAAAAAATTGAACTAACAACTGTATAATAAATATTTATAATTTATTATTAAATTTACATCAAAGATTAAAAAAAAATTCTTATTAATATTTAAACTAATTATTTATATAATTATTATTCAAACTTACTAATAAAAGAAGGCATTAGTTAATACTTAGCAGTAAAAATAAAAACTCTTTATTTAACAAATTATTTAAAAGTATGTTACAATGAACTGTGGGAAAGAAAGACTTCTTTCTTTCTTTTTCTGTTACCGTAAATTATTTCTTCAGAGGATGAATGAGGATGAAATGTATGAATATACAAAAAAATACCCAGTCTTGTACAGTCTCAAGTCAACCATTCTTGAGATGTGTGTTTAATTGAAACCCAACCACCAAACAACACCAGTAATCTAGTATTCAAATCCATATAAAAAAGTAACTGCCTTTACTTGGATCTGAACCTTAGAACTCTTGACTTCAAAATCAGCTGATTTGTGATGACTAGTTCACCACTAGGTCAACCCGGCAGTTTGGGAAAGAAAAACTAAGAAAGTACAGGGAGCAGGAGAGTCGGCTGCGCATAGCTACCTGGCACACCACATGGTTCATTCTCCACTAATAGCAGCAAAGTAAGGTACAGCAGCTGGCCCAGCAACTAACACAACCTCACATCAACACATACAAGACTAAACAAAGAATGTGGTACTCCCAAGCCAAATCCCTTTTATCAATATGGCTAGCATTAAATATTATACTTCTATTAAAGCCTATTAAATTGTATATCTACTCACTCCTTAAGCCTACTTTAAATATAAAAAACCAAATTTTTTAGAAAGATATTCTCTACACGCTAATATTTATTTTCTTTAATGAATATTTGTAAAATACTTAATATTCTCACAAACATGAGGACACAAATGCTTCGAGAATACTGGATAGATGGTTGGGCAAGCAAAGTGAGCCCTGATGGCCTAGTTCATTTAACAAAGCATTTTTATTAGCTGTTGGTACATGTTCTTCATTTTTTTTTGTTTTTGTGATATCACCACATAAGCTTGATGTATGTAAGTGGGATACAAAAATGAAATTTTGTACCATTTGAAAACGCAATGCTGAGCAGGATTCAAATCAGGCATCTCCAGATGAAAGGCCTAGATACATCTACTCCACCATAGTGATTGGTTCTTCACTTCATATCCATTGATTTAAAATACAATTTGGGCATTCAGGTGATTGTGAAACCCTTTGTTTGTAAGAGATTTTGTTTACTCCTTTGTTCATAATTATCATATTAAGATTATCTTTCTTCTACTTTCTACACAGAATGTATAAATTTAAAGTCTTCCTCAATTTAAATCAACACAGAATTTATAAATTTTTTGTATAGATAAAAAATGAATGAGATATGCACCAATGGTAAACTGACATATACTAAATTAATGCTAGAAAAAAAAAATTGATATATATTCCTTTATGGCTGCTGTAAACAATATAACTTGTAGTGAATAATGTAAGTTATTTGGTATATACCAAATTTATCTTGTGAAATATTAGAGCACTAAAAGGAAAATATTCATAACACACCTATAATATTAGGCTAATTAATGGTTACAGGTTTTAAGACAACCTCGTACCTTGATCCTGAGTATGTGAATAATTATTCCTTATCATAAGGAACAATCAATTTTACAACCTTGTAAACATGTAACATAAAACTACTATGGTAGAAACATTACATATATAATAAATATGCTGTATCAACATAATCAAATGAACAAATTCTGCATCCTTAGGAACAGCACAATTAAGAAGTTAATAAAACTGAAATTACCCTTCACTTAAATTTATTCAACATTATTTTGAACTATGATAAAACAGCATGTTTATTACAGTTCATCTAACATAATCAATTCCTGCTGGTATATAGGAATTCTCTTTGTGGTAACGATGTTCACTACTAATCGTTAAAGTTTTTGTAAAACAAGATATCATTGTTTCTCAATTAATGTTTATTTCATTAATACATCCATTAACATTCTTATTCCTTAATTATTAATAAATATATTATGTTTTCAGGTTATACACACTCGAAGAAAATTTAAAGTAAAAAATAAAACTGAAGATGAAAACAATGAATCAGTTTTGGGTCTGCTTACCACTTTATAATTAATTATATTTATCTTAGCGAGTATGCCATATGCATGAGTAAATGGTTAGAATAATAAGATTAATAAATTTATAAGAAAATCTTTTTTTATCATAAAGATAAGATAAATTTTAGGATAAGTAGTAGGAAATGACAAAAACCCAGGAATTGTTAAAATAATCAAATGAAAGATGTCAAAAGAGTTAAAGGAGCTCCACTGTTAATTCCTAACATTGCAACGAGTAAACTAAAAACAGTGTTTAACCAGTATTATTTTTATTCCCACAACTTTGCTGCTAGACACAATAATTGTTCTTAACTATGAGTACTTCTGCTTTACATCTTTTTTTATGCTATTCGTACTTTAATATTACACATGCCAATAATTTAACGTATCTTTGATAACGTATCCATGGAATCCAGATTTAAAGTTTAAAGCCACCAAAATTTATCAGTTTCATTAAATTTAGTTTATTAAAATTTTAGATTATAAAATTTTACATTATTTCAGTTTCATTAAAATTTCATCACCTAAGGGTGATGTAGGAACTAAAAAAAAAGCTAGATAATATGTTTATAATCCTTTTTTTACATTAATTTATTTTTAAAAACTTGTATATACTGGGAGTCCAAAAAAGAACCAGTCAAGAATTAATATAGTTTTTATTTTGTAACATGTAATAGTGTTTTATGCGTAATCTTAAAGCAACAAAAATAAAGTCACATTCAGTGAAAAATAGTAGTGCGTTAGACTGTTGCACTGGAAAAGCTGTTATAAACCCAGTCTTTGGTACCATGGCATTGCCAAAATAGAAACTGTCTGAGTGATAAAAGCATACATAAGTAGTGTGAATAGTTTTTGAAACCAGAATAATTTTGAAAGGACATTCAACAGTTAACCTTAAATTAAGTACCAAAAACACCGAAAGAATTCAACTGTCTTTCCAACCAAGTTAAAAACATTCAGTTCATAGTGTTAGGCGGCAACTAAACTTTTGTAAAAACACTGTCCATAATGTTATTCATGGTCAATTGAAACATGATACTTATAAAGTATCCATTAACACTAATGCTTCATTAACACTAATAAACCTCTTCAAGGTCAATTATAAGTAACAACAAAGTTAGATTTCATTTGTGCTAATGAAAACTACCTGTAGCACATTTTATTTTCTGATGAAGCAATATTTCACTGTTCATGTAGTCTTAAATCACCATTGTTGTTAGGTTTGGGGCTCAGAAAATCCACACAAATTGGTGGAATTTGTTCAAAAGTGAATGCCTAGTGTGGTACCACGCATAATCAAATTTTTGGATCCTTTTTTTCCTTGAGCAGACTATTACGGGCACAGTGTAATCAGATATGACAGATAACTGAAAATAAGTAGGGTTATAATCTTTCAACAGGAGGCCTTCCACATCATGCAAACAAATGAACTGCGTTCAGTGACAGGTTCCTTAAAGGTTGGATAGATAGAAAAGATTCATTTCTATATTGATTTCACTGAGTGTAAAACACTAATTCTTCGACACATCTTAGTTGACTTTATATATATGCAGACATAAAATTTTATGTGGGACATTTTAAATAGTATTGTTTTTGAGTTAGTAACTTTTTATAAACAGTGGATTTTTTCCACACTTTACATAAAATAATTTAATGCACTCAATTTTTTCAAAATATTTTTTAGTTTGCCAAGAGTTTTTCCTTTCTTATATTTCTCATCTCATGAAGCTGTGAAAACTATTGGTGCCTTATCAGCTGGTGTACCTTAATCAGGAAATATTCACTAATAATGGTATTAAAAGATACAACTGACAATAATTCATTTATACACATAATGCTCACAGAATACTTCTTTCTATCACACAGTCTTCATTTCTGGACGATTCAACAACTACAGATTACAATATTATATTTGATTTGAATCTCAAGATAGTGATGCATTCTTTCTGTATATGAGAAGAAACCTACCAATATTACATTAGAGCCCAGCATTTAAACTGATTTTTAATATTCTCTATATCTGGAGTAGTGAGTTATTAAATTTCCAAGCAGTATTTATCAATGGCCTACTACAAATCAATTCTCCAGGACAAATCATCATATTTAATTCCTTTATTCTTTTTTTAAGCTTTAATAGATTAAACTTCATTATCATATTCTGTAATATTGTTATTTTAATATGTCTATGTAAGCTTCTTCTTATGTTCTGCAAAAATGTATTGTATGAATGTATACAGTATGTATGCTTTAGTAATATACCAAAATAATATCTGTACTGCTATATTACATACATTCATACAAACAGAATAATACACACATTCACGTGCTATGCAACCATACACATACATACACACACACATTCCCTTAAGATATGTGATTCTGTACAATATAGAATACACATATGGATTATGTTTTATGAACTTGTAGTTGTATTTTGAAATTATTTTTTCAAACCGGATTGAATTCAAAGTAACATAGGCTGCAGAATCTTCTAACTTGTAGAGGTTGTTTATGAATACCCAATAACTTCATAAGTGTTATATACAAAATACGTACAACTAATCATCTGGCTGTTTGACCTTCAACGACCCATGAAATGCTTATCTGATTATAATGAAATTTTGAACATGATTTGTTCTAATTTCTCCATCAAATTTAGTAAAATCTAGAATTTACAATGCAAAAAAAGTACAACAATCTTTATAAATCAGTTTTTCACCGTATAATGAAACTAAAACCATTTTATTCTAGTTTATGAAAGATTTCATGGGATACAAAATTTTAGAGAACAATTAATGGTACACCAAAAAATATTTCTTTAAACAGTTTTTAGGTTCTGTAAAAACTCACTTAATTTAATATTGTATCATACGTACTGTACTTTTCACATAATTTCTGTTCATAAAATAACAACTATCTTAAAAACAATTTGTTTAACAACTGAAGATTCATCTTAAATTGACGTACTTAAATTCATATTCTAAATTTAATGTTTGAGTTTGTCAGTCTACTGTTTAGAATTTAAGAAAACATGCTGCAGAAATTTAATCATTTTTAAACTTTAATACTAAGAGTACAAAAGTAAAAAAATTAGGCAATAGTTAAAAATTTGTTATTCATAATTTTAATATAGAAGTACTTATTTAATCACATTATTTTGTACAAAATGTAGAAGTACTGATTTAATTGTATTTATTATTTTCTTTAACATAAATAATCACGATTAATATCAAAAAATGTTAATTTCATTTTATTATTTAAGGACTTAAGAAACCATCTCCACTGCTAGATTTACTCATTGATTATAATATGACTGATGAAGAAATAAAAAGTCAAGTAAACACATTCATGGCTGCAGTAAGTTTTTTATTTATTTATTTTATTTTTAATAAAGAAATGCTTTATTACAAATGTAAAAACAGTAACTTACTCATTTTAATTTTCTGGTGAAAAGTTTTCATGCTGATTATAGAACAATGACCAAGTAATTTGACAGCAAATATGCTAAGTGTAACCTTTAACATCAGAAAAAAACATAATATCTGTTATTTATGTAAGTTTAAAGGATTTAACCATTATAAATTTAATGGATTAAAAACACAATTAGAAAGGTTTTGACTAAATTAGTTCTATTATATACTGAATGAAAACACATATTTCTGGTTTTTCTATATTAACTGTGAGAGATTACAAAAATGATGAGATTATTTTATGATTTATGTTACTCAAGTGATATTATAGTATACAACTAAGTTTTGGAATATTGAAGTTCATTATGAAAAAAAGCAACTAGTGCTGAAATTGCGCTTGGAAGAGAAGTTGATATGGAACAGATAATAAATTCTTATTGTAGATATATTTGTTCCCAGTTCATTCTTGTTGTTTCAGTAAGAATCAAATTTTAATCATTTGTTTGCTTAATAATTAAGATAAAGAACATTAAAAACGTTACTGTATATTACAGTGATGATCAGTTTTTAATGTAGTTTTGTTTATAAAATAATTAACAGAAATCATAATAAACTTCTTTGTAAACAGAATTCATGATATACTTCTTTTCATTTGTTTTTTACAGGGCTATGATACTGTAGCTACAACTATCAATTTTACAATTTACTGTCTTATGAAATATCCAGAAACACAGGTAAGGAAGGTTATCACTGCTTACATAGTATTTTATTGTTAGAAGTATAGTTTTCAGTGGCACATAAATATTAAATTTATGTTATATGATTACCAAAACTACAATAAATTATAATAAAATAAATATATAATTTTAATTTTAATTAAGATAAGTAACACTGGTACAGTCAAAGATTCATCTCTATGTAAATTTAAATGAAATGAAAAACATTTATGAGAAATATTAAATGGCTGATATGAATGTTACACCGTAGAAACATAGACAGACTTATTGTTAAATAACTAACATAAAAGTCTGTTAAAAAGCTTATTAAACTTATTTTTATGTTATATTTAAAACTTAATTCATAACAGCCATAAAAGTATTTTTGCTTATTTTGTTTTTTTTTATGAGTATTTTTGTCACAGGCACAACTACATGTTTTTATATCCCTTCTCTTAAAATATATTGATGTAGAACCTTAATGTTATGCTAGTTGTTATTGAACAGTTTTCTTAACTATATTAATTTTATTTCTACCACAATTGTTTTGGAAATCAGTTGATGCTAATGCCCATTACTGTTTTTTATGAGTTTACCATTTAACTTTGACATATTTTCTCTACTGTACATCCACAATTATCAGCTTTACATATTTGAATTAATATTTGTTCTACCATGTCCTATATAGTTTTTCATCATCTACATAACCTTCTGTTATAAATTAATTAATTCTGGATGTTTGATATATCATCCAGCAACCTATTTTGAATCTTTACAAATTTTTTCCACAGATTTGTTTTTAGTTTTATTTTCGTTTTGAGTTGCATTTACGTAACAATTTTCAAAATCCTCCTCTCGCAATTCCATTTCAAAGTCCAGTATATTGTTTTTTCCATAAATAATGTTTCACACTTCCAACCCTACGTTTTATACAAATAATAAATAAAAATTAAACGAGTGCGTAAGTGCGTGAACACACGACGGAAACGAAGCTTCTTGCGCAATATTATATAAATTATAATCCATTAATAATTAATAAAATGATTATTAGTGGTGCAAAATAATACGCAATATACTCAAATGATACATTTTTTTTACTAATAAGAAATATGAACAACGAAATTGTTAGAAAGACAGAGAGAAAGTGAGAGAGAGAGCGATTACGTAACACGCCTGTTAGTATCTACATACAGCGGTAGGCATATTGGAGGAACCACCGGGTTGATCTAGTGGTGAACCCGTCTTCCCAAATCTGCTGAATTGGAAGTCGAGAGTTAGTAGAAGCCAGCGTTCAAGTCCTAATAGAGGCAGTCACTTTTATTCGGATTTGAATAATAGATCGTGGAAATACGGGGTTCTTTGATGGCTGAGTTTCAATTAACCACACATCTCACGAGTGGTCGAACAGAGACTGTACAAGATTACACTTCACTTACACTCATACATATCATCCTCATTCATCCTCTTTAGTAATATCTGAACGGTAATTCCCGGAGACTAAACAGGAAAAAAAAGGCATATTGGGGAATCAGCTGGCGCGTGATGCTTTTTTGTGAAGCTAGATTTTTCTTAGTTGACTTCCCATCCCAAAGACTGCGTTAAGAAGCTTTTTTTTAAAAACCACCTACAAAAATTAAATTATTATACAATTAAATTATAAATAATAGGAAAATAATAGTATATTTAATTTAAACTATTAGGTAATTTTATCAAATATCGTCGCTACTAATTGTTTCCTTTAAATCGGTGTTCTTTCCGTCGAAATTCTTTATTCATTACTAATTTACGAGTTACTGCATTATTTAAATTTAAATATCGTTTTTAGTGTAAGTACGACTGTGAGATCGCTGAAATGGTGCCGATAATTCTCAATATATTGGCGGAACATTTCCATTCATCGCTTTCGTTCGCACGCCAGGAATCCAAATTCAACATGTCCCGTCATTAACACTGTCTTTGATAGCATTCATCAGAATTTAAATCGATCTGTCAGCAACTTTCACATGAAAACCTTGCCGTTTTCACGAAAAATACCGTCGAAAACCGTCTCATCGATTTCGACGACAAAGTCGTTTTCCCAGTTTTGCCATGCCTGTGCTGTTCAACAAAAGCAACACACACTTCTCTAATTAAAATATTCCAGTCGACTACTGTATTCAGTCCCATACCTAAATGATAACTTATTACTCACGTAGAAAACGTATGACGTTCACGAAGCTGAAGTTAAAATTTTTCACCCACATAGCGACAGGCATATTGATCTTCGACCGCAAGTGCGTTTAGTTGCAACGGTCAGTTTTGTAGAGCTGCACTGCTTTGTCAGCTGCTACATGTCCTAGTTCCCGAGAGAATACCATGCAGTTTCAGGATTTCAATGTCATCGTTTTCGTTAGTAGGCAAATTCCAAATACTCATGTGAAACGATGGTAGCAAAATTAAACTCCTTTCACAATAAACACACAACACCAACTCTAGGTAACCGACTGCATACACTTATGCAGATACCTAGCTGAATTTCGTTATTTTCATAAGGAAACTTACGTTTATCTTATCTTTCTGTTCTAAACATTTAATCACTTAGTATTCTTATACTGTTAAAAATAAATAAATTGGGTACTTAAATAATTAGTAGCGCCGATATTCGATTAAAGTACCAACTATTCAAATTTAGATTTTAAAAAAATTCTAAAATATATTACATTATATTTATAAAAAATAACAGTTCCACTACCTGCCAAACTCTAAGAACAGAACTGTTCATTTGATATCAGTGACTGTGATGGTACACGAACCTCACTATTTTTACACTTATTGTTATTCTTTGTCTAGATATATGATCTGACAAAGTAAAGATCTCTGCGACAGTGCTAAACATAGAGGAAAAGAAAAAATAATAAGGCAGAATGTAAGTGGACAAATTAATTTTTATTGTATTGTATTCTTTAAACTAGAAGTTTTACAGCATTTATTATTTTTTTATTTTCCTAATGTGCACATTGCAATCTGTTTAATTAGTGAAGATGTGGATGATACGTGTGACATATAAATGTGGTGTAAATGTACAAACTCAGACCAACCATTCCTGAGGCGTGTGGTTAATTCTACCCCAACTACCAAAGTATGCAGTGTCCACTGTATAGTATTCAAATCCATACAAAAGCAATAAATTTTACTACAATTTGAACCTCAAAACTTGCAACTTTAAAAATAATTTGTTAAACAACTGATCTGCCATAATGAATTAACCACTAGAGCTGCCCATGGGCTATAATATTTATTAGTATTAAAAAAAATTAAAAAATTATTGGATATTAAAGAATATCTCATTATATGCAGATGGACATATAGTGAATAACCTAGAAATATATAATTATATTAATAATAAATAATATATACAATATATTATTAATAAATTTGCATATTTAGAAACATGTTAAATTTATAACTACACAATTATGATGAATTTGTAAATCTTGCATATGATGAGCTACTTATACCGATGAATTAATTTTAATACTCAGTTGAATATGACCAATATTTAATTCAGTTGGTTATAAAAATTATGAAATTATACATGTAACAATGATTCTTCAATACGTGATATTGTAGTATTTTATAACAAATAAATCCATGGATTTGTAAAGCTTATGCTTTAAATTAAGTTTACATTAACCTTGCTTATATTCTTGTCTCAGGGGTGGCTTAAATAGGTATGAACTACAGAACAATAAACAATATGTCTAACAAGTATTTATTTATAATTGAACAACAGTGATATGTAAGTAATATAGTATCAAGTAAATATCTACTGCCAGTGTATTGTTGAATATATGCATTTATGAATATATTTTCCTATATTCTATTTCAGGACAAAGTGATTGAAGAACTTAATGAAATATTTGGAGATTCAGATAGACCTGCTACTAATGATGATTTAAAAAATATGAAATATTTGGAATGTGTGATAAAAGAGAGTATGAGATTATATCCTCCTGTTACAGTAATTGGCCGAAAAATGACAGATGATTTTCAACTTTCTTGTAAGAATCACCAAATTAATTTATTGAGTAGAACACACCATCATCAGCAAACTTAATTAAATTTCAATAAAATATTGTCATTGTATGAGTTCATAAAAAAAATTTGTAACAGAATCAGAAGCACTTATTTCAGGTTGAAAACTGTCATCAGAAGTTGAACAATTTCATTTCATTTGAATCTGAAAATGTTTTTTTTCCATCATTCCACTAAAATATTTAAAAGGTCAGCATTAAAATAACAATTTTTGGTTGTATTTTGGGCAATAATCACATCTAACTACTCCATTATAAGATTTTTTTAATTAGTGTTAAATGTAATGTTTATGTTATTCTTATTTAAAACAATTGATATAAGTTAAATTGTAAAAAATTTAGTTAGGTTTGGCCACCGTTTCATCATAAAATAGGTTAAATTCTATTGAAAGAATTGCCCAAACAGACCTATTCATGCAGTAATATATCAGTCAATATTTTTATCATGCGTAGAAAAACAAATTTGATGATTGACTATTCATGTTTGCTGTTTTATACATTAGCAAACTGAGCTCCCAGTGTTCCACTTGTTGTTTATCAAATATTGTTTAAGATCTAGAAGAAAATTATCAGAGTAACCATTTAAAACTATATATGCTTTTTAAATGTTTTGCCATGTTTGGAAATATGGCCTTTAAAGAGAAAAATCTAAACCATAAAATTCCTGTAGAAATAATAACTGATATTTCAAACATGTGTCTCTATCTAATCGACTTATTGTGAAATATTTTTATGACCACCAGCTCAGGATGCATTTTAGTAAAAAATTCAACAAAAAAATTATAAGATGCAATTTAAACTATCTTCTAATAGAAAAAAAGCATTGATGTATAAATTCTTCACACAACAAAATTATCTGACGTATTTTTAATCCATTATTTTAAAAAATTCTTGGTTTACTGTGTGTCAGCGAGCAGTATAACAAAAGACAATTGTAAAATGGACCTAATCTTTACAAAAAGGGTTCTCCTTTTTGTCCCTGTTCTGGATTCCTCCAATTATTATATTTGCTACTGCCTTCATAATAATTGGTAGGAATCCGTTACTCAGGGCCGCTAAACCGGTCCTGTTACAATATATTATCCTATTAACGTAGAAATTGTGCTTTAAAAAAATTTAGTATGATTACATATAATAGAAACTGTAACATATTTTCCCTTTTTATATTATTTTCAGCTGATTATGTATTACCAAAAGGAAGCACAGCACTACTTTTTATTTACAAATTACATCGTGATCCAAAAGTATATCCTGATCCTGAAATATTTAATCCAGATCGATTTTTACCAGAAGTCGCTAAATTAAGGAATCCTTATGCGTTTTGTCCCTTCAGTGCTGGACCAAGAGATTGTATAGGTATGTTGAATTTTATAAAGAATTAGTTGATACTTCTAACATAATTTAATAATAAGTTAACATAAGTTTAGATTAATATAATCTTAATTATGTTTAATCTAGGTAAAAGTGATTTTCATTTTAAATGACATCTTTTCTGATTAACGATTATAGACTTTGTTGAAAGTTAAACTTAGTAATACAAAATCTACAGGTATGCATATACTTGTTTCTTAGCAAGTAAAGTTTTTTCAATAAAATAAAATAAAAATGTTAGCCTTTTATAAATATATTAATATCATTTGGTAATTGAAAGTATTTCGACTTACATAAGATGCTGATGTTCAGACAATAATCTTCTATAAATCTCCTCAAAGCTATTTGTTTCTATTGTGAGATAATTATAAATTCCTTCATTTCTTAATAATTTCCTTGCATACAAATAATTATTGCGTCATTAATAATTAATCACAGAACAGTTGTACATCATAAATAAAAGCTGAAAGATTAATATTTTCTTTTTTCTTTCCATATCTAAGTTCATTCTTCTGCAACCTCAGCATTTTTTCTTATATTTGTTTTTAGATTATGTTCTTCCAAAACACTATATAAGATTATCTCTCCGATAGACTATGAATTCATGATGTATTGCAGTCAATTAATTTAAAACTACCACACGTAGATTTATTTTAAGCAAAGAAATTTGAGTATTTTCTTGTAGATGTAATTTACTCTACAAGCAAGAGATGTTAATTGATTGATTAATATTGATATGGTTTTCCAAAAGTCAACAGATATGTTGAATAAATTTTAGCAAGTTTTAAATCTTGCTGGAAACCATATTCTGTTCATGTTGAGTTTTCTTAGTCGCCTATTAAAGGTAAACAACACTGGATACAGTTAATTAAATAATTGTTTTTAATTTAGGTTTTGTAATCACAAGAAACAGATAAGGGTATGAAAACTGGTTATCCACAAGTGAGAAGAATTATATAGAAAAGAAGACATTTACTATAAAATACAGATTGAGGATGTAATGCTCAAGATATATATGTATAAAGTGGATTATACATATATATCTTTTATAGATAGTATGTAAATATTATGTCTAATGAATTGATCAAACCAATTTTTTTTTTTTAAAGCTATCTTAGAATAATGTATGTATAAAATTTTACTATTCTTGAATTAATTATAAATGTCTGGCACTAGAAAGCTCACTATAGAATATAAGTAAGGGCACTATTGAATCTTCTTTTTCTTTCTTATTATGTTATTTATCGGAAATCTATTAAAATATTTTATTAAAAAGTAAAAAAACATACAGTAAAAAATGTTAATGCTTCTTATGACAATTCATTAATTGCTGAAAGAGTAAGTAACTCTTTTATCTTAGGATCTATAGTACATATTTTTTAATACCAATATATGACTACCATCAAACCTACCTTAATTGGGATCAGATAAATCATAAATTAAATCATATATAAAGTTTTTAGGTTGAGTTAATGTCTGACGTGGCTCAATAAATAAATTTTTCTACCTTTACTTATAGTTAAAACTAAATTGAAATTCAAATATAAAAAATAATTATCTCTAAAAAATAAACATCTTGAAATTTCAAACTCAGAATGTCATTTTTTTAAATTAGTTTCTTATATTTTATTTCACACATACAAATGAGAAATTGTTAAAAGTACTATGGAAACAGTATTATGCGCATAAAGTTATCTAGATTAATTATACACATAATGAATGTGAAAAAAATGTTGTAAAAATGTTGTTTTCTGTAATAAACCCTATTTGCTAGGGACAATCAGAGAATAATTTACACCCTCACTGTGAAACAAACACATATTTATAACACAATTTTTTTATTGAACAAAAAACTACATATCTTTATCTCCTTTTCGACATAATCACCAAGTTTTTCTAAACACTTTTTATACTTTATGGCGAGTTTTTCAGTTCTTCTAATAAAAATTGGGTTCAATTTCCAAGGTGAGTGGAACGCTCCCCTCCCAGGTCTCGCTTGAGAGGACCAAACAGGTGGTAGTCGCAGGCTGCTAGGTCAGGGCTTCCCACTATAATTTTTGCGGTAACTTCTTTGTCACAAGAGCTGAATGAGCAGTAGAATTTTTGCGAAGAAAAATGACCCAATCGCCCAATCTTCCAAAAAAGTGTCACAGTAAGAATCGGCATTGATTTTTGTTCCTCGGGGCATAAATTTAGTGTAAACAACTCCCTCAGAATTGAAAAAGGCTGTCAGCATAACCTTTTGAACATGTGAAAATGTTTTCACTTTTTTTGGCTGCGGTAAAATTTTGTCTCCGTTCATGTGATGCTCGTTTAGTTTCAGGAGTGTAATGAAGCACCTGCCTTTTATCCCCTGTGATGATGTGTTTCAAAAACTGTGGACCAGTCCTGGAATAACGTGGAAGAAAAAAAAGAGCAGACGCAAAACGTTGATGTTTGTGGTTGTCGGTCAACAGATGTGGCATCTATCGTGCACACATCTTATGGTAACCAAGCTAATCGTGAATAATCGCATACAAACTACCATAACTGATGCTAAGTTCACTTGGAATCTTTCTAATTTTTATGTTCCGGTCACTCAAGATCATTTCATTCACGCGTTCCATGTTAGCCATTGTGTTTACAATTGAAGGACGCCCAGTACACAATTTGACACTCGCATATTTTTTCGTTTGTGATGATTTTTCACCATTTTGTGATCATGGGGCGTAACATTGCATTCTCACCATCTACCTCAACAACTTGGCGATGAATTTCAGAACTTTAATTTTTTGCCCACAAAAATCGGACTGCTGAATGCACTTCTAATTTGGGCGAACCCGCTAGATGACATGCCATGTTAACAACGACACTACCCGCGTACTAAATATCGTGCAGAACTGCTGGGGGAGCATGAAGGTAACAACACAATCAGTGCTGCCACTACAAGACATTAATATATCCTTTTCAGTTTAAGAACACGGCAAGGGTGTAACTTATTTTTTCATCCACCTCTCGTATTATTATGTAGGTAGCATAAGAGGTATTATATTTCATAACTTGTCAATTAATTACGATTTTGTTTCAGGTCAAAAATTTGCCATGCTTGAAATGAAGGCAGTAATTAGTGCTATTTTACGAAATTTTAAAATTCTTCCACCAGATGACTGTCCAGACATTGTTCTTGTTATGGAAGTTATGTTAAAGTCACTTTCAGGTGTTTATGTAAGATTAGAAAATAGATAAAAAATATTCCAAAAATTTACATAGTACATTTTTTTACAGTTTTAGATTTTTTACCTCATAATTAATATCATATTTACATGTCCTGTACACAGTGTTAATAAAATGACTCTCATTGTTTGTTAAAAATAGAATTCTTTTATACAAATCAATTGTCTTTTCCCTGAATTCGTATGAATGGGAGTTTCCATTTATGCTGGCTGCTTCATTAAAGTTGTTCCACAGTTTGGTAGGTATGGTTTTCTAAATGATTCTGAAACTCATCTTGCCACATCTGGACATTAATTGTAGCCTGTACCTAGCCGTGTAGTCTTATTAAGCGATGTATAACCTGTTGTTTAGCCCTGATTAAGCTGATTATTGTGGAATCGTCACAATAACCTGCTCGTTGTATCATAATCCTTATGTAACATTTTACAAATAATTTTAAGGCCCAAAAATTAAGATGATAGAAATTTTATAATCTTTAATTTGAAAAATTTTTAATTTTAATAATTTTAACAAATACTCTTCTATTGCATTAGCAAAACTGTAATTTTAAATCAGGCAGGATTAACAACATATTTCAAGAGACAATATTATTATTCGACAAAATAAGAAGAACAAAATGTTGAAATGGATGAATAAAAAATGTTAAAAAAACTGGTTACTGTAAAAACACTTTTCTGTTACTTTATAATACTTTTATTAAAGAGTTGACTCGTTGTCAAGAGAATGGAATAGAGGGATTGACATAAATCCAGAAAATAGAGTCACCTTGGAGATATATAAAGAGAAAATATGTTAATAATGTGGTAGATTTTAATAAAAGTTATGAGGATTATTATTACTATTGTAATGTAACGTTTTAAAAATACGTACAAGGTGCGATAAAAAATAACAAAAATTTAGTTTTTATCAAAAAGACTTAATTTTTCACTCGTTGATCTATGCATCCGTATTTTCCCGTTGAAAGTAGTAATTCACAAATTCGACACACATATGCCAGTGTTTATTCCAATTTCAAAACACTTGTTGAAATTATTCTTGGGCATAGCACTTAGCAAGTTTCTCTTATCACTGAGAATGAGGAAAAGGTGTACGGTACTATGTTTCTAGAATACGCAGGTTACTACATCAGTATGATGTTACTTTTGGCTATATAATCATAAATTAGTAGTGAAGCATGCGCTGGAGTGTTACCATGTTGGAAATCCAAAACGTTTTTGTCCACATTTGTTGTCATTTTCTTTAGATTATCATACATTTACACTGTTTATTTCAAATACTGGTGAACGATGAAAAACTGCTAAATAATGCTGTTTGTTGTTCGTACAACCTTTGATTAAGAGTTCATAGTAGACAACACCATTGTAATTGAAAAAGCAGTAAAGAAAACCTTAAGATTCGGATCGTACTCTGATTGTCATTTCCGGCTTGGTTCTTGTAATAGCTTCCATTGTAATTATTAAATACCTCACAACAGAGACAACGTAAAATATGTGACAATTTTAGTACCTCTTTTCTAATATAATTAAATAGTGAACAGAGTTATACGTCTTTTATTATTGCTTTTCTTTTCAAAAGAAAATATGTATACTAATAAATCAGAACATAATTTGAACCATAATTTTAATATTTTGTTAACCTTATCAAAGGAGGAGATTAAATTCAATGCTGGTAACACGATTCATATTTACGAGTGGATAATAGATTCCACAACTCACAGGTAGTTTTGCTGTATGTTTTCCTATGAACCAAATAATGAAAATTTGGTTTTTAAATGTGTCACTTTTTTGTTTTGTTTTATCAAGATAAGAAATATATATAATTCTTTTTCTTGTTTTTCTTATTAATTATTACAGTGTTGTTCTGACTTCATAACCTTTATTTCCCTCCATCAGTTCAGCATTCTATACAAGTACAAGCCACTCTATGTGATCCACTCCTGTTTTGAGTCAAGCCCCGTACGAATATTTAGGAGTATACGAACCAGAGTAAAAATATATGTTTAAAAGAACTGAGCAGAGATTATTTCAATCTTGTGGCAATACGTCGGATGTCAGATTTCAGAAGAATAAAAAGAATCGTTGAGTTTATTGAAGCATTAAAATGATTTTTAAAAAAATATAAATATTTATATTATATTATAAACATATTATATATTTATTAATTATATATTTATTTTTAAATTGTAATCATAGATTCGTTACATTTTATGAATTTTAATCGATGTATAATTAATTTTAAATAAAAATTAGACAACAGTTCAATAAGTTCAATAAGTCCATTAAATTCATTCATGGAATTCACAGAACGGTAAAAAATGTCATCATGCATTACAGCAAACATGTTACTTATTACATAATGCATTAAAAAGTCATAAAAAAAATAATAAAATAGAAAACCTTATTAACAAAATTACAAAAAAAAAACGATAGGATTCTGTCATTTAGTATATTTCAAGGTTAACCCACTGGGTTGGTCTAGTGGTTAACGCGTCTTCCCAAATCAGCTGATTTGGAAGTCGAGAGTTACAGCGATCAAGTCCTAGTAAAGCCAGATGTTTTTACATGGATTTGAATACTAGATCGTGGATACCGGTGTTCTTTGGTGGTTGGGTTTCAATTAACCACACATCTCAGGTACGGTCGAACTGAGAATGTACAAGACTACACTTCATTTACACTCATACATATCATCCTCTGAAGAATTATCTAAACGGTAGTTACCGGAGGCTAAACAGGAAAAAGAAAGAAAGTATATTTCAAGGTTAAACCACCGGGTTGGTCTATTAGTGAACGCGTCTTCCCAAATCAGCTTATTTGGATGTCGAGAGTTTCAGCGTTCAAGTCCTAGTAAAATCAGTTATTTTTACACGGATTTGAATACTAGAACTTGGATACCGGTGGTATTTGGTGGTTAGGTTTCAATTAACCACACACCTCAGTAATGGTCGAACTGAGACGACACTTCATTTATACTCGTACATATAACCCTCATTCATCCTCTGAAGTATTATCTGAACGGTAACTACCGGATGCTAAACAGGAAAAACAAAGAAACGTTTATTTCAAGGTGTTTGAGTATAACGTTAAATTAATTTGTCAAATTACCATTACAGTGGAAAACCATTACGTGGAAATATACGATCATATCATTTAATTTGTACGTAAAAAAGAGAATCAGGTCTCACTGTAAAAGAATAAAAAAGATGACTACGTCTTCGTTTTATGCCACCCAAAAAGTTTTGCCCAAATCAACTTAAAATCACTCAAAATTTTATGAGCATTATTGCTTATAATTATATTCATAAATTTACAAATATTAACCTACGCTTGCTAACCTCAACTAATTAACACTTTTTTTTTTTTTTTTTTTTTTTAATATAAATTGTTGGTTTTGAAGTCCCGAGCTGCCTTGACATGTTTTTGTCGACTCCAGTCGATAGTTTTGTTTTTTACGTTATCTGTTCGTATTTTGTTCTGTTTTTTGCCGTTTGCGTTGTTTTAGTTTTTTTTTTCATGTTTTTGTTGTATTTATTTTTTTTTTCCTGTTAAGCCTTCGGGAATCACCGTCAGGTATTACTTCGGAGGATAAATGAGCATGATATGTATGAATCCAAGTGAAGTGTAGTCTTGTACAGTCTAAGGTCAACCATTTCTGAGATGAGTGGTTAATTGAAACCCACCCAACCCACCAAAGAGCACTGATATCCATGATCTAATATTCAAATTCATATAAAAGTTGACTACCTTTACTAGGATTTGAACGTTGGAACTCCCAACTTCGAAATCAGATGACATGCGAATACGCGTTCACCACTAGACTAACCCGGTGGGTTGTGATTTTTCGTTTAAATTTTCCGATTTTATACGCCACCGTTGTTTTTCGCTTGGTTGGACGATTTTCCGTTTCGCAGTACGCGGTGTGTTTAAATTATTCTAATTTTGTGTTTTACTTTCGTATTTAATAATTATCTCACGTTTCTTTACCGTTTTAATAATTAGAGTTTAATATTTATTGAAATATTAGTTTTAACCTATCGTTACCAGCCACTTGTTTGTTTTCGTTACCGGCTGTTTAATTATATTGGTTTGTCGTGTTTACAAGTCGAACATATAAGAACACTGACTTAGAGAAATTATTCAATATTTTTTGGAACAGCTGTTTGCGTCGGAGGGAAATTTTGAATAAAAAATTCCTTCCTGCAGGGTAGCACTCTTATATTTCTTTTTATGGTGTTTTTATTCAAATTTTTTGTCAAGTGCGTTTGCATAATTATTTTAATTATATTTACCTTATATTTAATTGACGATGTCGGGTTCCAGTAATAAATCGGAGGCATTACCGGTATCGTGATGGATCTGTGTTGACTATGGAGAAAGTTGTGCGGCAGGTTTCTCCCAATTCCTTACGGAGTACTAGGCAAGGAGTGGTGGTTACGGAGTGCTCTTCACCGGGGTTGTCCGGAAAAAGAGGAGAGGAGGACGTATATAAGCGAAATTATCCGCTCTTACCCCAGAAGAAGTCTGTGAAACGGGGAAATGTTTCGCCCCCGACGGCGGACAGAGTTGTGTCTGTTTCTTCGGCTGAGAGAACTACGCCTAGTAGAGGGCGGCGGCCGGAGCGAGGTGACGGAACAGGGGACCGAATACGTGTCGGAGAGGCTGCCTGGTCGTGTGTTCCTTCGGAATCAGATTGCTTCTTGGATGGCGAATTGTCTGGCTAGGCTTTAGGCCCTCAGGTGGAGGACATGGAGTAGAGCTCGGTGGAGGAGCCGAAGGCGAGTAACAAGCTCGAACTCACAGTCCCCGCCGTTATCCGGCTGAAGAGGAAGCTTCGGGTGTAAGATTGTGTTACTGACGGCACATACAGGGGATCTAATGTCCCGTTGGCCGGGACGGACTGTATGGTTCATCAGCCCTTGTGTAAGGAGCGGTCTCAGCCCCTGGTAGGTTCTACGGCTGTGTCGGCTTTACGGGAGCTATTTGAGGTGGTTGAACGGCTTTATGGCCTTGTGCAAGAATGCCTTAATACCAAGTGGGAATTCAAAGGTGCCGTGGATTGAATGTTGGTAGTGCAGAGGAGGTTATCTATTGTCGCCTTGATGTCCCTGTCGAAGGCATCTGCAGGAAGAGGCTCCTGCTTCGCCGCAAACTGAGGCTGCGACTCAGACCCCCCCCCCCCCCCGCAAGGGACCACAATTTGAAAGACGTGTTATCTCGGTCCCTATCTGACGAGGAGTTGATTAAAGCAGTGGACAGCTCCTAGCCGCACAGCTAATATCTCGGGTGACCCGGGTGCAGTCGCTATCCACGATGGATACCTGCCGGTTTCTGTATCTCTCGGCGTTCATATCTGATGAGGATCCCGGGATGTGCCCTCGAGCGTCGGCGGGGGACATGAAGGAGGACTGCTCCCGGCTTCTTGGCCGAGGCGAGGTTGCGTCATCTCCACGACGTTTCATCGCTTTCTAGGATGCTGCAGTTGGAGAGGAACTGAGAGGCTGTTTCTGATAGCGGCAAGAAGCCATTACCACCGAGTCCCGGTTCCTAGGCTGGGGGAACAGGAACAGCATAGTCGGGCCTGGTAACCCTATCCCTAGCGTTAGAGGCAGGCGATAATATAAAATACGACCGGCAAGCCGACCTGTCCTGCCGGACGTACTGCGGTAGACGAGGAGGCTCGTCTACCGCTTAACATAACACTTTTCTGTTACTTTATAATACTTTTATTAAAGAGTTGACTCATTGTCAAGAGAATGGAATAGAGAGATTGCCATAAAACCAGAAAATGGAGCATAATTCACCTTGGATTTATTTAAAGAGAAAATATGTTAAAATAATAATGTAGTATATTTTAATAAAAAATAATGAGAATTATTATTACTTTTGTAATATAACTTTTTAAAAATACATACAAGGTTTGATCAAAATTGACAAAAATTTAGTTTCTATAACAACTTTTATTTTTCAATCATTAATCTACACATCCGTATTTTCCCTTGAAAGTAGTAATTCACAAATGCAACACACTTATGCCAGTGTTTATTCCAAGCTCAAAACCCTTGTGAAAATTATTCTTCGGCATAGCACTTAGTGAGTTTCCCTTAATCACCGAGAATGAGAAAATGTTATATGACAAATAAGCAATTTTTTATGTCTCTAGAATACACAGTCTACTACATCAGTATGATGTTATTTTTGGCTAAATAATCACAAAAGTGAAGTTTAAGCTGGAGTTTAAGCTTATCATGATGGAAAATCAAAAACATTGTTTGCCCACATTCTTTAGATTATCTCACATGTTTTACACTGTTTATCTCATATAAATGGTGTAAAACTGCTAAATAATGCTGTTTGCTGTCCATACAACCTTGGGGTAAGAATTCATAGTGGACAACACCATTGTAATTGAAAAAACTGTAACGAGAACCTTAACATTCAGATCGAACATGGCATGATATTTTCCAGCTTGGTTCTTTTACAAGCTTCCATTGTGATTATTAAATACCTCAGAACAAAGAATACTAGTGCAATGCTAAATATGTAACAATTTTTGTAACTCTTTTCCAATATAATTAAACAGTGAAGAACGTTTTACTTTTATTATTGTTTTCCTTTCCAAATGAAAATAAGTACACTAATAAATCAAAAAATATTTAGAACCATAGTTTTAATGTTTTATTAACTTTATCAAAGTAGGAGATATTAAATTGAATGCTAATAACATAACTAATGCTTGCAAGTAAGTGGATAATAAATTCCACAACTCAGAGACAGTTATTGATGTATGGTTTTCTATGAAACAAATAATGAAAATTTGGTTTTTAAATTTATATTTCAATTCATCATTTTTTTAATATTTTAATCAAGATAAGAAATGTGTATAATTTTTTTTCTTGTTTTTGCTTATTAATTATTACAGTGTTATTCTGATTTCTAAACCTCCTCCAGTTTTTTCAGATGGACCACCAACCAACCATCATATGAATTTTTTGTGGACTAGTAATTTTGGTTCCACAAGTACTGGCAATGTACTGGACCTAGAGCTAAATACAAATAGGGTAACCCAGTGCCCAGAGGATATCATTCGATACTCACTACATAGAGCCATTCACTCATCGGCACGATAGTCTCCACCATGGGTTATAGTTTTGTAAAGTGTTGCAACATCACCGAATGTATGTGTAACAAGAAATAGTGTAGTATGTTGTAGTGAAATTGTGTAAGGGTATATGTTGTAAATTATGTAGTGTTCTTGGTATAGTGTACGCAAATAGTGTAAAGTGTTCTGCAGTTCAATGTGTAGTGGAAAAAAAAGCTGCAGAGGCTAGGTCCATGGGGACGCCAACCCTCAGAGTCTTGAAGAGTAAGACTGCCCATCAGGGGCAAACTGATAACAATCATTTATATTAAATCTGTAAAGTTCACATACTTTATCCATATTTCAGAGAGTATTATAGAATCAGGTAATTTATTTAACGAATTAATATAAATCAAAAATCTGATGTGGATATCACATGACTTCCTTATACGACTATTAAATTACATATACACTTTTTTAAAAATGAAAAGTACATAAAATTTTATTTCATTAATAAACTTATTTAATTCTATTTACCATAAACATTTTTTTTTACAATCAGAGATTAATAATTATTAATAAATCAAAATGAACTTTATTTATACAATTAACATTATTGGTAACATTATTAACAAATGGTATACATTAACTGTAAATAATTAACTTTTAACATCGTTTTGCATATATGAAGAATTAAATAGGATAATGAAGTGCATCGAACGAGAACTGCAATAGAACTTTACTCAACGGGTGTCTATTTAGAACTGAATAATTATTCTGTACACTTGATACAGGATGCAGCTGTATTGCATTTCATCATATGTTAGATTTCTAAATATTAAGTGATATGAAGCACATGTGGCTTATGGAATGCAATGCGTCAGGATTTTACTGTAACGTAACTCCCCCATCCCCAAATAAAACACTGTGGGGTTAATAATCAGGCACAGGTGTGTTTTCCTATAAATATTTCAATATACAATACAATAATAACAATTACAATTAACACACAATATAATAGTATTACCCAAATCAATATATCACCTGTGACCATATTATTTTTCCTGACCAATAACAAATGTTTAAATAATTTTTTTTAATTCTAACGTCTTAAGGTCTATTGATAATTCAGAGTGTTGCATTTCGTCCATATTCAATACATTTACATGAATAAATTTAGGAAACCCATAGCTTTTAGTCATATATTGAAGTGGACTATCCTTATATAATATTTGACTATTATTTGAATTTATTAAATATATCCCTTGTACCACTTTAATTACACTTTCTTTTTCATTTAAAATCATTAACCTTTCTTTCCAAAAATAATACAATATATTTTTCAATTAATATGAAATAGTCAAATGTTTCTCCAACTCTATTACATATATATGTAATAGATATCTATGTATGTACATATATATGTATGTAATAACACCTATTAAATTTTCTTATTTCACTGATAACTTCTGATTTTTTCATTTTTTTTATTTTTTATTGGTATTATTCAATAATTATTTATTGTAAAAATTGTTTTACAATCACGGGTTAATAATTATTAATAAATCAATATTTTTTTTTTTTAAATGTTTAAAAAATTATTAAAAGTTAAAAAAATAAAAAGGAATGAAGTCTGATTCGAACCGATGTACTTTTCCCTTATAGATCCAAATATTTCATTAATTAAAATTTCATTTTGCCATAGCTCAGGAACCAATGAAAATAAGTACCACATATGATAAATTGTTGAAAAGTGAGGGTGTTGTTAACAGTGAGGGTTTATTACTGCAGTTAAGAAAAAGTCTAATATCAAAATTTTTGGGGATTTTGGTCTTTTTTGAACACTTTTGATTCAGTCAATGCAATCAAAAGGGAAGGTGCACAACTAGATGTTACAACAGTCCTAAATCCAAAATTTCAAAATACTATGGCTAATCATTTTTTAGTTACGCGAGATACATACATACGTATAGAAGTCATGCCAAAACTAGTCAAAATGGATTCAGGGATGGTCAAAATGGTTAGTTCTATTGAAAACTGAAAACCGAAATTTTTCACTATCACAATTCTTCCTTTACTTTATACGAGAAAGTAAAAATATAGTTGTAGAAAGATGAAGTTAGAATTGAATGTGTTTTGTAAAGTATTATGTTGGAAGTGTACTGTTGTGAGAATGTGAAACATAGACACTAAAAAGATAAAAAGCTGGTAGAATTTTAAAAATCATTGACTTGAGAAGATTAAAATTAACAATGACATGAATAGGCAAAATTAACAATGAATAACGATTGAAAACAGTTCATCACAATAAAACCTTGATCAGAATAATTCAAGATAGAAAAGCCTATTAGCTTGAATATATCATGAATGGAGGATTGATTAAAACAGTGCTAGAAAGGCCAGTTGAAGGTGTAAAAAAGAGAAAGAGGGAAAAAATAGTAAAGACTAGAGATGATCTAAAAAAATGGGAGTTATCAAGATCTTGAAATTTTTCAAGAAATAGACCTGTCTTGAGCAGATCCTTTTGGTTAAATATACCACAATTGTACATGTGCACAATTATCACCATATCAAGTGGGATGCGAAAAAGGAATTGTCAAATTCCATTGCACATTCAAGGTTCAAGAACAATTATTTCTACTAGATTTTCCTCTATTATTATTTACAGGAGGATATTCTTCCTTTTTTTTTACAAATTAATGTGTTTTATTTTCATTCTGTTTAATTTTAGTTTTATTACAGAACAGCATTGGAATTACAGATGAATATGAGTGGTGGCTGCTTGGATTCGACATCATCATATTATCTGGTGCAGATGAAATACAAGTATGATCTATTAATTTGTTATAAGCATGATTAACTACATACTATGTAGAAAGAGTGGATAGAAACAATGCTTTACTTCCAGAAAAATGGATATATTAATTTGTTACTTTACACTATCAGTCCCAGTTTTCCTTATGACTGTGACAAATGTAAAATATCTCCATTGAAAGTAGCATTAGCTAGAGTTACTTCCTCTGAGAGTAATGATGTTATTTACACAATTGTCTTTTTACGGTAAACAGTGTGAAGATCACAGTTTAAAGGCTGACTATTATTTACATTTTACCAGGCTTTGTGTTATGATATGTTAACAGTATGATTGATTCAGTAAAGAAGATTACGATAAACCACCTAACTCCTCACCTTTCCTTTTAAATCTCTCACAAGGTGCTTGTTATTCTTGATAAAAGATAATTCCATTTTCAGTAATAACAGATGTTTCTCTCAGATTGTGTAGAAGCACTTACTCACACAGGTATGGGATGTAAGATACATATTAATATGCAGTAAGACATGACTGTTTTTGGTATTACTAAAATTATAATTATACTGACTGCACTCTTTAATTTATATTTTATAAATTTATCTGCAGTTCAAAAAGGCTAATCCTGCCAAGATTTATAGGATTGTGAGATTGCAAGTGGCAAGTTTATGCAACTTTATTTCAAAGCCATCATTACAAAAGGTGATATAATTAAACAGAATAAAAAAACAGATTATGTAGATCAGAGGTTCCCAAACTTATTTTTCTCATAGATCACTTTCAAAATTTTGCTGGTTCCGGTGGACCCCCTGCAAGCTACATTTCTACCATATTTCCTGTCGACGGAAAATCTGAAGATTAGATCTAACTATGAAAAGTTGCGTTACGGCTGAGTTCCACGAACTAACAGCTTCCGAAAAAAAGTGAGAATTGATTGGTTAATTTTTGATTGACTGTGCTGTGAGTGGATGTCAAAAAAGAAAAGTTGCCCAATCAAAAAAAATGCTTCCATCCAACTTTACATTTTTGACATCTACTCACAGCACAAGAAAGCATTCAATTCTCACTTATTTTATTTAGAAAACTTCCCATTCAGAGTGGTAAAAAGCAAAAGAAAGATAGTATATTTTTTTGTGTTGCATTTATTCAAATATGTAATCATTACACTATTAATTATTATTGTTATCATATTGCAATGTAATATAATAAAATTGTCAAAATATAATTAAAATTAAACATTAATAACGTAATGTAACTTCTACAATGACAATCACAAAATAGTTACAATTTTAATGGGAGGGATGTACTTGATGGATTGACAGCAAATTATCAATATTTGGCTTCAGTTTTGTTAGGAATAAGCGCAAATCTCCCCGTTATGGGATATTGAATCTGCTCCTTTTTTTTTTTATAAAAGATTTGTAACGACACAAACTTTTTTCGACAAGATGTGACGAGGGAAACACTATCAAAAGCTTTCTCGCAATTCCCCACAGTCCAGGATATTTTTCTGGTATTTCTGCCTGCAGCCAAAATGTTTGATACCCTCTTTTAAATTTCACCTCCAGCTCCTCATTAGTGCTAAGCTCGAGTAGCTCATCAAGGCATTCTACCTGTGACAAGTTTGAAAACTGGGAAAATTCGCGCCGACTAATATTTTGCTTCATAAATTTCAATTTTCCAAGAAAAGCTGAAATTACACCCTTTGTTTTTATTAAATTGATACTGTCCCCTTGTAATTGTAAGTTAATGTCATAAAATTTTTTGAACAAATCTTGTCAAATACGCGATGTCAGCTTTCAAAGTGATCAGGTTTTCTTTTAAATCTGAATCTTTACCTTCCAGAAACTCTAAAACTGATTCAAAAAGTGAGTCAAATCTTGTTAAACATGCACCTTTTGACAACCAGCGTACTTCAGTATGTAAGAGCAACCGTTGGAAGTCTTCATCATTTTCATCGCACAATTGGGCAAATAAACGCGTATTCAATGCATTGCTTCTTATCTTGCTAACAGCATTAATATTACAAGTTGAAGCGATTGGTGCAATCTATCACTCCGATTTTTCGCTACTAGGTGTTGTCGGTGGATGACACAGTGAATTGCAGTTACCTCTGGTATAATTCTTTTAAGATGGCTTATAAACCCGCGATATCGCCCGACCATGGCAGGAGCTCCATCTGTTGCCACCGAAATGACGTTTGTGAATGGAATTGATTTTTTGTTAAAAAAATCACTCGGGACATTAAATATTTATTCACCTTTAGTGTCCATCTCCAAAGTTTTCGTGAATACTAGCTCTTCGTCCACAACAAATCGAACATATGCCAATAATAATGCTTCATTACCAGGTAAAGTTGACTCGTCCAGTTGAATAGAAAAATGAGTTGTTTGCAGATAATTACACAAGAAACTTTCAATATCAGAGCTCATTTCATCAATACGTCTTTGTACAGTGTTGTTACTCAAAGGAATTCTTTTGAGTATGTCAAATGGAGATTTGTGCATATAAGTAATGAAATATTGTTACAATGCTCGCAAGCCATCATCGTTACTTTCAGACGTTGAAGCGAACATACTGTGCACGGTAGGTCTCTTTTCATATTTTTCCTTCAATGTTTGAAAATATTTCAAATCTTTACCTATTTTATCAGGATGACACCTTCTTAGATGATCTTCGAGCTTCGATGGTTTCATAGTCATTGCTCAAAACTTTGCTGCACAAAAGGCATATAAGCAATCGCTTGTCTGCCTTTGATGGAAGAAATCCAAATTTTAAATAATCAACACTGTACAGTCGACATTTCTTCTTAGATTCAGCCATGTTTCGTATCAGTTACCTACCGGTAAATAATAAAAAAAACTTTGTTTTAGTAATCTCAAGGCGGTCTTACTTAACAGGATATGACTATTTTAACAGAATAGGATTAATTAATTATTGCAATGAAATAAAGTACCAGCGACAAACTGATTCTAATTATTAAAAGCAATAAATCGGTAAGATCCATAATAAAGTTTTATGAAAATGGCTGAACCGATTTTAATGTGATGTAAAACATTTTTTCATTAATTATATTTTGATATATTTCTGTAAATTCTATAGAAAATACTTTTTTAAATAACCAATATTTTGATATCACAACTCTGCGATTTTAATCATTTATTTATTACTTTGATGCACGTTACGAGTACGTAAAGATAGTTACAATTTATGAAAATATACAACGTGTTACAGAATAAGGGTTACAACCGGGAAATGGTATGTTCAGGATCAGTTTTTAAGTCGATTCCAATAGTTTTTTTATATATCTGAAAAATAATTTAGACCAAAAATTAATAAATCCTTAAACCGAAGAGATTTCTTTTAGGAATAAGCCTCGCCTTCTGTACCTACGTATTTTTTGTAATTTGTGAATTTTTTGTTTACTGACGTGTACAATAAATTGTCAAATAAATAAATAAACAATAAATTAAATAAAAGTAAGTATAACAAAAAAGCAGGTAAGTACTTACTACTTTTTCAGACACTGGCAAACACTAACATCTATTCATTTTACTTTTCTTTTCGAAATTCCAGAAACAAATGAGTAATGTTTATCCTTGGCAATCGTATTTATATTAGTGAAGAATCAAACAAGTTCATGCAAGATTGCTAGCACACACACCACAAGTCATATTTCGTCCCTTTGCACGTCTGAACAAGCGTTGCGGACGGCGGTGGCGCTTTGCAAGTCTCGACACATTCGTTGTACTGAATATGGAATATGCAAGTTTTTATAAGTAACAGTTGCTGAGCTTCTCAAAACATTATCTGCCTAGATTGATATGCAAAGTCAAGCCAACATTTTAGTTCTTCACTATCGAAACCAGATGATTTTTCGTGGACCCCCGCTTACGAATTGTGAACCCCCATTTTTTTGTCACGCCAACGTAGACCCCCGTCGAGTCTCCCATGGACCCCTGGGGGTCCACCTGGACCACGTTGGGAATCAATGATGTGGATGAACACTGTGCACTGCTATCACTCTGTATTGTGTTTATAGAATGGTTAAATAGTTTATAGTGATGTCATAATTTTCTGAGAATTGTTAAATTTTAATTCTGAATTAAACAGGATTGGTCATTTAAAACTTTTGCTTTCAGTTAACATTTCAAAAAAAAAAATATTAGTTTTTAGAACTTGTTATGTTTTCTTTAAACATATACCTTCAAGTGTTTTCAAGAAAATTAAGTCTATCATAGTTTTTAATGAGCTAGGTTTCAATATCTGTCAGTTTGTTCCTTGAGGCACAATATATAAATGAACTAGTGATACAATTTAAATAAAGTTGTTCAAAAAATAAAATTACTATAGTGTTAATAATCTGATTAACTTCATATAATTTACTTGGTCTACCAACAGGGTTAGTGGACTTACAAATTATTTAATTGTATCCTCCAACATTCTTTAGTAGTATTTTTTCTTGACAGAAAATTTACTAAAATTTAATTTAGATTCTTGTCTGTTTTGCATACACATTTTAGAAATTCTGCTGGTGGTCCATAATGATGAAAATGTAATCTGATGAAAGTTATAATTACTAATTTTAAAAAATGTTTATGTTATCTTCTCTTGTATACCATTGTCATTTGTTGTTTACCAATTCTCATACACTGTCCATACAATTTACTGTGAAAAACACTAGATGTTTGATTCAATGGTTGCATTAGGATTACCAACATTCCTTTAGTACGTATATTTTGCAGTTTTTTACGCAATCAGTTTTATATGCTACCTAACTGTTAAACAGAATTTGTGAGATAATTATATTATTTTCTTCTAACCATCCACCTTAGCTTCTAGATATTAGACAATTAATAAAGTTAATGATGTAATGTTCCATATTTGTCCATACGTTGATGAATCTTTGTGTACCAGTAGCTACACTTGGCCATTTCGTGTTCAAATAATTCATGATAACTTCTTTCCGTCTTTAAATGTGTAAATGACAATTAAATTTCTTAGTAGCTTTTCTAACATCACCAAAAATAACAATAAATAAAATGAAGTTAAGTATTATTTTTGTCTAAAGATACAAAGAAAGAAAACATAGTAATGATAATACTGAAAAAAACAATACACATTTGATAAATTATTTATAATATTTCATTCATATTTATTTATAGTAAAAATCAATCTATCAATAAAAACTAACAACAAACAACACACCAACATGAAAATACATTTTTTTTCTTTTCATACCAGTGTTTTTTTTCAGAATTAAATAACAGTAGAATTTCATAACTTACAATTACTTCACTATTAGAGACACGAATTTCCTTGGCAAAGTAATAGCATCTCATCTCTTTATTCAAAACCTTCCAGGTTCTAACCACAATCAGGGTTGGCAATATTAATATGTTTTAAAATTTTTACACTGCATTCCTCCTTATAAGGTTAAACCTAATGTGTTAAATGTTTTTTGACATTGTATTATTTCTTTTACTAGTTATAATATAACATATAATAAAAAAGTTCAATAAATTCTTATGTTACTGATTATATACCATATTTATTTGAAAAGAAGACCCCTTCGACTGTAAGACCCTCCAAGTTTTGTGGGCAAATTTTAGAAAAAAAAATTTGTGAATGTTAGACCTGTCAGTTTGACAGGCTGTAATTCCTAGAAAAACAGATTTGGGAATTTCTTTTTTATTGTACATACAGATAGTGGTTGGCCAAGGACAAATTTTACCCTTTTAGTTGTTTGTGAAACAACGGTATGATATTTGATGGGGGGAACTCACTGAAAAAAATGGTGTACGAGCAGTAGATCGAGAATATTCGGAACAACCAAACATGATTTGTTACTGGAGAAATCAGAGAGATTAACTCTAAGCCACAAAAATAGGAACTCAACCTTTTCGTGGCCCTAAAAAAGGTCACCATCCCACAGTGAATGACACAGTGATTGAGTGGGTGGAAGAGAAGAACGTGGTGCAGTAACCTGTGAAATAATACAAATGAAAGGATGCAAAGTAACAAAACATCATGTAAATGCAAGTGACTTTAAAGCCAGTCTTGGGTGGGTGGTGCGATTAATGAGAAGAAAGGGATTCACTTTGAGGTGGACAACTTCTTTTTGCCAACAACTACCAGCAGAATATACTGACAAAGTTTTGTAGTTTCAATGATATGTCCTATGTGAAAGAGGAAAAAATCAGTACCTTGTATCTCAGATTGCAAAAGCTGATGAAACACCTGTCTTTTGAAATGCCGCAAAACACAACTGTAAACAAAGTCGATAAATCCAGTGTACTGGTGAAAACAGCTGGAGCAGAAAAAATGAGATGCACAGTTAGGTTAGCCATTTGTGCAGATGGAAAAAAATTGCCTCCTTACGTCATTTTTAAAAGAAAAATTCTGCCGAAGGGAAAACTACCAAGAGGTTTACATGTTTGCATATAAGATAAGGGGTGGATGGACACAAAACTAATGTGCGACTGGCTAGAAGTCATTTGGAATTGCTGCCCTGGAGCAATGTTAAAGAAACAAGGACTTCTGACTTGGTCAAAATTTTTTATCAGGATGGGAATGTTTTAATTTGGAACAAGGGCTAATAACCACAGCAGTCAATGCCCTAGATTTCCCTAAAAAGATTAATAATAACAACTGTATATAAAAAAGAAGTGATTTGTTTTGATTTTTATTATTAAAAACGAGTTAGTTAAGAACTAATTAACTTAGATGTTATTTTTTCAAACTTTTTTTTGTTTACAATATAGTTATTTTTTAATCAATTGTCAAATGTGATTCATGTTTACTTATTAGTTGAACATGTATTTCCACTTTTTTCTAGGTCTATAAAATCACATACTAATGAAAAAACACCAAAACATCAGAAACATTAGTTACAAACTTGTGTTTCCTGTTCAACTGCAGACTTATTAGTGAACTGCAAATTAGTAAGCTTTTCACTATAAATCATTACTAATTTTTATGTGAAGAAAACTATATTTTTACCATGAAAATTTTTATATAAATAAAAAAATTACTAAAATTAAAAAGGGCGTATAAAAATTGAAAGAAAACTATAATAAAATGATTAATAATGGAGGGCTACTCTTGTATATGTGTAACAAGTATAAATAACCTCCATTTATTTTTAAAAAATAACAGGATTGTTTGGTTTAACTGTGAACCTATTTTATTCATTTACTTTATTCAAGTTAGTGAGTTTTCACAGCAAATCTTTACAAATGTTTGCAGGAAGGAAATATTATTTCTACAAGTTACTACTACTATTGTTATGAGGCTATTACACTTTCTGGGATATTTGTCCAGAAAGATGAATATTTATATTAGCTACTTTTTTATTCAGTAGGTTAGGCAGATGCAAGGTCTTGCCTTTATTCCAATCTAATGCAATCATCCTTCTGGACTAAATTTTATTACTGACTTACCCTCATGGCTGTTTCATGATGCCTTTAAGTGAAAGTATTGATAATAATAATAATTTATAGTAGTTGTTTCAAGAGATATAACAGTTAAGGACAATGAAAATAAAAACAGTCAACAAAATTGGTTAACAACATTTTCCTGCCGATTCAAATTAATGACATCCTATATTTTTTTTTTTTTTTAATTTTGTGTATTAATTTTATTTAGCTGATAAATTAAATAATTAAAAAGATTTACTTACGAAAGCTGAGAACACAGTAAAAAATTTAATCTTAAAGAAAATACTGGCGGTAAAATTTTATTATCGGTTTTATTACTCTTCAAAATGTTACAGATATTTAAGAAATCTAAATAACTGGTTATCAAATCGTAATTTAAATTGATTTTGCGTTTAACTTTTCTCTAAATTTTTTGCAACAAACATTTTCATCTTTTAAGTAATAATGTTTTCCAAACTGTGGCACTGAAGGGAAATTTCAAATGTGTCATAGGTTATTTCTTTATAAATCAAACAACAACAGTAACCTTATCATAATTAATCAGAATGTCCTTTAAAACTGCATGAAGTTGGAGTCAAAATTCGGAAATGTAACTTTTGATGGAGCTATTTCAAAATGTGCTTTGAAAAATCTAGGATGAATGTTTCTTTACAAACCGTATCGTACTTTCAAATCAATGGAATAAACCACATTGTTTTTGTTACACTGAACCCTCCTCAAATGTTAAAATTTAAGACATAATGAACTATCAGATATGAGTGTTATTGAATTTAAAAACGGAACATAGCTGATATTAAATATATAAAAACACTTAATGAATTTCAAAAGAAATAAGGAATAAAACAATTTAATAATTTTCTGACAAGAGCATGTATTTTATAGAAATCAGAAAATTAAAGGTAACTGCACAGACACTAAGTTCTAAGTAGCTCATGTGTTGAAATTTTTGACGTCCAGAAACAAAAAACATCCTCAATTTGCTAGCTGTAATGCTACAGTACAATTTAATAGGGGGTGTGGATAGACAACCTTGGATTATTTAAATAGTAGAGTCGCTTTAGGGACAGGATTTAAAGGTCTATTAAATTTGGTGAATAAAGTTAAGAATGAAAAAATGCTAAAATATAGAGATTTACTTGTCTATATAAAATAGATGGGATACCAATTTTGAACCACCACAGAAAAACCTATGGTCTTAGATTTTTAATACTAATTTGAATTTTAAGGAACAAATTACTAGCATTAGATGACTTAATGAATAATTAATTTTAGACCTAGATGAATTAATTTTTAACCTTCAAATAATTTATCTGAAGAAAAAACTATTATTGCTGCAGTATTAAACATAGTTTTTCGCCAAAATATTAATTTTATTCAGCAGTAAGTAGAACAAAATTTAAAAAAGTATATATTGAGTATTATATTGGGAAAAATAAAGATTAATTGTTTATCTCTAGTATTCAAAATTGCATTTGTATTCAATTATTCATCTGCTTGATTTTTATTCTTATTCACCCAAGTATTATTTTTATTTCCATTTTCAACTTTTTTTGTTTTTATCTAAGTATTATTTTTTCTGTATCCAATAAAACTATAGTGAAACATTTTGAGAAGTTATTTTTATATCCAAACATATATATTTAATAAAATATAAAATAGATTATGTGAATATCTTCTTTCTCTCCTCAACTTGAGGGTTGGTGTATCTACAGTTTCTTCCTCTCTAGGGCCAGTCTGTTGAGTTCCCTATATGATCTTCCTGCCTTACTTCATTCATAAGCTCTTGTCTTGTTCTTCCTCTTCTTTTGCGTCCTTCTATTTTTCCCTATAGCAGAGTGGTGAAACAGCTTGGATGACATAGTAGATGACCATCCATACTATTCCTCCTCTTCATTACTGAGCTTAGCAATGTCCTCTTTTCCCCTACTCTGAATACTAATTCCTAATTTGTTGCATTTTCTTCAAAGGTAACTTCAACATCATTCTCTAGCACCACATCTCAAAGGTTCAAGTTTCTTCCTTTTTGTTGCCCTTATAATTCAAGACTCTGAGATATAAGTAACAACGGTCTAAATGAAACTAATAATAAACTGTTTCCTCGTTTTGAGAAACACTTCATAATTCACATCTTTTGTGGCACATAAATGTCTAGATGATATTCAATTTCACATCACATATTACAAAGACTATGTGGAGTTATCCATTAATTACACCTTCGACTCCTCTTTTTAGTTCATTGATGTTGACAACCTTCATTGTGTACATTTGGCTTTGACAAACCCCCAAAGAAAGAAATCAAGCAGCGTAACGTCAAGGGATCGAGGTGCCCAGAAAATTGGTCCATCACAGCTAATCAAATACTGAAGATATTTTTCATTTATGTAGTCCCTACATATAACACCAGTATGGTGGTGTACTATCTTGTTGGAAATAAACAGTGGGTTGCTGATATTCAATTTGTGGTACTGCATACTCCTGTATCACGTCTAGATAACTAGCACTAGTAACCAATGGCTCAGTGAAGAAGAATGTTTTGACCACTTCATAAGCAGACAATGCACACCAAACAATAAGTTTTGGGCTATCACATTGTGTTTGTCAGACAGCATGAGGGTTCTCACTACCCCAAATCTGACAACTACAGGGTGTCCCATATAAAACGCAACCCAACCTTATATTGGTAGGTATAAAAATAATAAACAGGTATGTGTAAATGTAAATGTAATTTTTATATTACCATCCATTACCTTACATTTAGAATAAATGTTGGAAGTGGCCGCCATCTTCTTGAATACAAGCTCCAATTCTTTTTACAGCGATTCTTGCAACTTTTTTCAAAGTTTGTGGCTGCATATTTAATACAGCTTGTTCAATATTGACTTTCAATTGTTCAAGTGTTCATGATTTGTTGCTGTAGGCTTTTTCTTTGAGGTAACCCCATAGAAAAAAATCCGCCGCAGTCAAATCTGGAGATCCTGGTGGCCACAAGTCTCGACCGATAACACGATTACCAAAGAATTCCTCAATGAAATCAGAAGTTAAACCTGCATAGTACGATGTTGCACCATCATGTTGTAGCCAGCAGTGTCTGTCTTCCTCTTCCAAGAGTGCAATGAACTGAAATAAAATATCTTGATATTGTTCTGCATTAATGGTGTACTCGAAAAAAATAGGACCGATTATTTTCTTCCGCGATATCACGCACCACACGCCCAACTTCTGCGGGTGTAATTGTTTTTCGTGATAAACGTGGGGATTTTCAGCACTCCAAATTCTATTGTTTGGCTGTTTACGTAGCCATCCAAATGAAACCATGCTTCATCTGTGAAAAATAATGAATCCATAACATTAATTCCCTCACGCAGAAATTGACGGAACCATTGACAATATTGTAGCTGTTTTTCTTTGTCGGGCTCAAGAAGTTGATGAACCGTTTGAATGCGATAAGGTCGTAATTGTAATTGTTTGGTCGCCCGATGAACAGTTGATTTAGACAAATTAATTTCAGCAGACAAACATCTGATCGATTTATTTGGCGAGGCGAGTAATCGGTTTTTGATTTCAGTGACTGTATCTGTATTCAACAGTGACGCAGATCTTTTGTGTTCCTTGTTATTAACAGAACCAGTCTCTCTAAATTTTGCAACTAACCTTAATACTCATGTTTTGTTAGGAGCTGGTTTATCTGGGTACTTATGGCGAAACAAATCTTGCACTGCAACCACTGATTTCATACTGAAGTACGACTCGACAATGAAAACACATTCATCTAGCGAAAACACCATCTTGTCTCTAGCAATACACTGAACGTTAGGATTGCATTGCTGTTACTATCGGTAGTGTTCTACTGCGTCGCCACGATGTTCAGATGTTGGATGAGTCCATTTCAGTAACAAGTAGGGGAGTAAGCTTGACTTTTAAAATTTCATGGATGAGTGATTGATGGGTTGCGTTTTATATGGGACACCCTGTACAAGACTTAAGATGACCAGAAACATGGAAAGTACCTTTATCAGAGGATTGCTTTTTCTAAAAACACATTATTTTTATTCACTTTATCAAGAATGTCCATAGCAAAACTATAATGGTATGGTTTATCGTCTTCTTCAGTTGTATGTGCCAACTGAAATTTTTACATATGAAGTTTTAGGTACTTGTGTAGAACTTTGACAACTGTTGATTGCAGCATTCTAGTCCTAAACTTGCATGACGAGTTGATTTAGCCAGGTTTCTCTAAAAAGTTTTTCTTACTTGATCCACAACTTCCTCAGAGATGAGAGATTTGCTAGCACTTTTTTTTTATGTACATTTCTTGTATCCTTAAACTACCAATATCAACAACAGTCTTTGTTAGGAGGATCACGTCAATACTCTAAATGAAAAACATCTACAAATAGTAATAACTGATCCGCTTTCATGAAACCACAGTACACACATTGTTTTCTTCTGCTCAGTAACCACTGCTCAACTGACAATCCCCTGTCATTACATTGTGCCGGCATGTTCACTAAGGTGAATATAGGTAATATAGTACCTACATTAATAATTTAAAAAAATCATGTCCACTATAATACTTTACTCATTTTTTATAAAGTCCTAACATGCACTGAATAATCAATGTTCACCTGAATATCTTTAACATTAAAAAAAATTATATTTACTCATGATATTTAATAATGTTTGTACAATTTGTACATATTTAATGTTGGATAAACAGAATTAAACAAGTTAAAGTAAGATCCTTAGTAAGGAAAGAGAATATGTATTATTTCCTTTTAGTACAGCTATAATACTATTATTGGCATTATATTAAATTTTGGTCAAAATTGACCTGCTAATTAAATTAGAAAATAAAATTTAAATATAAAAAAAAATAACAGACAGATTCCATGTATTTGTATAAATAATGTTTATGTGTGACTGTTTAAAAAAGGCAATGTGAGTTAAAGAAGGTGAAATAAATGGGACAATAATAAATGAAAAGTAGAATTTTTATGTCCCAGTTTTGCCAGTCAGAAGGCATGAAAAATTTATTAGATAGTTGTAGTAATGAATTACCTGTATATTAAGTTTGCTACCACTGATAAGTTGAAGCTCTGATTTAACAAAAAATCTATACTAATTAAAGATTTAATTTAAAGAATCTTAAATCTTCCTATATTATATTTGATTAAAATTTTTATTAGTGTCTTCAAAAACATGGACAATATTAAAAACTAACAAAAATTAAAGAATATTTTTGGTCTATATGCTTCTTTGGATTTGTTTACTGTTGATAAATCAACTTTGTTTAGATAGCTTCATCAACATGTGCAAAAGTACTAAATTGCTTTTTTTAATTGATTCTTTTCTACTAACAACATAAACACTTATTGGTAAATGAATGAATGTTTTAGTGAAAGATTTCTTTTTTGTTAAATGTTAAAAAATATATGTGTAGACAAATAAATTAAGAGAAAATAATATTATAGAGAATCGCAAGAACAGTTAAAATTATATACAGAGTAAAACATATCCATTTAAGAATTTTCTCCCAAGAGTACACTTCAAGATTCCGTAAGACATATATTCCCAACAGTAATCCAGCTACGGCACCTGCAAGATGTGCTTGATAACCAATCTGTAAAAAAAGATGAAAATAGTAAATAAAATCAATTCAGAACATTTTTTTTCTTAAATTCAAATCAAAAAAAGATGAAGGCAGATTACTAAAAATAAGTTCAATATTTATTTATTGACTAGTGTTCTTTGGCTAACATAAATATGCTCTATAGTAATATAAATCAATAATTTTGAACCACACTAATGGATTGTAACTTATTTTTTATAAGTGTTAAAATAATACAAAATTCTAAGACAAATTTCTGAAAAACTGGTCATAAAATGAAATTATTATGTTAGATTTTTTCAGAGAAATAAAGATTGAATTTAAATTACACTGCAATTTAAATTACAATCATTAAAATATTTAAGTAGTTATGGACAAAAAACATTTTTGATCAGCATGATTAAATGAGAAAAAATTTTAAAATGACTAAAAGAAAAATAATACTTTATTAAAATTCTATGTAAATTGTACTCAGAAGACCTTACGGGAGATAATATGCAGATTCTTCCTCAGTGGGTACTGAGTCACTATTATTAATTGTGCATATCTTAAAAAGATTACAAAATGCCTTTATTATATAGTTAATAAAACATTTAATCTTTGTTGTGATTGTTCATTTAATATGCTAGTTATCAATGAAATTTACACACACACACTAAATTTGGCAAAAACATACCAACACTTTAAGTTAAATTATTATTTGACTTCGAACTAAGTTAATGAAAATTCAGTTAAGTTAATTTTTTAGAAGCAGTTTACAAACACTTGAATGATATTTTTTATTAGCAGTTCTACAGACCTTCAATATGAACTTTAATACTATTATTTGAAAAATATTTTCTGAAAAATTTAACATTCACAAAAAGTATTTGAAAATAAATGCTTATACTTTCAGCAAATCCTCCAACCATTACTAAACAATTTTCCTTTACTTTGAAAATATTGGAGCTTAGAAAATTGTAATAATGGTTATTAAAACAGTTTTTAACTTCTAAAACCATATAATTAAAAGACAGTCATTTTTAAGATTTTTTATTTATATAACTGGTGAATGTACCATTCATAATCTTAAATGTTTATACAATGTTTATATCAAATCTGATATTCTCAGCAATATGCACAACCAATTAGGCTACAAGCTCAAATTGCAATTTTAGATTTCTGGGTTGATAGAAAGAAAATTTCTGCGGAATTTCTATTTCTTGGTAATTTTTTTAATGTTTATTACATGTGTATTACTCTTATGTATACTTTACACTTACATTCGATGCAAAATTATGGCAATCAGTGTTGTTTTTACTTTCTTGGCTGTTATTGTAAATTATAGATGGATTTGTAATATTGTAAAAACTATTGCTATGATCTGAGAAATTACACACCTTGAACATTTTTTACTTCTTAATATCTTATCTCTGAATCAAAAAATACTAAAACTGTGATTACAAATTTCTTATATATGGTTATATGTCTGTGCATCTGTTTTGATTTATATCATGAAATTAATTATTACACTGCATGCTACATATTAAGAGGGCTGACTCAACTAAATGTTTTAAAAAAATTAGAAGAGGTAAGGAGAATGTAAAAGAATACTGTAGCAAAGAGACTGCATTCAAAAAATTTGACTTGTTTTCAGAGATGCCACTGGAACTACTACAAAATGGTTTTTTTTTAAAAGTATATCAGAAAGACCATTAAAGTTTTATAAATCTATGTAACTTGTGACTGTTTTAACTTACCAATTAAAACGTTTTTTAATAATTTTTTTCTGATATTAATAAGGAGGAAACAGTTTTCAACTCTTGCAGCAATAGGGGGATAACAGACCTTCACCTCAAAATAAATGAGTCTTCTGTCGAATTATCTAACATTCTACTATTTATTTAATGACTTGATAAAATTGATTTTTTTATATATGATTTTTCAAGACAAAAATAATTTTTAATCTAAGATCATATGTCAATGCTTCTTGAACTTTCTGACATGGCATTATCAAAATCAGACAAAATATGAGTGGTACAGCATGTTGAGACACAGCTCCTGACAGTTCACTCAGATCCTGTTGGCATCACTCAGCTCTTTACAGTTCAATAATGTTTATGTAGAAAATTGGTGACAATTCATTTAATAAATTAAATCTTACATAGCTGCGATTATAATTATTTTTATTGTGAATTGTAAATATTATTCACATGCATGTGAATCTTTATATGAAGTGTGTTCAAAAAGTAACGTGAATTTTTTTTTTTGGAAAGAATTTTATTTATTAATTTTTATTAATGTTATCCCCTTCAAAATAGTCGCCATTAGATATTATACACTTATGTCAGTGCTTTTTCCAATCCCAAAACACTTGTGGAACTCGATTTTTGGAATAGTATTTAGCTCTTTCTGTTATTCACTTTCAATTTAATCTTTGCTTGTAAAACGACAGCCCTTTAAGGTTCTCTTAATTTTTGGGAATAGAAAAATTTCACATGGGACCATGTCTGGCAAATATGGCTTCTAGGGTATCACTGCAGTGTTGTTTTTGGCTAAAAATTGATGAACACGCAATGAAGTGTGAGCAAGCGCATTATCATGGTGCAAACGCCATGAATTGTTTCGCCACAAATCCGGGTGTTTTTTCGGATTGCTTCACACAAACAGCACTGTACTTATAGCCAATACTCCTTATTGATCGTTTGACCTTGTGGCAAGAACTCATGATGCACTATGTCATTAAAATCGAAGAGCATGGTGAGCATAACCCTAACATTCAATTGTACTTGTCGAGCTTTTTTCGGTCTTGGTGATCCAGAATGCCTCCACAGGAACAAGCCTTAGTTTCAACATCATATCCATAAAACCATGTTTCATCACATCTCATGACATACTGTTTCAGTAGTTCTGCATCATTCTTCACTTCATTTAGCGACTCCTGAGCAATTTCCATTTGCTGCTGTTATTGTCTGAAATTCAACAATTTTGGAACAAATTTTGCTGTCACACATTTCATATCCAAAACTTCTGAAAAAATTTCATGGTATGAGCCAACTGATATCCCATCATCATTGACTTCTCTGATTATGATCTGGCTATCATTCATAATCATTTCTTCACTTTTTGCAGTTTTCATTGGTTGTTGATGTTCTGGTGCGTACAGGGCCTTGTCATCTTCAACGTCTTCACGACCTTCTTGAAAACGCTTATGCCACTTGTAAATCCTTGCTTTACTAATAGCAGACTCACCAAAAGCAATATTTAACATTTTTAAAACATTGCTACACTTTATTCAAAATTAACAAAATTTAATACAAATTCTCTTCAAATAAAAAATCACCGATCATACCAAAGCATGTGTTATCCTTTTGACAGCTGACAACAGACTAAACATCCAATATGGCTAAAAATGTACAGATTTTTTTCAGATATGTTTACCAATACAACAATGAAAAATCCCAAGAATCGGACTAATACAACCTACAAAATTTCAAAATTCTCATTACTTTTTGAACACAACTCGTATAACTTATTCTATCCATAAATGTAATGATAGTTATTGAATTAATGATTAAAATAATTCTTAAAGATTGTAGCAGACCAGAACAGGACTGGAACAGGACTGACTGAATTAATGAGGAGCTTGCTTATATACTGTATATGGAGCTGCTGAATCGTCAGGAGCCATGTGAACTGTAAAGAGCCGAGTAATGCCAACAGGAGCCAAGTGAACTGTTAGGAGCTGTGTGAATTGTCAGTATCTGTGTCTCAACACAGCAGACAGAACATTATTACGTTTACACTTTAATGCAACGTACAAATCACTGTACAGTTGTCTAAAAAACCATTTCAAGACCACATCAAAATAAAGAAAAAACTTAATGTTAACATATGTCTGAAAACACTTAGTTTGTATTGAACTGAAAACAGTTTTGTATTTTTAACATAAACATTTAGTTCTCGGAAATGGTTAATCATATCAAACTGAAATTTTATGTACAGGTTTGCTTGTATAAAAGTAATGAACCTGATCTCTCATCCATTTCAAGATGGCGGCCATGTAAACTTTTTAATTGTTAATATCTTTGCAACACTGGTTTATTTAAATGTTATGTTATACAAAAAATGTTAAGGGTTTTATGATAAAGAAATTAACACTATTTGTTAAAATCCATTCATAAATAACAATGTTATGGCAAAACTTCTTGAAGCGAGTCACTCTAGATTAAAAGAACAGTTTTCATGTCCTCCTGAATAAAGTGAAATGACTCAACACTATCTCAACTGGAATAATTTTATTAATGTTATCATATAATAAATTATAATGATTTAATAATACTGAAAATATTACAATAAAGTAAAATATTATTGAAGTCATGAAAATATTATAATATTAAATAATGTTAATATTGAAAAATAATTTACATTATACTTTTTTCATTTAATGAAAAGACACTAGTTATTAAACTTTTATTTTTCAATTAAAATTTATTTAATAACAATATATTATTGTGTCAGATAATAAAACATACTATTGTAAAAAAAAAATAAAGAAACTACAGTACTATTTTAAATAGTGGCCCTCATACAAAACACATGCATACAGGTATTTTTTCATTAATCAATGAAGAACAAAGAGAACTGGTAGAAAACCTTGGGTTTCAGATAATATATTGCAGCTGATGGATGAACATAGAAAATATAAGAATGCTAGTGATGAAGAAAGTAAAAGGAACTATTGACAATTAAGAAATACTATAAACAGGACGTGCAAACTATGAAAGAAGAGTGGATTAAAGAAAAGTGTTCAGAAGTGGAAAGAGAAATGAATACTGGTAAAATAGACGGAGCATACAGGAAAGTTAAGGAAAATTTTGAGGTACATAAATTAAAATCTAATAATGTGTTAGACAAAGATGGTACACCAATTTATAATACGAAAGGTAAAGTCGATAGGTGGATGGAATATATTGAAGAGTTATAGTTAGGAAATGAAGAGTTATTGAAGAGTTAGGAAATGAATTAGAAAATGGTGTTATAGAGGAAGAAGAGGAAGTTGAAAAGGATATAATGGGAGAAACAATACTGAGATCTGAATTTAATAGAGCATTAAAGGATTTGAATAGCAGAAAGGCTCCTGGAATAGACGGAATACCTGTAGAATTAGTACACAGTGCAGGTGAGGAAGCGATTGATAGATTATTCAAATTGGTGTGTAATATTTATGAAAAAGGGGAAGTTCCGTCAGACTTCAAAAAAAGTGTTATAAAGAATACAGAACAATTAGTTTAACTAGTCATGCATCAAAAATCTTTACTAGAATTCTATACAGAAGATTTGAGAGGAGAGTGGAAGAAGTGTTAGGAGAAGACCAATTTGGTTTCAGGAAAAGTATAGGGATAAGGAAAGCAATTTTAGGCCTCAGATTAATAGTAGAAGGAATATTAAAGAAAAACAAACCAACATACTTGGCGTTTATAGATCTAGAAAAGGCATTCGATAACGTAGACTGGAATAAAATGTTCAGCATTTTAAAAAAATTAGGGTTCAAATACAGAGATAGAAGAACAATTGCTAACATTTACAGGAACCAAACAGCAACATTAATAACTGTAGAACATAAGAAAGAAGCCATAATAAGAAAGGGAGTCTGACAAGGATGTTCCCTATCCCCGTTACTTTTTAATTTTTACATGGAACTAGCAGTTAATGATGTTTAAGAACAACTTATTATGTTTAAAACAAAACAACAACATGTTTAACAACAACAACAGTTAAAGAACAATTTAGATTTGGAGTAACAGTACAAGGTGAAAAGATAAAGATGCTACAATTTGCTGATGATATAGTAATTCTAGCTGAGAGTAAAAAGGATTTAGAAGAAACAATGAATGGCATAGATGAAGTCCTACGCAAGAACTATCGCATGAAAATAAACAAGAACAAAACAAAAGTAATGAAATGTAGTACGAATAACAAAGATGGACCACTGAATGTGAAAATGGGAGGAGAAAAGATTACGGAGGTAGAAGAATTTTGTTATTTGGGAAGTAGAATTACTAAAGATGGACGAAGCAGGAGCGACATAAAATGCCGAATAGCACAAGCAAAACGAGCCTTCAGTCAGAAATATCATTTTTTTACATCAAAATTTAATTTAAATGTCAGGAAAAGATTTTTGAAAGTATATGTTTGGAGTGTCGCTTTATATGGAAGTGAAACTTGGACAATCGGAGTATCTCAGAAGAAAAGATTAGAAGCTTTTGAAATGTGGTGCTATAGGAGAATGTTAAAAATCAGATGGGTGATTAAAGTGACAAATGAAACGGTGTTGCGGAAAATAGATGAAGAAAGAAGCATTTGGTAAAATATAGTTAAAAGAAGAGACAGACTTGTAGGCCACATATTAAGGCATCCTGGAATAGTCGCTTTAATATTGGAAGGACAGCTAGAAGGAAAAACTTATGTAGGCAGGCCTTGTTTGGAATATGTAAAACAAAATGTTAGGGATATAGGATGTAGAGGGTATACCGAAATGAAACGACTAGCACTAGATAGGGAATCTTGGAGAGCTGCATCAAACCAGTCAAATAACTGAAGACAAAAAAAATCTATGAAGAGTTTTCTTTGAAGAGTCTGTCAATCACTGTACTCTTCAAAGATGCCAGTTGCCTGACAAATCCTTTTAATCCTACTAAGCATTCTTGTGCACAATTTTCTGTGGTATCAATAGGGGGGCGTTGAATTCAAGTGTTTTTAAATGAACCCATAAGAAAACATCATGAGGATTGAGATTGGCCAATCAATCTGTTTGGATTAGGTGATCTTAAACTTGTAATCTCTAATGAGCCAGAGCCAGAGCCAGAGCCACATACAGCACAAATCACATAAATAACAGTGTTATGAACAGATTTAAATAAATAGGGTGTTATTTTCTTTGTCATAAAATGCTTAACATTTTTTATTATAACATAACATTTAAATAAATCAGCACATTTGTATATTAACAATTAAAAAGTTTACATGGACACCATTTTAAAATGGATTGAAAGATCAAATTCATTATGTTTATACACGTAAACCTCTAGATACCTTAGCAGTATATGAAATTCCAACTCAATAGGATTTACCAATCCTGAGAAATAAATGTTATGTTAAAGATACAAAATGGCAGGTAGCCAGTAAACTAAGCATTTCTGGACATAAATTGATTGATATTAAATTTTTTTTCTTTATTTTGATGAGAGGGACCATCTCCTGAATTCTTGAAACAGTTTTTATATACACTCTGAGTAAAGAAGAGCCTCTACTAACTGTCAGAAGATCAAGGGAGCCATAACTTTGAAAAACTCTGTCCATTTTTTAAAAACACTGTCATAAGCGTAAAAGTAATTTTCAAATTTAATACATGAGGGACAGTTAGATTATAAATTCTTTGCCAAAAACATTAGATAATATCATTGCCAGTTTTTATCCTTCTTCAATGAAGTTGAGATTCAGCCAGAAAGCATAATATGTCAATACATAATACAAACTAATAAGAAGGTTCAAAAAACAACCCACTTGTAGTAAGTAGTTGACTGACATTTTATGAAACTGATATCAGATATCCATCACACAAATTTTTCTATCAATCTTCAGATTATCTAGAGCAAGAGTAATCAGTGTCCTACTTTTGTTTTATATATAAAAGACATAAGATCAGTAAATAAAATAATTTATATAACTATAAATAATAGATACCCTGAGGTCTACTTGTAAAAAATATTGATTATAGATAAATTGTCCGCAATCCACAATCATCAGTACTATGAACACACCGAGCTGCCATCTAGCGTACTCCATCTCAGACCAATTCTAAAAAAAAAGAAGAAAACGGAAAAGCTGGCAACATGGTTGCAAAACTTTCCCGCTTGTTTTTAATCCCACTTACTGTCTCAATGTAGTCAAAACTGTAATATTATGTTTTATCAACAATAAAGTGATGATAATTATTTGAAGAAAGGAAACTGTCAAAATGTCTTGTACTTTTTGAAAATTTTATTGTTTCTTATGATTTTTAATTATTCTGCAATTTCAAAACAAACACTGATCATTGTGTAGAAAATAATGTACAATTTCCCACTTTCTTTCCATCAAACCCAAGAAAAGTGTTATGAAACCTTCTACTTCTACCCCACTACTCGTACTTCTACTTTAAAAAGTCAAAAATTAAAAAATCCTGAACATTCATGACTAATATTTTTTTATTTGGATGAATATAAGGATCAAGAAAAGTTTTCAAACTTGTCAGGTCTTCAAAAAGTTTAATGGCACCAATCTTTTTATAATGATAAAAAAAAATCATTAGTTTGTTAGGCAAACATAACATACAGCATCATGAGTAGCAAGAAGTAACATCTTTCATGAACCAAGTATGTCTTTACTGTTAATGCTTATTTAAAATCACAATAAAAAAATACAAACTACTGGGAAGATGGCTTTTCTTTTTTCTTCCTGGTTATTATATTAAAATATCAAATAAATCTACCATCTCCCACTCAATGTCTCACTTTTGAAAACAGGGAGTGTTGCTGACATTACTTTTTCTAAGCATTCAAGTGTTTTGATGGAAGACATCTTTTCTAAAGTTTAGTATTTATTGGTTCATTCTCTTAAAAGGTTACTAAGGAGGCTTCCTAGGTTATGTGGATTGAAAATTTCAGTAAACTAAAAAAAATTTTGAAGATCCATACATACTGAATCACATAATATGTATGTTACAAGAACCAGAAAAGGAAATGTGAGTTTTGTATTACTGGTGATTTGTTTCATTTGAAATAATATGACTAATTTAAATAAAGTTTATTTTACCAAAGAAACGTAGTTTCACCACAGTAGAAACATTAACAATAAAAATAGTAGATTTTTGAGTTCTGAGAAAACTGAGATACATTCCATGAGCAACTTCTTTATTCTCTGAAAATTGGAGTATTATATCCCATTATCATAAAATTATCAATCTATTTTTAACAGACATCTGAAAGTTATCAAGAAATTTCATAAACTTTTAGTATTACTATATCCTAATAAAGAATGTTGTTGGATGCAACAAGATAGAGCAAGAACCCTAACAGTTACCTTAATCATAGAAGGGTTATACAATAATTTAGGGCAGGCTAATTTTACCAGGTATTTCTTCTCCTAACTTTTTATTGTAGAGGTTTTTTTCAGAAAATTGTTTTTCCAAATAACCCCCAAATCAGTTGATGAATTAGAAATAAACATTAAAAGCTCAACATTTTCACCATTTTGGAAGCAACTTTCAGGACATTTTCAACCATTATTAACACATTTAAACTCGTAAAGTTATAACAAGAATATTTATAACATCGTTTGAACACTAAGTAACATTTACAAACTTCATGTTAAAAAGATGTAAACTCATAATATAATTTAAGTTCAGGCAAAACACAAACTTATTAATAAGACTTAGTATCAACAAAAAATGTTTCCCTCTTTACATTTTAATTTTGAGGCCATGGCCATATGATTATTTTTTCTTTCCCTCTCTCTCTCTCTCTCTCGCTCTCTCTCTCTCTCTCTCTCTCTCTCTCTCTCACTCACTCTCTCTCTACTTCATTTTGCTACATTTTGATAAAAAAAAAAATATAAAAACGATGAAACTAATAATGCTGAATATAATTTTAGTATAACCACAAAAACATTTAAAAATGAATAATAATAATAATAATAAAAAGTAATTATGTTTTAATTAAGGAAATGAAAATGTCCTTTTGTATGTTTCTATAAATTTCCTTAAAACTCCCAGTAATAATCATACAATCAATCTAAATTTACAACTGAATTTATTGAACTTTGATAAAGGATTCAAGAAGAAATCTCTCTGGATAGCCTGACACATTAAATCTTAAGACTTAAGAATTATGTGAGATGACCATGCTTTTACAAACAACATTCAAGTAGTAATATTTTGAGTCTTCTGTAACAGTTCGATATGATCCCTACAAATAAAATTTTGAGTATATACTAGATTTTATTTGATACTTCATTTATCAAAGATCTTGTCCTCAAGATATCTTAATAAAAAGAATAATTGTTCTCAAGAAAATTTTATTGTTTCACAGTTTTTCTATGTAATTTATGCATTTTTTTATCGAATGGTGTCTATATACATATCTAACATTTTTTCTCTTAACTGTTAATAGTGTGTTTTATTTTCATATTATCTTTGTTTTATAACTTCTAAAGGCCTGTTACTTCAATTTGTGTTAATTATCAAGTTAGCCATTCTAACTGATTAAATCATTTCAATTTCTGATTGCAAAGGATTTTGCACCAATGGAGAAACCTATATTAATGAAATTTCCAGAATGAACTTACTTTTAACAGGCTTACCAAATTACACAACTGAAATTTTATTAACTCGAAAATATTTACCAATCTGATCATAACTTTGTTAAAATACAAATAAATAGTTGAAATACTAAATGAGAACTTTCTTTATTCAACCAAAATTACTCAACAGTCATTCAAAACTGTTTAAGTGGAAAACAAAAAATATTTAGGCTTATGTTTATAGGAATGTTTTCTTTATGTTTTTTTTCTATATTCTCTCTCTCTCCCTCACTCTCTCTATCTCTTTCTCACTTTCTTCATTTTGCTCATGTACATTAGTAATACATTCCTAACATACATCTTTTTCTGTCTGTAGGTAACTTTATTTTTAATTTTTAAATATAATTTACATTACAAAATAGTTCTGATTTTTTAGGAGCCAAAGACATAATTTGGTCCTTAATCATCAAAATATATTTTCATTAAATAAATGGATAATATGTGATGCAGTAGTAATAAAAGACAAACAACATCACTTAATAAGCTAATCCTGGGTCCAATTTGAAAATTTTTGAAAAAAAAAAATTTGAAAATTTTGGTTGCCGGATCCAATTTGAACATTTTTTCTACGTAAATGTAATAAATCAATTTACAGTATTCATATTTATTGAAAGTATTCTATTTCTTGTTAACTAGCTTCACAATAAGCCTAATGGCTGAAGAACTATCAGATAAAACTGAGCCTCCAAATCATCTCCTAAAAATACTCAATATTAGTATAAAATTTTGACTTTTTAATGAAAGGTTAACATTTTTGTAGACTTGAAAAGTTTTATTAAGCGATATGTACTAATGATTATTATGCATCTGAGGATGTAGAAGTTTATACATCCCTGGAAGCATATTATTATTTTATAAGATGCATATTATTATTTCACATTACTTATAATAATATATATATTATTCTTTTATAATGAGGCCTGGAACCCCATAATGCTCCATGTATCGAATCATAATATTATTCCATGTATCTGGAATCAATGAATAGTGCAGCTGCCTAGAGATTCAGAACTTAGTGTCACACTGTAAATAAATAATCCAGAGACCTATAAATAGTTAATAGTTTTAAGTTTAAAAAATTTTAGTGTTTAAGTAGAAAGTATTAAAAATTTTGTTCCCGTATCTACAACTCAAATCATGTAAACTAAATCTGTTAAAAATAATGATACCCGTTAAATGTCAGAAAAAATAAACCTGCAAGTATCTCAAACCTTAAAAACCAAACTTAAAATAAAATCTGAAAAATGGATTAGGAGATATCTTACTAAACTGCAAGATAATTAATCCAAATACCTCCCTGTGTTAAGTAACATGTTTGAAATAAATTTAAAAAAGAGTACCTTTTTGTCATAAAAACATTTTATTAGAATATGTAAGTAAAAAAGAAACTGCTGCTTACCAAAATAATAGTAGATAAATGGGCTGTAATTATAGCATACACACCACCAGAGGCACCAACTAGAGATGTTTCTGGATTAAAGACCGATGTTCCAAGAGAACCAGCAAGAACCCCTGCTAAATAAATAATAAATACACGCCACCATCGATGAACCATCTCTAATGGAATTCCAAGCATTATTTGAACAATAACATTAAAAAACAAATGAAAAAAACTGCAACAGACAAGATTAACACATTTTGTTATGCTGTCTGAAAAAATATATAAATACTGTAAATTCAGTATTTATCACACTTTCACACATTTTAACAGGTTTGGATGAAGTCATCCCTTTTCCACAGGCCAAATAAGTAAATTTCAGCACCAACAATCTGTAATTTTTTAAAATTAAAAGTTGCATCATTAATAAAAGAGAGCAAAAACAGAATTAACAATATGAATGTAGTGAGTCTTATTATGGAACTACATTTCTAAAACCTGCACACCTTATAACTTTAAACTTATAGAATTCAGAAAATTGAAATTTTGCACACTTTCCAAAACAGGCATAGAGCTTCAGAATCTAATTAAATAAAACCATAATTATATTCCATCTCCACACTGAAAAAAAAATGTAAGTATACATCTGTGCAACTGCTAGTAACTGGATTGCAGACTAATCATGTACCTGGTAATTATTTCAACATGGCTTCTTAATCTGGACAAAATTTAAAAAGGTGTATCATTTTCTGATTTTCCTAATAAAGATGCTGAATAAATTCGATTTGGGTAGTTCAAATACCTAACATTAATTTCACTGGCAATGCAAAAATAGAAGAACTAAGAAAATAGTATGCCAATTCAAATATTCAAGCATCAAAAAAAAGAAAATTTTTTTGATAATCTAAATTATAAAGAATTATGAACACACAATAGTTTTTTTATTTTTACAAAAAAAAATTATGTAAAATCTTTTCATAATCATAATTTCAAAATAAAAGTTCTTAATTTTTATAAAGCTTCTATACCATTATTAATCTTGGCATATTTGGCAAGCTTATCTCTTTTTACTGGTTTATATGGATAAAAAGGACTATTTTTTTTTATCTATATTCACATAGGAAGTATGGTTTTATTATAATGATATACCCCAAGAGAATTGAATAATTATTATATCCAGACTTGTGCACACATACAATAGAATAATAGAATACAGTTTTAAAATCAATATATGTTTTAAAAATACCAGCAGATTATTTCCAAGATATATTGTGATAATAGGTCATTACATGATGCTCTTACATGCTGCTCAGACTTTCAGTATAAAACATTTGCTGATGTAGGTGTTGCAACTGCATACAAGACAAAGTAAAAACAGTTCAAAAGTCATTGGCCATAGACTATGGAAAGCAAATTCAATTCTATGATTGGTTTCAAAAATCTCTAGCTAACAATTCTGATAATCCCTTAGACTATATTTTCTATACTGATGAGGCATGGTTCCATTTATCAGGATATGTGCATGCACAGAATTCACATTTAGAGTCTGTCAAGAACCCACTTGTCGTATTTGAAATTCCTCTACGTGACCAGAAATTTGTGATGTGGATTGAAATATCCAGGAGAAGAATATATTCTTCTCAGAAATAATAAATTCAGATCATTATTGTGAACTCAGTCACCAGTTCATGGAAGAGCTTACCAAGGATGAAATTAATAATGCTTGGATTCAACAAGATGGCACAACTGCGCATAAAACCAGGCAGTCCATTAAGTTACTGCAAGAAATTTTCAGAGACTGGATAATTTCTAAAGGCATGTGGTCACTTTGTTCTCCAGACTTAATCCCACTGGATTTCTACTTTTGGATTCCTGTAAAAAGTAATGTTTGTCAAGGATACCTTCAGGAATTTTTAACTGCTACTCATGATTTCACTGACTGATTGTTCTCTGACATGAACAATTTGTCAAAGTTTTGGAGAACAGGAAGAAATAATGCAGATATATTTGGATGTTCTTGAAGACAAGTTCCAACTAGCTTGTCCACTATTTTTCAAATTTTAAAGCTAAATTTCTTAAAAATGGTTCAAAAATTTTAAATAAAATTTTTATGGACTATTTTGTGGACTTATAAATTTCTGGACATATATTTTAGCACTTTCAGGTAATCATAGATAACAATGCTGAACATTTTGTTATGCTTTTCAGAAACAAAAATAACAATTTTTATTTATTTTAAGAAATTATTTATTTTAAGAGAAGCAATTAAAGCTGGAAGAAAATGTTAGGTTTAATTAACTCTAGCTTTATTATTACAACTGGCAATACATAAAATTATTTTTTTTTACACTCAGATAATAACTTTGCTATAGATCCTAAACTTATTCTTTGAGATAACCTTACACTCAACTGTGGTACTTATTTGGAACAAATACATATGTTATTCCAAATAAATGTCATAAATACCGTGTTAGAATACGCTGATGGATCCTGGAAATTGAACTATGGTAGACTTCGGCTTCAGCTTTTGACTCTGTGATGCTCAGTAACTAAATATGTTGTTGTGGAGGGGATTTTCTTCAACTTAAATTGCTGAATGGGTGAAAATGCACACCTCTCAGGAAGCAGACAATGAGTATAACTTGTTGAAGTTGTTTAAAATATGGGTATAAACCCCTCAAATCCAGATTGTCAGTAACACCTTTAGGAGGCAAGCCTCCACATGACTAGTTAACTGTAGGTTTAATAATTCATGCTAGGCAAATTTAAAAAAATTCAGAGAAATACCAAACACCTTACCAACCAAACGGATTAAAAACGAAAGAAAAAGCATGACTGATATTTCTTTTTTGTCATTCAATAAGTGTAAGGTTAATAAATAATTATTCATTATTCAAAACAGTACTCACTTGGCATGAACAAACATATATGTAACAAATCTCCATATTTCTGATCGTTTGGAAGGTGTATAAAATGTTAACTCAGCTGCAGGACCAAAGCTAAAAGATGTGTCAATAAATCCAGAATATTTACCTCTTAAATTCATTAATGAAGCTGATAAGTCATACAGAAAACATGTAACCTGCAAAATTATGTGATTATTATACATATATTTAAAATCAGGATTCACAATAAGCTAGAAACCAATCATCATTGATTTTTTTTCATTCTCATAAAATTTATTTTAATGCTTTTTGCAACTTATTGGTTGAAGGTGTTTTTAACCACAATAGAACTGTTTGAAGAAATGCAGTAGAATTTTATCTTGCAGGGCAGTTCAAATTACTAACTTGGTTATAAAAATTTTTAATACTTTTTAAGATATTTATGTACTAAATTAAATAAATAAATTGTAATACCTGAATAATGATAAAATAGCTGATAATGAAAAATATACATTATGAATGATAAGCTGTCATAACAGTAAAGGTGACCTGGCATATTACAAATCACTCCAGAAAGCATGTCATCTCAGGATTATTAGGAAACTGAAGAGTGATGCAGTTCCCCAATGCTTTCTTCATGGAGACAAATATTGGGCTTGTGGTTGCAAATCAGCATGACAAGCTCACTAAAATGTAGCTGATATTCAAATTTAAGCAACACCCACACTCTGTTCAATACAGAGACTGTATTGCAAACTTCATTATTCAGAGAAAGCAATTTTTCTACCAATATGTTGTTGATATTCCTAATAATCTATCGAGATTTTCAGTAAAAAAATAAATTTTTAATAAATACTATACCTCAAGAGCACTAATAAGCAACATACAAAATGGGGGAGGTGAACATGTGTATTCATCTTCATATTCTCCACCAGTAAATTCAGGATGAGTCTGAATTCGTCTTTTTCTTGCAACAACTGTATGTTTTATATAACTGTTCAATGTTCTAATGATTAATTGCTTTCCAATATCACTTTCCATCAAAGTAACAAATTCATCAAAATCAATGAATCCATCAGAATTCACATCAAATTGTCTCAATATGTTTTCTACACCACGTTCAGGAATATCATAAATAAAATGAGGATCATTCACTTGATTGTATAATTCTCTAATTGAAATCTTTCCATCATTATCTGCATCATACTGTAACAAAAGAATAAAATACTACAACATTTATATTTTTTGGTAAATTTAAAATGTAGAAAGTTACATTGAAAATGAAAGAAAGATGAATTGAAAATTAATCATTAATTTTTTAACTTTTATAAATAATAATTGCTAATAAAATTTAGTATATTTTTTCACTTTGTCCTTTTTGTTTTGTTGTGATTCCCTTCTGAATGAAACATTTTTTCTAGCAATTTTCCAGTTTCATATAAAATAACAATTGTAAGTAAACCCCTCACTTTTTCACACATGCTGTACTGGTAAATGATGATAAACAATGTGACAGTGAATCTTACTTTTCAACCAATGAAATTAATTTTTTATTTGAATCTTCAGATAAATTTTAGGTTTTAGTTTTAGTACTGACTACAATTCATAAAAATTTTAAAGAATTACTTATAAAATTCATACAAATTATTACTACAAGCAATACTCACACAGGCTACTTATAAACCTTAATAATAATTTTTTAGAATGTGTGAAAGTCAAACAAAAATTAATTTAAAAAACATAAATGAATAAATGAATATCATTTATGCATAACATAAATGTATCTATTATAATACATTACACTACTATGAAAAACAAGCAATCTAACAATTAGTAATAAAAGAAAAATTAAAATAACTCTGAGTAACTGGGTCAATAGCTAGCTAGGGAAGGTAACAGTAATTTCTTTCTTCACTTATTGTCTAAATCACAGAAGTGCAGTAATGTAATTCATTTTTAAATAATGTTTTCATTTAAAATTTCTTGTTTATTTATATCCACAAATATCACTGAGGAAAAACCTCAAAAACCAAGTATCATAAAAAATGAATATATAATAATGGTATAAATAAGTAATTAGAAACTCTCTTAAAGTACAAATAAGAATAAGCATCCTCAAATTGTTACTCTTTAGGACAGTTCTTTTAAACTTCATCTCCCATTGAAAATGTGAGATTTTTCAGCACAGTATGATGAATTGTAACTCACAATAAAGTCTTATTTATGTCTCATAGCTGTATTCTCAAATAGAAATTTTTTTAGATTATAACAAACAAATAAAATAGTCTGAAAAATACAAATGGAAAAAGAAAAAAATTTTTAATTAAAAAAAAAAATAATGAATAATATAATTACCTAATTTATCTAATGAAGAATTAGCTATAATTCTTGTATTTTTTTTTTTTTTTAGTTTAAAAACCAAAATTCTAACACAAGCATTACCCCAGAACATAATACAAGATAATATGTAGACATATAATAAATAATAATTTAAGTATTTAAGTCCGTAGCTTCAGAAGTACCAAAATCACACAATAAGCTTATTGCAATATGATGACAGAAAGTTAATTACTAAACAATCACTGCTCTCAAAGATTTCATGATATATGCTTTTCATATCCCAAACATTTGGTGGAACACTAGGGTATCTCCTATCTGGGAGTCAAGAGTCAGAGAACTGACTTAACTCATAATTTAAGTGAAAACGAATGAGCTAGTCCTCACGACTTCAAAAACTACAAACAAATCAGTCATTGAACCAGGGCAGCTTTGTCTTTGAAGAAGCTAAAGAGGAGAATTTTAAATTTATTTTCTGAAAGAAAGGTGATGTAATCACTGTAAAAAAACATTCTGTCTTCAGAAACATTTACTAAATTAAAAATATAACTGAGTAAGAATAACCCAGAGTAGACTTCAAAATACCATACTGGCATCTTTATATTAATTTTCCTTAAAATTTAGATTTTTAACTATAGCAGCAAGATAAAATATTAATAAATCAAAAAGCAGTCTTCTATTGTTAAGTCCCTAGAAGTTATTTCATAATTAATGGAGTTACAGGCTAATGTAAAAGGCAAGGTGAAATAGCTACAAGCCAAAGCTCCAAACAAAGTGTCTTTCTAATAATTAAAATATGACAAAGTATAGGATACAAAATTTCCATAATATTTTTTTTATTATCCTAGAAGTCATTTCATTAACTGGTTTTCAATTGAGACTTGATTGAAATACTGCAACGAGTAGATAAGAGATCCACAGTTAGGTGGAAAGGAAAACCATAGTACAGTCATGCATACCAGAATGTTTAACAAGGACTTTGAAAATGCCCACAAACAATTAAAAAATTGTCAGTTAAAAGGCTTTTTCTGTAATTCACTTTATTAATCAGACAAAAATAGCAAACAACTGGATACTTCTATATCAATTTATTTTTAAAAAATAGTATATTTTTTCAAATTCTACACATCAAAAAAAGTATTGTTTAATTTTAATGACAAACTGCATTAAACTATAATTATATTTAACTGCAATATAATATTATAATTATACTTTGAATATTCACAGAAAGATCGTTTCCCTTTGACTGCATTCTGTTTTTTAATTACATAGGGCCCCTTTGTGATTTTTCAAGAACTTAATGTAATCTATTTGCAGCTATATGATCCACAGTTTGGGTGACTCACATTAATGAAAATAACATTAATAATCATTAAAACTGCAGAATATTTAAGTAACTTTTTATAAACCTTTAAAAACTTACCTTCTGAAAAATTAACAGCCAGTTCTGAAACAAAAATATTAAAATGTATTTAAAAAGCACATAATTTTATTTAATAAAAGTACAGAAGAATGTACCACAGAATAACTGTATATGATTAGTGAAGATTCTAACCTTTATCCTTGTAAATATATTACGTGAAAAATATTCATTTTTTACTTTTCCTAGTATGGCTGGCCAGCTATGCAAATTTGAGCTACTGTTCTTGAGCACTGCTTTGCCATTCTTAGCTGTAACTTATTTCACAGTGATGTGAGAACACACAAACCACTTCACTCAACCACTGAATTCACTTTTTCAAACCACTTCATTGAAACAACTCAAATATGCAGAAATATCAAAAAACACGCAAAACATAAGTAACAAAGAATGAAATTACAACAAACAAAGAACAACACAACATAGATCCTTCAAAATATTAGCACCAAAAAAGACATACATTATATGTAGAGTGTAATAAAACTCAGCCTTCTAGCAGTAGTGTTCACAAAGAAGTTTGATTTAGGGCAAAAGCTAGCTCAGACTTTGATAAATTTTTAAAAACTCCACCCCAAATAAAGTTAACTGTAATCAATTTAAAAATTGTTCTGTACATACAGATGTACAGGTGAGCAAGTTAAAACCAAACCATGCTGCCTCCAACTGGAATTATTTGAGGTCATCTTTAATGCTGCTACAACTAGCACCATTACTGCTTGAATATGTTATAACTCTCGTCCATCATTGTCAGCTGTAAACAGTTCATAATTCAGTACAGTTCTTTTCTTTGCAATTGTATTTTTCTAAAATGTTCTATTCAATCAAAAAAAAACTTACTATAGTGGAAAATTATGTGCCTTCTAAATCCTTTCAAGAAACACATCAAATATTCACTAAGAATGTCCAAATACCTGTATCCCAGCAAATAATAACATATACGACTTGATTAAAAAAATGGTGAACAATGAGATCAATTTAAAAAACAAAACAAAATAGGCTACTTTCCATTAGGACTCAAGAGAGCCAAAGCCGATATTTAAAGAAGAATTTTTGTCAGTCTAAGAAATCTACACACAAGTTATCAACAAAGTGTTATAAAATACACATCTTGCTGTAAACGATTCTTCATGATTTAAATTTCAAACCATATCAAGAAACAACTACAACAGAACAGACAAACCAAAATTTAATTACTGCCATGGCAATAATTAACATTATCAATGGACAGATAGACCAGATCCTTTATTTCATGTCAGATGAGGCATGGTTTTATTTATCTGGATGTGTGAATTCAAACATCCCCAGGTTCTGGATGACTGAAAAGTCCTCATCAAATGTTTGAGTGTTCACCTCACAATAGGAAAATTGGTCTGTGGCTTTACTGTCAATCATATGGTGTACTGGTAATCATATAATGAAGCCAATACCCTTTGACCAGGCTATCAATACAGACAAATATCATAAAATGTTTTAAGAATTCTATGCTCGGTTAACATTAACAGATTGTTAACTTCAATCAAGATTGAGCAACTTGTCACACACTAAATGATTCCTAGCACATGTTCATGTGGCTTTTACAGAAGAACAAACTGTCAGCAAAGTACAGTGGCCTCCATGTTCTCCAGATTCGCCTGGTTGCAATATTTTCCTTTGGAATTATGTGAAAATACAGTTTATGAATCAGATCACCCACACTCTCAATGAATTGAAAGGGAACATTACACAAGAAATTGACAACATCAACATTTTGTGTCAGGTAAATCTCAACATAATTGTTCATAGAAAAGTGTATTACTGTGCAGGGCACTCACTTCAAACACCTTTTGTAAAAATATGATGAATTTGCTAATGTAAATATAGAATTTAATTTAATTTAGATTTTAATTTTTCATTTCATTCATAAAATGGTACACGATGCAACTGTAATTCATCTGTAGCAATTCGGTTTTATGTTGCTCACTCAGTATTATAACAAAATTCATTACTACCAATTAAAATAAATAAAAGTTAATTTAAATGCAATGCTTTCCAAAATAGGCTTCTGATTGATTCTTGAAAATAAAATGTTTTCCATAGCACACAATGAATGCACAGTAGTCAACAACAATGTGTAATTTTGTTACATGGCTATGTGCTATCAGTTATGGTTAAGCGGTGGTAAATGAAAAATGGTGTCCTTCACTGTTACTTGTGCTATTTATCTTACTTGTGCTATCTATAAAATATGCAGTATATATTTTTTTTGTAGAAAGTCACAGGATCACTAAAATCCATGACAACTGAATTATGTTTACAATAACAATAATGAGGGACATGCTATGAGAGATCGCCAATAGGAATCTGGAGAAGAGTGTATCTAACAAAACAACAAAAAAAAGTCAGTAATGAACAAAAACAAAAATTGATGGCTTATTTTTAAACCATTAAGAATTTTGAACTAGGAACAACAATGTTAATGTACTTGAGAAATATTCATATATGGTGTTGCATGTTTACACAGGATATTGTTCTTAAAGAACAATGTCAACACTGTCTTCATGTCAACATACAGCTCTAACTTGCACGTCTCAATGTAGAGCAGTTCAAGTGAAAGTTTTTTTATTAGACCCTTACTTGGCTTGGCACCAAGTGACTATTACCTCTCCAACAAAGTGAAGGTCTCATCAGCTAATGAGGATTTTGAAACCACTGGAGCTTACGAGTTAGTAATGGTAGAGTATCCTGATGAAAGTGAGGTTCCACAAAAGCTGGTCTCAAAATCTCTTAAGTCACTGAATATTCTTTGTTTCTATGGGAAGAGAATGAAATATTTTTCTTCACACCCAACCTTTGCAAATATACTAATCAATCAAATCAATAGATAAAAAACCTTTCTAGTCATTTTTTCAGTCAATAACAACTAATATTTTTAAAAAGATTAAGCAAAAAAGGGAGGATTAATAAGAAAAATAACATTTCCTAACATTAATCTAATTTAACAACTTATTTATGTTAAATGTTTCCACTCTAATCAACTGAAATATTTACTTACATGTTCAAATGAATGAAGAGATATACTTGCATCATGATTTGGTTCATCTTCAATTTTTTGCCGAGACATCCTAAATCATACCAAATGAAAATCTATCAGCACAAAAATAAATTTAAAACAATTTAATTTAAATAATTTTTTAAATATTAACAGAACAAAATTTCATTAGATGGTACATTTTCCATAAAAAGTTATGAAACAGGATTTCAACTGGTATGGAGGTTCTTACTGAGGTGTTAAAACTACACTTATTTAAAATCTGATGGTTCTAAACCTGCTTTTTTGTAAATTTCCTCAATTAAATAATGTTGGGTGATGTCAATGATGAAGTTAAATCGGTAAATGGTGACAGTAGTCACCAAAAAAAAGAGGGAAGCAATGCCAGACTGAATATATTTTCATTATGTAAATGAAATCATACATACTTACAGAGGGAATGTGAAAAAAACATCAATTCATCTAAAATGTTGTGTTTCAGTAAATCTTGCACATTATTTTAGCCTTTTCTAGTGCATTGCAACTTATTTCCAATCATGCCAAATTTCTGGAATTTATTTAACCAGAAAAAGCTATATGGGAATTAAGATTTAAGGCACCCTAAAGTACAGTTAACTGTTTTAAAACTTATAAATTATGACTGTAATTAATCTCTGCATACATTATACCAGGTGTATAAAAAAGAATATTGAGATTTTTATTTGTTATCTGCTGAGTAAGATTACAGTGTTGATTTAGGCTAGAATCATAGAGCACAAAAGAAAGTTTTGTTTGCTTGCATAGCTGTAAACCAATTCCCTATCTTTCCGCTTTACTGGACTCAAAAACAGTACAAAAACAGAAAGTCTGTTTTTGTACTTTCCTAAATGTGAATCTATAGTTAAGAGTTCAACATGCATTCCATATAAAATTTAATTGTGATCATTATCCTCCAAGTGACAATATCATTTGTTGATAGCATAATCAGTCTGAAATTACCGGATGTCTGTGTAAAGGGAAGAATTCTAGATTATCAAAGGTATCCGAACAAAATATTGAACATTTCAAGAAGTTTTACCTGCAGTCCTAAAAAAAATTATTAAAATGGCCAGTTTTAAACTAGCAAGGTTGGTGATAAGTGTGTGGAACATTTTAAGGAAACACATATGCACCCATAAAATTTACAGCTGTTACCAGCTTTTAAAACTCAGTGATTATGCTGCTCATGCCAACTTTGTAATCAAAATGTTGATGACTTTATTAATTGTGTTGTGCTTAGCGAGTCAACATTCAGATTAGTGAAAAAGTTTTTCTTCTTCGATCCCTTAATGAATGTATGGGCACGGGTAGGCTTAAATCCAATACATTGCTGTGGGTAACACTGGAAAACAAGCTCTGTGTATGATATTTTTCCATTGTTTCTAAACGGTAGCTGCGAGTTTTGTGTCACCTACATTTAGTCTTTGGTGTTTTAGGTCGTTCTTAATTTGCTTGACCCATGTTTTCTTTGGTGCAGTTCATTGGATCTTCCACTGTGCAGGTTGTTGTCTCTAGGAGACAGTGTGGAAGATAGTATTCATGCATTCGAAACTTTCCCAAACCACGCCAGTTCAATTGTAAGTTGTTCATTACATCTGAGCCTTAATATGTCACTTCAGAGACGATCACACAGTGGAACCTCCATAGTATTCATCGCAGGCATCATATTTGGAACACTTCTAATTTAGTTAGGTCTTCTTTCAGTAGTGTCCATGTTTTCATTTAGCAAGAATGGTAATGTGAGTGCCTGAAACAGTTGGATCTTTGTCTTCAACGTTACATTTTGTTTCCTCCATAGGCATCAATCCAATGGTTGGAAAACAGCAGCTGCCTGGCCAATCCTGCCACAGATGATGAAATTTTCTTTTCTTTGATTAATGACCCAAGGCATCTGAAATTGTCAACCTGTTCAATTTTTATTCCAGCCAGTAAACAGCAAATGGTGAGCCATCAGTCATTAGAACCTCATAGCTGTTTTTTGCTATATTGGACACTGCGCCAGCCATTGAAGGCTTTCCACATAATTGCATCAATAACAGTATTGGATAGAAAGGATGAGATGACACAGTCTAGCCTTGCATCAGTTTGTATTAGAAATTCATCAGACAGTTCATTACAGAAGCGTATATGCAGCTGCTAGAGCCATTGTACATTTCTGTGAGTAGTTGGATGGTTTTGGCAGGCACAAGTTCAGACGAGTGCCGCCCAAAGTGCTGGCCAATGGACACTATCAAATGCCACCTTGAAATCTATGAATACAATAACCATATTAGCTGTAGTAGTGACTGTATGCAATTGACAAGGATATCACCACCTGCTTTTGGCACTTCAGCTGTCACTGCATCAATCCCAGGCGCTTTGTTGTTTTTGAGTTGTTTTATCACTGTTTTCACTTCATCTACTGTTGGTATAGCTTAACATCTCAGGTCTCTTTTCACAAACAGAGGTTTGTGTTGTATAAAGTCTTTTTCAGAGCTATTTTTGAGCTGGTGGTCAAGTGTGCACCTTCCCCAATTTCACAATCTTGCTGCCTGAGATCTATTACAACAGTTTTGCACCCTTATTATTTAGACGATTCATTTCCGTTTCACAGGGTTTCAGAGTGTTTTGACGCACGATTTGTTCAAGCACCCGCCTCATCGTGGCAAAAAGAGTGGGAATGACTCCTGGTCGCAAGTCCTGTTATGAGCAAAGAGGCCTTTACTCTTAGTCCTGCTCGCGCTCTTTTAGAGAAGGGGCTGTAATCTGTAACTGTGTGTTAATCTTTGATTTCACACATTTGATCCAGTAGCAATGAAGAGATACAATGAGTGACAGGAGAATACAGAGGGTCTCCAGCTGCCCGTGGCTCACTGCAGTTAGTTGTCACGCTTGTGCCCAATATCTCTAAATAGAGGAATACAGTGAGCATTTTTTTCGTATACTGTTAGATCAGGGCATTTCCACCATGACCGATGTTAGGGTGGTAGGTAAGAAGCCTAGCCGGAGGAGGGGGCCGGAGTTTTTTCCTTCGATTTCCTCAAACACTGGTCCTGACAATGATGGTTCAGAAGTAGAAATAGGAGTGACCAGCCGGGACGGTATGAAACCTGAGGTTGCATTTGTCAGCAGAGCGGAGGCTCGACTGTGTCCAGCAGTCAGCTGAAGAAAGACCTCCAGGTTGCCATTCGGGGTAACCGGAATGATCTTAAAATCAGGAACATCAAAGAGACTGGCAAGGGATTAGTTGTGTTAGCAAATGATACAGAGACCATTCAGGCAATTAGAAATTTCATGGCAGTTAAGCAAATGAATGTAAAAATAGACCCGAAGAGAACGCATAGGCCCCATATTATAGTCTATGATATTGACCGTAACCTTGCCAATGAAAATGTCTTGTCCCTCATTAGGGAGCAGAACACTGATCTGGATGAAGCCGCCTTCTAGTGGGACTGCAGGTCGGTCTTTAAAACGAGTAGGTGTGATACCCAGAAATATCATGGAGTCTTTGAGATAAATTCTGGTCTCTTCCAAAAATTTACGTCAGCAGGCAGACTATCTATCAATTTAGGGTCCTGCCAAGTAAAAGAGCCAAAAACTTTGAATATCCAAAGATGTTTCAAGTGCTGCACATATGGTTTCAGGGCTAAATTTTGTAACTTTACCTTGGTGTGGCCCATTGTAGCGAGGAGGGCCACAAACGTGACAATTGTTTGCATAGGTTCGAGGCTCCAGCCTATGCTAACTGTAAGAAGTTTCATAACAATCATGAGCACCCAGTTGTTAGTAAGGAGTGTGGCTGTTGAACTGTACTTTAATTCCTTAGATGGTTAGGTTCGGTCACCTAAATGCTCAGGATGCTTATGTAGTCCAGATTGCGTTAGGTGAGGTTGTAGAGAAATAGAGCTTCAATTCTGCAGCACCCATATGTAATTAGGAGTGATCTTCCAGGCTTTCACATCTGGAAAAAGTTTTTGTGTAGGGCATACCTATCTACATGTCTGCTATTCTGTGCAAGAAGTCACTTGATAGTGTCTTTACACAGCAGGTTTCTGACATGCATCATGTTGTGGTCAGACTTGCCACTCGCAGACAGAACCTTACAGTTGTTAGTTTATATTTCCAATACAGGGATCCTACAGAGGAACACCTAGCGAGATGGAATAGGATCCTTCATATTGTGGGTAATGGTCCAATCCTTACTGGTGCCGATATTAATGCAAAATCGCTTTTCTGGCACAGTAGGATCACTGATGATGGCAGTGGCTTAATTGGCAGTTTCATCGCACAGCACAATTTTGAGGTCTTTAATGTTGCAGACCAGTTGGCCATTTACATTGGTATGGTTAAGGGATGAAGGGCCTTTTCAGGTACAAATATTGACATCACCATTGGTAGGGACATCCCTGTTAGGGTCCTTGACTGGTCTGTGGTTGACAAATGTTCTAGCGATCATTGGTTGATACTTTTTGAAATAGTGGATGAGCTGTGCAATGACCATGAGGAACACTTTCCTGTTTACCAGGGGCGCTTCCTGCATAGGAAGTCAGACTGGCCGAAATTCTCCTCTTTGTTAGAGTCTAAACTGGAGATTTTTTTCTCAAGACCTTGACGGCCTGCCATTCCTAGAGGCACTGGCGGGATCGTATATCTGGTCGGTGGTCTCGGAATCTAACAGCAATGAAGCAGTCTGTGAATCGACTCAGAAGGGCTGCGCAGCAAGAGGGTGATTCCGATCGGCGTGCAGCCGTAACTCCGGATTACCACTGAAGAAGGGCTAGGTACTTTCATAGCATTAGGTTCTCCAAGAGTAATTCCTGGTGCTTCTTGGTCCAGGAGCAAGGGAATAGAGACCCTTGGAGCATTGTGTATACAGACCTCGGACATAAGCGCAGGAAAGATGTCCTCTTGTCAGCTTTGTCAACCCGCGAGGGTGTGGTAATTGATAAGGACGGTGTCCTTAACATTTTCCTGAATGATTTGCTCCCGGATTACACTATGGTGGGTGAGGTTTCATACCACCGGCGTGTTAGGCAAGAAGTCGCGATTTTTGAGACCGACTTACAATTTTCTGAGATCACTGAGGCGAAGGTGCGCCACGTGATCTGTAGTATGGCACGGCACAAGGCCCCCGAATATGACTATCACAGTGGAGTTCCTCGTCCGAGCGCTTCCAGTAGTCCTTCGTCCGCTAACTAGAATATATAATAGGTTGCTCTTCGCCGGCCTCTTTCCGCCGTGTTGGAAGCGTGGAGACTTGGTGTTGTTGTTCAAAGGTGACGACAAAGATCTTAATGTTAGTTCTTCTTACCGCCCATTAACATTCTTGCCTGTGATTAACAAGGTTTTTGAGAAGGTCCTATATTTGGGTATTAATGTTAGATTGGCCACTGATCCTTTGCTAATGGACAACCAGTATGGTTTCCGACCGGGCACATACACTGAGGATGCCATACTAGAGGTGATGAATATAGCTTCCTCTAGGCCATGTAAATATGTATTAGGGATTTTTCTGGACATATCCGGCGCATTTAACAACTTACGATAGCCCTGTTTCAGATGCAGAAGCGTAAGTGTACACAAAATGAATTAAAAGTGAGTTATTATTTCAGCCATTGGACCGTTTTCCTGCGTGATGGCAACTTAGAGGTTCGTAAGACCCTAACTAAAGAATGCCCTCAGGACAGTGTTTTTAGTCCCCTTCTTTGGAGCATAGATTCAATTCCATGTTGCGTTTATGGTTGCCATGTGGTTGTCGTGTCGTCGCTTATGCTGACGAGGCGCTGCTACTGATTCAAGGGGATTCACGTAACGAGGTTGAGTTCCGACCTACTCATGCTTGTGAGACACTCCGACTGTGGAGTCTACAACATAAGATGATTTTCAGCCAGGAGTAAACAACAATGATATTGCTCAAGAGCCGATTGGCTCCTTCCCGATGAATATTCGGATGGCTGGTCTCCCCAATCGGTACGTTACGGCTCAAAAATACCTGGGTGTTATCCTTGATGAGAATTTTCGGTTCAAGGAACATCTACAGTACGTAGCAAAAAAGACCGCTGATACTTTTTATGGAATCCGTAGTCATTCATCCTGATTGAGGGTTGAATTACCGTACCATACGTATATTTTACAAAGTTGTCAGCGAAGCTATTATGCTGTATGCTGCACCTGTCTGGGCTCACCGCATGGCTTTTAGGTATTGCGCAGACATTTTGCTGCGGGCCCAACGACTCCTCTTGCTGGCTGTTATAAGCGGTTACGAACAGTCTCGCGGGGCTGCAGTCTGTGTTATAGCTGTAGGGAAACCAATAGATGATACCTTGGCTAATGAGCGTAAGGAACGCTACATTTCCAAGGTTAATAACCTATTGACGTCAGAACGAAAGCAGGAGATTGAAGACCGGGGCCTTGCGTCTTGGCAGGTCAAATGGGACGAATCCCCGACAGATCGCTACACGCATGGTATATTTCCTATAGTGTCAGATTTAGGTGCGATTGGATGAGTCTTCCCCAACCAGTATACCACACAATTTCTCTCCCGGGATGGTGCCTTTTGGGCGACTTTGGCTAGGTTTCGTTTGGTGGATTCGACTCGATGCCCGGAGTGTGGGACTGATGAAACAGTGGACCACGTCCTCTACGTCTGTCCCCGAATCGAGGTCGAATGTTCGCGAGCCGTAAGGGAACTTGAGAGAATACATTCTTTTCTAGATCTCCATATTAACTGGATAATCCGAGAAGGTTGGTTTATAGTGGCTGGTTTTCTTCGCGCCCTTGTGGTATGTAGGTCTTTTTTTCTTTTTTTTTGAGGTGGAGGAACACCATTTACGGGAGCCGAAGCAGTGTAGGACTCGCTAACAGGTTCCGCATCTGTTACAGAAAATGCGTATGTATTCCTGCGCACTACCGACTAAACCTTCATCCCTGGCGATCCCACCTGATTGTGTGTGTGTGTGTGTGTGTGTGTGTGTGTGTGTGTGTGTGTGTGTGTGTGTGTGTGTGTGTGTGTGTGTGTGTGTGTGTGTGTGTGTGTGTGTGTGTGTGTGTGTGTGTGTGTGTGTGTGTGTGTGTGTGTGTGTGTGTGTGTGTGTGTGTGTGTGTGTGTGTGTGTGTGTGTGTGTGTGTGTGTGTGTGTGTGTGTGTGTGTGTGTGTGTGTGTGTGTGTGTGTGTGTGTGTGTGTGTGTGTGTGTGTGTGTGTGTGTGTGAGCAATTCCCCCTTCTCTGATGAAATGTTTTTATAAGCAGTCCCAGGAAGGGGAAGCCAGGGGTGGAGGTTTAGTCAGTAATGCGCAGGTACGCCCTTGGTTATAAATGGTGTAACCTGTTAGCAAGCCTGACACTGCTTAGGCGCCCATAAATGGGGTTCCTACACCTCTTCAAAAAAAAAGTCTGGGGAGTTGCCTGGCCACAGCAGCAATTTAATTTTTCATTTTGCAAAACTTTTTCCACTTTTTTTGGCATTATGATGTGGTGTCTAATCATGTTGAAACACTCCATTGCCAGGTGGGAATTTGTTTTGAAGTTGTATCATAATCCTTTCTTTCAGAACCTTGATATATCCATCACTTTTCAACATAAAAAAGAGACACAAAAAAAATTAAAAAAAAAAAAAAAAAAAAACCCACCTACTGAAAGTAATGAACAAAGCCCTTCAAATGTTAAACAACCCCAAAATACCTTTATTAATGATGTTTAACTGATTATTTGATATGAGCAGGTGATTTATTTTCATCTAATGCTTTTCTAACATATGGAACACTTTTCTCCAAAACATAAAAATGTGACCTGGAAAACATAACATTTTTCCAATCTTCTTTGGTCCAGTTAGCATGTGCTTTGGTCTACAAAGGCCTTTCTTTGCACATTGCTGAATGATAAAAGCTGCCTTTTAGCTGGCTGATGAAGCTTTCTGTCCAGCTGCAGGAAGTCAACATTTAACAGCTGACATGTGCAAATCTGTTTCACTGGCTGCAAATTATCAATTTAGTTCACAGCAGATAATTTGGATCAAGTTTATTTTTTCTCCTGATCCTGTTGTACTAGTTTTTCTTTTATAACCACATTTGCCTTTCCTTTGAGGTGAAAAGGAACCAGTTTCTCTTTAAATTGTTTTAAAATAGCAATCACTATCCCTAGCCCAACATCACACTCAGAAGCTATTTGTCATTGTGTCATACTGGTATGCTCAGAAAGACAAAAATTTTTGAACAGCTTCTTGGAGTTATATCCATTGTTAAAAAACATTAAAGTATGATTATGTAAAAAAAAATGAAATAAACTTTCACAAAACACTGTTAATAAAATAAAATTGTTAAATAACCAAAGAACAATAACCTCACATTACACAGACAACTTAAAGAATTGGTGTGGTCAAACAGTGTAGCCACAACATAAAAATAGACAAAAACTTCCCTGTGTTCAGATTAATTTGCACACTGCTGTAGATACAAAATAATATATATACTTTGGCTAAATCCATTATTACAAAAAAAGAGCTGATTTGCTGTTGATTTCTTCAGTTAGCTTTACTTTCAAATTGGGGATTTTTCTGTAAAAAATAATTTTAAAAAAATTTGCAATCAATTTTATAAATATTTTGAGTTCCACTAATGTAAATTGGCTGATATGATTCTGCACTGTCAAATTGTTTAATCCTTTATTATTTAAAACATAATTTTGTCCGTAAACATTTTTTTAAATATTCTAATATCATTACTGGCTGAAATACAGCAATTAAATTTAAATTTTTCTCACACGGAAAAAATTGGTAATTTGCTGGTTCCACAGATATTTTGTATTTTATAAAATGATCATTTAAAAATGTAATATAATAAATTTAAGATATTCATGAAAAAAATATTACAATTTTTTATTAAAACTTAGTACAATATTATTTCACACCTTAAAGTTTATTTTCATTGATCAGAGAAAACTGTAGATTTATCTTTAACAAAAATATATACAAAAAAAAACAAAGTAACAACTTACATAACTACATTAATGTCTTATTTCTCTTTCATAGTCACCTCTGCTTTCTTTGATGTTATTTAGAATAATGTTACTTTTGATAATTCCAACTTCAGTTCATATGACTTAATCAGCCAATGATGTGGCTAGCCCATCTTCACTTTAGTTTCTTTAAACTCTGGGAACAATAGTCATTGTGAAATAAAATCACAAAACTAGATTAAAAATTAAAAAGTTTAGAATTAAAACTAAATTAGAATTTGTGAAGATTAAGAAAATTATTTTTCCTAAGTAACAAACTTTGGGGCTAACTATTCACAAAGACAGTACTACAAGAAGACCTAACAGACACTGATCCAGGCGATGAAAATATTAAAACGTTTTTCACCCAAAAAAAAAAAAAAACATACTGATGAACCAATCTACTAACTGATGGGCATGAATCAAATTTCTGACTAGCTTATCATACAATCACTCACCCAATTTACTAACATTAACATAAGCATCATTCACGCATTACAAACTCCAAAGTTACATTATAAATTCGCTTAGAATAACTACTGAAATATAAAAATAAAAAAAATTCAAATGACATATGACTTTCCTTCAATGGTGTCTCTAATGAAAAAAATAAATTAGTGTCATTATCTATTTACGAAATCTAAATAATAAACAGGACAGATATTTACACATTAAGTACAAAGTAGAAGTAAATTTAACTACAAAATACCAATTAATACTAAATTTCAACAATATACGGATTATATAGAATGTGTGCAACCAGCCATCCACAGCAAACGAAATTTTAATTCGTTGAACGGCATAACAAGACTACACTTGCAAATTATTAAAGGCTACGAACGTACATTAAACACAACACACAAAAATCAGGTTCTCAATCGAACAATATGAAATTAAAAAACGCAATAATCTGTCAAAAACAACATATTAAACGAAAAAACACAACGTTGCTCGAATATGTTGGCCGATTACTTACTTAAACGACTTCCTAACCCTTTTAATACGGGCGCCATTAAAAACTGGCTGGCCAATTGAACATTACGTTTCAAAATGAACGTAAAATTTACTCCTTGACAATACTTCGCAAGCACTTGATAAAACCTGACATTTTAGTCTTCTTTTCAAAACAAACAAAAGAATTACTTTTATTAACGATTGAAATTATAATTTTTTTTTTTTTTTTTAATCAGATATGATGGAAGTACGTTTATGGGTTAACGTATTAGCAGGAACTACTCTTCATATCTAGTTCACTTCTGACCTCCCGCAAACCTTAGACGTTACAATAGCTTTTTCAAACTATACACGAAGACCAAATAACTTAACTTCGCCATTTTAATCTTATTAAGATTGAAAGAAATATTTATGAAGCAAAACGTTTGTACATTGAAAGTTACATTACGTTCCGATTATTTACTCATTCTATATAGACAGAAACCATTAAATTTCTCGGCTTACATTTAGATAAGACTTCTAAACTGGATAAATTATATTAATATATGATTAAACAACTAGAAGCAAAATTTTAATAATTACATTTGCTTCTTGAACAATATTACTCCCTGCAAATAACAAAATTTTGACGTATGGTAAACGATTGTGAGGCACATCAAACAATTCGAACGTTCAAAATATTCAACATTTTCAGTCGAACATCCTTCAAACAGTAAGAGTAACACTGGGATAGATAACAAATATAAATAATATGTTTTATGTTTCCTCGAGATTTAAACTCACTATAATTGAAGAAAACAGCTTGCAAATGACTTCATCAAGAAACAATTTTAACATTCCTGTCCTCAAGTTTTGAATAAGTTTAGAGGAACATAGCAACTTTATCCTGCTGTAGAACTTATTGTAGATATTTATAGGAAAGGTTTTAGTAAAAACAAATTTAAAACTAACTATAATAAAAGTGGTTTTAAAATGTGTGTGTTAATTCATTACAAACTAAGAATTGAAAATCAATAACATATCACCCAATAGTTAATAAAAATATATATATCTGTTTGAAAACTTGTAATCCGTATGTACTTGTATTCTCTTAGAGAGGGGAGGGATATATGGGAAAACCTAAAATATATGAGAGAAACAAAATTTTCTGTAGCTGTATTTTGTAGGATGAGACGATGTATTTCACAAAATTTATAATAGCTACGTAAAATACATGCATGTTTTGTGTTTTGTTCCGAAGGCTGATGACGGCTACTAAGTGAACTGATCATATTCATCCAAGCAGTCATTAAGAGTTTACGACATCGGATTGCGTTTTGTTTTAGTGTCCGTTCTTGAAAAATTTTATAAAAAATATGCCTATTAGTGGTTATGACACTCACGATGACGGACCTGGATTCGTTGGAATACGTTTTTGTCAAGAATGGTAAAATATAACGTGAAATAATAAGTCATTTACTATAACCTCTTTCCCAGATTTTTAATGAAAGGGTTGCATTAACGTTGTGTTTAAACTTTAAAAAGTTTTATAATTATATTATACAGTTTCACAAAACTAGCTGATTTGTTTTTCATTTTAAAGTGAGATTCTCATTATGTTATTTACCAATCTGCTTACTTGGTTATGCGTGTTTACACAAAAAAATAAGTATGTAATAAAACATTCGCACAAAAAAAATATACTTGAACGTATTAAGTATGAATTTGTGGGCTTTATTAGTAACATATTTATCATGAGATAAGTTTCAAAATTACTTTGTCATAATCCAACATTTTGTATATGCTTTAAAGGAAAATTGTTTGATCTGAATGGTAGCAAATTAAATTCAACATCTCATGTTAAATCAGAGTTTGTTTATGGATATATGTTTCGATGTACCAAAGTTTTTCAAAGGCAGTAAAGAACCATCAAATCTACAATGTATAGGGTTTTTTAATCATCATTAAGTTTAGTAGCATTTTCATGATTGTAACCAATTTGTATGTTGAAACAGTAGCTGTAAAAACTAATGAAAATTTCCGTAGTAATTGCAATTCAAATGCTGCATTCACAATAATAATGAATATTATTTCAAAAGATCCTTTTACTCAAAAGGGTTAAATTAAAACAAAATTCTATGAAACCATAGATTATTTTTTACTAATAATAATTAGTTAATTTATCACTAAGTTAAACTGTTCTGATGTTGATGTTAATTGGAATTATTATTGATAATTTTTTGACTTAGGCAGGTATATTTGGAATGTGAGTATGTTGAATTTGAAATTTGCCTGTTCATTGTATTTGTATTTTTTAATAACATTTTTGTTGTAAATTATTTCAGAATTCAATCTGTGTTTAAATTAAATGCACTTTGTAACCACATCAAAATTTATCTGTACCCAAAAAAATTACCAGCGGGCACAATGATGAGAGCAGCACAAAATATGGCTAAAAAAGCAATATGGTACAAGTTTTGAAAACTGTTTTAATAAATTTGGTTTGGTTGTTGCAAAGTATGTATTTTTATACAATTTTCATTGCTAACTATCATGTGCATTAACATAGCAAAAATTAATAAAAAAACTTAATTATTTACAATTAGAGACTTCCCTCCAATTTTGGTGAAACTTGAAATATACCTTAGTTAGAATCTAAGTTATTCATCACAATTGAAATCTTTCATCAGGAATTCCGTTCACCTGAGTTACATCCCTTGTAATTTGTACAGTACCCTCACCAAAAATTCTGTAATTCAAAACTGCGCAAGTGTAAAATAGATTTTTTTTTGACTAAATAATTTGGTTAAGTTGGGTGTTAAGCTGAGAATAAGATCTGATTCACTTAAGACTAGGTATACATTATTTACTGAGTATGTAATATTTGGTTAAATGAAATTTAACTGGTTTTAGTTAGGTTATGTCACTAACTGGTGTTCTTTGGTGGTTGTGTTTAAATTAACCACACATCTCGGGAATGGTCGAACTGAGACCTTACAAGACTACACTTCATTTACACTCATACATATATCATCCTCATTCATTCTCTTAAGTATTATCTGAAAGGATAATTTTACTGGAGGCTAAACAGGAAAAAGAAAAGAAAGGTTATGTAACTAATGATTCTGTTTACTGAAGTTCATATAATATGAACATAACCTAATGCTCACTTCACTAACCAACCTCATTTAATTAATATTAAATTGGACGATTTTATTCAGCTGAGCCCATAATTATGTACAATAACCAATCATTTAGTCTGAAAATAATGTATATTACACTTGTTTAGTGTTAAATTACAAAATATTTGGTGAAGGTATTGTGTGTAAATTATGAGGGATGTAGCACAGGTGAAAGGTGTTTCCAATGAAAAATTTCAATTGTAATGAATAACTTGGCCATAATTAAGATATATTCCAAATTTCATCAAAATCTTTGGCAAGTCCCTAATTGTAAATAATTACCTACTGAATATAGTAGCATATATTTTAATTGAATGGATCATGAGAATATTGTGGCTACTTATTTACATTTCATTCAGATCCAAGCAAAGTGGTAGTTGTAAAAAGAATATAATTTTTTTAACATTAATTTTTTAAATTGCTCAGATTAATATTTTAGAAATTTTGGACAGAAATTCATAAAAATTGTTGTGTTTCAGTAATAACATGTTGTACCCAAAAGAAGACAAAGAAAATAAAGTTCTCCTTTATGCTGTAAGTATATTTTATTTAGTTTGTAAACTACATCCTGAACTCTGATCATTTTTTCAAATGAGGTCAATAGTCATTAAATCTTGATAAACAAGTCTATTACACACTGCAATTTATTTTCAGTATACTAAAATAAAATAATACTTAGACATTTTTATTTTTAGTAATTATAGATGTTCTTTTCAATTAATTTCCCTATAAATTCAGTAAAATAAGGGCACTTGCGTATTAACGCCACTGCAGCTACAGCTGCTGTTTAGGTTATGTTGACTTCATGTACTGACAAATCGTATGTATATCAAAATAACCTAATTAAATATAACCTACGCTCACTTCGCTTGCTAACCTCTTACGTATTACCGCCACCGCAGCTACAGCTTTATTTAAAAACAAAGTAGTCAGTCGGATTTCGGTGGATCCAATTAATGTTAAATTGGATTTCGGTGCTATAACATCAAGGTTACATTATTAATAAGTTGTATATATTATGCATATTTAATGTTAATTATAAGAGGTTAGCGAGCGAAGAGAGCGTAGGTTATATTTAGTTAGGTTATTTTGATATACGTATGATTTGTCAGTACACGAAGTAAACATAACCTAAACAGCAGCTGTAGCTGCGTTGGCGTTAATACGTAAGTACCAAAATAAGGTCCTTAAGGTAGAATAGCTTTTATGACTAAAGTGCATTAAACAGATATTAAATCGTCACAAATGTGTAATTATAAGGGTAAATAAGTTATTTTGTAAGAATATTGATGAAAAAAACTCATGAAGAAATGTAGTGTAAAAAAAAAATATATTCTAAAAAGGAGCTTATCCACTTTTATTAGAAATTTTTACATTAAATAGAAGAAATTCTTTAATAATCGATTTTATATATTTTTTTCCTAATATACAATTGTATCTTCATTTTCAGTGTCGTAACTGTGACTTCAAACAACTTGCCGACAGTAATTGCATTTATGTAAACAAAATTATGCACGAAATTGAGTAAGTTGATTAATTTTTTGGTTTTGATCATTAATTTGTTGAACTAATATTACCTTTCATTGTGGAAATTAATGCATAGTGTCTTTATAAATGTTGAGGTTACATGAAATTAATGGGAAAACAGCAAAAATGATCTACCAAAGTTTAAAAAAATGTAGGGTATTTTGTGGCATCTTACTAAAATAAAATATGCATTTGAAGTTTGTAAATATACATAAAGATATGTACAAGAAAAATTATGAACCACACTGCTTACTGTTTACTTCTACATGTTAAAATTAAAACATACTAGCAGACCTGGCAATGCTTTGCTATTGCTAAATTTGAGTGTATGAATTAAATAAATGTTGTTTTATATTTGATTTATATTTATTTCAATTTCAGAATTATTCTGAGTGCAATACTATCAAGTCTACTTAATCATTGATCGCCGATCATTTTCATGTTTTTGTGATGATCCTGTAGGCTGTAACTGACTATATAATCTATTTCATTGTGCTGTTTTCTTCTATAAATGTTTTTTCTTTATATTTTTGTAATTTATAAAAACAATGAAACTGACAATATTACAAAAAAAAATAAATTGTACAATATTAATTTACTATTAATTTTCTTTCTTCTTATGACCACCTCGGAATGACTAGCACAGTTCAAACCTCACTAATCTTATTAGTAAATAAATTATAAATAAAAAATCATAGATAAATAACCTAAAACTTCTTTTACTAAATTTAATGTCATTGTATATATATATATTGAGAGAGATTCATATTGTCTATGGATCTCGACTTCCTCAGATAGTTATTATGTGTATCTCTTTTAAACGATCTTCAACATATGGAACTTAAACATATAAACAATTGGAACAAATAATAAATTGTGAAATTTTCAGCTAAATCTGTTAAAGAGTTTTTGAGTTAGTTATTAACACACGCAAAACAAAGATTGTCTTTTATTTATATAGATGAGTTGAAGTCTGTACAAAAAAAATAACCTTTTTCTAGAAAACAAAGATTACTGAATGCTTACAGCATTATGCATTTAATCTTCTTTAAAGTATTCTCTTCTTGTACACACTTTTCTCACTGCCTGTCCACTTAGAGAAGCAGTTCTGGAATGCATTTTTAAAATAACTTTCCGAGTTTTGCAAATTTTCTTTTATGAATTCTTATGTATGAAATCTGTATCCTTTTAATGTCAATTTTAACTTAAGAAATTAAAAGGAAGTGAGGGGTTTACAGGGAGTGAGGGATGACAATGAGCGAGGTAGCACAAAATTTGCTTATTAGCCCAGCCATACATTGTCATGAGAACCATGAGTTGTCACACCAAAGTTCAGATCCTTAATTTTTGTAGAGATATCTGATGATTTGTAGATAATAGTAGTGGTTGAATCTGCTTGTGGATAACGAGTTTCTACGTATGTCGAACAGTGACTTTTATGTTATAAAAGACCATCAATATCACCTTTCAGTTGGAACAAAATTTGTGTGCCTTTTTCAGTTTTACTGATAATTTTCCAACCCATTGAAATGGTTAAAATTGTTTCCACTTTATACCCATACACCCATATCTCATCACCAGTTGCAATCATTAGCAAACAAGATACATCAACATTTGCACGATTCAAAAGCACCTAACAGATTGATTGATCAGTATCCAATTGATTGTTTTTTTGTTCTTTTGCAAGAGTTTTAGAACAAACTTCGTAATAACAAGATGCATTCTTAATTTAACCCCACCAAAATGCCACTCTTTTCTGCTATCTTTCGAAGTGTTAAAATTGATTTGGCTCACCAAATCGAAGGAAGGCACAGGGATTGCACTTCCGCAAATCTGTTAATTTGATAATTAAGGGTTGTAAGTTATGGTTGGTGCTCATGGCTGGAAAAGGCCATACAAAAGTGATAATAGGTTGTGTAAATATACTGATGGAAATGGCAGCCTGACAGAGGCCAAACTGATGACTGTTGTGTTATTCAGCTTAGAGGGTCTAAAAGACAAACTCCAGTAAAGCCCATCAGGGTTAGGAACAGCGGGTTGGTGTGGTAACCAGGATCATCATAAAGCAGGTGTCTTCCCTTATGGGGTCAGGATGTGTATGGTTCTTTGAGTAAAATTTTTACTGAACTTATAATAAAGTCAATTTAACTCTTTCTTTTGTAAGTCGTTCATTCCAAACATCGCCTTCAAACAATTGCTTTTAATAACACTAAGAGTGATGTCAACTGCTTGTCTCAAAATATCTTGGCTTCAGAAATAATGTTTTCAAAACAGACCTTGGTTGACTAACATTGATATGTAATTAAAAGAGTTGTGTGAAAAAAAAAGTGGTAGAAGCACTCTGCTCAATATTTTTCCTCCATTGTACAGTATAACAGCCAGGAAAGCTATTTTTATACTAACATTTTTTTTCTTTCTTTTTTTTAATAAAATAAATGACATGAAATATAGTAATTTATATATTATCAATTATTTTAATATGCCTGAAGTTAATTTTTGTGTGTAAGTTAGCAAAATAATATAAAATATAATTTTATTTAATTATATCTTAATCTGTTTTAATTCTGAGTCTGGTTGCTTGTTATAAAGTAAAATTTATATTATTATATCATATGTTTTGAAATGTTAGATAATTAGTTTACACCAGATACACTAATCTTGAATACTGATTTTCATTTCTAGTTTGATTAGTGTTATATTATTGGCTTTGTTTTGGGTACATTCTACATTGTTGGTTTTCTTGTCCTAAATAGCTACACTGTATTTATGTCTGAATTTGATGCTATACTTTATCATGAAATTTTGTACATGATGATTATTTTATATTAAGGCTATTTATTTTACTAGTAAGTGATAAACAAAAATTTTACATTATTTCTTAATTAGATTATGGACTAATTGTTTTCTTTTTATAGTTGCAGATTTCTTTGTAACTATAAACATTGAATTATAAGGCATATATTTAAATTGTAATAAAATTTTGTTAAATAAATTATATAATTAAATAATTAATTTTTGTAATTTAAATGTTTGTTTACAGCGAATTGACACATATAGTATCAGACGTGATATCTGATCCAACATTACCACGCACTGAAGAACATCCATGTCCAAAATGTAACCATCGTGAAGCTGTTTTCTTTCAAGCACAGACACGTAGAGCTGAAGTAAATTAATGATTAATTTTTTAATTATAGATTACAGTATGTTTGTAACATATTTTATAACTGTGATGATGAGTCTGTCAAAACTTTTCCATTGATCTGTACGTTCAGAGTTTAACATCATGTAATGTACATAAATTTAGGTCATGTAAATCGCAATTCACCTAGGCCATTTAGATTCAGTTGATCAGCAATTGATTAAGTAGGTTCAAATAAGCAAGTCTTTAAATTTGATATAAGCGTACTATAAAATCAACTGATTAAAGTATTTTAAATTAACTGATTTATATTCTGTATACTGTATATTCATATTTGGAGATTATTTACACTCTTATAAGTTCCGTTAACTGACATCTTTATTAAACATAATTAATCTTTAAAAATCAAATATACAGTCATTTTCTGAATGCTCTGCATCTTGTTTATATATATATATATATATATGAATTTTATTTATATTATGTTGTTGATATAGAAAGTAAAAGTACTATAAGGAAAGAATTAAGAAACATTATTGACAGTTTTCTTCCATCATTAAATTCTTACTTTATGCCACAATTAATGAAGAGAACAAAAGAAATTGTAAATTTGGAATCTTGAATAACAGTAAATGGAGAAAAAACTAAGATGCTCAAGTTTCCTATTGAATTTAAGTTCCTTATTGCTTTTTCTCATAATTTATTTGTTTACTGGTAAACACATAAACATTGGTAATATGTACATCAAAGTTAATTAGATGGTACAGTGTGTTAAATTAACATTTTCACAATGTAGTTTGGTGTGTATTTTTCATTTCAATTCTTCTTTACAATGTATTTAATAAAATAAAAATATCAAAATCATAAGTAAATATTAATATAAAAAATTATTTAATTAAAGTTAATTTTATTTATGGAAGTTGGTTATACATACATCTTTATTTGGTAATGAAATAAAATTCATGTATTCTTGTTTGCTAAGATATGTGTTTTAATTGTTTACAGGAAGAGATGAGATTGTACTATGTATGTACTAATCAACATTGTACTCACCGCTGGACAGAGTGAACGTGCATGTATTTAATTATTTGCATTATAAATACTTTTTAACTATTTTTTGTAAGTTATTTTATTTTTACCGTTATATAAGAGTAAATTTTTTTTTTTAATTATTGTTTTTTTTAAGTTTTTTGTATTCATTAATAAGAATGGCCTGTGCTATTATTGTAAATAAATATTATATAATTATATTGTACTGAGTTATTTATTGAAACCTGTAGTTAATTCATAAAAATGTTAATATTATACGAAGTCCAGCTGAATGATATGATAACTTTTTAATAGTTAACAAAAAAACTTCTGCAGTACAGTTAATAAAATTTTAATAATAATTTACATCATTATACAAATTATATCACTCAGATATTTTTCTTCTTTTACATAAGAGATTTTTTCTTGTCATTAAGAAATATACTGTTATTAATCACCATGTAGTGATCTTGAATTGATTAATTAAACATTTTTTTTTATGGAAATTATTTTTAGATAACTATATAGTAAGATGATATGAGGCCATAGAATATCATGATGTTAAATAATACTTGGGAAAGAATCTCTTGAACATACATAGAAGCTCTTGAGGTTAGGCTATAGCATTACCATATTGGAATCAAAAACAGTTAATTTCCAGATTTGTTGATCTAAAGTTGTTAAAACATGAAATATCATGTGATAACAAATGTAAGAAACTGCATACACTTGTCACAGTTCCATTGTGAAGTGGTTGTTGAAGTTACAGTTTGTTAATGATCATACCTTATTTACAAATTCAGCCTTGTATGATACTTTACAAGCTTAAATACTTATTTTCATTTAATTACTGCACAACCATCATTTTATATTAATGAGATTTAAGCTCTTGTAAAGTTATATTTACATTTCAGTTACAATTACTCATGTGTGCATTTGCAGCTTAATAACAATGAGAACTCATGATGGCTAATCTTAGTGTTTTAAGTGCTTATGCACCACCTATGCGGTAGATTTTTTAAAACTATTTCCTAAATTATTTACCCATAGCTATGTTAAGATCCTAATGGGAACAACTGAATTTCAGTATATGATGAAAAATCTACAAAATATGTGTTGCATATGACAAATTATTTTTTTAATGCTTTTCAAATACAGGATGATTCAAAGAAATGGGAAATTTTGAAAGTTGTGTTGGTAGCCGTGGGCGATTGGTACCACTTGATAAGTGGCGCCAACCTTTCTAACCGAACCTGCCATTTAGTTGTCATGGATCCTTGGAGTGGTGCGCAACGTGCATTTGCTATCAAAGCGTTTTACAAAAACAATGACAGTGTGGAGGGAGCGCATAGAGAATTTTGCCATCATTTTAATCTGGGATGGCATGACCGTGTTCCATCAGCACATGCAATTAAAACATGGATATCTAATTTTGAGGAAACTGGTTCCTCAAAATTGAAACCGGCAATGAAAAAGAAACCTCCAGGCCGTGAGCAAACCATCCGTACACCACAGAATGTTCAAGCTTTACAAGATGCTGTCACACGAAGTCCACATCGGTCAATCCGTCGTCTCTCAGCATGTTTACAATTGCATAGCTCAAGTGTTCGAAGAATGTTAGTGAAGGACTTGCAATTCCATCCATACAAGTTGCAGATCGTCCAGGAACTGAAACCGAACGATGCAGCTGTGCGAGTACAATTCTGTAACGTAATGCTTCAGAAGATAAATAATTTCCCTAAAATTAATTTTTTATGTGAACAAATTATATTTATGACTGAAGGCTTGTTTCACTTGTACTATTTGACATTTTATATTACTCCTGCTTCATCCACCTGTAGTAATTCTACTTCCCAAATAACAAAATTCTTCTACTTTCATAATCTTTTCTCTTCATATTTTTATATTCAGTGGTCCATCTACATTATTTCTACTACATTTCATGACTTTTGTTTTATTCTTGTTTATTTTCATGCAGTAGTTTTTGCGTAGGACTTCATCCATGCCGTTCATTGTTTCTTCTAAATCTTTCTTACTCTCAGCTAGAATTAGTATATCATCAGCTAGACATAGCATCCTTTTCTTTTCACCTTGTACTGTTATTCCCGGATCTAAATTGTTCTTTAACATCATTAACTGCTACTTCTATGTAAAGATTAAAAAGTAACAGGGATAGGAATAAAGAGTAACATCCTTGTCAGACTCCTATGTTCACTTAATACTGTTGCTGTTTGGTTCCTGTAAATGTTGCAATTGTTCTTCTATCTATGTACTTGAACCCTAATGTTTTTAAAATTCTGAACATTTTATTCCAGTCCACGATATCGAATGCCTTTTCTAGGTCTACAAATGCCAAGTATGTTTGTTTGTTTTTCTTTAATCTTACATCTACTATTAATCTGAGCACTAAAATCGCTTCACTTGTCCCTATACTTTTCTTGAAACCAAATGGTCTTCAACACTTCTTCCACTCTCCTCTCAATTCTTCTGTACAGAATTCTAGTTAAGATTTTTGATGCATGAGTAGTTAAGCTAATTGTTCTGTATTCTTCACATTTGTCTGCTCTTGCTTTTATTGGTATCATGACTAACACTCATTTTGAAGTCCAATGGAACTTCCCCTTTTTCGTAAATATTACACACTACTTTATATAATCTATCTATCGGTTCCTCACATGCAATGCGCAGTAATTCTGCAGGTATTCCATCTATTCCAGGAACCTTTCTGCCATTCAAATCTTTTAATCTCTGAAATTTAGATCTCAGTATTGTTTCTCCCTTTCATTTTCTTCGACTTCCCTCTTTTTCCTCTGTTACACCAGTTTCTAATTCATTTCCTCCATATAACTATTCAGTATATTCCATCCACATATCGACCTTTCCTTTCGTATTATAAATTAATGTACCATCTTTGTTTAACACATTATTAGATTTTAATTTATGTACCACAAACTTTTGCGTAACTTTCCTGTATGCTTTGTCTATTTTACCAATCATAATTTCTCTTTCCACTTCTGAACACTTTTCTTTAATCCACTCTTCTTTTGCTAGTTTGCACTTCATGTTTATAGTATTTTTTAACTGTCTTTAATTCCTTTTACTTTCTTCATCACTATCATTCTTATATCTTCTACACTCATCCATCAGCTGCAATATATCCTCTGATATCCAAGGTTTTCAACCAGTTCTATTTGTTTCGCCTAAGTTTGCTTCTGCTGATTTAATAATTTCCTTTTTAAGATTCTCCCATTCTTCTTCTATATTTTCTATTTTATCTTTTTTACTCAGTCCTTCTCAAAAATCTTGTTTACCTCCTCTTCCTCAAGCTTCTCTAAATTCCGATTCATCTGATACCTTTCCCTCAGACTTTTAAACACCAATCTACATTTTATTATCATTAAATTATAGTTGCTCTCAATGTCTGCTCCAGGATAAGCTTTGCAATCGACAAGTTGATTTCTAAATCTTTGCTTAACATGAAATAATCTATCTGACCTAGTAGTATAACCTGGCTTTTTCCATATGTATATTTTTCTATTATGATTTTTAAACTGGGTGTTGGCAGTTATTAAATTATACTTTGTGTAAAACTCTGTAAGTCAGTTCCCTCCTTCATTTATTTGCCCAATCCATATTCACCCACAATATTTCCTTCCTTGCCTTTACCAACATTAATCCATAATAAAATTAGTAGATTACTCTCCTAGATCCCTGTATATAATTGTCAGTTCCTTTACCTATTGTACTGCTTCCGTTTTCCATAAAAATTTGAAATTTGGCAGACACATTTTAACGAAAATAGTTGTATAAAAAGAAAATCATGAAATTTTTCAAACAGAACCCAATCATAGGATTTTTAAATTAGTGTTGTAGGAGATTAAAATTTTACTTATGAATATATTTTTTACCTTCAAAATAAAGTAATATGAGATCTAATAAGTAAGAAGAGAAATTGAAAAAATGACAATTTAAATATAAGAAAATTAATTTAAAAAAATTTTTTTTATGGTTAATTTACCAAATTTATTCTGCTGAAAAAAACTATTTATTTATTTTATCAATTTACGAGGGGTGATAAAAAAATACTGAGAATTTGGTATTTATAGAAGAACTTATTCTTCTTTATTGACATTTTTAACCTATGTTATATATAATATTAACATATTTTTGACATTTATACTTTCTTGTACAAAGTAAAGGAAGTACTGTGATTGCAAAAAATTTCAGATCTGAATGGAAATATCCATTTTGACTAGTTTCGGCGTGATGTACGTACGTATCTCACATAACTCAAAACTGATTAGCTGTAGGATGTTGAAATTTTGGATTTAGGATTGTTGTAACATCTAGTTGTGCACCTCCCCTTTTGATTGCAACTGACAACCAAAATCAAAAAAAATTTGAATTTTGTACTTTCTCTTAACTGCAGTAATAAGCTTTCTTTTCAACAATATATCATAAGTGGTACTTATTTTCATTGGTTCCAAAGTTACAGCCAAATAAAATTTTATTAATGAAATATTTTTATCTTATTTATCTTACAAGGGGAAGCCACATTGGTTCGAATTCGACTTCATTTCCTTTTTTTTTTTAAATTTAAATGTATTGATTTATTAATAATTATAATTAACCAATGATTTATTACAATAAATAAAAAAAAATATATGAAAAAAATCAGAAGTTAGTGAAATATTATTTTATGTACTTTTAAAAATCTGTGTATGTAATTTCATAGGTGTACAAGGAAGTGATGTGGTGTTCCCATCAGATTTTTAATATTTCTTCCAATCCCAAAATAGTTGTGGAAAGCACAAATTGAATAGCCTTAAATTTCACTTACAAATTTTTTCTTTACTTAACCTATTGTCATTTTAATTTTTATTAATCACTGGGAACAAAAATGTTTGTCACATGTTGACGTTTTCTTCTGATTGCCTAACAAAAGCTGTAAAACTGCTAAGTAATATTGTTGGAAGAATTCATACTGGACAACAGTAATGTAATTAAGAAAAAAACATGAAAAATCGTAACATTTAATTGAACTTGCACTTATTTATTTACAGTATTTTTCAATAGAGTACCTAGTTAATAAATGAAATCTGTGTGTTGTAGCCGGCCAAACCTATTAGCCGCACAGCTCTTAGACCACACTTAGCAGCCACGTGTTTGTTGTTTTGGTAGGATAATATTATTATGAGAAACCTACTAGGTTGGTCTAGTGGTGGCATCTTTGCAAATCAGCTAATTTTGAAATCGAGCGTTTCAACATTCAAATCCTAGTAAAAAGGCAGTTTACTTTTATACGGAATTAAATACTAGATCATCTACCGGTGTTCTTTGGTGGTTGGGTTTCAATTAACCACACATCTCAAAAATGGTTGACCTAAGACTATACAAGATTACACTTCACTTACACTCATACATATCATCCTCTGAAGTAATACCTGACGGTAATTCCCAAAGGCTAAACAGGAAAAAAAATATGAGGCTAAGTAAAACACAGACTCACGCAAGACAATGATGGACAATACCATTCTGCGTCATGCACACCTACTGCAGCACTCCACCCACTAGGCAATTAAATTATGCATGTTATTGTTGATGCGCTCAATGCATCAGTTTAGTTTTTTAATTTATTTGTGCAAAGTTTAATGTGTACCATGCCTCCTGAAAAAAAGTGTCTTCATGGATAGCTGACTATCCTAGAACATTTACATATGACGGAAATGTTTTATATTGTCGAGTTTGTGAGAAAAACATTTTTTGCACAATAAAGTTTCAAATAGACCAGCATGTCAAGACAAGTCTTCATATCACAGGATTGCAAAAGAAAGCCTCATGACAACTTATAACAGTGGCAAGTAGCAGTGATTTCATTTCCAAAGGTAAACAAAAAAACCACTTTGGCTTAGATTTACATGAAGCGTTGCTTACAAGTAATTCTCCTCCTCACAAACTTACAAATCCTACCTTCAAAGATTTTTTCTGAAAATATTGTTTGAATCAAAATATACCAGATTAATGAACATTGCGTAAAAATTACATACCAGCAATTTACCTATCTGGAAGAAATATGCAATGAACTCAAGGATAGCATTGTTTGGATTTCAACTGATGAAACTACCAACAGTTTTGGCCATTACATTGTGAATTTAATTGTCAGTGTATTAAAAGTAGTGCCTTCTTCTTCCTATTTGGTGGCCTGCAAAGACTGAAAAGACAAGTCATTCTACGATCACCAGATTTGTGAATTAGGGTATTAAAAAAATATTTCCTGAATCTTCTGCAGATAAGAGAGTGTTTATATTTTTTTCACATGCGCTCCCTATATGATCAAAGCAGCCAAAGCTTCAAATATTTTATCCCAGTTTGATTCATGTGACGTACTTTGCTTACGGAGTACAACGACTCACCGAAGAAGTACAATCCACATTTGGGAATGTAAATAAACTTATTTCATCAACTAAGAAAGTGTTTCTTAAGGCACCTGCTTGCAATAAAACCTATAAAGAAAATGTGCCTTTATCTCCCAAAGCAGTGGTAACTCGATGGGGGACGTGGATTGAAGCTGTACTGTTTTACAATGAATATTTCAAGGTCATCAGAGGTATAGTAAACGACTTTGATAGTGCAGAGGCTATGGCAGTTTGTCAGTCCAAGGAAGCAATTAATGATTTTAGTGTAAAAAAAACATATTGTGATTAGCAATCATTTTTCCCACATACCTGCGACTACTCCTGCTTGAAACTCAAGGTTTGGCGTTGCCTGAATCTATTCAGTTAATGAATAAAATCTGCCAAATGAACTCTCCATTGCCAGAGGTATTCCTGTGTAAACTTAAAGAAAAATTTGAAAACATTTTGAACAATAACCTAGGCTTTGAACCTTTGTGTCAAATTGATAGTTTTAATTAATGGGATGGGTGAATTTTTGCCAGAAACAATAAGTACTAACATAGCACCCAAATTCAAATTCTGTTGTTACCTCAGTGGATCTGGAGCGATCCTTTTCAAGTTATAAAAATATTTTTAGGATCGAAGACACAGTCTTACTACCAAACATTTGGAACAGTACTTGATTGTTTACATTTACAAAAGTAACAAAATGATAAATAATTGTTAATTATCGATGTGTTATTCAACTTGTTACTAATTGTATGCTGATTTTGAAATAAAAACTAAAATTTATAATTTTTTTATTATTTAAAAAGTTGCATATTTTGACACTTTTCATGCATATTTTAAGCATTTTTCATGTATATTTCAAGCTTTTTATGTTTCGTATAATCCAGTCTAATCATAACTATAAACCTACATTTCATCACCTGTTTTGCATGTTTGAGTAATTCTGTCATGAAAAAAACTTTGCGATATTACTTTTGTTGAAAATTAAGTAGTTTTGGAACACATTTTTGTTGTTCATTTCATACCCAAAATTGTTTTAAAAAGCCAAAGAAATAGCAACTTCTCAAGTAGTAGTAATCAAATAGTGATTGATGATCATTGATCACAAAGTCCTTTATTTTTATCAATATTTTTGTGTTGAGATGCCCAAGCTTTGTGTCTCCAAAACTTTCTTGAAGCTGTTTGTCATAAACCATTGGTGTCAACATAACACATTTGCCAAAAGCCTACTCTAACACCTTTACCATTTCACTGCACTTTATTCCATTTTCAATGCAAAATTTAATACAAATCTTTGTTCCAGACAAAATAAATCATCACTTGTTTAAATCCTTGTCTTAATTATTCAGCTGCCAAATTTTATTATGCATCTAGTACGGCTTAAAATATTGATATACATCAAAGGTAGCACCGCCATCACATGGAAAAAAGACAAACTCAATCAAAAGTACATAGCCCACCGAATTTTTGGAAGGACAAATTTAAGAAAATACTTAAAAATTTTAAAATAAATTCAATACTCTCTAAATATTAACTAATTATTAGTTATTAATTATAAGTTATTCAAACCTATAAACTGAATCTGATTTTAATATGGATACATACAGCTCAGTGGATTTAGAAGAATGATGTGTACTGTATAAATAAAATCATACATGAATAGAAGTGCTTTTGAAATAGGCCAAAACTGAAATTGATCATGGGATAAACTGTTAAAGTATGATTACCCTTTATAATGTGTAAACAGAATTTTATGGCTGCAGGACTTCAGCTCAATAACAGATAATACAAAATAGTAGACAAAATTTTCTTATAGAAGACTTTAAATAAATTATATAATTTTTTAAAAACCAAAAAATTAAAAAACTTTAATACAAAATCCGAATATTCTGCTACTTTAACATGAACAGATATTATGTGCTGAAATAATTTACATTAATGTATGTATTAGAAATATCTAATTCTTTTTGTTCTTATTTTAATTAATTAGTATTTTCGCTTATTTTATTATTATTTCATGCATTTATTAAAACTAATATGAACTTCAACTGCTTTTTTATAATTTTTTTTTTATGCTGCTCTAATGAAAGTTTTATCACAGTTCATCCTTGGTTTATAATTGTTTTTTTAATACCTTGATCTGTCCAGGCAAATTTACAGAAATTTATTTTTTTTATCTCTGGAGTATAATACCTATCCATTCCTCATGTGATTTGTATTATGGTTTATTATGTACTGATTAAAATAAAATTTTTATTTGTTTATTAATAAGCCAGCAGATGAATAATTTGTACAATGAAGTACCCTCTCTTATACAATGAAGTATTGTGCTATGTTATGTAAAAATAATTCTGTTGTCTGGTTTGGTAAAGGTGCATGCTGTTATTTCTTAATTATACTCATAATTTTGAGTATGATTTATAATGGTAGAACTCTCAGTCTCCAATATTCTAAAAATTTTCTTAAAGTGATATAATACCAAAATATAAATAAACTCAAAATTGAATAACAAGAAACACAAACTATCTCAATATAATTTTCATAGAAGAATTGTTTTATTTTATTCTCTTATTTTATCCTTCACAGAAACTGAAACACCTTCACCTTTCAAAGTATAATAACAATGTGCTAATTATATATAATGAGCAAAAATTTCTTGGTCATTTACACATCTCTGTGAAAATTACACAGCATTTAGTTCAGTTAATGAAACCTCAATTTCTTCTACCTTATTAACTATGAACTAAAATTCATGTTAGTTAGTTAACTGGAGATAGATTCATTTTTAGGTAATTTCATAAGAAAGCTATCTGTTATAATGGGTATGATTCAACTTTAAGAAAATTTTGACATATCTTGGCATTTCACATCCCCCAGACCCCAAAGCCACTATCAGCTCAAAAGTTTATATATATATTCACTTTCTTGTGGAAACTTAAAAGTTTAAACTAAAACTTATGTAAGTAAAGTTTTTTGATATCGCCAACCATTAGCCCAGGGAGTGAAAAAATGGGGTTCAAACACAAAAAAAATCATACCTCCCTTAATAGGCACAGTATTGAATTAGTTTAAAGTGGTCGTTAGTCTTCTAAGCATTACCTAAAACTTTAGTCTGAAACAATTTTTGATATGACCAACCCTTATGGTAAGGGATGACCAAAATATTGCTGAAATTGTAAGAAAATGGGGCTTGTTTATGCTAAACATGTGAAACTTTTTTCACACGCAACCATTGTAGTTTGAGATAAATTTGAAGTTTTTCTTAACTTTAATATGAAAATCATTTTTATCCTCTACTTAGCACCAGTGAAATCTACCTCTGCCTTCTGGCATGCCAAAGGGGATTTTATGAACTCTTATTGCTCTTCTTCAATGGAGTAATCATTTACTTCTGAATGCAAAATAATTGGAGATCATTAATATTACTAAATTATTTATTTATTTATTTAAAGACAATATTCCATTATGACAAGGAAAGTTTTAAGATCCCATACTTTATACCAATATTACCACAATAATTATTAGATAATAATTTTCTCTAAGCTGTAAAATTTAATTTTCACTAACCATTTAATTTAACATAGCAAATGGTTAACAAGAACATAAAATTGACTATTTATTTATTCTTTTCCTTCATAATTTCCAAATAATTCCAATGATTATCTACAAGAACTAAAAGCAATTACTATTTAACAATTATTTTATTTTCATCACCTTGTTTATTTTTGACCAATTTACACCAATTAAAAAAAAATTAATTTTAGACCATTTTAAATAATTTAATTTCATTATTAACACATTTAGTTTAATGTTCGGTTATAACTTAATTAATTATTCACTCTTTTTACTTCCTTGTACGAAGCAATTTGAGTATTGTGATGGCAAAAAATTTCAATTATCAGATTTCAACAAAAATATCCATTTTGACTAGTTTCGGCATGATGTATGTACGTTTCTCGCACAACTCAAAAACAAACTGGCGTAGATGTTGCAATTTTGGATTTAGGAGTGTTGTATCATCTGGTTGTGCACCTCCCCTTTTGACTGCAATTGATTGAACCAAAAGTGGCCAAAAAACACCAAATCGAAAAAAATTGGATTTTGTACTTTTTCTTAACTGCAGTAATAAAAGTCCTCATTGAGAGCTTTTCAACGATATAATAAAATCTTTGGAATTCTGGAACCAATGAAAATGAGTGGTACTTATTTTCATTGGTTCCAGAGTTATAGCCAAATAAAATTTTAATTAATGAAATATTTGGATCTTACAAGGGAAGGCACATAAGTTCAAATCAGAGTTCATGTCCTTTTATTTTTTTTAACTTTTTCTTTTTTAATTTATTTTTTTAACTTTTTTTTTTTAAATTTAAATATACTGATTTGTTAATAATTATTAACCTTCTATTGTAAAGAAAGTTTTACATTAAATAATAATTCAATAATAATAAAAAAAAATTTTAAAAATCAGAAGTTATTAGTGAAATAAAATTTTATGGACTTTAAAAATGTGTAATGTAATTTAATAGGAATTATTACATTTGTGTATAGGTAATAGATTTGGTGAAACATCTGATTATTTAATATTAATTGAAAATTATTATTTAGAATCTTATTATTTTTGCATTTTCTAGTTTCATTTTATTTAATTATGCTGGAATTTCTGTTCAATTTTATCTAAATTAAAGTTAAATACAGAGTGACTGAAAAATAGATCCTCACAAAAACAACATATACACTGAAGCATACATGCCCAATTTTTAAGAAATTGCAAAAAATTCTTATCTTCTAGTTTATTACTCCTCTGATATATATTTTTTTCTTTTTCCTGTTTCGCCTCTGGTAATTACTGGTCAGGTATTACTTCAGAGGATGATATATATGAGTGTAGTCTCGTACAGATTCAGTTTGACCATTCCTGAAATGTGTGGTTAATTGTAACCCAACCACCAAAAAACACCGGTATCCACGATCTAGTATTCAAATCCGTATAAAAAACTGTCTTTACTAGGACTTCCAAATCAACTCTCGACTTCCAAATCAGCTGATTTGGGAAAACGTGTTCACTACTAGTCCAACCTGGTGGGTTTACACCTGTATTGTCAGACAATATTCTACCTACGTCTGAGTTGATCTTCATTTCATTTATTTGTTTTTTGTTGCCAATCATTTAATCACTCTTTGGTTTGATATAATTCTTCTGATCATAATTTGTGTATACGTTCTCTAGTTTTCAAATTTTCTCTCTCTTTATATTCATCATCCTCTCTTAATTTTTTTATTCTTTCCTTGGTCTTAATGTTTTCTTCCTCTTTATATTTATCATCTTATCTTAATCTTTTTATTCTTTCTTTGGTTTTAACATTTTCTACCTCTTTATATTTACTATCTTCTCTTAATCTTTTTACTCTTTCTTTGGTTTTAATATTTTCTTCCTGTTTATATTTATCACCTCTTAATTTTTTTATTCTTCCCTGGTTCATACCATTTTCTTCCTTTTCATATTCATCTTCTTGTCATTTTCTTGAAATATATTCTTCATGTTATCTTTCTTTTTCCTGGATGATTGTTTCTTTTTCATTTTTGATTATTTACCCAATAATCCAATAATAAAAATTAAATATTTTAAACAGTAAGATCAAAATTAACATTTGTAACCAGTATATACAGTAGTTCACTAAACGAACAGTTTAATTATTATTAACTTTTATTTGTATGACACACCAGAAATCTAAAACTTTTGTCAATTAGCAACTCACAAAGATACAAATAATATTGATCAAGTAATAAAAGTAATAAAGGGACTTTTATTCTATCCTACTATTTCATGTAAGATCTTGAATTAATTGTATAAAATTTTGATGCTAATAAAAACTAATATTTGAGCAATTGTGTAACAGTCCACTTTATTAAAGAATTGGAGGATCGTATCTCACTTTCTAATGAAATAGTTAAAATGAAGTGCACCAAAAAATGTGTATATGTAATTTAATAGGCATACAGGGAAGTCATGTGAAATTTATCTATAAAGATGTTTAATTCAGTAATTACTTCTTTCTCATACTAACAAATCTTTTGTTTATGATTTTATTTTTAATTCTAATAATCTGGGTCAGATGATTCAGATTCTCTGTTTTGCAAACTTTATTCAATTAATTATTTTGCAACTTCTCCTTAAAATTTATTTATTTTTATTTATTTTTTTCCCTAAATTTATTTATGGTAATCAATTTTTAATTGTAGTTAATTAACAGATGGGATATAATTATATTTATTTCTGTCTGTTGGTGGTCATTCTGTTGACAGTTTTAATTTAATGTCAGTATAAACTTTGTAGACAAAATAAAAATTTACTTGTGCAAATTCAAAATATTCTTCTGCAAGTTATAGATACAAAGAGTTCATAAAACTTTAATTTGTGACCTGCCTCAAAAAAATGAGAAATTTAATAGAAATAAAACAAATACTAATACAAATAGATCTAAAGACCAATTTTTAAAAAAATTTAGTAGCTAGCTAGAATTTCCAGTTTACGCTCTACCCAATTTTATTCAAAGATAATAAAATAACTTGTGCTCTGTTTGGGTCTTTTATTGTTATTCCCTCAAAATTCAAAAATGTTCCTTTTATAAGTGTGTTGTCCCATAACCATAAAAGCTACAGACAAACCGGGACAAACCGGCATGAATTAAAGCATATTCAAGTGACTTAGTCGTTCATAAGAATAACAAGCATCTCATGCCAGACTCATTAGAGAATGTAAAAAACAAGATTGTTTCACTTTGCCTTTTCACTAAGCCAAATATTGGGTTGTGTATCAGTACGTCAAGCCACAGAAATGCAGGTGTCAGCAACACCTGCAAGGTGCCAACAAATGACAACTTCATTCTGTTTTTTACAGGGACTGATTGTTTAACGTACTCCAGTGATTCTCGACCTTTTAACTCCACAACCCCTGAAAAGTAAAAAAAAAGAAATTATATAATGAATATTTCATGACCCCCCCTAACCCAATGAGACCTTGTTAAAACTATTTATCTGCATTTATAGTTACAGGTATGAACTGCATATATGAAGTGTACAAACATGAGCAATTTACAGGTCTGAACTTGACGTGTACGTGTTCTTGTAATTTGGTCTGGTTGCACAACATTCACTGTGAGAGTATGATTGAACTTAAAAAAATTCAGTTGGTAGAGTGTATCCCAAAAGATAAAAATGATTTCTAGAAGAGATGGGTACTGAGTCCATTTAATGAAAATGTTGTTGCAGCTGCTAAGTACCTTTGTGTGTTACTAACATATATCCACAAACGAAGTGAAAAACAAACGCTACCACCTCATTAATTTATTTTCTTTATGTGTGTACTTATTAATGCATGTAAATTGTTTACAATAAATGATTTTTTCTTCAAAAATTAATTTCATTATTGTTTACATATAAAGTTATAGAAATATGCCAAATTTATAGAAGCAAATATCGCTCAACACTAACAACAGCGTTTGGTGCATTGTTTTGTCACTTACATCAACACGAAGGGAACGTTCAAAAACTTTTTCTCACAACCGTAGTCACAAGGCATTGAATCTGGACTTCTTAGTGACCAACATCAACGTCATGTTTTCATCAGTTTCACAGCAAATCTAACCTCCTGGGAGGTGTTCATTCAAATAATTTCGAACCTGTATGTGTCACTAAAACAGAGCTGCTTTTGTACTAGAATGAAGTTCTCAGCTTAATCCTTAAATTGAAGCATTAGCGGTTAAATTCCTCCAGTTTCTGTTCGTTTGAGAAAAAATAACGGTCAGTAAACTTTTTCGCAGAATATAACACAAAACATGTTCATTTCAGGCAAATCGCGTATTGTAGTACAATTTTTCTAGCGTATTTACATTCTTCAGATTCGTACGTTGTATTTGTTGACCTTCCCACTTTTCATTAAAGTGAAACGTATACTCGTCATCAAAAACTAAGCGATCAAAATAGCAATTTCTTTGTCAGTACGTTCCTACATGACCACAAAGAAATCTTTACGTAAGACTTTTATCATTCTCACTCAAACTCTGTATTAACTATAATTCATAAAACTTCACTTTCAACCGTTTCTGCAAAATTTTCCAATGGGCCAGTCGCGGAATTTGTAATAACTTACTTAACTAGTTGATTCATCAGGACTACATTCCTACACGGCACAATCAGCTTGTTTTGACGCGCAGAACTTTTCTTTTTATATGCACATCCTATGTTTTCTATATATTTTTCCAGTTGTAATGTACATCCTTGTTGGTCGTTTATCTTATTTTGTTTTGAAACGACGGTGCATTATAATAACGGAGTTCTTTTTGATTAATTCAAACACACAAAAAAGCTTTCTCCACAAGGATAGCGGCCATCTTGTTAGACTGGTTATACGACTCGATAATATTGACGTCATAAACAGCATTGCAACAACTTAAAAACATACTCTGTCAAACCATATTATTAGTTAAGGAATTTACGTGCAAAAGTTAATTTTTTTTTTATAAACCATCAAAAGTGTCTTTTCGTTAAAGAAAGGAATAAAATAATATTAATAATATTAAAATAACTTAATCATTTTACCAAGGGAAACAGAATTACATTTTTTTCTCTTAAATTACTTTTTTCTTTCTTTTGGGAAATTCATTTTTGAGGGAGAGTAAAATGCAAAGAGGTATTTTCATCAAGAAAAGATGGGCTAATATTAAAACGAAGAAATGGAAGATGTTACTCTAATTTTAGTGTAATAAAACTGTTATAAATAGTTAAAAATAATTTTTGCCTAATATTTCCTTAAAACAGATAATGCTCATGCATATATTTCCGTACAATCATTGAAACGGACATAGATAATGAAAGCAAACTGATATAAACAAAATCATTGAACCAACTGCTCATTTGATATAACTTTGTAAAAAATCTAATTATAACATTAAAATGTCAAAAAATTAGCTATTCTTTGCAGAAGTAGATTTTAGTAAATAAAAAATATACAGAGAGCGTTCCTCATGAAAGATTGTGTCATTATCCTACCTGTAAAAGACACATAAAATAACATTTAATATTAAGTATGTAACATCTCCGATAAATTGACGCAGATAAAAAAATTAAATTCTTATTAAAATTCTCATTTTTTTATACTGTCTCTTGTAGAAACCAAACAAGCATTTCTTACTAAGTTCTAGAAAGAGACTTCAATTATTACTGTACGAAAAATGTCGCTATAAAATGCTACATTCTGTTAGTACAATATTAATGGTCACCAAATAATAAAAAATAAACTATTATGGAACATTTACAACTAAAACCGTTTCTGAGATTTAAATAAACAACTGGCAAAAGAATCATTTATATTGTTCTTCTATTCTCAGATCTTAAGCGAATAACAGTACACAACATGTTAAAAAAACAACCACATAAAAAAATCATAAATTGTACATAATTAAACAGAAATACGCAAGCCGAATTATATGATTAGTTATCTCGGCAAACCGATAAAAACGCAAGTGATTTTCAGCCACATAAGTGAAAACTTCACTTTATTTACCTCAAGTATAAAAGTTGGCCCAGCGAATCTACGAGCTTGTGACGTCACTTGCTGACATCTCATTATATTATTGTTTTCCAAAACATTATTTTTGCGAGTAATTATTATTTTTATTTAATTTTTCGACTTACAAACAATACGGGTGCCCAAACAATACATGTATGTTGTTGTGTGTTCAATTCTTTCCACTTGAGTTGATTACATGTAATTTCTTAATGACTCAATCTTGTAAATAGTAGCAATTCCTTAACCGATGACTAATTCTGTGATTGGTACTGTTTTTTTTTTGTCTTCAGTCATTTGACTGGTTTGATGCAGCTCTCCAAGATTCCCTATCTAGAGCTAGTCGTTTCATTTCAGTATACCCTCTACATCCTACATCACTAACAATTTGTTTTACATATTCCAAACGTGGCCTGCCTAAACAATTTTTCCTTCTACCTGTCCTTCCAATATTAAAGCGACTATTCCAGGATGCCTTAGTATGTGGCCTATAAGTCTGTCTCTTCTTTTAACTATATTTTTCCAAATGCTTCTTTCTTCATCTATTTGTCGCAATACCTCTTCATTTGCCACTTTATCCACCCATCTGATTTTTAACATTCTCCTATAGCACCACATTTCAAAAGCTTCTAATCTTTTCTTCTCAGATACTCCGATTGTCCAAGTTTCACTTCCATATAAAGCGACACTCCAAACATATACTTTCAAAAATCTTTTCCTGACATTTAAATTAATTTTTGATGTAAACAAATTATATTTCTTACTGAAGGCTCGTTTCGCTTGTGCTATTCGGCATTTTATATCGCTCCTGCTTCGTCCATCTTTAGTAATTCTACTTCCCAAATAACAAAATTCTTCTACCTCCATAATCTTTTCTCCTCCTATTTTCACATTCAGTGGTCCATCTTTGTTATTTCTACTACATTTCATTACTTTTGTTTTGTTCTTGTTTATTTTCATGCGATAGTTCTTGCATAGGACTTTATCTATGCCGTTCATTGTTTCTTCTAGATCCTTTTTACTCTCGGCTAGAATTACTATATCATCAGCAAATCTTTATCTTTTCACCTTGTACTGTTACTTCGAATCTAAATTGTTCTTTAACATCATTAACTGCTAGTTCCATGTAAAGATTAAAAAGTAACGGAGATAGGGAAAATCCTTGTCGGACTCACTTTCTTATTACGGCTTCTTTCTTATGTTCTTCAATTGTTACTGTTGCTGTTTGGTTCCTGTACACGTTAGCAATTGTTCTTCTATCTCTGTATTTGAACCCTAATTTTTTTTAAATGCTGAACATTTTATTCCAGTCTACATTATCGAATGCCTTTTCTAGGTCTATAAACGCCAAGTATGTTGGTTTGTTTTTCTTTAATCTTCCTTCTACTATTAATCTGAGGCCTAAAATTGCTTCCCTTGTCAATATACTTTTCCTGAAACCAAATTGGTCTTCTCCTAACACTTCCTCCACTCTCCTCTCAATTCTTCTGTATAGAATTCTAGTTAAGAGAACTGGTACTATGTACAGGCCTATAAAAATGTATACATGCAATTAGAAATGATGTCTTTCGTCACGATTATATTTAGATCCGCCATTCGTAGTTTAAATGTGTGAATAAAGAAATAAACTTTAGTCTAGTTTATATCATGTTCAGTGAAGGTACTCGGATAGCGTTTTTGTGCGGCCATATTATTTTATAATTACTCATTGTTTTTCGCAAATTTTTTGTAATATATTATTTTTTGTTTTATTTTTGTTCGTGCATAGTGCGATTTGTTATGGCAGAATTTAAATTAGTAGTTAAAGAAAAAAAAACTTAGAAATCAAGCACGTAAAATAATCAATAATGTTTATGATTTTATAAGAAAAGACGCTCTAAAAGTAGGTAAGTTAACTGATAACAAACATACAATTGACATTCAAAAATGCGAAGAAAGAACTTCTGCTGCTTGTGGGATACCAAGAACACAGGTTTAAAAACTGAGAAGAGAAAAGAAAGACATGATTCTTCAATCAACATCCCAATCCCGTTTTTTCAGCACGCCGAAAAAGTATCAACAACGTTTGAAACCTGTCAGTGGACTGGACAGTTTTGATTTAGGTATAGTTAAAAGAACAGTTAGCGAATTTCATTCAAAGAAGAATGAATTTTTTGCCTTAAAAAAAAATAAGGCAAGAACTTCAGTCATCTATTGATTTTAGTCAGTGAATCAACTTTACCTGTTATTTTGAAAGAGTTAGGTTTCAAATGGCGTAAAACTGAAAATAACAGAAAACTTTTAATTGTGAAATCAGATATCAGGTGGAAGAGAATTGAATGGGCGCGTGAAAAATTGATTCCAAATCTTCTACCAATGTCAGCAGTAGTTTTTGATAACTCCCCTTATCACAATACAGGTATTGATAAAGCGCAAAATTGTAACTCCAGAAGAAAAGATATGACCGATTGGCTGGAGAAAACCCATATTCTGTATAGTTCAAAAATGCTGAAACGACAGTTATATGAATGAGTAAAGTTTTATAAAACTAAATTACAAAAATATTACTTGGATGAACTTTTGGAAAAACTAGGCATCGTATTCTTAGACTCGCACTGAACCAACCTGATTTGAATCCGATCGATATGATATGGTCAGCCGTAAAATTTCTTTCACAAATGTTGAAAAATTAACTACGAAGAAAATTAATTCCATGAATGAAGATGACTGGAAACCTATAGTGGAAAAGTAAAAAATATTAAAAAGGGTATGAAAAACTGGAATAACTGATAGATGAAATGACAGAATGTTATATTATACGTGTAGACTCTGATAGTGAAAGTGAAAATGACACTGATTAGCGAGAATGGTGAACTTGCTAGAAGTTTGAATTAGTTGCATGAAGAAAATTCAAGTAAGCTTTTGTTTATTATTAAAAATGAATAATTTAGTACAAATAAAGGTTATAAAAGAATTAATTACGCATTTTTTTATAATTAGTAAATATAAATATGATCGCTATTACCACGTACAATATGATAATAAGTAATACTTCGATTTGATACGCGGAGTTAATATTTTCAGGCCGAGCAGTAATACGCAGTCTGCTCGTGACGTCACAGGTTCGTACACTGGCTGGGCCTGGTGTACAGGTTGTAAAGTGAATTTTATTAGTCTCAGAAAAAGCGACCTCTGATTAGTTTTTTGTACTTACATGCATCACAGTCATAAGAAACACACAACGGATATTGAAAAACAAGAAAATAAACGCATCACTTTGCGTTATGAAACATTGCGTAATGTATACTTCATCAATTTAGCAAACGATAATTTCTGTATGCAAGTCCTTAGATTATTTTAAAGTATCACCACATTTACTATTAACCATTAAAGAAAACAAAAGTAATTTTTTGTCTGCTTTTTTAATCAACTTGTCTTAAAACCTCTTGTTCTAAAAACGTAAAAAATACATCCAATTAATCATCTAGTAATCGATCATTTATAATACCACTTACTCAATTTTAATTTTTTCTATCTCTACGTTATTAGTACTGACCATTTTGCAACACCGTTTTGGTTTCTCAGTACTCAACATTTTATACACCTTACTTTTTATTTCGTTATGTTGAATGTTAGACAGATGTTTAACAAATACATAAACATTTACACAAATATTAGTTTGTGAGATTTTGTCTGTTATCTCTCACTAACTTCAGTTTTTCAGTTTTCGTAAGTAGAGTAATTTTTCTTTTATTAACTGTTTAACGAATTATTATTTTTATTATTTTAATACATTTTAAACCTTCTGGTATGGTTATTTTCCACTAATAAATGCCAATAGTATGAAATAAAATTGTACCTAACGGTATTAAACGGTGTGGTTTATGGAAATCGGTTTACTAAACATAGTAATTGTTGAAATTTTACCATTCTTCACAATTGTTGACGGTTTCGTTTGCTTACAAGAACTGATGACCAATTTCACCTTTTCTCTCTATTGATACAGGGACATCTTTAAATTACTACTTCGGAAAATAAGGTTCTTTTTACACTTCTATTCACACAAATTTAAATATTTCATTTTTTTCTTTAATTTCACTCAAAAACGTATCGGAATTTAACATGTTAATTAAATTTCGTTTATTCAAAACGGAAGGTCATCGCTTTAGAAAGACTCGGTTAAAAGAAATTGTAACTTGCGGAATTTCCTCACCTGAATGATGTCGTATTTATTACTGATGTATTTATAATATAAACAGTCGAGATAGTCTGCAATTATTTATAAAACGTCTTTAGACTAAAAAGTTAAATTGTAGGCTATAAAATTATCAAACATGATCACAATTTTTGGTACCATCCAGATATCTGTAGGTAAAGACAGCCGCCGCCTTTTGACGATCTCGGTTGCCACACTACTCCCTCCGTTCCTAGTCCTCAATGGCTTTACCGGAAGTCGTCTTTTAGACCCTCTAAACTTGATAACAAAGTCATCAGTTTGGCCTCTGTCAGAATGCCACCGATGTAAATGTCTCGGCAGACTTTTCCATCAGTGTACTTACACAACTTAATATCGCCTTTGTATGGCCTCTTCCAACCACCTTGGTAACACCTTAAAAATTTGCATATTTGCGATTTTAATTTCTTTTAATACGAATAAAATTTATAATTCTCTTTAATAGAAAGTATTGTCGTCAACACATACACAAATAAATACATAAAGGACAGAAGTGAAACCATCTTCTCTTTTGGTACCGCATTTGTTTCTCTTGAGATGCATTGCAGCTGATCATATAAGTTTCATTGAATATATGAGCGCCGTTTTGAAGATTAACAGTTTTAAAATGGACAGTTAAATTTTTAAAAAGTAAAAACATTTATCATTTTAGATATTGTATGAGTTCCGTTGGCGGTACATCTATAAATTATTTTCGGAAGAAGTCTACTGTATGATACGAAATATCATAATAGAGCATTCCTTTGTTTTCTCGAAGAATGTTAACCAACCTAGATTATATTTCCGTCGCAAGAAGCGATTTCCACAATCAGATTAGGCGTTCCCTTAATTTTCTTTACGTTATTAAAATTAAAATTCTTAGGTTAGTTACCGGAGGCTAAACAGGAAAAAGAGAAGAAAAAAAAAGGTTATTAAAAAAAGAATTCATGCAAATTTCACATATATAAATAATTATTTCATAATATGTTATGAAATATACAATTTATTACTGAATTTTTAAATAAGTTATATTAATTTTGCCTGAATACTTGCATTGTTATTTATCAGTATTATTCTCACAATCATGATGACAACAAACATTGCAGGAGTCCAGGGGGCGGAGCCCTCTGGGTAGACGGGAATGGCGAGCGAAGCGAGCTCTGCGACCCTGAGGTAGGACCCGTGGTCCCGGGAGGCCCCGAGGAGCCCCTGAGTTGGCTCCGACGTTCGCCTGGGCCGACCTGAGCTCTGAGAGTTCAGGTTCTGGTTAAACGGGCCGGCTAGTTTAATATAAAAAATTTTGATCCTGAGTAGGATAGTATTTTTTACAACCCGCAGGTTCTATAATAACTAGATCGTCTTGAAGAATAGCATCCTAGAAACTGAAGTGTGTAAGAATAGTAAAATTCCAACGGTCAGAATCATGTTTAATAAACCGATTTCCATAAATCACCGTTACGACAGTTTTACTACAAACTGTTGGCGTTTATTAATGGCTAATAGCTATACCAGAGAATGCTGACTAAATCCTATTAAAAAAATAAAAAGAAAAAGTAAGTAAGTAGTGAAAGAGTAATAAAAGAAAAATTACTCTACTTAAGAAAACTTAAATGAAAGTAAGAGATAACAGCCAAATTCCCACAAACTAATATTTCTGTAAATAAAACATGAAGTTAAGATTCAACATCGTGAAATAAAAAATAAGGTATATAAACTGTCGATTACTGAGAAACCAAAACAATGTTCCAAAATGGTCGATAATAAAAACGAGACAGAAAACAATAAAATTGAACAAGTGGAATAATAAATGATCGATTATTAAATGCTTAACTGGATGTATTAAAATTTTATTTTTTACATTTTTAGAACATGAGGTTTTAAAAACAAGCTAAGTAAAAAAGCTGGCGAAAAAGAGACAGTTTGTTTTCTTTAATGCTTAACGGTAAATGTGGTGATAAAATGATAGTTTAGAATAATCTGAGGATTTTCATACAGAAATTATCCTTTGTTAAATTGATAAAGTGTACATTACGCATTGATTCATAACAGAAAGTGATGAGTTAAAACGTTTATTTTATCGCTTTTCAATATCTGTTCTTTATTTCTTATGACTGTGATGCATAAGTACAACAAAACTAATTATAGGTCGCTTTTTCTGAGAGAAAAAAATTCAATTTTAGAAAAAATATTCCATTTTTATCCTGTTTTTGAGGTGAATAAATTGAAGCTTTCACTTACGTGGCTGAACATCAACTGCGTTTCTGTCGGTCTGGCATGGTGATAAACAAACATATATTTGGCTTTGTAAAAGAAATAAGAGAAACCTTTACTCCTAACTTCCATAGGAAGGCTTGTTACTCATGAAGATGATTATGCCAGTTTTCAGATGTTAGTTTTAGCTCAAGTCACTCTAAAATCATTGTGCTTATGACAAGCAACATAAATACGCGTATATAATTAGCTACGAATATATTTTTAAGACGTATAAGAATACTTGAATAATCATATATCACAGTAAAGTGGAACCAGTACTTAACTATTGTCGGCGATCAGATAACAGATAAATCATTTTCGTGAAAATCTTACAGCGATTCATGAAAATAACAATCAGCCTATGCCAAGGTGATTAGAAAAAATGAAGGGTACCGAGATATTCCGTTGCATTCTTCATTGAGCAGAACATGTATTATCGTATTTCATACGATCCCCTCTAAAAAAAAAAATAGATTATTTTAACCGTACAAATGATAACTTTTTTTGCACCTCAGGGACTGGTACTATAATGATCATCATAACTATCATAGAAAGCAACTCTGATTAATGACACAAAATTGAGACTACACGTCACAACCGTAAGAAAGACTAGGGCAGAGAGGCAGAGCAATAAATTAAATTGTGTTTATAAGCCACAGTATTTTCTACGAATTCGAATAATCATTCTTGATATATCATGCAGATAAAATTATAAGCAAAAATTAACGGCTAACTATTAAAAAAAAACCTTTTATCTCCACACGCGATTACATTATAAATATAAGGTAATAAAAAGTCAACAACTGAACAATATTTACAAGTCTATAGCTATTACTATCTTTTGAATTGCACAGTTTTAATCGTTTAAATCTGAATAATGGTGGATAAAGTACTGGTAAGGTACAGTACTTAAAAAATTGTAATGTAATGTACTTACAGGTGCGTTTATATTATTTTTTCTTTTTTTTTTAAGAAGTATAGTACAGTTAGTCTATACAGAATTGTTGAGTAAGCAATATTATGCTACGCTACGATACAACAAACCTTATAAGGGCATCCTTTACACAAGGACTGATGACCCACATCGAACGCTTTCACTAAATACTGACCATTTTAAGTCAATTCTAGCTTTCTACATTTAAAACATAACCCCCTCCTTCCCTAAATATAAAAATCAAAATCTAAATTAACAACAATAACATTAATCAAACGAACAATTCGATACTGATTTAATCGTATTTGACTAAGTAAAGAAGAAAGTGTAAATCTAACGTACAGATGATATCGATTGTAAACATTGTCACATCGCCTTACTTGTAATTACACACTTATCTAAAGATATATACGACGTTATAATAATATTCTACCCGCACTATAATGGTTAGAAATTGAAAAAGATTAACATTTATTTTCAATCCTTTTCTGGAATCGCAAGGAATTCCTGTTGTCGTTATTTATAACATATTAATATTTCATTGAAAGGTCTATTTATTAGTACAGTATAGTATAAAATAAACTAACGATATTTTCCTATTAAATACTGTTCACGTAATTTAGTAATGTACAATTTTCATTAGACAAACGTAATTATGAAAAATATTAAACAACAAGGTTATATTTTTATAAAAGTTAAATTGCCCGTCCCTTCACTTACGAGATTCTTACATATTACCCAGAACAGATTCTTCAAACAAGATTCAAAAAAATTATTCGTAAGAAAATTATTTCAAACTTTATTTATTTTATTCTCGTCCCTACCGCCAAAAATACTTTATTAAGATATTTCTGCAACGAACACAAGAAACCGTTCCTGTAAGATGAGAAAGAATCTTAGTTTTTAATTAAATCCACTTCCAATTACTAAATCATAAATGGTTTTCCCAAAAAGTTGTTATACTCCAGTTACCCGTATTAAATGAAAAAGAAAAACTTCTTAGTAAGTTATTTTAAACAATTATCTATTTTTAATTTCCTGGCATCATAGCTATAGAATTATGCTGCAAGAAGGAAACTGTGGTAATCGGTCAAAAAAAATTGAGTTTGTTTTTTCTACATTTCTCGGACGTTTCATGATCCACGGACCCAAAACATTGTAGGGAGAATATTGTTTGTAAGTATGTACATGTACTGGAGTGTTTGAAGCTTAACTGGATGGATTCTTGACTGGATAAATCAATTTTGATGAAATTTTATATAGAAACTCATATATATTGAGCAATTTGTTGGTAAAATTTTGGGTTCAATATCTCCAGGGAGTAGGGTAGATAATTTCTTTGGAGTCAAACTTCTTAAAATTTTGCAAACATATCCTCACTTTACATTAAGCTCAGTACATGCGTGTATATTTATCTTACTTATGGTAAAATAAGCATGAAAAAATGTTTTGCCCCAAATATAAAAAGTTTTTTTAGAAACGTTTGCTCCAAAATCCCCCTTCCGCAAAAACCGAAAAAAGGTATTTTTTATTTATTGCATATCTTTTAACAAAATTTTTTTATGCCTGCAAGTGACCCAATAAGAATACTTTGAGACCAATATTGAGGAATGGGGAAGCCAATCATATAGATTTTTGAATTTTTTAAAACTTTTTTTGGTTTATTTAAACTTTTAATAATATTACAATCAAATTTCATCGTAATTCATCAACCATCCCCAAAAAATAAATCTTAGGTAACTTTTTATTGGTTTTACATTTTTCAGTGGAATTTTTTTTTAGTTAAATGGAAGAAACTAACTTATTACATTTAACATAGTAAACATAGAAATTTTTCCATGAATCATTAAATTTCAACAATATATAAGAATAAATAACCAATGCCAGGAAATTATTAAAACTTTGTTGTCAGCTATTTTTCTTTGTCAGATGAAACAGACAATATATTTAACTATTGATGATCTTACGCTGAATTATTTGAGAAAATGGTAAGTAGAATGTGGTTCGGAAAGTACATTCTGGTTTTTCACCAATAATACTTTACAATATTTTTTATTTTCCTGAAGTAAAATCTGTTGCAATCTGTTCAACTATTGAACAATAAGCATTCCTCCACGGCCCAATGAGATGAAGAAGACATGTAAAGAGATTTACGTCTTTTATACAGACTCAGGCTGACCATTACTGAGACGTGTGGTTAATTGAACCCTAACCACCAAAGTAACCGGTATCCACTGACTAGTATTCAAATCCGTATAAAAGCAACTAACTTTTACTAGGATTTGAAACTCAGAACATTCGTCTTCGAAAATGAGCTATTAAACAACTGAACCACGAGACCTATGGTGGAATAATAGGTGGGCTTTTTTTTATAAATCATTCCTTTTTTTTATTATGAAAGAGCGGGCATCAACTGCTATCGTCATTATTCCGGAGGAAATTGGTAGCGTATGAAAAAATGCCATGCCTGATCGGGATTCAAACCCTGGACTTCCACACGAAATGCCGTGGCGTTACCTACTCAGTCACAGAGGTCGGCAACACTTAAATATATAGATTTAAATCCTATATAATAAAGGTAGTAGTATTTTTTTTTTTGCGGGGCTTAACACTTAAAACAGTTCCAATATAAACAAATTTTCAAAATTTACAAATTATATCGATTATTTTTTAATCGAATAAGCGATTATCTTAAAAAATAGAAAAAGGTTGTAAGAAGCATTTCTATGTTTTTTCTAAGAGGAAAACATAAAGAATTTCAAAAACCATTTGCAAAATGTAACCAGATTCGGATACTTCTTTATACATTATACTGTGTAAACTGTTCAGTTTAACTTTATAGCCGGGAAATAGATAAAAATTATATACCTCTTAATAATTTATAACACGACGGTCGTTCAATAATTAAAGAAACAAATGATTATAGAAAAATTATTATTTATTCAATGACGATTGGCGATGAAACTAAAGCTACTTTTCAATATAACTTCTGGCTACATTTAAGCATTGGTCCCATCTTTCTATAATCTTTCTTATCTAATAGTAAAGAATTACTCACTGCGGTATGTGAGCCATTCTTGTACTGTATTCTTGACCTGCTAACTGTTGCCGAACTTGGAACTATGTAAAAATTCTTTGAGAAGAGCAAACAAACAAAAATCTGATGGTGTGAGATCGGGGCTGTAAGATAGATGTGACCTCCCAGTTAGTCTGTTGAATAACTTCCCGTATTTTTTTTTTAGCGATGCGATATGGGGATGGGCGTTATCATGCAGAAGAATTATGGGTTTTGTAAGAGAACCAGGACTTTCTTTCCTCATTATTGAGAATTTCATTTTCTTTTTTGCATGACACAATAGTACACACTGTTGATTGTACGTTATTCATCCAAATAATCGCAACAGATTGGACCTTTATACTCCCAAAACAACAATTAGCCGATTGACGCTTAGGTTTTGAAATTTTCTTGGCGGGCGAATTCGGATGTTTTCATTCCATATTCTGATGTTTTTAATCCGACACAAAATGATGAATCCAGATTTCATCATTAGTTATACGATCTAAAAAAAAGGCATTACCTCCTCTAAAACCGTCGTTTAAGTTTCCTACAATGTGAGTTCAGGGCGTTTTTGTGAGTTGGCGTTTTTGTGAGTTAAGTTGACCGCCTCAAAACTCATGTTGAATACGTTTTGCGATAATTCAACTTATCATGGATAATACCGGATGATTCACAAAAGACTTCACAACTTTAAAAACATAAAATTCTTTAAAAATGCTTTAAAATAAAAACTTATTGAGATAACTTACAGATTCGGTTGAGATCTCATTTCATAACTACGTGAATTACAGAACTATGTAGTTAAGGTACATCGAGTTTTGACTCGCGTAGTTCATTAATACCAATTCGGCCACCACCGCTCTCACCAATCTTATTAAAAATGAATACATTTATTGGTGCAGAACGTGTTCGCTGTACGTTTTGGTTTCACGATTTGCAGTCAGCAACTTCAGTTCAAATAATCTTCGTAGATTATGGTAAGCAGCCTCCTAGCAGGCATATGATTTACTGTTGGCACCAAACCTTCAAAGAGTCGGGTTGTTCATCTAGACAGAACGGCCTGTTTTTCTTACAGGAAGCAACCGTAAACATTATCGTTTATCTGGACATGCTTCAAAATTTTCTAATTCCTCAGTTAGACGATGATGATCAAAATGAACGCCATTATTATCAGCAAGACAGAGTACCACATCACTACACCTAGAAGTCCAAGATTTTCTTAATATTCGATTCCCAGGTCGATGGGTTGGTCGTAAAGTTTCAATTGCATGGCCACTTCGCTCCCGAGATTTAACCCCGCTAGATTTTTTCTCGTTGGGTTTCATTAAAGATCGAGTTTATGTACCGCCTTTGCCTGTTGATCTAGTTGAGTTAAGACTTGGAATAAACCCACATGGTTGTTCTAGTGGTGAACGGGTCTTCCCAAATCAGCTGATTTGGTAGTCGAGTTCCAGCGTTCAAGTCCTAATAAAGTTAGTTATTTTTACACGGATTTGAATACTAGATCGTGGATACTGGCGTTCTTTGGTGGTTGGGTTTCAATTAACCACACATCTCAGGAATAATCGAACTGGGACTGTACAAGACTACACTTCATTTACAGTCATACATATCATCCTCTGAAGTATTACCTGAATGGTAATTACCGGAGGCTAAACAGAGAAAAGAAAAGATTTGGAATTAACGCCGCAGCTGCAGAGATAATGCCCGACTTGCTGGCTACAGTCTGAAATAAAATCGACTTCAGGTGGATTGTATGTCGCATTACAAATGGAAACTATATGGAACCAAAGTGAATATGATGGGTGATGAACTTGATGTGGTTTTCTATCAAATGAACCCCCAACCGAATCTGTAAGTTATCTAAATAAAGTTTTATATGCTTTTAAAGTTTTGAAATCCTTTTTGAATCACCCGGTATGGACAGTGCAGATACAAATTTCAAAAATTTTTAACTTTTTATGCATCATTCCTCACGAATAAGATAATGCAATTTTGCAAAGCGTCATTCGAAACTTTTATCGATTTTCCGCTATCATGAAAAACAAAGATACTTGTTCTGCCCGATTTAAACGGTTCCATCCACTTACAAAAATGAATAATTATATAGTTTTACCGTATTATTATAACTTCCACCAGTGAATTTTGGCCGGTTTTAATTTTTATTTTTAGAAAATAAAAGTTTTATCACCTTACGGTCTTGTTTCACGGTATACTTTAAAAGCGAGCCGACATTTTGAGATAAACAAAACAGGTAATAAAAATGAAAATTAATTTCGAACATCTGATATTTTTTGTATAAGGAGTGCTAACATTAATAGAAAGTTTCAGTTTATTCTTATAGAAAAGTTGTATTTTTTCCGCTGCAAGATGGAAAAATCTTTAATTATTGAACGACCCTCGAATATATTTTAAAATAGTAATAATAATAAAGAATATTATTTTTTGAAATTTTACTTGTAATTATAATTGTTTTTTTTTCTTTTTGTTTTGTAATATTATTCTTAAAAGGCCATTAAATTGAATTTATTTACATATATATAAAGATATACATTCGTCACTTTCCACTGAAATATTTTATGTTAGGTTCACCAAAAATACTTACGGTATGAAAAAATATTTATTATTGAAGATATAAATAACAAAAAAAATCGGATATTTAATTTTTTTTAAAAACTGCCATAAATTTTGGTAATACGCCACTTTTTTGTTTTCCGCTTTCATTAAAATTGGTTCAGGATGTTATATTTTTTGATAAACATCAACGGACATGGTTAATTTTTTTATGATTTATGAAACTAATGTCTTATAAAACTAATGAGATATTTAAAAAACAAAAAACAAATTTTTGTCTCTGAGATGCAGTCAGAGCATTTCTGATAGAAATTAAAATTGATGAGCGGTAGTAATTGAAGATTAGTAAAATAAAATTAAATGGTATGGTTCTAAAAATTGCTACAAAGGAATCGAGATGTATCATGTTATTTCAGTCAATATTAATCTTAAGTGAATCCATTTTAACTTTACTAACTCAATATTTGCACGTAACTGATATCCTCATCATCTATAACACACTCTATTAAACAATGAATATACAGTCTCCTTTTCAAATGAGATTATTAATGATCTAAGTTCGTAAACAAGGCATGAGTTTATTAGAAATATAAACTAATTTTACAAGATCTCCATTTTTCAATATATATATATATATATATATATATATATATATATATATATATATATATATATGTGTGTGTGTGTGTGTGTGTGTGTGTGTGTGTGTGTGTGTGTGTGTGTGTGTGTGTGTGTGTGTGTGTGTGTGTGTGTGTGTGTGTGTGTGTGTGTGTGTGTGTGTGTGTGTGTGTGTGTGTGTGTGTGTGTGTGTGTGTGTGTGTGTGTGTGTAATAAAATTATGTGTTTTATTTCTTATTTTAACTAGTCAATTGAAACAATTTACAAAACCTAATTTAATCAAAATTTCCGGTTGTAAATTGTTTAATAGAAATTTTTAACAGTAAATTATGTTTTTATAAATTTCTCACATCATTAAAAAAGGATTTAGTTTTTCTTTACATTAAATAAGTATTTTTCTGAACAAATGTAATCATGTACTGTTAATAAAATTCGAAATTTTCTAACTTCTTTGTTTTAATCAACTTATCTTACACCATTTTTTTTTCAGAATTAAATTCTCTTCAAGTTCGTTTAAAAGTTGTATGTGTTATTACTTATTTAACAAAGTTGTTGTACGTCATATATAAATAACAGGGTTTTTTACCCAAATTTATGGTTTTCACCCCATATTTTTCAAAACTTGCTGCAGATACGGTTCTGGAACCTATTTTAATCGATTTTTCAGGTCAAAAATCATAATAAATCACTAATTCTGCTTCTTAATTAACGTCCTAAAAATTTCAGTACGACCTAATTTTACCGGGGTAGCTGAAATCCGAGCGAAAATCTTTCACTAGCCATAACTCGCAAACAAAGCATTTTAAGAAAGTTTTCCATTATTTTCACGATTAGAATAGGTTATAAAAGTCCTGGGAGTATTTCGTGATACAATCTGTATATATTTTTACATATCCATCAAATTTTCACATGCACAACTTTAGATACACTACTACAGCATATCTAAATTTCAAAGAAACTGATCTAGTGGTTTTGAAGATGTTCGAGCCACAATGTTTTATATATAGGCCTATAAATGTATATATAATTTCTTTATATATATATATATAAAGAAATTACATTTTAAGTGGATGGTATTTTCGTACTTCTTATTCCTCAAAACATAAACAAAATTCAATTTCACCCCTCCAATCCCACCGTGCGACCCAAAATAATGCTGTACTTTACTTCTTCTAAAAGTCAGTAAAACCAAAGAAATAATAAACAACATTAAATGATAAATAATCAATATCTACGAAACAGCGTAAAACAAGTATTTTTATCCGTAATTTAGAATAAGAATAAAAAGATGTAAATAATTGTTGTCGTTTTAGGAAATTACAATAAAAGCATAAACTTATTTAAAAATAACTAAACCCTTTAAAGTTAAATTCAGACTGCCCACCATGAATTTGCGTGCACCTTTTTTTATAGGTAGGATAAATAAAACTTATCACAAAAAAGGCAACATGAATTTTTAATCAGTCAGAGAACTACCCCCGCCCATTAACAAAACTTTAAGGGATGAAATGACACTTCAATGTTATTATTAAAAACTTTCACAGAAGAGTTTTTAACAAAACGTTCAAATTATTAGATATTGGTTCCTATCGTTGTTTAACAACAATGTTTCTACTCCAGTATTGTATAAATTAATTTTCCCACTATTTAATTCCTGTTTACAACGTACATTTTTTAAATCATAGTTTCTAATAATAAAGGTTTGGTACCAGTTTCCAGGAAATGCTGGGCTGCAACTAATTTCTGTGGTCTTCTACATTTATAATAAGTCCAATATTCCTTTGTTTTAATTTCAATGGTCTTTTTTTAGTTTGTCCAACATATCCTAAATTGCAATTATTATTTTCACAAATCACTTTATAAACCCCGCTTTTTCGAGGGTGTATTTTTATGTTTAGAGTTTTTAAAAACAGAAGTCAATTTTCTAGACGCAGCCATGATAAAATTCATTATCTTTTGGCTGCACGGAAGGTTAGAACCCTATTGATTTTCAAGCTAATCGGTTCACAGAAACCGAAGTTACAGGCAAAAAACTTGGATTTGGGTACGATTTTTATGTTAACTAAAACCGGAAATCCGCCCTTCTGTAATTACTGCAACAGAGTTTTTTTAATTGTTTGCCAACTAATCAAAATAAAAGAAAATTATAATAGTATAACATGCCCTAAATACCTAATTCAGCTAAACAGGTTTTTTATCTTTTTTTTATTTAGCGATCATTTAATTGAAATATGACAACCGAATAATATCTTCATGCATTGCTCTAATTATTAATTCACTTGTTATTTAATCGTAAATGATTTTCAATAAGCAACAAGTTTAAAAAATGTATTCTACAATTTTATATAAATAACTAGCTTCTCCCGGCATGCCTAAGGCACGTCCTCCACAGTTATGACCTCCGGTTGCCCTGGCGGGCGGCATCTCGGAATGGGATTATCAGGAGTCCAGAACTGATTAATTCTTCATCCCAAGAACTAAAATATACTTTACTGGTTCTTGTTGCCCAATGTGGACAATTTTTATCATCGATTTTCGGTTATTGGTCATTTTTCAAGCTACTGCTTCTTCTGGTTAATTTCGGAGATAATAATAATTAGTATTTTTGATGAATTCATACACTTAGTAAAGAAAACGTTTTGTTACAAAAGAAACAAAAGTATAATTTCTTAAAGAAAAGATGATATTTAACGATATTATAATAAGAATTCTCTTAAAAGAAAAACTACACATAATTCAGTTAGAGTATTCTGTAATGGGCTCTAAATAGAATTATAAAATGTATTTTTTAAATTATTAAAAATTCAATATTAAATAATAATAGAAAACGTGAATTTATAAGGTGAATTAAAACGTCAGTATTAATAAAAAAAAGTGTTAGCAGTTCCTTTTCTTAAATTAAAATGGATATTCGATGAATAATGAATATGAAAATTAAACAAAATCAGGAAAGAATGATGAAGGATGGTCAGAAGAAACAGTTCTCCAGTTGTATCATGGTTAATTTGAGTTATTACTTTTTGGTTAAAGTAGTTCATTACTTTATGAAGAAAAACAATCATATAAATAGAAGAATTATAATATTAATATAAATTTGGCACACATATCATTAAATAAATAAATATGTATTATAAGTATAAATAATAACAAGTAATAAACATATAATAATATAATAAGTATACACCTGACAACCACGAGACATGTACTAACGAATCGCGATTTTCCGCTAGTGATCGTTACATTCCGGTGTCTGTTACCCCGCACATTATTCACTGATTTTTATATAACTGAATAGGAGATTCCATGTATTGGAATTGGTAAAATTTGAAGCATAAACTAGGGCCACTAAATGAGTAGTAGAACTAAATAAAATGAAACGGCGCATGCGCAGAGATTAAGTATAAAAGTAAGGAAAATACCACTTTTTAAACCGATGCAGTAGAGGTGTTCTGATTTTATATTTTGAACACTGATCTCTATATAAATTTTCTACAACTGTCGGTAAATTTCTTCTTGTGTTGCGAAAATGTATCTTTTTTTCTTTGTTTTTTTTTTCTGTTTAGCCTCCGGGTATCACCGTCAGGTATATTACTTCAGAGGATAAATGATGATGATATGTATGGGTGTAAGTGAAGTGTAATCTTGTGCAGTCTCAGGTCAACCATTTCTGAGATGTGTGGTTAATTGAAACCCAACCACCAAAGAACACCGGTATTCGCGACCTAGTATTCAAATCCGTAAAAAAGTAACTGCTTTACTAGGATTTCAACGTTGGAACTCTCGACTTCGAGATCAGCTGACTTGTGAAGACGCGTTCACCACTAGACCAACCCGGTGGGTTTCTTTTAGTTATATGACTTGAGTAAAATCAACATCCCTACATCACGATTATAGGACGCAAGCGTACAATGGTTTTATTTAGTTCCCAGCCGCTCATACTGCGGCGCTGGAGTATACTTCAATATTGAAAACTTAATTGTATTTTACGCCATAAGGATCCCCTATCCAGTTATATAGAGATTAGTGACATTATTACTTACTGTTGTACGGAATAATATCACTCGGACTACTGGTGATTTATGTGCTAAGCTAAGGGAGACTGACACACATACAATTTTAGTAGGGTAGAATTCTTTATAAAGTACATATCGTTGATCGTCTTCATATGCCGATTACTGTGGGTAGGTTTCATATATTTACAAAGTTGTTACTAAATGTAACAATTAGAAGAATAACAAAATCTTTAAAACAAAATCAACCAATAAACCTTTATCGACCATTCAATAGCAGCCATAAAATAATCGATTCCAGCGATTCACCAATCAGGTTAAATCACCTACGTCTTCGTGACTATAATGTTTCAACTTAATTTTTCAGTTGTTATAAAACCATTAATTTATGTCATTATAACATATACATTTATTAACATAATGATGTTACCGATAATTTTATATAAGTAAAAAACAAACTAAAAAAGTATTGAACAGTATTATTATTATAATAATAATAATAATAATGATGATGATGTCAGTTTGAAATAACTGTTTCTATGCTAAAAACGGTCATTGTTGGAGACAACAACCGGATGAATGATTGTCATCAAAGATTGTACGTCAATGAGCGTTGTATTATTTTAAAGTTATAACTGTTTAATAAAGTTAAAAAAAAAATATTAAATTCTAATAAAAACCTTTCAGCCAATAACATATTAAGAAAATTTTAATAGATCATTTTATGGTTCCACGAGATGATAAATTAAATTAAAAAATATAAACGAGGTCAATCGCTTATATATTCATTTCTGCATTACTCATTTTTTTAAATGTTATAAAAATGTAGTGAACTCATTTTATTTTCATAATAAAACTTTTAAGGTTGAGAATACAAAATGTAATTTTAAAACTATTTTTAGAATCAAGTCTTTTAATTACATAATTCAACCAAATGGAAATCCAAAATCAACCGGCTCTAGCTATTTCTTTTATCACATAAATATTTTTTAAATTGTGGCCATGCCATAAAGCAAAAATTGTAGCAAGATTTGATATAATACTGTCAATAAAAACACATTTTCAGAAAATTTTACCGATAATTTAATAGTTGTGTGTGAAATATATATATCAGTAGTCAATACAACTAACTATACTGGTTTAAATACTTCACATTATTCATTGAAATTCTTTATAAATTAAATCAAGTATTTTACGTTGAATTAGACAAGTTTATAGAAATAAATAACAAATCTATTATCTAAAACTTTTAAGGGTTATTTTGCATCAGGTTTTTTTTAAACCACCGGGATCAGATATTTCTTCAGAGGATGAGATGAATTATTTGTAGCGTGTGTGAAAATGCCATGCCTGACCGGGATTCGATTCGAACCCGGGACCTCCGGATGAAAGGCCGAGACGCTACCACTCGCGCCACGGAGGCCGGTATTTTGCACCGGTTTAATTGTCAGTAACCTCACGAAAATAAAACCGGAAGTATATATAACTATGACTGATAAAATACAGTTAAATAATAAAATTCAATTCTTTAATCAAATTTTTAATAGCAACGTGAGATGCTGGATCTCAGCCAATGTTATTACGGGTCAATCACTTATCCTTTCGTAGCTATAACCAAGTTGCATAAGCATGAGATAATCGATTCCAGCCAGACACAAACTGCAGGATACCGTCTGTATCTGGGTGTCTAAGATGTTTCATATTATTTAAATATAAAAAAATTTAATGAAATTAGTATACTCATGGTAAAACTAATTTAATTTAATTTTAATTTAGTAAACACTGTCAAAACCTTTACATTAATCAGAAATAAATTATCCTGGTTTAAAAAATGTCACGAAAGATCTTTTTAATCGTTAGTGAAATGTATTTTTACACGACTGCCCAAAAAGGAATGTAATATATTTAGGGTGTATGTATGTTTGTTTGTTCCACCGTAGCACCTCAACGGCCGAACTGATTTAGATGTATGACCCCGCGTTGGAATCCTTACGTTACCGGGAGTGTCATAGGCTATATAATCAATAATAATAATAATTACATACATAATAATTATGTATGTATGTTAATATTTATATATAAATATATATGTAGTAGTAGAGATTTACCGATTGAAACACAAACTATAATGAATTGAATTAATGAACTGTGAACTGTGAGTCTATCACTATGTGAGCTTGGTTTGAACTGAATGATTCGAATCAATTGAATGAATAATATTACAAAAATAATAGAATTGCATTTACGTTAAATAAATCAAATTAATCTATATAAATAAAAATGTAAATGTTCGTTTGTTCAAAATCTTAGATCTCCGAAAATTCTTCACCGACTGCTTTGAAATTTCGACACAACGTTGCATTGAATACGCGCGTGTTTTTATATACCTACTATTTATATACCTAGGATATCACACCTGCGACAAGTAAAAACATGCATTTTTTGAAAAACAGCGCTATCTGTTGGACGTAAAAACAACATACGCTGTATTAAATATTTTACGATTCCATTTCAGTGTTTTCTTCCGATATGTGTCCGCTATAGACTAAAACACTACTAAACAGATTTACGCGCGAGGAAAAAGGGAGAAAGGCAAAAATTGGAAAAGGGTAAGAGGGAAAAATGGGAAAAGGGAAGAAGGGGAAAATGGAAAAAATAAAAAAGGGGAACGGGGAAAGAAAAACCTGGAAAAGGAAATGGAAGGTGGAAAAGTAAAAACGAAAAAAGGAAAGGGGGAAAGAGGACGGTGAAAAGGGAAACAAAGGAAAGAGAAATGGAGGAAGGAAAGTGAAAGCGGAAGAAATGGGGAAATGTAATACAGTAAAAATGAAAATGGGGAAAGGGAAAAAGGAAAGGTTAAATTTTGTGAACTTTCGTAATGTTCATTTAGTATATATATAATAATAATAATAATAATGGTCTTCGTGTGAGGCTAGAGTGGTGAGGTGATTCGAGCCCCTCTTGCGAGGCTAGATCAATCATTACCATCTACTGGTAACAAACAGGGTGCCTCTGGGACGATGTTTTGAGAGGTGTAATGGGGTGTTCTTATAATATCTCTGCAGGCAATCTTCCGATTTTTAATATTCAAACGTAGTATTTGTTAGTAAGTTGAACGCTAACTTCTGCACGCATCAGGTATATTCTCGATCTAACATATCACAGTTATTCAGAAATGTTGTTATATCTTCGCAAACAATTTTCCGATTTTCAAAATTCAAACGGGCTATTTGTTAGTATAATACAAAATCACGATTGAATAAAACCAGAACATAAAAGGTGATTTTTGTCAGCAATGTTTTTTTTCGGCAGTCGTGTTTTTTAATTTGTAATAGTTATTCTTCTTGTTAATTAAAATATGAAAATAATCTATAGTGACCTGATATTAATCACCAGTCACTCTCAAAATCAGTATAGCAATTTTCAAGAATAACAAGCATCCCACCTCAGACTTATTATAGTAAAGACGAATAAAGTTCCCCGTTGCCTTCTTCACCGAGTCATGATCGTGTACCGCACTAAATTCTTAATTATAAAGAAATCGGAAAATGTAATTTAGATAACTGAAAGAAAAAGGTCGATAATGATAAAAAAATAAATTAATATATAAGAATTAGAATAATAATATAGCTAGCCAGAATACATAAAACGGATTATTACAATACAGTATTTCATTATTATTTTAATAATAACAATAATAAAATATTTTGGATATGTGTGAAATACTGCATAATAAAGAAAAAAACTTATACACCTTGAAGATTCATTTAAATTCATAAGTGTTTGGAGTTACAGGAAAATCGTTTATTCCTTGCTCTTAAAATACAAAGAAGGAAATTATTTTAGTATGAAAACTGAGTAAATCCCTTATATCAAGAAGAATACCTTACACTCGCATCTTATATCCCTTACATGGTGCGTTGGTTTGTTTGCTGATTGTGCTCACATTTTTATTTTGAATGAAGCGCTTCTACGCTAGATCGCAGCACATACAGTTTTATTGAGAGTACAATTTACCAAAGATTTTTCTAAGATATGATTTACTACTTTTTTTATTTTAAATATTAAGCTAATTATTTTTCGTTTTTTGTCAATATTATCGTTATTATAATTTGAAAAATAATGTTTATTATACATTTCAAAATAATTAGCTTAATATTTAATGTATAGTTAAATGGAACTATAGTTTTCATGAAAGTATTAGTTTAAGTGCATTATATCTAATAGTGCATAATAGAACGAAAAAAAGTTGAAAATATATTCAAAAACCCCGTTTTTGGCCCTAACGTTCGTATCAAGAAGCATGGTGCGTTGGTTTGTTTGCTGTATGAGCTCACATTTTTATTTTGAATGAAGCGCTTCTTGACAAAATACAACGCTATATATTACGCTAAATTGTATTGTGTATTATAAACAGTACGTTGTTTACATTAACATTTATTATACTAATTATTCTTATATATTTTGTTAAAGAAAAATTATTCTAGACATACGTTTTTTGAAATTTTATAAAAATAAATAAGTTTACAATAAACGTAAATGTAAACAACATACTGTTTATAGTACACAATACAATTTATTATACAGTTGTTAGTTAAATTTCCTTCATTTTGATTGGTCATTAATTTTCTTCATTTTGATTTTTTTGATATTGTAATGTTTTTATTATTTAATAAAAACATTATTTACGAACGATTTAAAATGAAAGTAACTGGTCTATATTTTGCCTGGATGAATCAGGAGAAACCATGATAAAACCTTAATAAGAACAGCACCATAAAATATTTAATCCTCCCTATATTATAAAATGATAAGAAAAATGCTGAAAACATGAAAATTGCAATAATAATTTGAGACCTAATTGATCTACTGCGACATTTAATAGATTAAAACGCTCGGAGAACGAAGTCACATCTAATGAGATACCACCTAAAATTTTTCCTCAATTCTGAGTCGAGATATGTGGTTATCCCTATATTATTATGACATGGTAAGAAAAACGCTGAAATGCTGTTTTTCAGCATTTCAGGGCTAGGGGCCCAGCCCCTAGGCGCAAAGAAGCGGCTAAGGGGCGCAGCTCCCTAGTATACATAAGGATTATAAATATATTCACGATAAAACTAATTAGTTTAATTTAATAACAATATCAAAACCTTAGACTAATTGAAATAAATGATACTGCATTAGAGAATGTCATGAAAGACTGTTTTAATCGTTAGTAAAGTGTATTGTTTGTTAATTAAAAGATGGATGTAATTTATAGCGGCCGAATGTTAATCATTAGCTCGTTGCCAAAAACGATTTAGCCATTCTTAAGAATAATAAGCATCCCTTACAGTCTTACTAGAGAAAGTAAAGACTGATATAGTTTCCGGTTGCCTTCTTCACAGAATCGTGATCGCGTACGACATCAAATTCTTAACTATAAAGATCTCGGAAAAGATAATTTTGGACAACCCCTTGAAAAGATAGGGTCGTATCTTTTATCATTTATATCAAATCAATGTCCAGGATCATTTATTTCAAATTAATGTTATGGTTTTGACAGTGGTTATTTAATTAAAATCATAATTAATCATGAATATACCAATTTAACTTAATTTTTATTGTATTTAAATATTATGAAACATTTAGATCCAGAGATACAGATAATATTGCAGTTTGTTTGTGACTGGAATTGATTATCTAATGTTTATATAACTTTGTAAAGGCTACAAAATAGTAAGTGATTCACCCAAAATAATGTTGGCTGAGATTCAGTATCTAACGTTGTTATTAAAAATTTATTATTTTTTTTAAACAATCTCATTTTAAACAATGTATTTTAAACAGTCAATAATAAAAACCATGATAACAAATTAAATTATTGGAATAATTTAATAGCCCTATTCCTCAGAGAATAACATAAAAATCTATTTTGGAAACTATTGCAGGGAATTAGATATTCAAATTTGAATCTCGTTGAAATAACAGTCAAAGTAGTTCGATATTAAAAAAATTAAGTTTATGCAATGATTTTACAGTGATGAAAAATCTACAACTAATTAACCGTTTCATTAACGCCAGGACAGAATCGATGTATGTTAACAAATATTCTTTTACTGCAACAAAGAAACTTTGTTTATTTTGCAATCTAAACTAAGATAAAAATGTACACCATTTCTTGTTGCTTATCCTATTTTCGCAGAATTTAGTAAATTTTTTTTACATAAGGACTTTCAGTATGGAATCCTTTGATAAATTGTAAGGATTGGGATCACGTTATATATTGTTAACCACTTAGCATGTTTCGTTATAGTTTCGTCAAAAAGTTTAATTACTAAGTCTGTTTCAAATAAAAGAGTAAAAAGAGTTTTGTTTAAAAAAAAAGAATAGTTTAATTATTGATATTTATAAAAAAAAATATATATATATATATAATTTGGAAAAAGGATGATAAATATGAGAAGTTAATTTTTTTACGAAAATGCAGTTCAAGTTTATTGTTGTGTGTAAAGATTTCTGTGTTTTACAATTGGTCAGGTGCTAATCGTTTTTATCGTATTTTGTTGATTTTTTTTTTCTTTTTAATTTATATGTATAAAATGTCGTAAATGTTTGTTATTCTATTTTTTTTATTATTACTTCTTGATTTCACTTTACCTTAAGTTCTGTTGGTTTTCTTTTGAGTAGTTTTTCTCATTCTTGTAGTTATAAAATTTACATTTTTAGTATAGATGTTACTGGAAACATTTCAGACGGTGGTTTGGACTATTAGAATTTTCTGTAAGTTCAGTGATCGTTTTTTGTTTTTTTTTAATCTTTTCATCTATCCTAACTTATAACTTAATAAAAGATCATTGAATTTTTGGTTTTTGTAAATAAAAATGTTTATTATTATTATTTCAAGATTCAAATCCGAGATTTATTCGCTGTTTGGCTTGGGTTAGTGTTTGCATTCCAGTGTTGATTGTATAGTAGCGCCTATCTGCGCTGCTTCTGAGACTTCACCGTGCTGCTAGCTGTGACCTTATTGATGGAACTCCCGTAAGACGACTTCTGGAGCTGCGTGTGTTCTTTACGGATGAGGAGTATGCTTGTTCTGCATTTATTCTCTGAAACAATAATATTATTTTGCTTATTTAACTTTACTGTTGGATGACATTGTTTCTTTTCGCTTGTTACTATTAGTTTATATTTTTGACATAAGGGGTCATCCATTTTTATTTTATTATTTCGTTTATTCTTTGTAGTTAATTTTTTATTTTAGTTCGTTTTATATTTGATATTATGTTACTATTTTGGGAGTTTACATCATGCTGGTTGGCCCTTTATAACTTATAATGTTCGTAACACAAGATGTAGGTTAAAGTAGCATAGGCTAGTTGATTTTCTCATGCACGAGTTTGTTTATGAATTTCACCCCAAGACTATATGACATACAAAGGTTTTTACTGTTCTGTCGCACTCTCCAATTGATCTGCCTTCCCCTCCCTCCTCATCGATTTGGTGAATAGCGGCTGGCTAGAAGGAGAGATGGTGAAGCCAACCTAATATTATTATAATTATTATTATTAATATTATTAAAAAAATATAAAATAACGAATTATGAATTAAGAGAAACAAGTATATTTTTTAATGACCCGCGATATTTCACGAGTTATGAGAAGTCAACACCCAAGTTTTTTGTTCCTTATCTTAATGAACTGTCAATTCATTTGAGATCTATAAATGGTTTTTCTAGATTGAAGATTGAACTCAGACATCACTTTCTGGCATTAGCCTAAACTTTCACTAAAATTTTTGTTCCATCTGTTAGAATAGAGTTTTGATTTGTATGCGAAATTAGTTTATTTTTATGTTCATTTTAGGCACTAAAATTGAAATAATTTTCTTTGTAAAAACAATATTTTTATAACATAAGAGAAATTTTATTCTAATAAGAAAATAAGTAAAAACGACTTGATATATTATTGTATATTATAAAATACTGTATTATAATTAATATTACAGATTAAATAGAAATAGTTACGTAGAAATAGTTAGTGTACGTAATTCCTCAAAAAAGCTTATTGTAGCTTAGAGCAAATTTTATCATAATTGTATGTATTACAACTCAATAAATAAATAAATAAAATAAAATATAAATTATTATTATTATTAATAATAATAATACTAACATGTTAATAATCTGTTATAAATAGATTGTTGTAATTTAGGTTTATTCATATTACTTGTATACTTGTAATCTTTGTGAACATGTTTTGTATTACCTGTGTTGATTGCGCAATATACCAAGGTTTAAATAGCTGTTCTATTGTGCAAAATAAAAACAAATAAATCCATCATTATTTATAACAGCATAATAATGCTTAATATAACAGCATTATTTTATAATTATTTGGTTTGAACAGACCTCTCGATCTAATTTATGATATATGACGGTGTTGATGGCGTAGTGGTGGTGATGCTGATAATGATGATCATTATCATCATCAGCATCACTGTCATCGTCAAATAATATACTGTCAAAGAAAGTAGTGTCTATTTTAAACGAGATGAATAAATTCTAGTCAGTCGACATGCAAGAATAACCGCCCATCTTTTCATAGCTTCCATGAAGTGATATGTTGTTCCTGCTAATCGCAGACCTAGATCTACCTATCAACCACCTATAACTGCACTTTCCTACCATGCAATAAAATTTTAAAGTAGTGAATTTCTACAAACAAATGATTTTATCATAAAATACACAATTATCAAACTTTTTTTTTAATTGTTTTATTTTAATTTGAAATAAAGATTTTGATTTGGAAAATACACCAAAAAATAAATCATTGTGATACGGTTCGTTTTTAAAAACTTTTATCGATTTTTTAATGGTGATATGAGATAATCGACTTCAACTAGTACTAGTGTATCCTATCGACGTCAAGCCCCTATAAGTTTATTTATACATTATTTATTGTATTTACATCCATTTAAATTTCTGTTTCTTTTAACATTATTTTCATTATCAAAATCGAAATAAAATTTATATTTTCAAGCAACATCAATGAATTTCAAAAATAATATATTAATGTAACTTTATTCAGTATTGTGATTTCAATTTGAAAAGGAATTAATTTGTTACATCGGCAGTATGAAATGAGTATTCCAGAAGGTTTTTGGAATAATACAAAAACTGTGTGTATGTCGGTTTAAAAGTTAAGTGTTTAGCAATGTTATAAAAAAAACTGATAAATACAGAATGACTGATGCAAGGTAGACAAATTATTACTATTTTTTTTTTTTTTTTTTAATTTAACATTAAGAAATAAGAGCGAAATAAAATAAGACAAAAAAAAATAAAAAAATATAATCGTAAAAAAAATATTAATACAATGGATCACCGTTAATGTGCATAGAAGTCAATTGACTTCGAAACAACAAGAAGTTACCGATATTTTTATCCATGTAATCCTTTCATTTTATGATCAATACAATAATGAACGGTTTTACTATTTTGAACAATGTTGATCTATATACAGTCCAACCAAAAAATTCATTCTTTTAACTGCCATTGTCCAATTAGTCTTTTCTTGATTAACAAATGTATTTCACTATCTAAACGTTTAATAACTGTTACACATTTCGGTAGTAAAAAATAAATAAAAATATAAAATCGACTTAAATCGTATTAAAATTACAAAATAATGTTTTTTTTTTTCAATTTTTTAAATCTTACTTCCACTTTAAGAAGTCAGAATTCAAAGTAAAATTGAAAAATCGTTTTTTTTAGGGAGTTTTCAGGACGATTTCAGTTTTAATAAGGTTTCTTTTATATTTTTCAATTTTCTTTTTATTTAACATATGAACACGACGACAAAAAATCTGATGTGAACACCACATGACTTCCTTCTTCGTCTATTAAATTACGTGTTCACACTTTTTTAAAAAGAATAGTACATAAAGTGTTTTTTCATTAATAAGTTCTGATATTGTTTTATTGTTATTATTGAATTATTATTTATTGTAATTTTTTTTATAATCAGTGGTTAATAAATTAATAAATCAATATATTTAAATTTAAAAAAAAGTTAAAAAAATGAGATGAAGTCGGATTTGAACCGTTGTACCTTCTCCTTGTAAGATACAAATATCTATTAATTAAAACTTTATTTGGCATAACTCTGGAATCGACGAAAATAAGTACCACTTATACCGTTGAAAATCTCTCAATGAAGGCTTATTACTGTAGTTAACAAAAAGTAAAGAATCCAAAGTTTTTGGATTTTGGGCATTTTTGGTTTAGTCGATTGCAATCAAAAGGGGAGGTGTACAACCAGATATTACAACAGTCCTAAATCTAAAGTTTCAACATCCTAATCGTTTTTGAGCTGTGCGATATACATAGGCACATACATACATAAGTACGTATGTACAGACGACTTGCCGAAACTAGTGAAAATTAATTCAAAGATGGCCAAATTTGATATTTCCGTTGAAATCTGAAAACCGAAATTTTTCGTGATCCTTCCTTTACTTCGTACAAGGAACCAAAAAGCATTGTTCATATGAAAAAACCATTCACAAGAAATACAAAAGCGAAACCCACATTTTTATAAAAAAGAATGCAGAGGAATGACGTAAAGAAATTATTATCGAGCGTGAGCTAAGTTTTCTGGAAAGAGGGAATATATATTACCCTAAATAAAAAAATAATTGCCATAAAAAAAATATATCTCGAATCGTCTATGTAGATGGTGTGATTTTTCTTTCGTGGTACGAGTATCTTCCAGTAAGCTGAAAAATCTTGGAACGAGAACACTAGAGAAAACATCCTCCACAAAATATGAGTAATAAAAAATATTGCTGAAATCGGTTCGTTTGGCAAAGAATAAAATTTTAGTATTATTAAAAAATATGTGTAAGTTTGATTAAGAACTTCTTTTATTAAGGTCAGTAAAAAATAATTTAAAACTGTTGTCTTTCACCGTCCATTTTGAAATTTCACCCCTACAGTTTGAGTGCACTAGACTCGTTACTTTAGATGAATTACTGTTTCGTTTAATAAAAAAAGAAAAGAATACTAACATAGCAATTTAAAATGAAATCATAAATTATTTTTGATTTCAAGGACTTATTCTTGGATGTAATTACGAATACAGACCTACACAAAACTGACCAGCTGCAATTTCCGGTCAGCTGTCGGTAGTCTCTGAAAACGTTAAAAATCCGTAATAATTTCGAATAATATGTCGTAAAACTTGTCTCAAGACCAAAAAGTTAAAAAGAATTTAAATATTAGTAATAGTAATAATAATAATAGGTGAAATTAACTTTAAGTTTTCATCATAATTTAATTTCAATACATAAATTAAATAATTTATGGGGTTTTTGAAAATTTCAACAAAAGCGTCTATTAATAGAATGAATTAATCATTTTCATTCTATTTCAAAATGAGTAAACATTAATTATTCAATAATAATTAATTTTATGAACTGACAAGAGAGTGACGTATTACGTTAGTACTTTCGGTCTTTCGTCCGAAAATAGATTGCATTACTGTATTTTTTTAAACAAACATTAACATATATTTGGATGAAGGAGGTAACCTAATCAATACTAAAGAATTTTTGGATAACCGTACTTAAAAATAACCACAAGTTGAACAAAGTTAAATAAATTTATTAAATTAAAATCGTAACACAGAGTCAAATGTAGTACTTTTATAAACTGTAGAAAACTTGTACAGTTACCGGTTTTCTAATACATCAAATCGAACGATGGTAACAACAGCGCCATCTGCTACTACACCGCTGATGAAAGAATTGCACAATAGTTACGGTAAGATCTTTTGGAAGCAAATTTATTCTCATTAAAAATAGCTGTTAATTTTTTTTATAAGAGAAATTTAAACTACATATGATCGTAAAAACAAAATAATATTATTGGTTTAGATTAAGACTGCGATAAAATACGATTTCAATTTCCTAAATTCTTATTTTTTATTTTTTTTAACTTTGATGTAATTTTTTATTTTATTAGCATTTTTATTTTTATTTTTGTTTATAGTCGTATCAGTAATTAAAGTCAGTAGCGATGTATCAGTGTAATGTAATTGTACCGGTAAATTTTTAGTCTTGAACAAACTCAGGTCGACCACTCCTGGACGTGTGGTTAATTGAAACCCAACTACCAAAGAATTGGCAGCAAAGATGGCTGGATGCAGGGGTAGCTAATTGGACTAGATTATTAATACCTGACATATTAATATGGACAAGTAGGCGTCACGGTGAAATGGATTATTATGTTACACAATTTTTAACAGGGCATAGTTGTTTCAATGCATATCTTTATAAAATTGCCAAAAGAGATCAGCCTACGTGTATGTACTGTGTAGAACAAGATGATGTTGAGCATACCTTTTTAAGGTGCCACAAATGGCAGGAGTTAAGGCAGTATGCAGGTATTAGAGGGGAAAACGCCGAAGGAAATAATTGACTATATGCTTGATAGTGAGGTAAAATGGTTAAAGGTTGCTGATTACATAAGAACAGTTTTAAAGCAAAAGAACATAGATGAAAGAAATATGGGGTACTAGTTTGTTAGGTGGGGTGGACAGCCCCAGCAGTGAGAGCCAGCATGCTGAGGTGTGCTGGTTTCAATGATCTGCTGAGGACTCCTTGGGTGTGTTTGATAGGAATAAAAAATATCAAAAGATCCATGGGCCTCACCACGGCATTGAGGTATGGTGTGGTGCCATAAAGGACAAAAATGAGATAAACCTCAAAAGAGCCACCGGTTAGCCCGACCTGCCATGCCGGTATGTTGCTGGTAGGTGGGGAGGGCTAATTAGAGTAACGGACACTCCCCTGGGTGGCGTAATACCATTAAGTCGGTCCGGCCCAGGGGAGTAGAGGAAAAAAATTACCTAAGAATACCGGTATACACGATCTAGTATTCAAATCCGAATAACTACCTTTATTAGGATTTGAACCTGAGAACTTCAACTTCGAAATTAGCTGATTTACAAAACGAATTTACCATTACTTTTAGTTAATTACACATCTTTAAAATCTACTTTATTGTGAGTCAATTTACATTTATTACGATAATTATTATTATTTTTTTTTTCTTATGAAAAAGTACTTTTAAAATCTTTTATTTTAACAAAAATGTACAAAGAAGACATTGTTATTTTCATAATCAAATACACATAATATTTTTAAAATACGTCATATCTAATATTATTTTAAAAAATATAAAAAATAAATCGAATAAATTATTTATCATCAATGTCTCAAAAAAAAAAAATGGTGTGAATACGAAAATTAATTAAAAAAAAAAATTTGTCTAGTGTAACGACACAGGACATGTTATGCTAAAATACTATCGCTTGTTCGTGGTTCGACCAGGATATTGAGAGACTTAACAAGACTTTGTTAATCCGGATTAACAAAGACATCCATCACTTGGATGATCTTTTGAAAAAAAATTCAAGTAAGCTTTTGTTTATAATTAAAAATTAATAATTTAGTACAAATAAAAGTTATAAAAGAATTAATTACGTATTTTTTATAATTATTAAATGTAAATATGATCGTTATTACCGCGTACAATATGATAATGTAATACTTCCATTTGATACAAGAAGTTGATGTTTTCAGACCGAGTAATAATACTCAGTCTGCTCTTGACGTCACAAGCTTGTACATTGACTGGACCTAGTATGCATGTATGTATTAGTTATTATCATACTCGTCGCTATCAATGCACCTAAACAGTTAACTATTTACGTATTTTAGATAACTATATTTATTTTAACTATTAAAATAAATAGTTTTAACAACTTATTTTAATTCTCTAACTTCAATCAGTTCTTTGAACCATAGGCTCTAGAACAGAAAGTTATAGAGTTGAGAGAGAATAGCTACTCATTTACAAACAAATGGTGCTGTAGTTCATACAGATTTTAAAGAACAGAAACAAATTTATTAAAATAGTAACAAACAGAAAATCTTCTTGATATCAATTCTATTTTAGTACATGTTATAAAGGTAAAAACTAAGATTTTCATCGGTAGTGAAATCTTAGATGAAATTAATTTAAAAGAATGGTAAATTTAAAAAAGGTAATCAATGGTGAGAAAAAGAGATGATGAAAAAAAAGAGATATTCAGTTATTCTTACACTTTATCTTTTCAAACATCGTATGTTTTTTTTTTAATACAAATGTAATCGCGTGATCGACTTACAACAGGAAATTTTAAATCTCTAAACATTAAAAATCGTATTTTCTAAATTCTAATCATACTTCTTAAACTACATAAACAAAGGGAAAAGCGTATACTGGAACTCGACGCTTACCTTACGGCATAACGATTAAATTTAATAGGTGATTTAAAATTTACAGAGTACAGACATAAGAAACGAAAATATTATCTTAACTATATGTGTTTGAGTTAAGAATACAAATACATATCATTAGACAATCGGTTAAATTTGAGTAATCTGAGCTCAGAGGAAAACATACTGCATTAAAAAGTGCGTGTTGTTCTTGGCTTATTTAAAATAGATGTAAACAAACAAAAATTATATTTAATTGGCCGAAAATTATTTTAATAGTTTTTCATACAGTTATTAAAGCTTTTCATGCAGACTGTTCGTCTTACAGATTGAAATGATTTCACAGTGAAAGGACACAAGATTATTTATCAAATTTTGATTGATAAAAAATTCATATTGATTAATGAAGGCAATAAATATTTTTACTCCGACCATACAAAATTACTTAAAACATAAACTTTTGGGCGTTCATATGCTAAAGACATCTATTTGGCTTAATAATAAAATTTAATTAGTTAAGTAATGCCAACTAAATTAATTTTTAAAAAACTGATTAGGTAATTTTGCTATTAACATAATTTTTATTCTCTGTTTTCTACTTCTAATATATACGTTTCAATCTATTCAACTTTGGAACAATAAGCAACCTCACGGCTTAGTGAGATGAGGATGATATGATATGTAAATGAGGTGACCTCTTTTATAGACTCAGGCCGAGTATTCCTGAAATGTGTGGTTAATTGAACCCCAATGACCAAAGTACACCGATATCCATTGTCTAATATTCAAATCCGTATAAAAATAACTTAATTAGGATTTAAATCTCAGAATTTTTGACTTTGAAAATCAGCTGTTAAGCATTTGATTTGTAACAACGATTTTATTCATTAAACTTAAATTTTATTATATATATATATATATATATATATATATATATATATATATACATCTTTTCTTTCTTTTTCTGTTTTAGCCTCCGGAACCACCGACAGGTATTCCTTTAGAAGATGTATGAAGATGATATGTATGAATGTAAATGAAGCGTAGTCTTGTACAGTCTCAGGTCGACCATTCTTAACCCACCGAGTGGGTCTAGTGGTGAACGCGTCTTCCCAAATCAGCTAATTTGGAATTCGAGAGTTCCAACTTTCAAGTCCTAGTAAAGCCAGTTATTTTTACACGGATTTCAAAACGAGATTTTGGATACCGGTGTTCTTTGGTGGTTGGGTTTCAATTAACTACACATCTCAGGAATGGTCGAACTGAGAATGTACAAGACTACACTTCATTTACACTCATACATATCATCCTCATTCATCCTCTGAAGTATTATCTAAACGGTAGTTACCGGAGGCTAAACAGGAAAAGAAAGACCATTCTTGAGATGTGTGGTTAATTGAAACCCAACTACTAAAGAACACCGATTTCCACGATCTAGTATTCAAATCCGTATAAAAGTAACTCCCTTTTTCTAAGATTTAAATCTTAAAATTCTCGAATTCAAAATCAGCTGATTTACGATGACGAGTTCACAGTAGACCGACCCGGTGGGTTATTATATATATATATATATATACTTAAATTTAATTAAAATACGTCATGTTTATTCAAAAGTAATTTTTATAGCTTAACTGCTCTGCAACCTTAATGAATAAAAACATTGGTAGTAAATAAATACGTAGTACATGACAGAATAAAGGGAAGGAAGATGTTTAAGAGTTAGTAACTGGGTATCTACATCAACTTATAGCTAACGTTTCCCTAGCAACGACCCCCAGCAACAGTTAAATTCATTCTTCAACATTTCATTTGTATACTGTACAGGCTATCGTTTCCGAAGCATCTACCTCACTAATCATTAATAATCTATCTATCCAAATTTATACTTTTTAATCCTTAAAAGTATTTGTAACATAAACGATAAATGTCGGTCCCGCGTGCGAAGTCAAATCACTAATATTTACTGGAAATTTATAATAAAATTTACATCATTCAGAAATTTGTTTGACGAAATTTATGACTGATTTATTTCTGTTGCAAAATTGTATCATTAATTACAAATAATAAATTTAAATGTGAGCGTTTTCTGATAGGCTAAGTGTTATCTATCGCATCAACCGACCACTTGACCCCTATTGGCTGCCAATAAAATTTTTGAATTTCTTAAAATGTAATTTAATTCATAATCTGTTTAGTATTAACATAGACATTAACATTAAAAAAATACAGTATGTCCTAAACAATCGGGAAGGTATAAACTAATATTTTCATAATTACAAAGTAATAATTAAAAATGCAGTGCTCGTCTAATATAAAAATAGATAATAAAAACAAAATAGCAAAGAGTGGGGGTATTTTTTTTCTCCCTTTAAAATGAATCTTGTCGAAACTCTTCACTCGACGAATATCAAACTTATTCGCCTAAGTTCACCTTTGATTCCACATTGTATAATAATGTAATAGTCGTAAAAAACCTATAAAATCGAGTGAGAAAAATACATTCCTCCTTACTTACTTAAAATACCTTACAGTTACTTAAAATTTAAAAAAAGGTTTATTATGTAAAATGGATTGATTTATTTTTTAACCTTCCTTCTTTATTAATTCAACAACAAAGATGATGTCCAATAATAGTAATGAGTGACAATGAATTTTTATAGCGCGTAAAAAATTATCCAGTGTGATCGGGGCTCGAACCCGGAATCACCTTAGACTTTTATCCCAAACCTCCGGATGAAAGCTACCACTTATCATGATTTAATAATAAATTAACACTAATTTATTAATAATTTCAAAATATTTAAATTTTATTTAGAAATACTTGTTAAAATAATTATAGCAAACTGCTGTAGGTCTAACTTCAAACAGATGCATTTCCGCCATTTCCTAACGTTAAAACCACCTGGATATTTTTAAAATTGACTTGAGTTAAAATAGGATTTATATTTATGTTTTATCCGTATTTATTTTTTCATTTATTGTACATATTTATGTTTTAAATTTATTATATCCATTGATTTCAACTACTAAAAGTAACTATTTTTAAATAAATGGTTTCTTTAAATAAATTTAAGTACGTAAATACTAAATATATTTAAATAAATATTGAAAAAACATAAAGTATATTTAAATGGCGGCAACTCTAGGTCGATGTGTAGGAGTTTTGATGAAGAACGACTCTTTATAATCAAAAGAAGTTTATTCCGTTTTTTTCAACAACTTCAACAGAATAAACTCTGTCCGCCTCCACAATATCCTTTATATTTTACTCATATTCATTTAATTCGAAAAACAGCGCAAGGATAAGCATTTTATAAAGTACACTTACTTGACAAGAATCTTGACCCTGAATAGGTCAATGTTATTATGTCAATAAAAATTATCAGTTGTTTCATCTTACAAAATGTTATTTCGTCCGAATGATGTAATTTAAAATTTTAATTATTTTAACATAAATTAGTTCGGCTAAATTTGTTTTCACAAAAAAAATCTTGTTAAACCTAGAACAGTAATATGTCATTTTCTTTAAAAGGAACAAATTTGCGTTAGTTTTTTTAGTATTATAGTGAATTTACTGTTTTTTCAATAATTATTTCGTTAATACCACTAAATATTTACTTACTAGGACATAAAAGTATGTGAAATTAATTTTTTTAATAATTCTAAGTTTTTTATATATGATTATTTTTAAATAATTCTAATTTCAGAATTAATTTAATAATAAATTTTAAATTTTAAATTTTAAAAATTAATATATTCTATCATTTTGAAAATTTCAATAAATATTTTCTTTCCACAACAGTCTAAACATATTTATTCTACAATGGAAATAATAAAAACCGAACTTGTATAGGGGTAATTATGGAGGAATTAATACGAATAGAAGCGCTGTAGGCAAAAAGTTAGGATTAAAAAAAAAGAGATGTCGATCGACATGTAATAGATAAAATTTTGAGATAGTTCTACAAGTCTCAGAATTAACAAAAACAAACCAAAAGAAAAGGAGAAAAACAAAAAGAAGAGGAAAGATAGAGAAAAAATAAATAATCTGTATTTATTCCTGACTACGTTTAAAAAAAATTGTTAAATTGGAATTTTGCACATGATTTCCGTATATTAAAATTAACTTTATAAATAAATCTTATTTGGGAGTTGTTCTTAAAACAGGTACCCATTTTTTAAGATCTCTACAATGTAATACAGCCAAAAATTACTCAAATCAACCGTTTTAAATGACTTCAATTATTTTCACATACATTTTTATATATAAATGTAAAAATGCTGTCGAGGCTAGGCATCCCTAGCACTCGTTGGGATGGAGGTGTGAACGGGGCGAACGGATGAACGGATATGTAAAAAAAATAATTGAAAACGACCGATATTAATGTCGAATTTAGTTTTCGAGGTCGTTAGGCTGACTGGTGACAGTCACAATGACGTTTAAGTCCAAGTTTAGTCGAATAGAACTCTGAGAACCTTCTAGAAGGTTGTGTCGGTAAAACCTTATGGAAATTTTTAGAAATCATTATGCCTCGGTCTTGGACTCAGATGTTCAAGAAAATTCCAGCATCCACTTGAATTTCAGATGGTCATTCGCCCATCTGAAATTCTAGTGGGTGCTGGGGAAGCTAACTCGAGTTTCTAAGAATCTAATTGTGGAGCGATCTAATATAAGAATTTTATAAAAATGGTATATAAGAATCGAGTTTCTAAGATTCGAGGGGTGCTGGGAAAGCTGGGGAGTTGGACGTTAACTTTAAGGGAAGCTAACTCAACAAGTCTTCCAGTTTATCATCTTTCAGTGAATGTGACAGTTTCATTTCGCTCTTTTAGTTAATTGTATAGGTGTTTCCTACTTTATTTGATTTACACTATACTTAAGTACATTACTTTGATTATACACTATAAGTAGATTTGATTTCTAATAGGAGATATGGATAAATAAATACCCGGGCAACGCCGGGTAATCAACTAGCTCTAAAGAAACAATATAATCTAGTGTTTATCGTAGCCATAACCACAGAGTTTGACGACCTGATATACTTCCAATCACTTCTAAAAACGACAAAATTAGATTCATTAGAATAACAAGATTCCAGGCCAGGTTTATTAATGAAGATGACGGTTGACGTGGTTTCCCATTACCTTTTTCAATTTAATAAAATGTTATACATCAATAAGCTAACTTAGCTAACAACATGTGGCGTAAAACACAGTCTTATAAGCGACTTACAAATTTTGCTTCCTTACAATAAGTAGCTGTTTATTTCATATCATTATTCTCACAGAAAGCAACTCCGATTAGTTCCCTTGGTTAATTCCCTCCGATTAGTTCCCATTTCAGCAACAATATGAAATATATCACATCCGTAAACCAGAACAGAACGTATAATATATAGCAACAGAAGGGTGGGTATTCATTCCCTCATAGAACAATGCGTTAAGTACACTTTCTCACTCAGTTGGGAAGCACATATTGCTAAAGATGAATAGCATCTTTACTGATGAGCGGTTATGAAAGCCGTTCTTTGATGCTGTAGGACCCAGGTTTAAATCCATGTAAAATATGCTTATTTTTAATTAGATCTTCTCATTTACCGATGTACTTTTACTGATCATTGGAAACAGTTTTTTTCCAGTCAACCCGATCTGAATAAAGTTTATTTAATTCTGCAACAGCAGAAATTCCGGAAAATGTTTCAATGTCTATCCCTAGATATGCGTGAAGTGTAAAACTAAAAAAAGAAATCTTCAGCAGTTTTTGTCATCCAGTTAATAATGAACATCCAAATATACTAATGAACAATAAAACATTTTCCCTTAGGTACACTTTATTCAATCGTTACAACAGAAGAAAACGTTCTTTTAAAGAGCTGCAACTTACAAATTATTTTATGGAAGATACTGCGTATTAAAACTTATTTTTTCTGCACTGTTGTTCTGGATTTTAAGAAAATTTGTATGAATTATAAACAATTTTGTACACTTTTTTTAGCTGTTCTCCAAATATTGTAATGTTTTATTATTTCGTTGAGAGATTATATTTTAAGTATAATTCTATTGATTATAAATAGATATTTAAGATGCATATTCATACTCGTAATTTCGACAGGATTTCGTAACGGGATGGAAAAAAAGATTACGATGAGAAGATGAATTTTCATTAAAACTGTTGTCGATCTGTTATGAAAATGTAGAGTCGTTTTAGAGGAATACACAATGAAATAGATGAACAGACAAGATCTTTACTACATTCTACACTTACGTGAAGCTATTGAACTCGAACAATTAGAATTCTCAGAAGTTTTAATAGAAATCTCTCTTTCTTTCACATCATTTCTTTTTCCAACACATTATTTATTGAAATTTGCAAAAAATAAAAAAGTAAATACATATATACATATATGTGTGCACGATTTAATTCATTTATAATTATATATAAATTAATAGTTATTAAAACGCACAGTTCAACATAAACTTATCTGCTTAGAGCTGAAATAGTAATTATTTTTTAAATGGCCTCTATAATGAAAATTTCTATTAAAAAATTTTACATAATTAAACTAGAGAAAAAGTGAGTTCTAAGAAATATATTTTTTGTACAGTTCTTACAACACTACTTTTTTGTATATCTTAACGAAGTTACAGAACGCTAAAATTAAACCACCAGGAAAAAATCTGATGTGGACACCACATGATTTCCTTGTATGTCTATTAAATTACATATACACATTTTTTTTTTTAATGAAAGTACATAAAATTTTATTTCATTAATAACTTCTGATTTTTTTTGTTATTATTGAATTATTATTTATCGTAAAACATTTTTTACAGAGTTTAATAATTATTAACAAATCAATATATTTAAATTTAAAAAAATAAAGTTAAAACAAAGGAGATGAAGTCGGATTCGAACCGATTTGCCTTGCCTTTGTTAGAAAAAATATTTCATTAATTAAAATTCTATTTGGCTGTAACTCTGGAACCAATCAAAATAAATACAATTTATATCGTTGAAAAGCTCTCAATGAGGACTTATTACTGCAATTAAGAAAAAGTCCAAAATCCAATTGTTTTGGATTTTGGGCTTTTTTGTACACTTTTGGTCCAGTCCATTGCAATCAAAAGGGGAGGTGCAGAATTAGATGTTACAACTGTCCTAAATAAAAAATTTTAACATCCTACGGCTAATCGTTTTTGAGTTATGCGAGATACATATTTACAGACGTCATGCCAAAACTAGTCAAAATGGATTCAGAGATGGTCATAATGGATATTTCCGTTGAAATCTGAAAACGGAAATTTTTCGCGATCACAATACTTCGTACAATAAGTAAAAAGAATGAATAACAGGTAATTTAAACGTAATCTTCCGTAATTCCGGTAGCCTTTCTTCATATTAATCATAATACACAACAATAAAGTGGAAAAAAAATACATAACAAGGTTAAATATGAAAAAAAGTAATTTTTTTCATAAAGTGGTTCGTATGATATAAAGAACACTTTACAAATTAGTTTTTTTTTACGGCAAGTAATACAAATTTTTTCAGTCGGAATAAAGTTCCATCCCATTGGAAATTCGATGTCCCTGAACCAACTTTGATAAAACCTTTTCAACTACAAGAGAGGATAAGATAGTCCAAAACCAATGTCGATACGCTCATCTTACATAAATCTACAAGATTCTTCTGCTGCGGTCATATTAATGACATAATTACACATAATTAATGAAAAAGATATTAAATTTAGCCATTCAGTCGTATTCGATCCTTGGCGATTTCATAGGAATTTTCCTGGCAGGTTTTACGGGTGGTTTTCCATTGCCTTTCCAATGAGGTAAATTCAAGCCTAACCACCAAACAACACCGGTATCCACAATCTAGTATTTAAATCCAAATAAAATCAACCGCCTTTACAAGGACTCGAACCTTAGAACTCTCGACTTCGAAAATCAGCTGATTTTGCGACAAGTTTAACCAGTAGACTAACCACATAACTAACAACAGGTATTAAAATATTAAAAACACAAGGGGAAAAATTGAATAGTGCCTAGATTTGTTTTGATGCACATATTAAGGTTTATTTTTCATATTATTACAAAAAATTAGCGACTTTAAAATCAGGTAAACCTTGCATTACAACGAACTAAATTTAGTAAATTTAAAAAAATTATTTAAATAAAACAAAATCACGGGAAAATTGTTTCCTCCTTTAGAATTTTAGGATTAAATTAACTTCTAGAATAAAGGTTTATAAACAAACAAGTAAACTAAATTGGATAATTAAAATAATAATTTATCAAATATATAAATGTGATATCAATATACATTTTATTAATAAGCTACTGAAAAAAAAACAAAAAAACAATAAGATTCATTTATGGGATAAATTCACATATGTTTTATTTTGAACATATGGAATTATATATGTATACAAAGTATATTAATGGTTTAATATGGGCACGTTATTTCTTATAGTACATATATGGAAAACTGTGTCATAACACGAGCATGTATGTGTAAAGAACAGATGTACAGAATGTTTATCTTGTATTTATTTATAGTCGAGTACCTACTTCTCTGTTGATATCAATAAGAAAAATAACTTCCATAAAACCAATAAATTTATCCTTACTTTCAATTTAAAGGTTGTAAGATAACTTACACAGAATTGAAGTGCACTTTCATGTCCACGAATTCTATGAACGTGAAGAAGTAGAAGAAGAAAGAAAGAATTAATGAAAGACGGACAAATTTGAAGTGTACACTAAAGAATAGAATAGGAAAGAACGAATGATTGATTATATGATAGTGAAGAAATAGGACAGAATGGATTTATTATAAAGTTATATAAAAAAAAATACTGCGATTATTGTAAAACATGAAAAAGAACATAGTTTGAATGATCTAAATATTATACATGTTTTACACACCAATTACTTGTAGAACAGAAGTTTTTTGTAGAATTATTTCTATTTTATTAACAAGTTAATAAAATAAATGTTTTTGAAATAAATTAAAAAAATAATCCAAAAAAATATTCCAAAAAAATGTACTTAAAGTTTTAAACTACTTGACCACTTCGATTGTTAAAAAATCATGAGTAGATCTTGGAAAAGTAGTATTTTATAAATATACAGAATGTACTAATTAAATCTTGCAATTGCTATATCTTTTAATCTATCGTATGAAAATCAATGAAATTTGGTACACGTATGTAACTTCGATGTGTAAAAATAAATATTTTTAATTTTTTTTTTAGTCTTAAACAAAAATACATTACAAAAATATATTTGATACATATAAAAAATTATTTTTTAAAAAAGCTTTTATTTAACTAATATTAATAAAGAAAGGAAACAAATTAGAAAACCCCTCTAAAGCCACGCTTTTATTTAACTAAATATTTTCATTACTTTTAATTTTAAAATTTAATAACTATTACATTTATTTATGTTTTATTTATAAGACATTTATATAATTTGTTTTTTACTTTTCAATGCATTTTTATATTTCTTAATATATTATATTTTTTTGTTTAAAATTCTCAATTAGATTTAATTCTTATTTTGTACTTTTTAGAGGGTTTTTCTAATTTGTTTCCTTTTTTATTAATGTTAATATTAATATTTTGATGTTAATAAAATTCATTTTTTGTAACATTTTTTTTTGTTTTGTAGTTGACTTTATTTACTTATTTTTTCAGAATTAAATCCTCAACAAGTTTTGTTTAAGATTTTGCGTACTCGTATTTATTACCCATGTAAACGAGTTACGTAAACCATAATCTTATTTGTACTTTTATTGTACGTAAAATATAAAAAACGGGTTTTCCACTACAATGTTTTGCGTTCTAGCCCAGTTTTCTCAAACCCAATGCAGGTACGGTTCTAAAACCTATCTTATTCAATTTTTCAGGTCAAAGACCATAAGAAACCATCAAGCTTACCCCTTAATTTCGGTTCCTAGAATTTCAGTATTGCTATATTTCACTCCTTACCCAGGAATCATGGCGAAATCTTTTGCCAGTCGTAACTCGCTAACGAAGCGTTTCCGGACCCATTTGTATTTAAATATTTTACATTATTTTCACTGGTAGAACTCGTCCTGAAATTCTTTCCGTTTCTTCGTGAAACACTCTGCATACATGTATGTGTATATCTATATATATATATATATATATATATATATATATAGATGGTGAAATGAGAGCTACAAACCTGAAATTAGCTATTAAGGGAAAGTATAAATAACGGCCAAAATTTTGGTTATCAGGGTTTTTACAAATACCTATGTTTCAAGATCCTTTAAGCCAAAAATAAAACACACAAAACAAAGTTATAGAAATTTCGGAAATATGCGTACGAATGTACGTTTATTTTGATTAATACCTCTACTGGCACAACATAAATTCATCGAAAATAGCTCAAAAGATATATGTATACGGGGGACTGATTAAATTAAATTTTGAACAAAATTAAAAAAATTGGAAGGATCAGTTTTCGTCATTTAATTTTTTAATTTTGGTCTAGTGATAGATAATTGAATTTTAATATAATGAAAGTAACTGAAGTTATTTAAAATTTCAAAGTTGGAATTTAATTTAAATTTCAAAAAAATTGAAATATAAGTCTCTCTCCCTCCTCTCTCTATCACCCCTGTCTCTCACTCTCTGACGCTTTCTCTTTCTCTCTCACCCCCTCTCGCTCTTTCTCACACTCTCTCTCTCTCTCTCTCTATATATATATATATATATATAGAATTATAATAGAATTATAAGAAATATAAGAATTATATAGAATTAATTAATATATTTTTTTATATATATATCCCAGCTTTGGCCTGATTTTGAACCCCCCATCGTACAAGGAGGCATCACGGTATACTTTTTCTTCTTTTTTTTTTAATAAACTAAAAATCTCTATTTAGCCTTATTGAGTAACACTGCACCAAATCGAACAATCTTAGTAAAGAAATTAATTATTTAAATAAATAAAGTTTTAAGCTTTATAAAAACAAAGATGCTGATCCGGGACCCGTATTAAAAATATTAATTTTTTTAAACTTTAATTTTCAAGTTTGAAAATCCAACTGAATCTAGTATTAATGTAGCCGACGTGAAATTTTGTTTTAAAAAAGAAGTTCCACGGGATCCAACTTGAGAATTGATAAAGAAAATTCATAATTTCTGATTATTTACCTGTTTTCCTCGTTGTGGCTGTTATTAAAAATGTTATATAAAGTAGCTGTCGAGCAAGGAGGCCAAATGGCACCCAAATTTTTTTATTAAAAATTTTGTTTTTTGGAAATTATTTTCTAAATACAGTAAAGTTTTGATGGTAATAACAAGGGAGTCATCAATTAGCATCTAAAATTGTTTACCAAGAATTTAGTTTTTTTCTTGAATTTTAATTTTAATATTGCATAATTTTTAAGTTAAAAACATCATTTAATCAAGGGAATCAAATCGAATAAAAATTTATTTACAAAACATTTCGATCTTTTTGGAAATTATGTATTCTAAATATTGTGTAATTATTTTATTTAAAAACCTACGGCGTATTTTAAATAAAAATCTATCAATGGCAAAGCTAGAAAAGTTACGTACCCTTTTTTTCAGTAAATAAAAATACTTTGAAACGAAAATCAAAACAATTATTAATCTGTAGTAACCTATTTTTTTTTTCTTTATTAATTATCAAACAGATAGATCTTTAAAGTTATTTAAAAATAACTATTTAAACCATGAAATTTATCTAAGAATTTTAAAACAAATGATTTATTACAATTTACAATAACATACAAGGTACGTTAAGTTGTATATTAACTACTGTATTTAAATAAGTAAGATAAACAATTTCTCATCGGAAATTCGGTCGGTATTTCCCATTTCCGATGTAAAGATCAACCCACAGCCCAAAATCAATTGTATTATATCCTACAGTTAACTTACAAAACGTGGGAGTTTAATTTTAAAAATAAATATTAGTTAAAACAAAAAATTTACAAATTGTAATGACGTCAGCTTAAAATTCTCCTTACCAGTAATAAAGTTGAGTTTTCACCCTTATTCGTTACTATAATTTAAGAAAAATATCCTAAATTAGTTGGTTAAAACTGTAAAAAAAATCACATAAACTAAATCCTGTGCTTAGATACTCGGTGTTTAGGACTTGAGATGCTGTTTCAGTATTTCCTTATTTCCAAACAGTGAACACAGACGCTAGTTATAATTTTACTCTTAAAACGTTGATGAAATATTTCAAAAAGCTTTACACTGATTTGATTATTTAACAACTTGGATACTTTCTTAAAAATTAAAAAAAAAAGTTTTCTTTAGAAAAAAATAATTCCGTAATCTTTTGCAAATATCATGTTGTCTAACTTAAGTATTTCTCTCAATCTAAAGAAAAAAATGATTTTAGTACATTAAACTTTTTTTATCTAGTATTAAAATTTATTTCTGTCTGGCGTAATAAGTACTAATACTTTATTAGTTTTCTTAATTAGTTTTTAAATTCAATTACTTTTGTAAGCATAAACTTTGTTAAGAAAACAGCTCTGAATTAATACCTACAATTTATACATTAGGAAATAAATTTAATTAATTAAAATATAGGCTATTCGTTTTAAATGACAATATTTCTTTGGCTATCTGAATAAAAAAAATAAAAACTCTTTACCTTATTTATCCCTGTGATAAAAGTTGAAAACTACTTCCACTACAATATTGCTCCAATTAGAAAAAAAAAAAAAATAAATTTTCAAATAATTAGCTGAAAACAATAAAAATATAGAAATAATTGCGGAACTGCTTTTTTTGAGGATGAACTACACCTTTGTGACAAGAACTGAAAACTTTCCTAAAAGACTAATCTCTGAAAAATAGTTTCAAAATTCCAAGTAGATAAATAAAATAGTCATAATAGAGTTAGAAAATTTCATTAACTCCGATTTTTAGCAGGAGAGGTGTTTTGGAAAGAAGTTTTTTTCAAACACGATTGTCTGTAGTATTATTTCAACTGACTTTTTTAATAGTAGCCTACTTTTGATTTTTTTTTTAAATAAGAAAAAACGCCCAGTAAAAATGTTAATTTAATTTTACCTCCTTTACGTTATACCTTAATACACCTAAATATTTTTCAATCTATTCTTTGATTTTTATGTAATTTAATAGAATCAGTTTTCCTAATAGAAAAGCCACCGTAAAAAATTCCAGTATTAAACGTTTAACTGTTCCTGCGAATTAAAGAAAAATAATAAACTTACACGTACTTAGGTACTTAGATTATTTCCACATATTCTCGGAAATAGATATTCAACAAAGAATTGCTCCTTTATATAAAAATGTGAGAACTTTATTCTAGCTGAAGTTCATTCGTGCCGAAGAATCGAGAAACGTTACAAATCATGTATGAACCACGGCAGTTGACATTACCTGTTACGTCATGTATAGATTCGCTAGTCAGAACACACTTGAGATTAACTGGCTCTACCAAATAGTTAAGCTAACTGACAAGCAGACATTGTAAAACTTAACTTGTTTATATGAATATGAGTCATTAGTGAAATATTTTCCCCTAAAAAAATAATAATTTATAATTTAATTATTTATTACATGATATTTATAATGATTTAGACAACTTAACTTAATCGTTTACATTCGGTAAGAGCGACTGTACCATTCTTTCATTCTAGCATAACAAAGAAATGAATGCAAACCTCCCTCGTCTATACAAAAAGATCAACGTTTTACATGTGGTATACACATAACATACTCTAATTGTTTTATAACCGTGATTTTAATACTTTCGAATATAAAAACATCGAGAAATAGAAAAAAAAATCGAAGACTGTGAAATGAAATTATATCAGGATCATTTACGATCCTGAGATAATATATATATATATATATATATATATATATATATATGTATTATAATGAATTTTCAATTTCTGCCAGAATAAGAAAGAAAAAATCTAGACCTCCCCAATCTAAGGAATGAATATTTGCAACCACCTACACGTATAAATTTTATCCCCATTAGAAAAAAAGTCGTAATTATAAGAAATAAAAAAGAGATAATAATACAACATAATGTAAGTGTAATAAATATAATATAGAGCATGAATATTTAAATTTAATAATAATACCATCTCATTATTATGTATAACATTACTGTACTTAAAAGTAACATTGTTACGTAACAATAATAACTTATTTTCATGAATTATTCATTAATAATTATGAATAAAAATTAATAACAACTCTGTACAAAGTTAATTACATAACAAGTCAATAAGTACATAATCTGCTCTGTTTATTATCACAAAATGGAATAAAAAAAAAGCTTTTTATACCTTGACCTACGCATTATATAGATGTTAATTTAATTCACCCTACACCATTTTTTTTTCATTTATTTAAACAGTTTCTTTTCTTTTAAATTAATTTAAAAATTAAAAAAACATAAAATAAAACTGATTATTTAAAAAAATATAAGCATTTGAAAAGATAAACCGAAATATATTTTATAAATAAAATATTTTTGATAAATTACTTAAAATCTTTTTAGTCACCATTTCGCCCATCAGTGACTGGCGTCAGCTGAGGTTGCTGTTGGCGGTTTTTTTAAGGTAGATTAAAATGCAGTCGAAAAGTAAGTTGAATTTTGTCTGTTCATTTAGTATAAATGATCGAAATATTAAAAGAAAATGGAAATCCAGTTTTGCTCGTAAACAGCCAGGTACTTATTTTTTTAACATGAAGGAGGGCTTTACAAAGACAAATAGATAGATTAAGGGAGATTTTTAGGTTACTCTTCAAGATAATAGGTCTAACTTAAAAATAATGAATATCAACGATCCCAGGAAAGGTTTAGTGATTGTTGCGGTCGATAAAGAGACCACCTGAGAAATTTCAGAGCCTCTAGCCACCAAAACGATGGACGTTAAGGAAGATTCAAAACGTAAAAGAAGGTCCCCCAATCATTGTATACGGTATAGATCGTCGCCTCTATGAGGATGAAGTGCTGCTTCTCATTAGGGAGCAGAACACCGATCTGGATGAGACAAAAGTTTAGTCTGAGTGTAGGTTTCAATTTAAAATAGGTAGACGTGATGCCCATCAGTATGGGGCCTTTGAGCTTGGGCCTGGTCTCTTCAAAAAATTTACTTCCGAGGGTAGATTGTTTGTGGATTTTTCTTCCTACACTGATATTCAAAGGTGCTTTAAACGCTGCAGGTTTGATCATAGGTCAAAGTTTTATCATTCTCCTTCCCTCTGTGCGCATGTAGTGAAGAACGTCACACGCGTGAAGAGTCCCCAAAATATCCGAGGCTTCCATTTGAGTCAACTTAAAAGGTTGCGCAAGGACTGTAGGACACTCTGTACTTAGTAAAGATTGTAGTTGCTATCTACGCGCTGTTGAGATATATTTTAATTCGTTGTATGGTTAGATTTGGTCAATTGAATGTCCAGGATATCTATATTGCCCACGCTTGAATTATTTAACAGTATGTTCGACATTCTGAGTAGGATGTCATTAGACTGTATCTTCTTACGGCAGGTTTCTGACACACACCAATTCGTTGTGAAGCTTGCTGTTGAAGTCTTGATCTCTTTGTCGTAAGTTCGTATTTTCAGTAGAGATTGAACAACATTTATAAGATGGGATAGAGTTCTCGGCCTTGTGGTTGGTTAATTGTCCTGTTGTATTAGATGCTGATGCGAATGCCAAATTGCTTCTTTGGCACAGTGAGGTCACGGATGATGGTGATGAATTGATGGAAGATTTCATTACACAACATGGTCTGAAGTTTTTGATCTTCCTGGTGAATTAGCTATTTATTGTTTAATGCTAGATGGAAAGAGGCTGTTTAGTGGAACGAATATATATATTATTATTAGAAGGAATATTCCTGGTAGGAATCATGCCTGATGAGTCATTGAAGATTGCTTTAGCGATCACCGACTAATTGTTTCTGAGTTGATAAATAAATTGTGAGAAGTCTATAGGTGTAATGTCCTGTTCAACAGCAGCGCTCCCTGCACAGGAAAGCGGACTGCCCAAAATCTATTAGTATTCTTTCTGGTAGACTCCATGCATTAAACCGAAACTGATGTACAGTTGGAGGACCTGGCAGAGAAATTTTCTCTGGCGTTTCTTTTTGGTTGTATCCGGGTTTCGAATAATCTGTGATGGCTCCCTGCCCTGTTTCAGTTTCAGAAGCGTAGCTGCATTCGAGACGAGATAAATGTTTTATCCAGTTATTTTAGCTACCGAGTCGTTCTTCAAGACAGCGACTCAGAGCTAGGAAAGACACTATCTTTGTCCGCAGGGTAGTGTATTAGGACCTTTCCTCTGGGTTGTCGAATTCGACTCTTTAATGCGATTGAGATTACCCAGTGGGTGTCGCATCATCACTTATGCGGATGATGAGCTTCTGTTGATTAAAGGAAATTCGAAGAGAGTTCGAGTTCAGGGCAGTCCAGGCTTGAAACATACTCCAGTTGTGAAGTCAACAACATAAGATGGTATTCAGTCCGGAAAACCCCACTATGATGTTCCTTAGAAGTCGGTTAGCTACCACACGAAAAGCTCGTTTATCGATGGCAGGCCATCCAAATAGGTTTCTCCCTCTTTAAAAATATTTAGATGTTATCCTTGATTATAATCTTCGATTCAAGGAGTACTTTCAATGTGTTTCCAAAAAGGCGGTGATACTTTCTTTGGTGTCAGCAGAATGGTCCATCCCAACTGGAGTTTAGAACCATGCGTGTTCTTTAGAAAGGCATTTGTGAGGCTATACTCCTATATGCTGACCTGTCTGGGCTTAACGAATGAGATATAAAGGTTTTAGGTATACGAGTCATTTTTTACTGTCAGTGATTGGTGGTTACAGAACGGTGTCTTGTGAGGTAGTCCTTGTTTTTGCAGGTGTAAAGGCAGCCGATTGATATCTTTGCCACTGATCGCCAATTGCCATATAATGAAGAAAAAGTAAGCCAACTCACCTTCGGGTGCATGCTAGAAATAGGAAACCAAGGATTCCATTCATAGCAGATCAGATGGAATGAATCGTCTAATAGCCGTTACATGCATGGTATTTTCTCGGATGTGAAAGCTTAGGCGGATTTCCCCCAATCGGTACATTACTCAGTTTCTTTCTGGAATTGGTGCTTTTAGAGATAGATTGGCTAGGTTGGCTCAGTTTATTCCCGGAATGTAGAGCTGATAATGAAGCGTACCATGTCTTGTATGTTTGCCCAAAGTACAAAGCTGAAAGTACAGGAATAATTAGGAACTTGAGAGAGATAATTCTCTCTTAGATTCGCAAGTCAGTTGGAAAACCCAAAAAGAATGGAATGTGGTTGCTGGCTTCCTTAGTTTTCTGGACCTGCAGAGGGTGGCTGAATGGGGTTCGATGTTCTAATAGGTAGAGTTGTAACAAGCGTGGCTAGAGACCCGCTTGACGTTTCCATGATGGCATTCCGACTGAGGTAAAACTGATGACTGTGATATGTAATCAGAATTAAATGGTCTACATGACGACTTACGGTAAAGCCTATCGGGCTAGGAACGGAGAGGGTGGCGTGACGATAGGAATCGTTCCAAGGCGGGTGTCTTACCCTAGGGGATTCAGAATCACAGTGTGTTTGTATAATGTTTAAGTGTGTTTTTTTTGTGCATATGTTAGTACACAAGCTGATCATGGCGCAGTGGCAGCATCTGTAAAGTTTTGGATTTCAATCAGATGGATAACTTTTTGGATAACTTTTCATATGCCAAAACATTAATCTCATCATAAAGCAAGAAAAATAATAGGATAACTGTAACTGGGCGTTAACCTTATTTATTTATTCGCTAGTATGAATAAATAAATAAATATTAAGGTAGTTGTCAGTGTTAGTGGATTGTGATGTTTGTGTGTATAAGATAGTTAAAAAATTAATGACCCTTTCTTGCATAGTACAGCTTTCAACTGTTAATTTACCTTTGAAACTGTATCCCGTTTGATGAATGCCAAGCACTGCCCAGTTGGGAAGGTTTAGTTTATGTATTCCAGGAGATTGTGTTTGTTTATTAATTGCGTTTTGTATGCTATGATTTGTTCTGTTTTGTTTGTTTTTCTGAAGCCGCATCCAGTTCTTTTAACTTAGAAGTGTTATATTTTTTAAGTCTTTCTTTGTAGATGTTAATCAGTTTACTTTTTATTTCTTTAATCTTTCTTTTTGTATAAGATTGAGTAAATAGGTGTTCTGTTCATCCGTTTAACTTAATTATACATAGCACCATCAGGTAATATTATACGTCACTCGTAGTAAAAATTGTCAAAAAAATTTCATGAACTAGTCAACTAATTTTAATTTTCTAAAACTACACTTTGCATAATAAATTAATTAAAAATAAAACTTAAAATATAAGGAAAGTGCAATCGAAATAATTAAAAACAACTTGGAATGACTCCCTCAAGAAGAAGTTAATTTTTTTCTTTAAAAAAAGGCATCAAAATTTTTATAATTTAAAATTTTTTCTCAAATTATTATTGTAAAATTTATAATTTTAAATTTTTACCTTAAAAAATAAATAAATGAGAAAATAAAACTAGGCTATTAAATGGAATCCGTACTACTAGCTAACGATTAGCCCACCGAGCTAGTCTAGTGGTTAACTCGTTATCGCAAATCAGCTGATTTCGAAGTCGAGAGTTATAAGGTTGAAATCCTAGTAAAGACAGTTACTTTTATACGGATTTGAATACTAGATCGTGGATACCGTGTTCTTTGGTGGTTGGGTTACAATTAACCACACATCTCTGGAACGGTCGGCCTGAGACTGTACAAGACTACTTCATTTACATTCACACTTATCATTCTCATTCATCCTCTGAAGTAATATCTTACGGTGCTTCCGGAGGCTAAACAGAAAAGAAAGCTAATGATTGAAAGATAATAAAAAATAGAATTAAACATTTTAAAAATCCACAACGAAAAACTCTTAAAAAACGTGAAATAATTAAATAACTGTATTTTTACCTTATAATCTTCTGTGACACTGTTCTGTTGTTTTTAAGAAAATAAAATTTAAGATTTTTGTTGACCGTCGTGCGTGACCTGTAGACTGCATAGATAAGCTTTAGTTATCATCATAATCACCCATGACAGTTAATCAAAATCTTAAATTTTATTATCTTAAAAGTAATATCACAATGTCACAGAGAATTATAAAGTAAAAATAGTTATTTAATTATTTCACGTTTTTTAAAGTTTTTTCGTCATAGGTTTTTAAATTTTTTTATTTTATTTATTACTTCTTAAAAATTAGTAGGCCTGTGCCCAACAGAGGGACGTTTATAGGCTGATGATGATGATGTAAGTATCGTACACTTAACCGGCGCAAATTTAATAATCCACACAATAATGTAACCTTGCTGAAGATAGAAAGACTTAGAAACATTCAAAAGCCATTTTGAAGAACCATATCTACTGCAGCGCCCCGTGGTGGCTTACAGCCGTAAAACTATCTTAGAACATGCTCTAAGGTGATAGCTAAGTAATGCAAAAACCACATCGAAATAGGTCCAGTAGTTTTTGAGGAAAATGGTAAAACACACACACACACACACACAAAACCTCTTACTTCAAACGCATATACCGTCTCCGTTCCATCGTGGGTAATAAAACGCGAATAACTAGAGAAAATCCTAGGCTTTGTAAAGGCCCATCCAATCCTGTTAAGCTGAGGTTAATAAAAGACAAGTTTAAAAAATATCCCTTTTGGCACACTGGAAGGTGAAGGTAGATTTCACCGGTGATAAGTAAGGGATAAAAAAGATTTCCACCTTAATGTTAAGAAAAACTTCAAATTTACTCAATACGACAATTGTTGCATGTGAAAAAAGTTTCACATGTTTAGCATACGACAAGCCTCATCTTCTTACAATTCCAGCAACATTTTGGTCATCTTTTGCCGTAAGGCTTGATCATATCAAAAATTGTATCAGACAAAAGTTATAGGTAATATTTAGATGACTAACGGTCACTTTAAACCAATTTGATGCTGTGCCTATTAAGGGAGGTATGATTTTTTTTGTCTTCAAAACCCTATTTTTTCCACCCCTTGGGCCAATGGTTGGTGATATCAAAAAACTTTACTTATATAAGTTTCAGGCCCTTATCGAAAGAATAATAAGAACTTTAAACGAATTCGATATTTTACTTAATAAGAAAGTTATAGCGATATTTTGTTTTTTTCAAAAAAGACCCCCATTTCCACCCCATGGTCCGATTTGGCTCACTAACGCGCTCGATCGAGATTTTGGGTCTTTATATTTTATGTATCAATTTGAAAGTGATTGGCGCAAATTACGGCAGTTATCGCGTCCACAACAAAGTGAAATATATATATATATATATATATATATATATATATATATATATATATAAACGTTTGAACTGACGCTGGTTTTGGGGTCAGGGAAATTTCAAAGGCGAAGATATGTCGAAATTTTCCGGAAGTCGAAACATGGTACCCATTACAATGGGTAGCTTTCGTATGAAATCTACCTAAAAGAGCTATGACAACTGTAAAAATAAATAATAACATACAATCGCTCATAATTCTTTGAAACATGCATTAATTTATTAAAAATAAATTGAATCATGATTCGTTATGGCACTTTTTAACATAGGAATCTTGTCGCAATTTTATTAGTTTCTTTCTTATTACGGTCACAGTAAGAATTTACATATTTATGCATTTGAAACTGACCTGATCAAATTATTCTAGTCAGTAGCTTTATCAATAACATCATAATAATGATTCTAAAAAGACTCACTTCATAAATTTTGTTTGGATTTGAATGTCAAATTAAAGTAACTCGATAAATAAAAACAAATCCACTAATATCATTTTTTTTTTTTCATTAGCTTGTGGTTTGTAAATTTATCGAGTAATAAATATGCAAATATTATAGAATTTATTAAGGTAGGTAATCTGTATAAACTCTGTAATATAATTTAATGTAACAACGGAAATTAAAAAAAAATAATAATAACAATGCCAATTAATTTTATAGCTCTAAAAAAAGTTTTGAAAATCTCAAAATTAATAAGATCCACTTAATTCCATAACATTACCATAATTTCAAAGAACTATTATCAAAATTTATCAACTGTAACTCAACTTCATTTTTCAAAAAAAAAAAAAAAATTAATATTATTTTTGGAAGATGATTAATTTTTTTTTGTATTCAGAATCAGACAAAAAAGAAGTCACAAAATTATTTATAACATTTTATTTTATGATAAAATTAGTTCGTGTTTTGTAATATAGAAACATCAGGTCGGCAGCGGTTTTTAAACATTAGTTCGGGCCAAAAACATCTATCAATTACAGGAATGTACAATTTAGTCTCATGTTTTCATCTTAAGAAATTTATAATTAGAAAGAAAAACAACGATAAAAATCCCATTCTACGTGATGGAGTGGTAGCGTCTGGGTCTTTCATCCGGAGGTCCCGGGTTCGAATCCCGGTCAGGCTTGGCATTTTTCATAAGCTAAAAAATTCCATTTCCATATCTCATGCACAACCTTATGTGGCGATATCAAAAAATAAATTACGAAATAAGTATCTGACAGAAGGAGCTATGTTATTAAAACTGAAGAAAATTTGATAAGATATGGCCGGAAATTTTAAGGGTACTATTTTGAATAATAGTGATCCGAATAAATCGCCGTTACGAAAGAGAAAGACGAAAAGTCAGTCGTATTTGAAACAAACGATCTCAAATAAGAATCGTAATGTTAGTATACAATTTTTTTATAATCCACGTTTATACTTCACACACACACATTTATACTCCAATAAAAGTTATGAATTATTAGAAAGCTAGTCATCGATTCTTCTTTCCCGCCATAATATTTAAAACTTCAGTGCATAGAGATCATCAGGATTAATTACTGTTAATCCTGATGATCTCTACGCATTGACAAAGAACTAACGAAGTTAATCTTCCATCCCCCGACTTGTTACATGCAATCGTTTTGACTCTCTTCATTGTAGAGAACGAGCGTTTATTAGTACATATTACCGGAAGAGTCGCTAGAACTTGAAAGAGATAATGGATATTCCGCAAATATTTTTTAATGCAGTGATCCAATACTTCAATCACTTCTATATCGCACTTTAAATACAAAGTATCGGGATATGGGCAATTGGACTCTCTTGCACGACAATGCCCCGGCACATATGGCAACAGTTTCACAAATCAAATCACCGTCTTATCTCACCCGCTCTATTCATCCGACTTGGCTCCAGCAGACTATTTTCTATTCCCGAAACTCAAGTTGGAAATGAATGGCCGCTTTTACGACGGCATTCCGGCCATCCAAAGGGCTTGAACCGAATAGTTGAAAGCGATCCCACAAAGTGATTTCTCCAGAGCATTTGACGGGCTCTACCGACGCTGCAACGAGTGTATAACTAGGGAAGGGTTCTATGTAAAGGGCTGATATGGGTAAATTCGTTTATCTTTAAATCTGAATTTTTATTTAATTTAGTTCGGGAACTTTTCAGACAAGCTGTGTAATTTCTAAACTAAACCAAATAATACCAAGAAAAGAATTGGAAAAAATATTAAAACTATACAAAGGCCAATTTGTGATTTCGCCTTTTAAAGTAGAGTTAGCAGATGCAGCAATAACAGAAGATTTTTAAAGATTTGCCCCAGGAATTTTACTGGATATAAAAGAGGATAATTTTTCATTTTTTCAAAGGAAAAATATTTAATGGAGTATTTTAGTTTTACGAAAGAGAAGTTTAGAAAAAAGGAAATTTTTATTGCAAAGAACGATAATTCTGTAGGTTTAAACTGCCTAACATAGTTAAAAGATAATACGAATATTATCGTATTATTATCGATATTATTGTCGTATTAGAACAAAGATTTACAATGAATTTGTTGCCATATGACTTCTGCAGGTGTAAGAAAATTTATGAGACACCATACATTACAATAGATAACCTAAATTGTCCGGACGAAAGATTAAGTGAAAGTTTCAATGGTGCAGAAGCAAAAGCAAACGGAATAACTCCGTTTAGAGGCTACAATTTATAATTATTCTATGTTCAAACATACTACACTCCAAATTCTTGGAAATTAGGTATCTCTAAAGGCATGCCTGTTTCAGAAATTACCAACAATATAAGTTAATGATATAAAGAGAGTAAAAAGCTTAAAGGCGCGGTATTCATCATAAACTTATAGTATAACGTATATCGAATTAAAGAAACATAGAATTCCACTCGAGTGATATATTGACCCTTATTTCTGAAATCAAATTCGAACGATCAACCGTTCAAATATAGACGACGAATTTCATATCATATTACGATCGATATCATTGTATCAGTTGAACATCACATATAATGAACAACATGAAAGGTCAGAGCGATTAACATAATATATTCAACAAAAAACTCAAGTAATCCTGTAGTAGTCAGAAACCATCAAACCTCATAAGCATGGCAATCAGTCAATCGACCGGAAGAAACTGTTTGGATCATCCATCTCAAATATAATGAGATCTTTTTATCGTGCACATCATGATATAATACACTATAATTCCATTATGGACTACAATACAGAGATACTTACAATTGAACTGATTCATGGATTGAAGTTATGCACAACTGCAGTGGCGGCTCTCGTATTGGCACTGTGAAACTGCAGCATCCCCTATTTCCACTTGATATTATCGATAGCATTTAATATAATGAGTCCTTTTTTTCTTTAATTCTTCCTTTATACTTGTACAATCTATAATCCTTAAGCTTAATGTCAGTAGCCATCCCCCAGTTTATGAAAAAGATATAAAAATTTTTGTGCGGAACTGTGCGCTTCACAGTTCCAGAAGCATAGTGTTTGGCTGTTGTGCGCATGGGCATATAGACAGTTGCACGCGAGGCTGCGTGGAAAAGAGAGCACTGTCACTCCCGCAGTGCCGACCCTGGCGTGCTGGTGGAAGGTAGTTTTTATTTTACTCCGTGTGTGTATGGAATGTTCCTTGTTCGTTCCCTTTTCTAGTCCAGTCGGTGGAAGGAATATGAAAGTAGTTTAGTTGTATCTTCAATAATGATCAGAATTTGGCGGAAAGCAAGGTCTCTTTGCCAAATCTGTCAAAAAATACGCTGGAAGGGCGAAAAAGAAGGTAATTAGTAAAAACTAATTATTTATTTGTTTTTGTGTACATAGAAATTTAAATTAAGTACCATTGGACTGTAGTGTTTTTAAACGGACATTTTATTAAGTTATTATCTTGTAATACTAAAAAATATTATCTATATTGACATTTTACGAGTATTATTTATTCTATATTCCATATTTAACCATATTCTTGAATGTGATAAAGTGTAGAATTAGATTATTATCCTGCTTCCAGTTATTCAATTTGATTCATTTTTTTCGGTTCTTTTATTTCACAGAAAATTTTAACCGCGGCCTTGAATAGCCCTAGAAAAAATTTTTCTGGAGCAGCAGCACCCACACTAATTTTAGCTACGAACCGCCACTGCACAACTGGTAACCTCTTAAAGCTAGTCAAGAGTCTTGCTGCTAGTCAGCAAGTGTTGGAAATGTCAACCACTTTCCCGAAGGGAAGCCCGAACCCTTCGTAGGACATCAGGGCTAATGGAATTCACCTCAAAAATATGGTGCGAATATGAAAGAATAATGGAAGTATTCGAACCTGTCTTCAGGAAGACGGTGGACATTTCCAACACTTGATGTAAGACATTACCAGTTATACATAATTCTGCGAGTCAGATTAAATGTGTCTGCGTATTATAGTCCGTAGTGGAATTATAGTGTATAGTATCATAATGTGCACAATCAGATGTTGTAACTGTATTTTACTAAAAAGGGATCTTTTTCTAACATTGTAAGTTCCAGATTCTCTGATATAGTCAGATTTTAAGTTATAAATCTTAGGAGCTATATAAGGATACGATCTTTTGACATTTCACTTTTTGGAATGGGAACAATATATTGTCTTAATTCTAGTAGACTGTACGATATTATGATCTTCAAAATAAAGAATCTTTGACGAGGACTTGTGTCTTCATCGTGGAGGGGGGGCAATGTAAGACCGTAGTCCAGGTGGGGGATCCCCAAAGGGTTCCCCATTTGAGGCGTGGCGTCAAAACCGGAGTCCCGGTGGGGGGATCCCTTGGAGTCCCCTCAATACAGGCATGGCGTATTATTAAAAGACCGGGTCCCGGCTACCTGGGAGGAACTTTAGTTCCCGACGAGTTAGTTTGAGGCGATGGCACCCCCTGGAGCTGAGAAATGCTTAACTTCTCCGGGGACGGGATAAAACAATGATGTACTCAAAAAATAAATAAAGAAAGAATATTAATTAAAACTAACAATTTGTATAATTATTAATATTATCAGTATTATTAATTGCTGTAAATTATATTGTAATACTTTAATGGTTAAGTCTACTGAACTAGACGCAGGTTGAACCAAATTATTTATATATATAAAAGTACACAGACTTTCTTCGTTTTTAAAACTATTATTTCTCGTACTAAATGAAAAACACGCAACAATTAACTAACACGTATTGTAACAGCTAAGAGATAAGGACAAAAATAATGATACCAAACTTCGTTGTTGTTTTTTTTTTGCTTTAAATATATCTAGTCCTTGCTGATGCAGATATATGACATCATATTTTCTAGAACCTCCAGCATCTGATAAAAAAACAAATAAAAAATTTGGTGGGGGGAGCGGTTTCAAAGCGTGAACGTAGAAAATTGTTAGAGGTCAAGGGTATAAAAACAAGAGGGCATGACGAGTAATAGAAATAGGGTGAATCATTTAGTCATTACATTAGTGTTAATGTATATAAACAATGGGGGTCCAGAGCGTGAATTACTATAAACCGGACATCTTGTATCGTCATAGCTGTATATACCCTACCGCCATTCCCAAGTCGATCCTCGTACTATAGTACATAGAGCACCTTCATCCGGTCACGAGACGATATACTGTGCTCGTAGCACTCCTGCCCGCCAACGCAAATTAGTAGAGCGCTCCATTCTTTGTATTATCTCAACGTATGAAACTAGTTTTATCACGAAAATAAAACTACGTTACCAGATATAAAACAATTCCCGTTTAAGGTACAGTAACTGAGAATTACTCGACTCAGTAATAACAAAATTATTGAAATTTATTCTGTCATAGTTCTGAAAATTATGATGATAAAAATAACTCAAGTGCCACATATCTACCACTTTTTTCTTTAATTTCTTCCACTTCATTAACTTTCTACCCGTATTATAGTTTTGATATTGAAATCCAAAATTTATAAAGTGGGATGTTACGGGTTATGATAACGAAATGTACTACTCATAAACTTCTACGTTATTTTACCGGTGATGCTATATGTAAGGTAATAATATTCTACCAATAAATTCTTGTATGTATTATATGTCTCCCATTCAACAGATATAATGATCGAAGCAAGAAGAATACCATCTTTAACAGATATATAAAAATAAAGCAAAGCATGTAAAACAATAAATTTTGTAAAATATTTATTTTGAAAAGAGAAGAAATTTTGTATTAAAACATTCTATTAACAAGTGGCGGCTCGCGTAAAGGCACTGTAGTACTGCAGCACTCCCTATTTCCACTTGATATTATCGATAACATTTAATATAATGACTCCTTTTTTCATTAATTGTTTCTTTATATTTGTGCAATATATCAAAAAAGATTACAATGAAATTGTAAACCGTAGAGTAAGAGTCTCGCAGATATCATTTCTTCCGCTCAAGAAACAAAAATTTCTGTAATATAAATAAAACTGTTTTTAACAAAACTATACTAATATCAAAAAATATAAGATACTAAATTTCTATTATCAAAATATATTATTAATTTAGAAATATTGTTTTTAAAAAATACATGTTAAATATACGTAATAGACAATAGCTATACAATAATTGAAAATAAACAATGTTTAAGCGTTCCATGTAATAAGCAAAAGATAGAAAAATTTGTTACAAAACTCTTACCGGCCCGATTTCATTTATTAAACAACGAATGATTATTCGTTGTTTAATAAATGAAATTGGGCCAGTAAGAGTTTTTTAACAAATTTTTCTATTTTTTGCATGGAACGCTTAAACATCGTTTATTATCCATTATTGTATATTTATTGTCTATTAAATATATTTAACATGTACTTTTTTAAACAAAATTCTAAATTAATAACAGATTTTGATAACAAATGTAGTGCCTTACCTTTTCTTATATCATATCGTTTTATTAAAAACAGTTTTTAATTTTTTTTTTTAATTTTAAAACAGTTTTATTTATATTACAGAAATTTTTGTTTTTTGTCTCTGCGAGACATACAGTACAGTTTACCATTTCATTGTAATATTTTTTTTTTTTATTATTATTACTACGTTTTATTAGATTATTCGTTTATTTTTTTTTTATGAATTACTGATTGTTATATTATGGATTTATTATTAATAAATTTTATTGCCTTATAACAAACAAATTGAATTTCACGGCCAATATTTTTTGTTGATAGTCATATCATTCACATCATATCAAATTTTTACTTTTTTAATATAACTAATATAATGACCTTTATGAATAGAAAATCCGTGATGTAATATTGCCCTTACTACTTTGTAAGTGTAACCCTCAATTTTTATCGTTAAATTCCATTTTACCAATCGAATTTATTTCTGTTTTGTTTATTCCTTTTTTAATAAAATTAGTATAATCTCTTGTAAACTAATACTTTTAATTTTTTTTTAAAGAAATGATGGAAATTAAATTTTTTTCATCTTCAGTACTTTCATTTACATAACAGAAATTACTAATAAAACAAGCTGTAGTGTAATTTCTTTTAAATTTTATTATTTCAAGTACATCATCAAGTTTTTGTACGCTACCTAGTACTATCAAGTACTGTTTTCTAGCGGCGCGATTCGTAAATACTATCAAATACTGCTATATAGCCGCGCGATTCGTTAAATCACATTAAAAAAAAATTAATAAAATTATATATTCGAGTCCCGCGGAAAAAAGTTGTCTAACAAAATCTAGGTATTTTCCGAAAGTATTCTTTATTACAAATCTAATTGAACTGAATTATGTTTTCCAGCTTATTTTTTTCTCCATTTTCATTTCACTGTTAAGTAAGGTCATGTTTAGAACTGTAAATGTAGTTCATTGACTTCGCTATCTGCAGATTCTTACCGATGAAGTTCTAACGAACTCCGTGATAATCCTTAAGCTTAATATCAGTAGCCATTTCCCAGTTTATGAAAATGATACAAAAATCTTTTAATGGAACTGTGCGATTTACAGTTCCAGCGGGGGTGGTGTTTGGCTGTTGTGCGCATGTGCATATAGGAAGCTGCATGCCAGGCTGCGAGGGAAAAAGAGTACTGACGCTCCCGAAGTGCCTACCCAGGCGTGTTAGTGGAAGGTAGTGTTTTTTTACTCCGCGTATGTATGGAATGTTCCTTGTTCGTTCCCTTTTCTAGTTTAGTCGATCGAAGGAATATATTCATAATGAGGACCGCATGTTCATGATGAGAACCGCAGTGGTCGGCCTAGCCTTGTGACTGATGAATGACGATGAAAATCAACGATAAAATTCGTGAAAATCGCCTCATTACAATTACGAAACTCTCGCTTCATTTCCCCAAAATTTTACGAAGTTTACTCCATGAAATTGTATCGGGGAAACTTGGTATCACTAGTTTTTTGCAAGATGGGTGCCAAAAATCTAAGGTGGCAGATTTCTACAGAAAAGGATTGAAAAGCTTGTGCATCGTTATGATAAGTGCCTCAGTTAAAATGACGACTATGTTGAAAAATAGTTTGAGATTGTCCCTTTCAAATGTATAATAAAATTTCTTTTTTTTTATTTCAAAAATTAAGTTACTTTCTGGACAGCCCTCGTATTATTTATTCGGTTAAACCGAATACGGGTTTTAAGTACATTGTGCTTAAAAACCGTGTATCATATTCTTGAAATGTAATAAAGCGTAGAATTAGATTATTATCCTGCTTCCAGCTATTCTATTTGATTCTTTTTTTTGTTCTTTTATTTTACAGAAAACTTTAACCTTGAAAAGGCCCAGAAAAAAATTTTCTGGAGCAGCACCCCACTAATTTTAGCTACGAGCCACCGCTAAATGACTATAAAACGTTTTAAAACATTTCGCTACCGTAACTCCTATTTTATTTAAGTCACTAAGAAAGCGTCTAAAGAATAGGTTTTCTTGCGGACAGAAGAAAAAAGAGGTTTTGTGTTGAAATATCTCTAACCTAGTGAGATAAATACAATCCTAGAGATTTTATTATAAATTTTCATAAAATCATCTGACAAGTTCAAACGTGAGGAACATGAAGCAGTATTCAACGGGAAGTGTAGTGAGAACAACATCACAGTCAAAAATGATAAAACAGGCACCTTTTTAATCATGCGTACAACATGAATAGTCCTGCACACAATAAATATGTTTAAAAAGAATTTTACTTTAACTTTTACCGAAACAGATAAATATGAAACGTGATTGACAACAAAAAAAAAGTTCAAAATATCGATATTATAAATCATCTCTCTTTTGAATTTGTAACAAGTTTTATAAACTTGTACCCAATGCAAACACCTTATTAAATTATTGGCAGTTACTGAACCGCAAATCGATTTTTCATTGCGTTCAAAGAACAGTCTTCGATTTTACTCGTATATATACATGTTCCTAATGTATACCTTGCAATCTGTTCAACTACTGAACAATAAGCAACTGCCCCCACACGATCACAATGAGATGAGGATCATATATATGACGTGTAGTCTTGCACAGACCCTGGCCAACCATTCCTGAGTTGTGTGGTTAATTTAACCCCAACCACCAAAGTTCACCGGTATCCACTACCTAGTATTCAAATCCGTTTAAAAGCAGCTAACTTTTATCAGAATTTGAACATCAGAAACTTTTGTTTTGTGACAATATTCTCCAAAATGTTTATTGTAAAACAGGCTCTCTTTATATTCTTTAAAACAAACTTCCTGATTTTTACTGTCAAACCTGGACCACCAATCTTGTAGGATTTTTTAGGGAACTAGCCGGACAGATTTCATACAAATAATTTGACCGGTAATTATTTCAGTTGCTAATTGTTTAACGTAACATTATACAGGATAACAAGATTATTTTTCTAAAATACTTCTTCGAGCCGGTTAAAATGTGGAGTTACGAAGTACACACAATGAAAATAAAAGCTTACTTGCTCGAGGCAGATAGATACTGTGCAGGGCATTGTAGGCTTACTACTCTTTTCTCGTAGGCTCTATCAGAAAACAAGCATTCAGCAATAGAATGTGTTATTTTCATAAATAGCAAAAATTGTTTCCACAATTAAAATGTATTACCATTTTGTTTAATTTTAGACAATAATTTCTTTAAAAATATTTAACGTCCTTATAAATATTTTTTACTGTATACAGCTCAAAAACGAATGTTTTATACTTGTATTAATAATTATTATTACATTCCCTCCATCAAGTGAGTCATAAAATGAATGACTTTATACGAATTAAGATTATCAAAATATTTGTATGCACTTATAATGAATATTAGTACTGTTTATGATGTTTACAGTAATAAACATTATCATGAAATAACAGGCTTATAACCTATAAATTATAATAATTTATTAATAGCTTAGTCAAAAGCTTATAAGTTTACACATATTCACAGAATAACTAAATAATTTTTGTATCGCATTGTTGACTAATTTTTAATAAACTGATTTATTTCAATTCTTGGCTTGTCCCCCTACGAATGGAGTCGCGTTTCGTGGGTGGAAGATGGGTGGATAGTGGTCGGTGGGTAGGTAGAGGGTGGGTGGAAGCCGTGAACAAATTTAAGATAATATTTATTGTACGCACTGTTTATGAAGAGAATAAAACGCTCCGTAGTCTAGCTCGTCAATAGATTAATGTATACGATTTTAAGAAGAAAGAAGCTATAAAGTTAGAAAAATCAGAAGATGATAAACATTTAATACCCATTCAAAAATGTGAAGAAAGAACCACTGCAGCTGCAGCTTGTGGGATTTCAAGACAAGTCAAAATCCCTGAAAGAAAAGCGGGATCTTTCTAAATCTAAATCGCAGTCGAACTCATTCAGCACATCAAAAAATATAAACAATGTTCAAAATCAGCTATTGCATTAGACAATTTGATCAATGGATTGTATAACGAGTTTCACGCAAAACATAATGACCTGCCTACATTAAATAAACTACGTAAAGAACTTCAAAATAGTATTCAATTTAAAGGTATTACAACTGCATTAGCAGCTATCCTGAAAAAGTTAGGCTTTAAGTGATGTAAAACTGATAATAATAGGAAACGTTTGATTGAGAAAGAAGACATCCAGTGGATGAGGATAGAATATTTAAGAAAAATGACCGATTACAGAAAATAAAGTTTTTCGATTGTTTATTTGGACGAATCGTATATTTTAACATCCTATTCGACGAAAAAATTGTTATCGGATGACAGTGATACAGGAGTAAAAGTACCGATTAATAAAGGTAATCAGTTAATCATAATCCACGCTGGAGGAAAAATGGGGTTCATTCCGAACGCGATGTTAACTGGGAAAACGGGTTCAAAAAGAAATGACTAATACGACAGCAACAATTTCACGAAGTAGACATCTGAAAAATTAATTCCTGGTCCTCCCCCACCGCCAGACATTGGTTGCTATCGATAATGCGCCACACCACAATTCACTTTTAAGAAGCCTCTGAATTCAAATGATAAGAAAAGAGTCGTGATTAATTGGTTAGAAAAGAACAATATTTCGTTTAATAAAGCAATGATAAACCACAATTTTATGACGGAATTAAATTCCATAGAAATTCAAAAATAAAGTATCATTTTGATGAAGTATTATATACCATTGGCATCAGGTTCTGCGGCTTCCACCTTACCATCCCGAGTTAAATTCGATAAGATGGTACGGTCGGCTCTGAAAAAATATGTCGATAGTAATAAAATTTTTGATGTCAGGTATTAAAATGAAAATAATCGTACAAAAAAAAAAAGAATTCGAAAATCCTAAATAAAGAATTCTAAATGTTGTACAAAAAAGAATGTACAATAATAATTGTACATCTAATTTAGTGTAATTACGGGTAAAATATACACTCAAGCACTAGTTAAGAATTTTTAGTTTAAGAATACTCCTAAATTAAAATTGTTTTTTTGCAATCTTTATTTATTTAATTATTAATACTAATTAAGTAATAAAGAATTATAACTAATAGAACATGAAAACGGTAATAAATTAAACGTACATAAATAAAAGTACGATTATTATTGTTGTCCTATTAGATGAGTATAAATGTTTTCAGCTTCGGTAGTATTGCAGTCTCAACCTCTACAACACAAGCTTTTATTTTCATTGTACGCACTATGCATTCACAACACTCGTCACAACACCCGTCACTTGCTACATTAGTGCTGCCCTAGTCATTCATAAATTGAAAATTCATTAACGTCCGTTGTTGCAAATGCGAAAAATTATGTAAAATTCTATTTTAAACCAATAAACTATCGTAATAATCTTTTCACACGTCCTTGTCTTATATTATCTTTTCATGGAAAATGTGTACATTATTTATTATTTAATTACGTTAAAAAAACATAATAAATCTTAAATCCATGTAATAATTTATTGATTTTTTCACCACTATTAAAAAAAAATTTGCATGTGTTTCTTGAACTGATTAGATTACTTTGAATAAAATCAATTTGCCATTAGCAGAAATTACATATTTATAGGCGAAATGATTTTTGTAGTGCTCTTTATCATCAAAATAAAAATGTCGTTAGAAGTAATGTAGCTTACAGAAAATACATCGAGACAGTAGAAAAGAAAATTCACTCGTTCAAACAGCATGTTCATTAACTAATAATTTAAATGAAATACTCATAATAAATCTATGAAATTATAGACAATAAATTCAAAGTTTTTCGTGGTATCATAATAAACAATATATTCCTTTAGAGAAGAATAGTATTGTGAAATTTTAATTTAATTATAATAACAACTATTAATAATCTATTGAAATTTTAGTACTTAAACATTCAAATTACAGGCGAGTCATTTTTTTAATTTATTTCATTTGTTCTATCTTAATTATTTCCATAGAGTATTGAAATTATCTCAGGTAAGGTAAGGTAAGGTAAATAAAAGAATGAATGTATTCTTCATAAGATCGGGTAAGAAACTCACAAGTGTTGGTTCTTTTTTGTGGGAGGGAGGTGTAAGGAGAAGACCTTGACTGACGTCAACGCAAGCGTTGACGACTTGGCTGACTGGAGTCGCACGTTATGTCTGTGCAAATACCATAAGCCACTTCATTGTTATTATATAAAAGAACCCTTCTTATTTTACTCATGTGCTAACAATGACATCATCTACTATTTTAAAATGCTTGAAATTTTATGCTATGTAATTCGTTAATAAATGTGACGTTGCTGAATGAGTGATCTATTATTATTAATTAATATGAATAATCTATTAAATATTCCTCATATCGATTTGTAATAATGTATTCTAAAAATGAAAAAAAATAACAGGAAATAACTATTATAAAAATTTCAATTGGATTCATAAAATAATTAATGTAATATTCCTATGTAACATACTTAAAAATTAATGATAAAAATTAATTAAATTATTCAATATATCCTACATAAGTTTTTGATATTGTTTTAAATCCAAATGATAAGTCAAGTATCATTCATGCATTGATAGTATGTCATATCAATACAATCATATATTAGTTGTTTTTTTTTTTTTTAAATAACATAAAACGTTTAAGACAAACAAAACTTTGTTTTTTTATTCTAAAGTAGGGTTAATTTTCCTGTTTTATATATACAGAATGATTCTGGAGGAAAGGGAAATAATTTGGTAACTGATTCTAGGACTTGAAATAGGGAAAAGATTTACTACAAACATATATCCGAAAATGCTTTGTTATCGAGTTACGGCTAGCGAAAGATTTCGCCCGGATTTCAGTTCCCCCGGTGAAATTAGGTCACACTGAAATTTTTAAAGCGTTATATAAGGACTGATGGTTTCTTATGTTTGATTATCTGAAAAATTGAATAAAATAGTTCTCAAAATTGTATTTCCCGTAGTGTTTATGATATCCAACGTAAAACAAAATATATATACTGCGAACCGCACCGCGCAACAAATTCGTTTTCATATTTCTATTTTTTTCTAAGGCTATTCTTCTACCTTCTGCCGTTTATGCCAGATTTTTGTCTGTTAGTTTTCTTTTTGTTTACTTAGTCTCCTGGAGTTGTTTAAATTCACTTATTATCTTCCTGTAATTGCTTCTATCTAGATTATTCATTTCTGAGAGTCCAAGTTCGGTTCAGTCTTTCTTGATTTCTTCTAACCAGGTATTGGGAGATTTTCTTTGACATATAATTTTAAAGATATTTTTGATGAATTTATTGTCGTCCATTCTTATCAAGTGTCCACAGAAGATTATCCTTCTTTTTCTTATTTCAGTTATTACTGGTTTAATAAGTTAATCGATTTTTTCATTACTTATTTTAACCTATTTGTGGCCACATTTCTCTTTTTCCCTAGAATCTTCCTTAGGAACATTCTTTCTTTTCAAATTCCACCACTAGCCCCCCTCACTTTCTCTCTCTCTCTATATATATATATATATATATATATAATTGGTATTTTTTTAAATTCTTTTCAACTATAAGAACTCAGGTGTAAAGTGGAGAGTTCGAACTAACTGCTATAATTTTTTCGTAACTAATTTTTTCAAGAGATGACCATTTTCTATAAAATTTTAACTTTTGTGATCTAAGATTACAATCATCCTGTTACCAACAAATGAAGTTCGAGTTTAACATCACAATTCAATGTTAAAACCACCAAGACACAATTTACCACATTAATGAAATGTTTACGATTAATTAACAAATAATAAATCAAGGTAGTGAATACTAGATAGAATATCAGTAATAACATTTCCTTATTCGGAACGCTTCTCCCTAGTTATCTAACTCTTCCTTTTGACGGCATATCTTCTGTCTTTTCATAGCTTCTTCCTACATCAAACAAACAATACTACCTCATTATAATAAGATAAGTGACACTATGAAATGATAAAATATTAATAAAGAAATCAGTTTTGTAAATAAAATAGTTTTATTTTTAGTAGTTTAAAGAACGAAGTACCAAAAGGTAATTCAATTTTATTTCTATCTGATAATGTTTTTTAAACAACTTAGCCATTGAATGGTACGATTAGTTAAAAAATCTTATAAGGGCTTCATTTTTACTTGAATTCTATTTTATTTAGAAAATATAAGTACTATTTTTCTTGTTATGAATAGATTAAAAATATTAAATAAACATTGAAAAAGTGTGGAAAATGTTCCACATCGTAGGTTAATAATTAAATTTTCCCTCTTGAATTTTATAATTTTTAAACTAACAAAATTAAAACTCTCAGCACTTCGTGCGGAGATCCCGGTTCGAAACCCAGTAAGGCATGAAAACATTTCACATGCTATCAATTTCCACCAGGCTAATGACCATAGTTGCTGATACCCGCTTTTCATAACAAAAAAAAAAATTAAGTTTTCCTTGAATTAATTCTGAACTACTCAGGTGATCATAAGCAGCAGAATTAACATTTTAAAAAATGATCAAGAAACTCAAACTTCAGTTCAAGAAAGACTTTTGAAATGGATTTATAACACTAATCAATTCTTATTTTGAAAAATCTTGTGGGCTGTATTAGGTGACTCACGAACAAACGGAAAGAATTTCAAGCAAGATATGTTCTAAAAGTGTAAATAAAGAAAAACATTGGCAAAGTATTGCGTGACTTTTCCGGTTACGCCGGTCAACTCATAATACCCTTGTACAGCTCTTTCATTGCAAAACCTTGTTTAAGAATGATCCTTAGAAAAAGAAAAAAGTTTTTTTTACTTGTTTAAAAATATTGAAAAAATAAATAAAAACTTTTATGAAAGTAATAAACAAAATTGCTTTTTATTTTTGGTCAGATATATTATAGGTTTCAAAACTACTTAAATCGTAATTTGCAATTAAAATGATAAAGAAAATTAATTTTGATTTTTAATAATAAAAATTGAAAGTTAGAGCCAAAAAAAAAGGAATATTATGTTTTTTAAAGGTGAGGTATAATTGTTTTCAAATTCTAAAAATTTTCATGAGTAGATTAAGCTTATCAAATTTGTTTAAGTTAATTTTCTCTAAATCTAACATCCCATCCAATAAAGGTTAAAAGAAGAACGTAAACATTTTCAAACTTTTTTTGTGTTTAAGGTCCAGGATTTATATTTTGGAAAATTGTAAACAATTTTTTATAGCCCTGTACACAATGTATAAAATATCAAAAAGTTTTTTTTAAATATTAAAACTGAAGGGAGTTAAAAGAAAACAAAAATCAAATATTTCAATTTTAGCAGCTGGGGGTTAATTTTTGAAAATATTTTTTGGATTATTTATTTTTGCAATGTATGTAATAAATCTCCTTTTATTAGATTTTTCCGTAAAATGTCTGTGAAAAATCAAAATGTTTTTTCGTGATATTCCCTTTACCTCCTGAAAGAATTTTGAAAATAAATTAATATGATCTATACCCATATAAAGAAATATTTGAGCCAAATTTGAAGATAATCGTTATGGTCAATCCTGAATATAAGGCCAAAAGCAGTGCGACACACATATGTACATACCAATATACATACACATCTTTTTTTTAATCTAGATTAACCAGTTGGATCCTAAAACATGAAGATTTGGAAAAAATATATAAATCTAACGATTAATTGTTAAACCAAACGTAGATAAAAGTTGAGAAGTCTAGCATCTAATGAAAGTAGCTACAAGTTACAGGCCAGTTCCTTTCACTTTTTAAAAGTATACATAATAGATAAATAATTATTGTCCTATATCTAAAATTAAACTGCAATTAGAGACAAATGTTCCTTTGAACCGTAGTTATTAATAGTATAAGTTCTATTTAAAAATGAGAAAGGAAACTCATAATCCAAATCAATGTTACCATGAAAAAGGTGAAGTAGTTTATAACACGTGCTTATTATTTTTCCTAATTAGGAGATACCTACTTCCCACTGATTGTTTTAAGTATTAAATAATTAACGAAGGTTTCTTACACAAGGATATAACATACTAAACGTTGAAGTCTTAAAACGAAATTAAGTATTATTATTTAAAATAAATTATCGACAATCTTTTTAAATTATGTCAATTATATCAGAATAATGTAGTACTAATTTTTAAGAAAGATGATATATTTGTTTTGCATTAGGTGTGAAAAGTTTGTAAATAATATACCTTAATTATGTAAACATACGCATATAATGAAGTTAGTAGTGCGGAAAATTACGGCTAGGTTAAAAAGTAGTGTGTGTCCTTGGCCTGAATTTTTGTGTGTTTTTTAACTCTATGTTTATTTTCTTTATTTTGTTTTTTATTACTAAATACACTGTAAACAGAGATCAATAATACACGTTAAACTTGCTGCTTCCTACATTAAAAAAAGAAAAATCAGAAAATTCTACGAAATGAATGATTTTATAATGTTTTTATTTCCTATTGTACAAAACGGAAGAGGTGTGTTAATTGTTCATAGAAAACTGTATTAATGTTTATGACGTCTTTCGTTTGATTTCTAGGTACTAGAGATAAGTACAAGTGGTAATCACGTTAAACTTTTATCAATATAATTCAATACTCTTACGTCAATCATATTCATTTTTCTTAAAAACTGTAGAAAACTCATAACCTAATTTTCATAGTATTTTAAAATTTACTTCCTTTTCAAAATACGCTCCCTAACTTGCGAAGCACATTCGCTAACGATCCGAAATATTCTGAATGCTGCTCAGGAAGAAATATTTTATTCCCGTAGTAGCCACTAACTCAATGAACAGCCAGTATCTTAAAATTGTAATTGTCAAATCTTTTCCTACCAAATTTACTCCTTTACGAAGCCAAAGAGGTAACTCTAAAGATGCAAAGTTCAGACTGCAAAGAATGTGTAAAAAGGTTTGATTTCCATTTAAAGATGTTGGTCATAGTGCGAACAGCCTCGTGAAGACGGCCAGTATCCTAGAGAAATAAGGTTTGTACCCTCTTTTCTTTATCTTAATGGTGTTTTTTAGTGGGCCTTCAAGGAATGTCGAATAATACTCAGCGTTTACTGCGCGATAATCCACGAACAGTCTCCTAGTTATTCGTTGTTTTCATTATTTTGGGTATCGGAAACTTTGCGTGACATTATATCGAAACACGTTTCCTCTCGAGCGTGAAGTAACTGCAAACCAACAACAATTAGCAGGAGTTTATAATATAAATAGGGCTGAAATTAAACATAGGAAAAACAAAAATTATAATTGTGGATGGATTCAACGATATTCAAGTCAGTGATGTACTGAATGATTTCAAAAAGGTGGGCTTTTTCGTATAATTAGGATCCACAATAAATAAGGATGGGAGCCCCTCGGCTGAAATACGAAGAAGAAATATTCCGGCGAAGGAGGCGTTTATGAAGTTGACTGCTATTTGGAAGGATAGGGCAATCACGAAGAACACAAACCTGAGACTGCTTCAAGTACTAGTTTTCCCAGTAGTCATGTATGGAAGGATTGGTCTATTGGTTAAACTCGTCATCGCAAATAAGCTGATTTCGAAGACAAGAGATCTAAAGTTCAAATCATAGTAAAGGCAGTTATTTTTATACGGATTTGAATACTAGATCGTGGATACCGATGTTCTTTGGTGGTTGGGTTTCAATTGGCCACGTATCTCAGGAATAGTCGACCTGAGACTGTATAAGAATACTTCATTTATATTCATACATATCATCCTCTGAAGTAATATCTTACGGTTGTTCCGGAGGCTAAACAGAAAAAGAAAGTAGTCGTGTACGGCGTATAGCCAATCCACTCAACCTATCTTGAGTCATTGTTGATTTCAAATATTTTTTAATTATTTTTAGTTTAGAAAAACTTCTTTCACCACTTGCTACGAATAGCGGCAAAGTTAGTATAATTCTAAGGGCAATATTAATATTCGGCTGAACTCTTAATGATGCAATGAATTTTATAACACTTTCCTCGGGGATATTTTTTTTTCTATTATTCTGCATAGAACTGACATTATCTATTGCTGTATTTATATCAGATGACTCTGATATAGTACCCGAATAGTACCCGCGGTACTATTCGGGTACTATTCAGTACCCGCGGGTACTGAATAGTACCCGCTTAATAAAATAGCGTTTTAGTATATTTGTCCACTGACAAAACTATTTTTCCTATAGGTCCGATAATAAACTCGAAACATGTTATACATAAATATTATATGGAAACATATGAATAAAAATTATATGAAAACGCATACCGTATTTCTCACGAATACAACGTTTTAACAGAGCCTTCTTTTCACGTTTTCACTACTTTTCCGCTTCATAGATACAAAACTTCGTAATTGAGCTCAAATTAATCAAGTTCTTAAATAACAATAGAGGGTTCACTATTATACAAAATATTATTAAGCGTTAGTTGATGTTAACGTTTGAGACTTAAACTCACTTTAATCACCCGTCAAGGAAATCCGTAAGACCAAACAACCCATCGCAAACATTCATTTGTAGGTAGTTAGTCGTACTTACTTAAAACGAGAAAATCGGCAATTTGAAAGACTCTATACTGCAAACAATGACAGATTTGTTATAATTTGTTATATTACATAATATACAATAATGTCCTTATTTCAAACTAAATTTCCCCCAGTCGGTCATAAAAATAAATTGTTTTTCTCAAACGGACTAAGTTCACACAAAAAAGATATTTGCGGAATTGCAGTTGAAAGAGTCAATGTTTGCTAACAAAGACGTGTTTAAGCCCTCCAATACATTTATTACTCGTTTCGGGAATTCTATTGAAGTCTCAAAATGCATTCCATTTAACACGTCCTTCCATTTAACACTCATTGTAAGGTCGCCTAACTTCATAAGTACGCGCAGCGTGTTGAAAATGTACGATATGTTTTATAATATTCATGTTTTATAATTTTTTATGTTTTTATAAAATTTATTTTTTTTCTACAACTCTTTTTGCCCCCCCCCCCCCCAATTTTGCCGCTCTGGATAAATGCCCACTTTTCCCATACCTATATCTGGGCCTGCCATCAGGATATATATTTTTTTTTTAGGTAAACTAAAGATGTTTTTAACCTGTTGATTAACTTAGCATTAAATGGGCCAAAATTTGCACCAAAGAAACTTTTAAACCCCAAAAAACTAGGGTATGTGTTCGTAAAATATCAATCTTTAAACTTTAATTTTCAAGATTGAAAATCAATTGTATCTAGTATTAATGTAGAGGGACATTAGAATTAAAAAAAAAAAATGGGGGGAGCCCACTTAATAATATGAAAACAAAACTTTTTTTTTTTTATAATTTCTGGTGTTTTTTCTGTTCTTCAAGTAATGGCCGTTATTACAATTTTATATGAGGTAGCAAGGAGGTAAAACGAAACCCAAATGTTTTTATTTAAGATTTTGATTTTTTTTTAACGATTAATTTTTCATAATGCGTAATTTTAAGGCAAAAACGTAACTTTATCAAACGTTTCAAATCAGACGAAAATTTTTTACTGAACAATTTGATCTTTTTTCAAAAATATAGCACAATTATGTTATTAATATTTAAAAACCGTATAACATTTTTTAATTAAAAATCTGGCAAAGAAAAAGTTTATAACCCTTTGCTAGTTAATCTTTGTTGGGTGCTTTTAAAGAGATATAAGCTTCATCAGAAAGATTTTTTTATAAAAAAAATTACATAAAATATAATTAAAACTTTAAACTTGCAGAGTCAAATGTTTTTTCATCTGAGTTAGATGAAATAAAGAGAAAAGTATATTATATAATCATATATTTTAATTTTTAAGATGAAAACGAAAATAAAAAAATGACAGTATCGTAATTTATAACTGGTTTGACATTTAACATCGCCGACAAATATTAAAGTTATCTAATTGCATTCATTTTTATTAATTATTGATTGTGAAGCAATTATTATTTTAATTGTAAAACTCTATAATTTAAATTTTTTAGAAGATAATACATTTTTCTACTTACCACATACATCCTAATATAGACATGATACTTTTAAATGAAATTTTAATAATTTTGGTTTTAATCCTATTATTTTTATGTAATTATGTATTTTTGGATTTCTGGATATAGGGATTGTAGATCGGTTGAATAACCACCATATAACAATAAAATCCGTAATATGTGCAGGTTTCTTTGAGAAACCTATACATATTATTAAATGGACTTTTACTTTCTTCAGAAATAATTCTGTTATAGCATATATTTAAGCTGAATATGTATGAGCTGCTTCTATCCTGGGTTAGAATCAGATAATTTCCAGAATTGTAAGCCGGCTGAATAACTTTACATTACCTAAACGATGCATTGAAACTATCTATGGAGCAGGATTGCCAGATTCTAAAAAAAAGCAGAGATTTAACAAAAAAAAAATGTTTTAATATACTATTTAAATAAATTTTTTATAACGTTCATTACAGAATATAACAAAACCATAAAAAATACCACATAAATCTTGTTAATATTTTTAATTTACTGCTGCGTTTTTCAAAATATTTTTTGCATTTCATTTTTAGTTTTAAAAAACTCGCGAAACTCCTTGCATGGCATCTTAAAATTATCTTTTACCATTAATTCTGCCTCTAAGTTATTCAGCAACAAACGATTGCATTCTTTCCGCCGAGCTTTTTTTTTTGCAAATCGGGAATTATAAACTGCATATCGGGACACGGGATTACAGTTACTAAATCTGGATATTCTCGCCGAAATCGACACCCATCAACCCTGTTATGGGGAAACCACTTTGTTTTATTGCTGAGGTTCTCCCAAGTAAATTATTGTTACTCACAGATAATTTTTTTTCTATATCCTTTATCCTTATCCTCCATGATGTGTTTTGTGTTAACAGGCAAATCAGATCCTGCAAGATCTATGTGGATTATAGGTATAGTCGATAGGTATAGTGGATGATAGGTATGATAGGCATAGTCGTACATCCTTAGTGTAATCGAAATCAAAGTTGGTTTGTTTCAATGGAACATGTATTGTATGTGTACCTGTTAGAAACAACACCGGACTGAAGTCTGGTGCTGTTTCCAGCATGTGCTAAAAATGTAATTTTTTAAGACGATTATAACTTTGTCATTTTCAAATGAAATTGTATTAAAAACTTTAAAAATCGTCATTCGGAATACAACAACTTCCAGGCATATTATTTTTGTTTTATTATGAATAAAACACAAAAAATTCAAATAATGTCTAGATTTTTTCAAAAAAAAATTATGTTTATTTCATAATTTTTTAAGAATACTAAACTTTTTTTAAGAATACACTGTCCATCTTTACGAAAATACTATGTGAGAGCTCCTTCATGTGTGTACCTTATATATAAACCCGAAAGTTTGTCTGTTGTTTGCAACGCATCACGCGTGAACCAACCAACTGATCAATTTCAAATTTGCAGGACACATTCTTGTTATGCAAGGGAAGTTTTTAAGCCATAGATTGACACCCTATCCACCTTGGAGGTGAAGTTGTCAAAGATATACATTAAAGAAGAAAAAATTAATAATTAATTTCTACCACCTTGGCAAAAGAAATAAGTTGTGAAATTTTCCTCATCAAAGGTCTGTGTACTTTAGTTACCATATTTACTATTATTCTGTCTTTTGTAATTTAGTTTCTTTTTCAGGTTTCTATAAAAATACTTTAAGTATGAAATACTTTAAGTGTTATTTATCAGTGTTATTCTCACAACCGTGAGGGTAACGATCAATTCGGGGATTCTGGCTAGATGGAAATGGCGAGTGAAGCAAGCTATGAGGGGTCCACAGGAAATGCCTGCTGGCTAGACGGTAATTGCAAGCGAGCGAACTCCGCAGCTCTGGGGTCGGCCCTGGGGTTCGCCTGCGCTGACCTGGGCCACAGGGAAACTTCGGATTTCACTCTTTGATATGCTTTCTTTCTTTTTCCTGTTTAACCTCCGGTAACTACCGTTTAGGTAATACTTCAGATGATGAATGAGGATGATATGTATGAGCGTAAATAAAGTTTAGTCTTGTACATTCTCAGTTCGACCATTCCTGAGATGTGTGGTTAATTGAAACCCAACCACCAAAGAACACCAGTATCCACGATCTAGTATTCAAATCCGTGTAAAAATAGCTGGCTTTACTAGGGCTTGAACGCTGGAACTCTCGACTTCCAAATCAGCTAATTTGGGAAGACGCGTTCACCACTAGACCAACCCGGTGAGTTACTCTTTGATATGCTAAGATGTCGAAAAGGAACGCAACCCGATAAATTCATTTAAAAAACAAACTTATTGAATAACGTTTAAATAATCTCTGTTTACTATTATATGTTTTGCCATAATACAAAACAGTTATGGTAACAATAATAGAAAACATAATCACTCACTCGCTTGTTAGATAGCCGCCATTAAATATATGATAATCAAACGTCTTTCTATTAGCTTCAAATCTTATTATTGAAGCATAATTAGAATAGTGATTGTATGCGAAAAGTTTGAAAGATTTTACACGAGTTTATCTATTTACTGGAGTGCCAAAAAATCTAACATATAATAACAATTGATCCTCGGAAAAGAGAATGTTGCCAATTAATTAAATTCGTTCAGAAGGTTTAAACGGTTTTGATCCAGGACTAATTGTTACATTACTTACAAAATCACGAGAGTTTCAAAATGGAAAACACTGTCTAAAATCGGAGGATTTTAGACAGTATTTTCCATCTTGAAACTATTCTAAACTTCATTGATTATTCATTAATTTTTCAACTGCATTAACTGAGTTGATTAATATCAACTCAGTTAATGCAGTTTCCGGTGGTTTACCACAGGAAATAATGTAATTATTTTAAAATTTTTAAAAATATAGTTTACGAAAATAATTCCTTGATAATACAATATTAGTAAAAAAATTTTCCTTTTTAAAAATGTTTTCCGTATTCGAAAATTATTTTTAACCTCAGTATACTTGTCGTAGAAGTTATATAACTAAATTTAAACGAAACAACATAAATATTCCTTAAAATAAGGCCTCTATAAAGTAGTCCTAATTATTTAAATGTCTTAAATAATACTTATACACAGGTTGATTGCATAAAAGTATATTAACACCATAACATCTGTACTAAATCGGCTCTAAATGCAATAAAAATATCTTTGCAGCAGATAACAACAAATTTATATAATAAAAAAAATTAAAGAATGTTGAAGTATTTTTACAAAAATTTCTATAAAAAAAAGAATGTTTGGATTAAGAAAAAATTTAAAAACGAATTAAACACAGGTATACTGTTTAAAGATTTTTAATTAAATCAACTTTCACTTATAGGCTTACCTGTATTTTAAAGAATAAAATATGTAAATTATTTAAAATGACACATGTATATTGATTGATACATTAAAATTATATCCATTTTTTTTTGTGAATATTTCTTTACACTTCTTAAATGAATTATTTCATTAAATTAATTTATTTACTTGATTTTTGTTTTTATGGTTATTTAACCATAAAAGGAATGTATTTTATAATTGACAATCAGCCAAAAAAATGTCAACATCTTTTACTGATTGTCTTATAATAAATGAGTCATCGAACAGGTCAAGGTTATATAATACTCTGATACTGAATTTAACAAATCCCGGAATAATTCTCCATGGATATTCATAAAAAAATTCTACTTTCTAAAGAAACAAAAAAAAAAGTAAAATTTACTTAAATAATTTAATTTTATTATGAATTAGTAACAAACTGTAATATCTAAAAATTAAAAATTAATTACAGGATGATTATTTTCTTTCAAGATTATTTCTTTTTTTTTATGAATTAATAAAGTTTTTTTCTGGACGTTTGAAAATGAATAAAGTGTTAAGATAATATGAAAAAATAAAAATGAAAATAAAATTGTATTTATACAAATGTAAAAATTTGTATATTTCCCAAATGTAAAAAATTCTCTGACATCTATGAATAAAAATATTTTCATTTAAAAAACACACATTTAAGTCATTTTAGATAAGAATTAATAAATTTATTTTTATTATTAATTGTTAAATGCCAATAACTTGGCACATTTAACGGGAATATTACTTGTATAACAAGTTAAAGCTCAGTAATTTCGAAAATAATGTCATTAATTTAACATTAAAAACCAGAATAGATAACATTTTCATTAAAATAAAAGTCACTTAAATTTTGATTAAACCTGTTAACTTAAGCACTACATAACCACTGTTGAACAACAGAAGGAGGTTTTTGAGCCAACAATGGCTCAATCTGCGGATTATCACAGGGTACCGCACGATAGGTACAGAAGCGGCGTCAGTCATAGCTGGTGTGCCACCGATTGATCTGCAGGCCAGGATGAAACATTCTATTGCTTCGGGGAGTGAGAGGAAAGTGGCTGTCGATGAGATGTTCAGAGCTTGGAACGATAGGTGGAATGCGGCGAAGACTGGACGGTTGGACACACCGGCTCATCAGTGACGTCAGGAACTCGGTAAAGCGGAATCACGGTGATACCAATTTCGAACTCACCCAGTTTCTATCAGGGCACGGGAGCCTTCAAGATAATCTGTACCGTATGAGTAGGAGTACCACGAGATGTGGGGAGCAGGATACGGCAGAACACGTAGTGTTTTTATGCACGAGTTGAAGAGACTTGAGGGCTGCCATGATGAGCCGCGGCGCAGTAAACGTGAATAATGTCATAAGTGTTATGTTGGGTGACAGATGCTTGGACATGACTGCGGTTTCAGCCATAATTAGAAACTAGGCAGCAGTGGAGAGGGGCAGGTAGACTGTAGTTGACCTGAGGCGGTGAGACTGATGACAGACGGGTATGGGTGGCCAGCCTTAGGGGGTGGGCGGCGGAGGCTCCTCGGAGTTATCGTTCGCCAATGATCCCCTGGGGACGTCGCTCTGGCTCTTTTAATTCGGTGACAAGAGCGCCCGGGTGATTGCGCAGGGGCTGTGTACATACCATGTGGATTAGGTAGGAAATCTGCTTGTACTTGGGTAAAGATACCCCTGTTTACTGAGGAAATATTCATATAGATGAGTATATACTAAACACTCTGGAGACACCTGAAGAATTTTTTTGACTATTTTGACTATTAATCTCGTGTTGTTTGATCAACATTTTCTCAATATCAATAGGATCCTTTGTTCTCTGACGTGATATGTAGATTTTGACCAGTTAAGGATGTATGGACGTGTACAGTTATTACATCCTTGGAATTTGTGTATTTTAGTAATGAAGTGACCTTTCCTGGAATTTTATTTCCTATCTAGTGAATGATAGCCCAGCCAAAGGCTGAAATTCTTTAAAAGGTATAGCCGGGGTTTCTCTAATCCTTCAAATACAATCTTATAATGTCTAATAGGTTTTAAGCCACAAAACTGAAAAATGAAAAGTGATCCAGTCGTTAGAACTTTCTACCTAATTTCCATATTAATTGTAATTATTATCTTATCAAAGCTGGCTGAATGAGTGTACATGAATTGAAAATATATTTCCCTCACACCACAGATAGGATAATCCTGGTTTTTTGTTAATGTAATATCATAGACAGTCCGCAAGTCTGCCGGTGTAGCAGTTTTTTTAATTCAAGACCCGTAAGCAGTCGCGTCCCATATTTTTAAAATGAGTTTACCTCCAACTTATTACATTTATAAATCGTCAAACCACAATTTTTTGCAGTTAATTAAAATTAAAGAACAGAAGGGAGGTTCAGAAAAGTAACAAAGAGTTAAAATATAACTAGGTCGGTCAGGCCTCGATCTATCAATTAATCGCACGACAAGATCAGCATCATTCCGATATCCATCTTCTCGATTGACGTTAATTATTCTTTAATACCTTTATGAATAGCCAGATTTTAGTTGGATATATAACAACTTTATTTTTTTTTTATTTACAACTATAATTTTAACTTTTAATTTTTAATAATTTTTAATTATAATTTATTTTTTATTCTTTTTAATAACGTTATACCGGGTGAGCAATTTAAAACCGAATCGAACTAGCTAGAACTGTAATTACTGGTGATCAACCTTAACTCTGCTATTACTAACGCCACTATTGGTAAATATGTTACTACTCTCGTTTATTGCTGTTGTAAATTATTCATACTTGCAGTATAGTTTTGTTCTTTGCAGTTGTCTTTTTCTAAAATTCCTTTATAGTAGAAGCTTATTTGAGTTCTGGATTCTCTCAAGAAACGCGTAAAATATTCGCAGAAAAATACCCGAATGCTATATCCCACCAAAGAGTGGTATATACGATTTGGTTAACAAAAATAGCTTACAACGGGGCCAGTTTCAAACAAAACGAGGTAGGAGACCTTCCGTTAGGACTCGGAAGCCATAGCTGATATTCAAAGAAGAATTTCTGACAGTCCTAAAAAAATCTGTATATAAGATACCATAACAAAGTGGTGAAAATGCACATCTTGCCGTAAGATTCTTCATGACTTCAATTTGAAACCTTAACGTGTTAACAACTTAAAAAAACTCTTATGTGGACACCACATCCTTGTACGCCTATTATATTACATTACACATTTTTTACTGCATTTCATATAAACTTATTTCATTTGAAAGTGAGATACGATATTCCAATTCTTTAATAAAGTGAACAGTTACACAATTTCATTATGATGGATACCACATTGCATCACATCTTTTTGTGATGTCCGTATCAGCACTTTATATTAGTTTATATATTAATTTTGATTCACGTCACTCTAGTAGTTATGTAGTGTAAGTGAGAACGTGTCGCATCCGTAACTATGGGCATATCGGTTCCAATCCAACTTCACATACATATATTTTTTTAAATCTTTTTAATTTAAATATATTGATTTATTATTAATTATTAACCTCCGTAAACATTTTTGAATTACAATGAAAAGTACATAAAATTTTATTTCATTAATAACTTCTGATTTTTTTCCATTTTTTTTTTATTGTTATTGAATTATTTATTGTAAATGTCTTTTTTACAAAAAGAGATTAATAATTATTAATAAATCAATATATTTAAATTTAAAAAAAAGTTAAAAAAGATTTATGTGTATGAAGTCGGATTCGAACTGATCTGTCTTCCCCTTGTAAGATCCAAATATTGCTTTAATTAAAATTTTATTTGTCTATAACTCTGGAACCAATGAAAATAAGTAACACTTATGATATATCATTGAAAAGTTCTCAATGGGGGCTTATTACTGCAGTTAAGAAAAAGTAAAAAATCCAAATGTTTTGGATTTTGGGATTTTTTGGACACTTTTGGTTCAGTAGATTGCAATCAAAAGGGAAGGCGCATAAATAATTATAAAAACAGTCCTAAATCCAAAATTTTTACATTCTACAGCGAATCGTTTTTTAGTTATGTGAGATACATACGTACGCAAGTACATACAGACGTCACGTCGAAACCAGTCAAAATGGACTCAAGGATGGTCAAAATGGATATTTCCGTTGAAATCTGAAAACCGAGATTTTTCATACTCCCTTTACTTCGTACAAGGAAGTAAAAACAGACAAACCGAAACGTATTAATTATTAGGACTGGCTTATCAAAAACTTTGTCGAAGGACATTTAGACCCGACGTTATATTTCCATTTCAGACGAAGCACAGTTTGATTTATCTGAGCATGTTAATTCGCACAACACCAGATACTGGATTACTTTCTTTTTCTGTTTAACCTCCGGAACTACCGTAAGGTATTACTTCAGAGGATGAATGAAGATGATATATATGAATGTAAATGAAATGTATTCTTCTACAGTCTCAGAAGAATGATTCAAATACGATAGTGTTCAAATCCGTATAAAAGTAACTGCCTTTACTAGGATTTGAACCTTAGAACTCTTGACTTCGAAATCAGCTGATTTGCGATGACGGGTTCACCATTAATGATTGAAATCCTTACCAGATATTTGAGCATCCATTTCAGGATGAGAAAATCGGTGTATGGTATGCTGTTTCTGGTAGTTATATAGCGAAGCCAATATTTTTTGACCGGATAATCAATACAGATGTGTATCATACAATTTTCAAAGAATTTTTCGTTCAGTTAATAGATCATAAAAAATGCATTTTTTCCAATAAGAAGGTGCAACGAATCATACATCAGACGATTCACTAGTACGCATTCATGCGGTTTATTTCAGAATAACAAAGTTTCAGTAAAGAGCGGTGGTCTCCGCTTTTCCCGGATTTGTCTAGTTGTAATTTCTCCCTTTGGGGCTATTTAAAGGATAGAGTGTTTATGAATTAAATTCCCACATTATCGATTAACTGAAAGTAAACATTCAACATGAAATCGACGGCATTGACAAGAATATTTTGCATTAGGTCTTTCAAAATGATCACTCGAGCATAAAATTACTTCGCTTCGCAGGGCGCTCTTTTCTTTTATCTTTTATAAAACTATTGTAAATATCTAACCTTTTGCTAATCTAAATACAGAATTCAATTAACGTTTTTAATCCATTCATAAAACGTACAACTGTGTTTAATTTGTAGCAGTTTTGTTTTAAGTTGCTCACCCGGTATCTATTAAAACCTAAAAGAAAACTATTCCTTTTTTCAAAGTATGTCCTTTTATTTGTCTATGTTTGCACATCAAATCAATATTCATGTAAAAATAAGATTTTAATGTAATTTCTTACAGAGAATAAATTATACTTAACTAATTAAACGATTGACAGGCCTATAGGACGTTCATAAAGAAAACAGATATTTATTTTAACCGCATAAAATTGAGAAAAATAAATTCGCTTAGCGATAAGGAGAGAGATAATGAAATATACGTATATATCTGGCAATGTGTTCATTTAAAATGTCCTTTTCAATCATTAATGTGTTTTTGGAGTGGTGTCTGTTGTACACCATATCTGGAAAGATAAAAAAACATTATTACTGTTTATTACATGCTATAGAAGGGATGCAATATGGCATCTGTTTGGATTGTACTATCTGTATACTAGCTAGATCTACGAGAGAGCCCTAAACCTGAACCTTCTGTCTCCTGGTTGTGAGACATGAATACCGTTGAGAGAGAGACAGACTGAGGTATGGAAGAAGGTCGACCACCTAACAAACTCACCTCCACCTCCCTCTTACTCCTCCAACCGCAGAGATAGATATGCCCTTCCTAACAACACCTTATAATCAGGTCAAGTCGTTACAAGAGACCTTCCTGTGACTCATCGGCTTCTATATTTTTTTAATTATTACTTAACAATAAACAGATGTTTTTAATGCTAACATATTTTTCCATCTGATGATTTACGTATAAGTTTTCGTTATTTTAAAGAAAAAAATAGAAATAAATAAACAGCTTTACTTCAAAATATTCTGCATTATTTTCTTTAAATATCAAACTGAGACATAGTTTAATAACCATTTCCTTAATCCAAACGTTGTACACAACTTTTGTTGTTTCCTTAGTTAACGGTAAAACACAATAAACTGAAAATAGACATATTTTATAAAACAAATTCTATCTTTAAATTCCAATTTTTGTGAGTAAATTTGGAAGACGGATTGTAAATACTAAAATTAAGGATAAAGAGAAACAATTGAAGAGACATTACAACACAAAGAGTATCTCATTGACTTCAATGCATCCTTCGATTTCAATTCTCCTTTTTTGAACCCAATCAACAATGAAGAATTCATAATACTTTTCTTGACTGATTTTTTTAAAATTTGTGCAACTTTAATTGTCAGTTTACTTAGCTTAAATTTATTCAACCTCTGGTTAAATAGGCAGGGTAAACGTGATCATTAAAAACGAGTATCATCCCCTCCTGTAAGATAAACAGAAGCTGGTCTATTTATATATCGTTATATACAATTCCAATTTTTAAACAGTTTTAATATCAAACTTATTTTTCACCCAAGGAATTCATAATTGAGAGTTATGGGAAGGCCCTTCAGTAGTAATAAGGTTGACCAAATCTTTATCTTTTTCTAATTGAAAAATTAGAAAAACTTTTCTAATTGAATCGTTGGGAAAACTAAGGACAACATGCATAAAGGTGAATAAAGTATTCCGAATGAAAAAATGTGAACTCCAAGCAGTATAAGGCTGAAAGATATCACAAAAAAATAAAAGGGAAACATACTTATCCTTAAACAGAATCGTAATGTAAAATTTTTTTATATATTATTTTTACTATGTAAGAAAACGAGGACAAACATTAAGATACTTTAGGCCTGGGCTTATCGTATTCCGAAGAAATTAAACTTATCTCATCAAGTTCTGTCCATAATGAGCGCTAAAACTTTGCCAAGAGGTTGTAAATATTCATATCTTCCAAAAGACCTTCCTTAAAAATGTAGAAACACCACTTCAAAGATTTCACACTGAAGGAAGATATATTTCACAATTTCTAGACTACACAATATATTACTGCGTGTTAGATTAATAGTAAACAAGTTCGGTAAACATTCATGTCCAATAAAGAAAGTGAATCCTTTCTCAAGCTATCAACCGAATTAGGGAGTTTGAGAAGTATGTTAGGTTTATAAAATTAGCGTTTTCGCCTTCCTTAGACTTTGTCCGGATTATTTATGACAATTATTATTAAAGCTGTTCTAGGCTCACTAACTTCTGCTTTTACTGCATATTAATTTATACCATAAACAGGTTCAGGGGCTATAAATGAAAGAAAGCTTTCTCGTTTCGACTATACACACGATATCCTGGATATTCTTAGCAAATATAAGAATATACTTAATTTTTAGTTTTATTAAACAAAATATACCAGCCTCACTAATTAGAAATAATTTTTTTTTTAAATCATGCTTTAAATAATTGATAACTGGCAGGCGTAATATTGGTCGAAAATTGCACAAAATAGATGAGCAAAAAGAGACGAAGTTAGGATTTGTTAAAACAGCCCACATTGTTTCGGTATTTTTAAAAAAGGTATAAGTCGTTTTATCGGGGAATAAAAATTAAGTAACAAACAATGGTTTGTTATCAAACCATTATAATGAAAATTACTTTAAACATATCGGCAAAGATATAATGTGATTAAATGATGTAGATGTAAACAAGACATAACTATTCTGTTGAACTGTTTTCATTCTTTATTAATTATCAAAGATAAACTTGACAAATTATTTTATAGGAATGTAAAACGTCTCGATTCCAAAATAAACAAAGTAATCTTATTTAAATCTAATATACTGCAAATAAAAAGGTAATACCTTTAAGAGTAGACAAAAATAAATAATATCTCCTTGATGTTACCATTTAGGCGTGGCTTCCGGAATACTTATTTTGTGCTTTCTACAATTGTTTTTCTACAACTGAACTCGATAAAGAATGATAGAATATTTATTTACCAACAGAACAAATTTTAATTACGCAAGGTTTAAGATTTTAATCGTTAGCGTATTAGTCAACTAGGTTATTCAATTAGTACGTAACAATTATAATGTATTTAATTTTGAAATAAAGATAGCCTAAATAGAAAGATAATAAGTTTTCATAATTTATGTTAGATCAGGGGATTTATCATTCAAGAATTTTTTTATTTATCAAAAAGAAAAAATTTTAATAAGAAATAAAAGAAGACATGTTCAAGGTCGCTTAAAGGAAGTTAACTTCCCAAGAAAATGTACAAAAAAGGAATCATTAAAGAGAATACGTTACCTTCTTAGAAATATTTGCGACCGAAGAATAATTTCTTCTATATAAATTCTGTATTACAGTTGATTACCTTCAACCTCCCACTTAAAAATTCTCAAAAGATTAAGAAAAAAATTAGCTAGACAGAAATTTTTAAGTATTCTTTACGTATAGAATTTTATTTATATGTATAATGAAGTAAAACGTTTTGTTTTTTTTTTAAGACGTTATCTGAATGATTCGGTGAATAAATATGCTTATACCAACATTTAAACCTTCAAAATAGGGCATATACTATACATAATAGCATGCTTATACAGTCCCACTAATTTAATTTTTAAAATAGATTTTTTCCAAATTCCGATAATCTTAAGAAAAAAATTATATAATAAAAACAAAATTTGAGTAAACTCAAGAAAACTTTTATTTAATAGATTAAAGTAAATAAATAAATTTTCTTTAAATTTTGACTTTTAAAGTCGATGCCAAATTAAAAATAATTACCAACTTGTAGGCCTATTATATAAAATGCTATAACCATGACTGTTTTACAGGTCATCTGATATTAATTAGAAGAAACTCGAAAACGACATAGACGTTCTAAAGAATTTCTCCCCAGGCTTATTAAGAGAATAAGCAATGAAATGGTTTTTTCGTATTTATTGATCTTCTTCAATGAGTCTATAAACAATTACTTATCAGCAACCAAGTCCATGAAGTATTAGCAAACAGGATATAGTGAACCCATTACATTTAGAAAAACAATTTTAACTGATATCACTAATACTTCAGTTGCTTTACATGTATTACAGTTACGAGAAAGACAGTGAGTGATCAGTAATACTAAACCATGTAAAAGCAAAAAACACATTGTACAGCCTGTCTCCTTTCAGCCGAATATTAACCACTAAATTGACCCATAATTCAAAATGTCAAAAACGAAGAATTGAAAAGATTTTTATTTTTCGTTCTTATTTTCCTGGTATCATAGCTCTATAACCGTACCGCAAAAAGGAAAGTATGGTAATCAGCCAAAAAATGGGATGTGAGTGTTTTTTTTTTTGCATTTTTCAACGTTTCATGACCCTGGAATCACAAAAAAACAAAAAAAAGTGGGGGGGGGGGGTAATGTTCGTACTACGTATATGTACGAGCGTTGGCAAGTTTGAAGCCTAATAAATTGATTGGATACACCGATTCTGATGAGATTTTGTACAAAGACACTATATGGTAAGACCTTGTGGTTACGGAGCAATTTATTAATAAAATTTTGGGGTCAAATTTCTCAAAGTTATGCAAACATAACTCCTCTTTATAATATTAAGCTCAGTACATGCGTGCATGATTATCTTTCTATTTTTTTTTTTAATTTGTCCCAAAATTCCCCCTTCCCCAAAGATCGAGAAAAACCTATATTTTTATTTACTGCATATTTTTTAATCGGATTTTTTTTAATGTCTTCCTAGACATAGTAATAGAGCAAGTGACCCAAGAAAATAACCTTGGGAGTAATATTGGAGGAGCCGATCAAAGTTTAAAAATATAAATTTTTCTACTTTTTCAAAACATTTTTGAGTTTTGTCGAAATTTTCCGGAAGTCGAATCATGGTACCAATTACAATAGGTAGCTTTGTTATGAAATGTACTTAAAATTTTATTTAAAATTTAAACCTAGATAATCATTTAGATTATTAAACGATAATCATTCAACGACATTACGGAAAAAGTGGGTCTACACATTATAAAAAATTAAGTAAAAAAGTAAATTAAAAAGCCAACTTTGTTAGCGGAGCAAAAGCGTCTCGGGCTTTCATCTGGAAGTTTCGGGTTCGAATCCCGGTCAGGCGTGGCATTTTTCATACCCTACAAAGATCCTATTTTCATATCCTACGTACAAACATCAAGCTTTATGGCATATCGTTAAAAAAAAAACTAATAATAAGCAGTATAATTGAGTAATAACAATTCTTTCGAAACATTATAAAACAAATATTTTTAAGTTTGAATTTAGAATAAGAAAAAAATAAGGTAAAAAATAAATAGATAACATTTGTCATTCTAGGCATCCCGATAGAAAGTGTAAATGTAGTTTAAAAATCTAAACCACTTAAAACCTTCAACTTAAACTGTCCACTACGACTTAGTGCACGCCTCTTCTGTAAGATGGTAGATAAAACGTACTTCACGAAAGATACAGACAACATGAACCTTAAAAAAATCAAAAACGTATATCCGATCAAGAACAAAATTTACGGGATGGGATAATAACTTAATTTTAGTTTGACTGTAAACCTTCATAAAATTCGTTCAAATTTAATCTTCAAACATAGTATTAGATAGTTGTTTAAAAATGAAATCTCTGCATCACTATTAATAAGTAAGTTCCTTGCCGCCCTCCGTGGCTGAGCAGGTAGGGCTCAGTAAAATGAAACTTTTATTCGATTTTTCAGGTCAAAAAACATAAGCTATCAATTTACCCGCTATACAGAGTGTCTCTATAAGAGATGGAGAGACTTTCAGGACATGTACAACTGGTGAAAATAATGAAAAATATTCACATAAACGTGGGTCTGAAAAGCTTTGTTTTAGAGTTACGGCTAGCGCAAGATTTCGGCCAGACTTCAGCTCTTCTAATAAAAAGAAGCGCTTTGTAGTTTTTGGGACCAAAATTAAAAAGTAAAGTCGGTATTTTTTATGTAATTTGACTTAGAAAGTAGGATAATAGGTCCCAGAACTGTACCTCCAGTAATTTTTAAGATAACCGACGTTTTAAGATACGAAACGATACGTTTGAAGATACGATAGAAGTTTTATGATAGCCGAAAAATAAGGTTTTTTAAAAAAAAACTTGTTTTTCGATACTGAATTTTGTGTTTTACGTCGGATATCTTAAAATCTACTGGAGTTACAGTTCTGGAACCTGTTTTATCATATTTCCAAGCTCAAATTACACAAGAAACCACCAACCTTACTCCTTAATTGGGTCCTAAAATTTTAGTAGAGCTTTTTTTTATTAGAAGAGCTGAAATCCGGCTGAAAACTTTCACTGGCCGTAACTCGAAGATATAGTGTTTCCAGAACTACGTTTATATTAACCACACATCTCAGGAACGGTCGGTCGACTACAGCTTCATTTACATTCATACATATCATCCTCATTCATCCTCTTAAGTAATACCTTTCGGAAGTTTCGGAAGCTAACAGAAAAAGCAAAACCTATACTTATACTAACTTTTTCATTTCAACTTTTCACCAGTAGAACATGTCCTTAAAAATTTCAGAATAAGGGAAGTGAAATCCGGGCAAATATTTTCCTAAAAAAAACTTTTCGGAAATTTTTCGCTAGCCGTAACTCGACAAAAAAGTGTTTTCGGACATATGTTTGTATGAACTTTTTCCCTTAATTCAAGCTCAAGAATCACTTCCCAAATTATTTCCCTTTCCTCCTGAATCATTCTGTATATACGAATAGAATGTAATTTTACAGTATATAAAAAAATTGGCAGTGAGTTATTATTCACAACGATAACAAATAATTTTGAGTATTAGCTGCCAAATTTAAAACTTTCTTAAGGAAAAAACATTTTATATAGAGAATTTTGTCTCTATAATTTTGATTTATGAACAAAGCTAATTTCACCCAGTATTTCCTCGTGCTTATTATATCTACTAGGTAAGGTAAAATATTATTATAATCCAGATTACCTCGAGAATTGATAAACATGATCCTAAATTTCTTAGATAAGTAGCAAAGAAGTAAGATGACTGGAAGGAAGCATCATATTGTTTTTAAGTGATTTAAGTGATTAGATCTAAAGAATCTTTTTATTAATATTAAATGTTAAAAACAAAATTTTATATTAGTTACAATGGTTATTTTTATTTAATTAAATATAATTTATCTTTAAATTAAGTTTGGAGAGCTTTCCATTGATAGCTTGTTTCAGTCATGCTATATTTCCCGTTTTCCTTAATTGTGTTTATCGATTTGATAAAATATAGCAAACAAAATATGTATAATCAATTAACACATTTATATATTTATTCTAAAATTATCTTTTTTAAGAACTTCTCTTTAATAATACTATTTGAATACGTTCAAAGAAATCTCTTTTTCAGCTTGAGTATAATGATACAAATCGTTCTTCAAATTGTTATGGAGTCACTTGCTTTATTGAAACAAATAACTGTTGATTTTTTTAACCTCCTAGACCACCGTTACGTATTACTTCAGAGGATGAAATGAATGACAATTTGTATAGCGTGTGAAAATTTCATGTCTGACCGGGATTCGACCCCGGGACCTCAGAATGAAAGGCCTAGAAATTACCACTCGCGCCACGGAGGCCGGCAAACTCTATGCTTACTTCATGAAAATTGTCAAAAACAGTTACTTCGCTACGATCCGGGACTACACACCGTATCCGAGGTGGTGGTGGCGCAAGCAGGCAGACTGTTCGGGAGAGAGGTCGTGTCCGAACACGGCCATCTCCGGGACATCTGGCGAAAGGACCGTACTCCACAGGTTATAAGAAAATGGCCTCATGTCGTATTAAACGAACCACCGTGAACAGCCGGTACGAGAGTCAAAAAATGACAAACCAGGCTTAGGAGCCTCTGTATCGCGTAAACTATAAATGGAAACCGCGCGAAAATTCCGGCCGCGAAAGTGACCGTTTTCACAATTAAATTTTGTTAAAACTATAAAAACCTAGTCAACACCCCACACCGTCCCACGAAGAGACCACAATTCCATTTAGTCAGCATATGCGACTCCTTCCGGAGAACGGGGCGCATTTCTCCCTCGAAATAACTAGGGCTCCGGTTGGCGCACTACTGCGCCAACTGTTTCCCTTTTTTTTAATTACCTGGGTAAAAATAATTTTTAAAAACTATGAAAATTCTTTTATTATTAAAATTCTAACTTTTAAGTAATATTATTTTAAAGCTAACTGTTGTATGACTTTTTCTTAATTTTTTCTGACTCGTCCTACTTGCCTGCTTGATATTAATTTTTTTTTTTTTATTCAACCAAAAATTTGATAGCATCTTTTGAAGAACCAGGTGGATAGAATTCATACTATACGCGAATTTCATCGTTAAACCATACTTATGGCGAATTTAAAAAAGACTTCCATCCATTCTGGACCCAGGACTTATTTCTTCCTAAAATGAACGAAATAAGGATATTGAAAAAAAAAGAATAACATATTCTCTTATTTTTCCTACAAAGAATTTTTTGGCAATAAAAATGCGTTGGGGCCCAAGAATATAACAATGAACGGATTTTAAAACCTTCTTAGAAGGTATCAAAATAGTAATACCGACTCAAAAAGACTATTGAAAATTTGTATGGTTTACTTTTCGTAACATTTACTGTTGAACCTCACTATTGTATTAACACCTTTCATATACTTCTTTATTTCAACAAAATCTTTATTTCTTTAGTATTAATACAGCTTCGTTTCGTATAGTATTTTTAATCATAAACGAAAAATACTAGCATGACTATAAGTTGATTAAGTTTAAAAAATTTGGTTACTTTCTACACAAAATTAACATTCTTATAAACATTTTTTACGAATATTGTCAAATTATTCAAAATTCATTTTAAATTTGGATATACATATCAAGTACGCTCGCGCACGCGTACTGATATGTATAAATTTGATGTTACAGAAACGTTAATTATTACTTAAGAAATTTCATTCTTCCCCTATTGAGAGGATACATTGTGGTTTATATTAAAATCCAACAGAAAATGGGTACAGTAATTTGTTGTTTTACACTCTATCATAATTATATAGAAAAAATTATAACACTTATAAATAGTCTAATATAATCATCGGTCATATATGGTAAGCCTTTGTAATAAACTGAGACGATTGTAATCGTCTCAGATTGTAATCGTCTGAAATGATTTAGTTTGAATAATATCTGCATTTCGTAGGGTTTGGCCTGCTAATACGAGTTGTAATAGTACATTCAGTTCATTTAGAGAGAAATTAGGGAAAAAAAATTCTTTTAGAGGTATAAAAAATGCAATGAAGTTAGGGTTTTTTCTTGAAATGAAGTTTTTAGTTATTTACGTTCTAATATTTTATTATTTTACATAAGTGTTAGAAAATCGATTTCTCTCCTTTTTTTCTTAAGTACAGGAGGTAGTTCGGTTGTTTGCCTTAATTCTAGATTATTTCTACTGTATATTTATTATGTAATAACGAATTGTTTTAATTTCATTTGATAGTTATTTATATAAATTCGTGTGTTTTAAATACATATTAAATGTGTTTGCATGTTTAATTCTTCGAAGTAAAATGTAGAATGGAATATTATTATTATTATTATTTACAAAATGACTGTATAAATAAATACAAAATGTAAATAAATTAAGTTGTAGGAATTGTTTTCTCTTCCCTCTCCCAAGTATTTTTCTCTTTCCCTGTCTATCTCATACGTATTAATGACGCAAATTTAAATTCAGACTAAACGCAGAATTAGTGGCATTTTAGACGACATAATGATGTAAATAACAAATTATTTAAATTTATTCCAATATTCTTTTCCTTTTGGAATTTTTATTATCTTTTATTCAGGTGTGTGAGTGTGTGGGGGGAAGGGGGTCTGGTGTGAGTATTGTCTATTCCGCGACTTAATAATACAGCTCGCCTTGACGATGAAGTGCTTCACTTTCGAAGATTGTAGAGACTTTTTTTTGTAAAACAATAATCCAATGCCAAGCCATATTAAGATAAGTGAGTAGTAAAATGGTTTTCCGTTGCCTTCATCATTAAGGCGAATGTATCACTGAACTTCATCAAACTAAGGTTTCTGAAATGCATGAAAAATTTACCCAGCAGTTTACAGCTTTACTTTTCATGTCAGGGATTAGCTATTAAAGTATAGTGAACATCATTACTTTTACGGAAAGCAACTACGATTTTTCTTTTACCTGAAGTATTTTACATCGTTACAACTATAAGATAGAGTTAATAAGAAAATACCAAGAAATAAATAATGAACTACTTTCTGTCTTAAAATAACAGTTCCACAAACAAACTCAGTCATTCAAACAAACCAATTCAGCATTGTTTATTTTGGCATTTATTTATGAAAGCACTTCTTTTTTTTCGGAAATTAGGTGTCTGAATATGGAAACTCCAATTTATGTTACCTACATCCTTTTGTTCTCTGAGAAATCGTTTAACAATCAATTTCAAAACAATTTGTCTAGTTTTTAAAAAGAGTACGTTTAAATTTTATTCACGACAAAATTGGCCGATATCAACGATTTATTATTTTTATCTTGTAGGAGAAATTTCTATGATAAATTCCGTAGTAAGTTTCATTCAGTTAACATCATCGGAAAATCTTTTAACGAAAAATTATACGGTCACGAAGATGATTTAATGATTCTATTATTAATTTTTCGATTTTTTACACACTGAAATCATCCTGATATTAGAACTATTTTAACATAAATATCAATTTAAATAATTTTTAATTAGTTGAAAAGTTTGAATTAAAATATAGTATATATTTTCGGTATGCTTAAACCATCACCACTCTCGTTATCTGAGAATTTAAAATAAAACTCATCTGCTATTGAAATTCGCTACTTTTAAAGATTTGCAGTTGAATAAAAATATTCTATCTAAAATTCACATCTTTAATGCAATTTCCAGGTCGGTATATATTATATATATACATATTATATATATATATATATAGAGAGAGAGAGAGAGAGAAAGAGAACCTCCCTCCTTTTTAAATCGATTAAAAATCTTAAGAAAATGGTTTATATTATGTTATAAAATGTCAGATCTTTGCCGGGAATCGAACTCGAGACCAGCTGACCTAAAAGTCAGCTATTTAATTTTTTTTATTTTCAAATGATATATCAAACTCCTTGTCTACGACTTATAAAAGACACTAGAAACATATTTCAAAAAATAATAATAATTGCATAGCCGACCGCCGTGGCTGAGTAGGTAGCGTCTCGGGATTTCGTGCGGAGATCCCGGTCAAGAACATATCTTTTCATAACGCTACAAATTACCACTGGGCAAATGACCAAAGCTGTTAATGCCCGCACTTTCATAAAAAAATAAATATATAATTAGAAAAGAATATTAGACCGTTAAGTATTTTGTATTGCCCCTATAACAATTTCCGGACTACAGAATCCCACTACCAGAAACCTTTTTTGTTTTATAATGTTTCTTCTTGCCAAAATAAAAATAATATTTATTTAATCTTATATAAATTTCTTGAGATAATTTAATAGATCTTTAAACTTCTGCTATGTAGAGAGCTTTTTAAATAGTAAGAATTCTCTCTCAGTTTTAATCCGAGTAATTTGGAAAGGCCATAATGTGTTGAGGTGATATACTAATTTGATTATGCCACAGTAATTTCAGAACGGCTAAACCTTATTTTACAAATAATTTTTTTTTTCAATTTTTGGTACAATTGTGTTAACAGTACCGTTAATTGCTGTAATAATTTATTTTTGTTAATAATAAGTTTTATAATTTGTTCATTTAACGTTAATTATACGAAGTTAGCGAGCGAAGCGAGCTTAGATTATGTTGATTCCGCATACTGACGAATCGTCAACAGAACCTAACCAAACATAACCAAACCTAACCAACAGTAGCAATTTTTTTTATATATATTTAGTTTTGAAAATAAATATGAATTGTAATTTAAAATAAATTTATTTTGAATTAATAAAAATTTTTTATCAAGAGAAGAAAAGAATATAATTTTATAAATTACATTATCGTCATATAATTTGGATATTGATTTTTTTTATATTATATATAATGCAGCTTTGGAAATTTAAATAAAAACGTTACAAGATATTTACCCATTCTGGAATATCTATTTCCATATTCCGGGTACTATGAGAAATTATAGGAATTTTTTTCCCTCTCGTAAGAAAAACAAGATAAATTTACTCGATATGTGGCAAACACATCGTCATAGACTGTAATTGACTACAAGAAAGGGGTTTTCTTAAAAAAAAATCTTTCATACATAATTTTGAAAAAAGCAAATAAAATTTTTAAAAAATAAAAAATTTCTTCATATCAGCTGATATATGAAGTATTTTTTATATATTAAATCAATTTAAAAATCCATACATAGTTTGGTTGATATCATTTATTTTTGTTACTTCTATAATACACTTTTATTTAATTACTTAAAATGTTATGTGGAAAAGAAATAAAACTTGAACAAAGCAGTATACTTCGAATGATGTCAGTATACAGAAATAGAATTTATTGAATAATTTTTTTAATTTAAAAAAAAATACCATTATATCTGTTTACAGAATAAAATTGTAAAATATACACAGGAAAACAGTACTAACAAAAATTCATAATATTAAAAGAAAACTTGATGAATATTTTGAGACAAAGAACTTATAGTACATATAGAAACCTGTACAATAATTTATGAAAATATATTCAGTTTATGAAAATACTGTTTTTTTATATATATATATATATATCTTATATGATTTTTATATTTGTAATGTATAATGCATACTTCACATCCGATTGTTTATAGTATGAAAAGCGCATATGCATTTAAGGAATTTCAGAAACGTATGCAACAAGTGGTCTACAATAAACATTAAAATATTGCAAAAAAAATTATATATTATTTTTTTCAAACTTATTTTAATAACTAAAATATTTTTTACCTACTATAATATATTTCTTATGTTAGAAAGCTGCATATGGAATAAAACATTACGGCTTTTTTTTCTTTTTACTTTTAAAAGATATGAAACTATGAAGGTAATACAGATATGCAAATGAATTAAGAAGTTCTTTGTGAGGCCGTGACACGATTGGCCAATAGGGTTACAGGGAGGGGGTCACGTGATGTAGGGAGCTCGATAGCAGTTAGGTTTGGTTAGTGTAGATTCGACTTTCAGACGTGCAACATTGTTCGTTCAGTGAAGTGTTTCGGACTCTTCTATTAAATATCATTCGTCATGGCTAACAACAGAGCAACAAAATCCGGATTTGCCGCCGAAGCACAAAGAAAGGTAAATGAAAAACATATATATTTTTTTTATAATAGTTTTGTTTTTTAATATGCAGAAAACAGAAAACAAAACGCGGGAAAACAAAGTTACTTTAAAACTTGTCCAATCTTCACTGTTACCACTTGTTTTTTTTCTCTAGCAGCCACTGTGGAATGCACTTTTCTACTTTAAATTTTTATAAATAAAAACAAACAATATTTATTTTTGTTAAATGATTTCTTATATAAAAGGATTCAAGAAATGTCAAAAACATTAAAAAACGGTCGAAATTCCATTACATACCTTCAATTCTTTAATTTTTTGAAAATTGTACAATTTTTTTTCTTTAGTTACTTTTTTTTTTTAATTGAAAAAGTGCTTAATATATATGTTGCTTAGCAACAATCTATTTTATTTTTAGCATGATTCATTTATAATTTATAAACTGAGAAGGATAATAATTAAAAATATTCATATTTTTATTTAACTGTATATATTAAATATGATTACTTAAAACTTTTAATTTTCTTGAACAGATTCAGTTTAAGTCGAGATATTTAATGTAATTTTTTATTATTAATCACTTGACTGGTTTGATGCACTTTTCCTTTCTTTTCTATCCTGCGCTAATTTCTTAACTTTAATTACATTAATATGTGAACAACAGTTGTTTTTTAGAGCTTCTCTGAAAAAGATCTCTTGTCGAATCTCTTTCATTTTTATATTATCCTACGTAATATTCAAACTTCTTTACTATTACTATTAAAAATAATGTGTCTGCAAAAAATTGATAAAATTTTAATTAATTATTTAAACATAAATAATTTAGTTTTCTTATGCACTTATTTCTCTGAAAAATATCATTGAACTCCGTGCAGATATTTTTCTAAATCTTAATCCAATTTTTGATCCACAAAATTTTGTCGCTGCTCAAGAGAATTCTCCTGGCTCTTCTGTATTATTTTCACATTTCTATGTAACAATATAATCGTCTCATATATAATGTATTCTTTCTTAATATATAATTCCTCATTTACCTTGCTTTTCTTTATTTCTTTAAAATTTGTATAAAAGTGAACTAACTTATACATATTCCTAAGATATATGTGGTTTCCTTACAATTATATTACTAAATTTAAAAAAATACCAGAAACATATAGATATATTAATCATTCTCAAAATAAATTAGTTTATAACGACTCAATTATCCTAGTTAACATATATATATAAATAGCTAAATAATTAAAAATAAATTAGTTTATGTACGTATATATTTTAATAACTGAAGCTAACCAAATATCATTATACCGATATCCGAAGCCGAGTAGTAGAGTCTCGGCATTTCGTGCGGAGGTTCCAGGTTCGAATCCCGGTCAGGCATGGCATTCTTTCAAACCACCGACTTCCACCGGGCTAATGTCTTCAGTTGTTGATGCCAGTGATTATTTTATTTGATTTCCCACATCTATTTAACAAAATTATTATCTCATATGATAAATTATATTTAGTATCAAAGTATGTTATATGAAGTTAATTGGATTTATATTTTTAATTAGGTAGTAATTTTAGTTAACCATTTTTTTATTGGTCAGTCAAGATATTAATATATTATCATGAACATGTTTTGCGTTTCTTAATATTTCATTTAATCTGTTTTACATACCAATAATATATTAATTAATAAGAGATGAATTATTATTAACATATCGATGTTAATACATTGAGATTAAATGTTTAATATATCTGATATATCAATGTATTTTTTAACAGTTTGATTTAAGTATATAATAATTTTTCGCGAGTAAAAATAGAGACTATAAAAAAGTATGTTTATTACCATTAATATTTTAATTTTTATTAATTTTCAAAATCCATATATTTTTATCAAAACTGTATAAATTTGACACATCGAATTTCTTGAACTTCTATAGAAATCATGTACACTATTGGTAAAAGACTTGACAGCCTTGAATAAATTAAATTTATAATAAATGCTAAAGCTAAAGACTACATCAACAATAAATATTTACTGATAATTTTGACCAAAACTTAGCATGTCAAAACACTGACATCGAGGTAACTAAGTTCTTGTACGCGTTTTTAACGTTCATTACATATAACATTTTTTGTAGTGTGGAATTTTTTTTAAATGTCGATTTATCTTCTCCTTCTAGCATTAGAGTTAACTATAGCTTCATCCTTTACTTTCAGTGTGTTGTCATGTTGTGCAATATTACTATTCTTTTCTGAAAAGATGCGGTATTTTATAAAAAAAAGTACATCCCCGATTTTTTTCCTTCAATAATGTAGTTTTAAAAATCTTCCAAAATTATACTCGTGAAAAACTCGATTTAAATTTTTTTTCAATTCGTGTTTAATAAAGTAAACACGATTCTTTTTTATTGTTTTTTTCCTTTAATAATGTAGTTTTAAAAATCTTCCAAATTTATACTCGTGAAAAACTCAATTTTAATTTTTAATTAATTCGTGTTTAATAAAGTAAAAACCATTATTTTTTATTGGATAAATGTATGATAATGAAAAAAGTATCTGTGATTTGTCTTATCAAATATTAATTTGATAATGAAAAGAATTTGGGTAATAATCTGGTTTCATTTTGGATAATCTTTGTCGTGTTTTCTTGTTTTCAAAATAACGTAATTCTTATTGTTAGGTATAAAAACTAGGTGTTTTTTTAGGTAGGTTAGGTCTTTTTTTTCTAATAAATACTCTTTTTTCTGTTTTTGAAGATAATGGAATATTATTATTTAGCAAAATCTGAATTTTTAATTTTCTTGCTGTTATTATCTACATCAAAATCTTTACAATTAATGAATCTGTTGAACTAATTTAAAAAAGAATCAGTTTTTTTTTTAACAAAGATTTCTTTCTGAGAAAAGAATTCTACAGTCATTTCATTCAGATATATTTTTTATGTACTTAGTATATATACTGTACTCAGAATATTAGGTCCTAGAGTTATAAATTTTAAATTTAGTTAAACCTTCTGCAAAAATTATTTAAACAGATTCAAAAAAACAAAGTCAATTACCTGTTTTTTGGAGGGGGGGGGGAGAAGAAGAGACAGACAAAATATTCTGAACTCTGACTCCAAATTTCCCCCAGTGTCATTTATCAAGAAGTGTGCGGAAACCCAATAAGTGTTAGATATCCGTACACGTAAATGGAACAAGTGTATTGTAAAAATCAAATATATAATTTAATTTACAAAAGTCGCCAACTTTGTGAATAAGAAGGGATTTGAACCGTTGACAACTGTAATTATTTTATCAAACATTTGGTTCAATATTATTGAATCGATATACTAAAATATTTTACTACCAACAAAAGCAGATTACAACTACATTATAATGTTTTCAACCCCACCACATCTTCCGGGATCCACAAATGAATTTTGAATAATTTTTTTTACAATTCATTTGCCCTAATAAAAATCCAGTGTGATGATCTTTAAGGGGTTCTTGCCCTTGTTATCCATTTTTTATTTTTCCAGATTTGTACTGCATTTTTCACTTCATGATAATCGACACGTTTTTCAGCTGAACAATAAATGAAAGAGCCCTCTTCCCAAAAAAAGGTTGTAGGAATATCTGGCATGTCAATCAAAAAACTTTCTCTTATATCTTTCCCTCAAAAAAATTTAAATAGTTAAAAAATAATCGAATCTTTTACAGGAATTTTAAATATATTAAAAATCTGTTCATTCTTTTTCCTTTTTTTTTTAAGAGTAATACACCTGTTGTTGTACACTAATAATATTTGTTGTACAAATAAGGAAGTATAATTTGAGGTTGAATTTAAATGGGCGTTCACCTAGCCTTAGGTAGCTTACTCGCGCCAACACACACATAACACATTCGCCCAAAATAATACTTATACGTACATAATATTTCTTTATATATATGCTAATAAATGAAAAACAATCAGGTGCGTTGTTTAATTTATTAATTTGTTTATTCTGTTATGTATTATTTTATATTATATGTGAGAACGGCTCGGTCTGACGGCGGTCTGCTTTAATACAATGTCCAGTGTTTTTTTAAAGTCTCACAAGATTATTTCTCATTTAACTTCTCTTTTTTTTGTTTACTACGTCCCTGTCGCTGTGTACTTGACTTCATAGTAGACTTAATTAATTTGTAAATTCCAGTTTTGTTAACCTAATTTATGAATAAATTTAGTGACCACGATATGTTTCAAACTTAGCAATTGTGTCATACATACACTCATATATATATATACACTTTTTTTTCCATCAGTTACTCAATTGGTTTGATATATTCCCCGTTACTTCTTATTATGTGTTAAACTTCTAACGTATTTGTTACATCCTACCTCATTAATTGTTTTATGTATTCTATTAACCTTTGTTCCTCCTACAGTTTTTTTTTGCCTTTTACTCTTCATTTCATTACTAAATTAACTAACCATATCGTATTTTGTTTTGGTACTTTATTTAAGAAGACTAATTTTTTTTATTATAAATAATGATATTAATTTGTTTTTTGGTTTACTTTTTTTATTGTATTAAAAATTATCGTGTTACTTTTAAAACATACTTTACTTTTAATTACGTTTAAAACATTTTTCATCTGGAGGTCCCGGATTCGAATCCCGATCAGGCATGGCATTTTTCCATACGCTACAAAATTTTTCCATATCCCAGGGTACAAGCTTCAAGCTTATGTGACGATGGCATCGAGAAAAAAAAATATGTTAAAGTATTTAAAATCTGTGTTTATTTAAAATAAAAATTAAATTTTTATACTTCACTTTGTTGAGATAAATTTATTTTTGGAAATTTTAGTTATTCAATTTTAAATATTAAAATGGGAACTTTAAAGATAAATTTTTATACAAATATGTAATATTTTTTTTTAAAACCGTTCTTAAATTATAACTTTTCAATCATCATATTTCAAATTCCCACTAAGTTTGTATAATATTTACATAAATTAGCATGCATTTGTAAAAATTCGAATTCTGGTTGTGTTGTTACACTAAAACTGAACTCAAAATTGTCATAAATCGAAAACCGATCATTTTGCGGGGTATTTTTATCATCTTTATGTTTGTTTTCTTCTTTATTTAAATTATCTTTCTTTAATTTCATTAATAAAAGATTTCTCTAAGGTATCTGGGTAATTAATAATGCATCCTATATTTGCATAGTCGTATATATTTCATTTCGATGTTCTATCGTTTATGCGTATTGTGACCTAAATACTTTTGTAAATAAGAAATAAAAAATATAAAAATTGTTGACCAATTTATTGATTTTGAGTGGAGTTGAAAGAATTTGACATTCATTAAAAAATTAACATTATGCTGAATTTTACATTTTTGTTTCAAGAAAATGTTGAATTAATATTATAAATATGCTTATTGGTGTTCATTTATCCAAATGGATAATCAAACAGCTTTTTTTACCTTTTTCAGTAAACGGATAATAACTTTTTTTCCGTTATTTTCAGAAATAACAAAAAAAATATTTATTTTTAATCTATGTAAAATAAAAATAATTAACATTATTGTATTAAATTATAATACGTTAACGAGCATTGGTTTTGTTTGGTTACGTTACGTTTGGTTAGGTACGTTGGCATCCAAGTAAAGGCAATTACTTTTATACGGACTTACATACTAGATCGTGGATACCGGTGTTCTTTGGTGGTTGGGTTTCAATTAACTGCACATCTCAGAAATGGTCAACCAAAGTCTGTACAATACTACACTTCATTTGCATTCTTACATATCATCCTTATTCATCCTCTGAAGTAATAGTTTACGGTGGTTCCGGTGACTAACAGAAAAAGAAAAAAGGTTATGTTGATGTACGTACGATTCGTCATTACTCGAAATCAGCAATCTAATCAAACATAACTTACGCTCGCTTCGCAAGCTAACCTCGTCTATTTAATGATAAAAATTATATACAATAATTTATGTATAAAGCTTTTGGTTATAGGGTTATATTGGGTTATTTTAAGAAAAAATATGTTTCGGAGGTTAATTTGGTTATTAAAAAACAAAAGAAAATAAGGGTTATTTGGTTATATTTTGAAAAAAAAAGAAAAAATCCCTTTTCGGCACGCCTGAAGGCGGAGATAGTTTCACCGGTGCTGAGTAGGGAACAAAAAAGATTTCCCCCTTAAAGTTAAAAAAACTTCAAATTTACTCAATACGACAATGGTTGCATGTGAAAAAAGTTTCATAAGTTTAGCTTACAAGTCCCATCTTCTTACAAATCCAGCAATATTTTGGTCATCCCTTGCCGTAAGGATTGGTCATATTAAAAATTGTTTCAGAAAAAAGTTTTAGGTAATGTTTACAGGATTAACGATCACTTTAAATCGATACGATACGGTGCCTATTAAGGGAGGTATGATTTTTTGTCTTCAAAACCCCGTTTTTTCCACTACTTGGGCTAATGGTTGGTGATTTAAAAACCTTTACCTACTTAAGTTTTAGGCCCTTATTCAAAGAATAGTAGGAACTTTAAACGAATTCGATATTTTATTTAATAAGAAAGTTATAGCGATATTTTGTTTTTCGAAAATGCCCCCCCCCCCACCATTTCACCAACATGGTTCGATTTGGCCATTAACAAACCCGACCGAGACTTTTGGTCGTTATATTTTATGTAGCAATTTGAAATTGATTGGCACAAAATTACAGCAGTTATCGTGTCCACAAAAAAGTGAAATATATAAACTTTTGAACTGACGGTGGTTTTGGGGTCTGGGGGATGTGAAACGCGAATATATGTCGAAATTTTCCGTAAGTCGAATCATGGTACCTATTACAATAGGTAGCTTTTGAAATCTACCTAAAAATGGTATCCACTATATTCCTGATATATAACCCCCTCCACCACAACAAAATAATTTTACTAATTCTTTGTGTTTAATTTGAATAAAATTGTATATTTTTAAAAATTAATTATAGTATAAATGTTGTGTGTAGAAAGCGATATAAATCACTGTCATTAATTGAAACCTAATAAACTAGTTATATAGAAAACACAAGTAATCAGATACAAATATAAATAACTTTACTTTTATTTTATACATTTATCACAAAAATGTTATAATTTTTGTTGTTGGAATTTTAGAAATAATTGTTTAACATGCTGCTGACATTTCCTATTCCTCTAGTAGGTTGGTATCAGGAAGAGCATCTTGCAGCCCTTCACACCCAAGCGAACAAAAAACTAACGTGTAAAAGAAAAAATATATATTGTGAAAAAAATAATAAATCTGAACTTGAAAAAATAACCTTATGTTTTTAGTGAAAAACTATCGTTGAAAATCATTTTAAAAATTGCAAGAGAAATCTTATTTCAAACATATTTTTAATGAAAAAAAGGAAAATATGACATCCTCCATAGATGTCATATCAGGTAATTTTCATTAAACATCATAATATTTATTGTAATTTAAATGATAATCAAAATTTAATTTATATTGTAACGCTTTAATAATAATGGTAAAGAAAATATATGCTTAATAACTAAAATGAATTAAATTTCACCGTTCGTTTATTTATTCCTATAATTACTAATATTGTTTAAATATTTTCACTGGTATCTTGGTAACATTTAATTATAGTTCAGCGAATATAGCTATATTTTATAATAAATTGTAATTAAAATGAGAAGTTACGGTTTATTTTTGCAGGTTAATTGTTTGTTAATAAATATTAAAATTTTAATATTCGTAACCGACTGTTATTTGTTACACGTCGTATTTTTTTTCATCTTCTTGGCCTTGTAAAATACTATATGCATTATACTTTATTTATTGCGGGTTGTTATATACATTTAATGGCAACAACGATGTGTCTCGTACCACCAGCGTTGCCAGATCATTGACCTGTAGTATATATAACTTCACTGACAATCAACACACTATTTACACTTCGGTTACCCGATGGAGAACACTGATCGCTAAGCAGAATTAACAGATGCAGAATTGTAGCGATGCAACTACAATGCTACTGTTCAATGCGACTTTTAAATTTCATAAAAGGTTTTATATTGATAAGATTTTTGTATTATAAATACAAATTATATATTATAAATTTACGTCTACTACTTAACATTCACGTGCTGGAAACATGTTATAATTCCTGTAAATGCCATTTCATTAGATATGTGGTTACTTTACGTAGTTAGGTTTTTCTGAGAAAAAACTAAGTTATTTTAAACGTTTTTATTGTTACCTTTTTCTTAAACCATTATTTTTCTACAACTAGTATTATAATAAAATTAAAACGGTTGGGTTGTTCATACACACATTAGCCTACCTAAAAAAATAATTTCTCAGTAATTAAGGACAGTATACCTACGACTAGATGCTGCACACTTTAAGAATGCACTCTTAAATTGCATTCTTGTTTCTGCATACTTTATACAAAGTAATACGTGACTAAAAAGGGTTATTAAAGTTACGAGTGAACTTCTTTAATTATTTGATTATAGTTAATCTACATGAAAATTAGTGTTTAATGAAGCATAAGTAAAATAGGATAGAGTATTATATTATATTGTATAATAAAATAATTTTTCGATAAAACATTAAAAATTATAAATGAAACAAGTGGTATCTTTTTGAACGCAACTCTGATTACACAAAGTGATATTTAAGTAAGAAAACAACTTTACTCTGAATATCTGAGAGGTATTTGGAGGTAATAAGAATGGAGTTCTAGATAGCAAAAATCTGCGTTATGGTGGGTTTTTAATTTTTGTCCGCCATATTGAATCAAACTTAATTTGTTTAAATAGGAAGGTGGACATGTATGACACATGATTTCAATTTAAATTTTTACAAGAAAAACAAAGGTGAAACCCGTTTTTTTTTCAGTTAATGCCTTAGTTATCGAGTTATAAGCATTTAAAATTGAATGACGGAAAAATCGTGTTAACTATTGTGTTTATGTTAATTATCATCAATATAACGCTGTATAAAGTTCGTTATTGTATGCATAATGAATGTAAAGTGCAATAAAATTGTTCATGCAGCGCATATTACCTTGGTTTTATTTTCCTTCGTTGTAAATTTGAATGTTTATAACGCAATAATGAAGGCATTAATAGAAAAAACAGGTTTCACATTGTTTTTCGTGTAAGATTTTAAATTGGAATCATGTGTTATACGTGTCCATCTTCCTATTTAAACAAATTAAATTTGATTCAATATGGCGGATCCAAGATTGCAAACAAAAATTAAGAACCCATCATATTGCAGATTTTTTAAAAGTAGAACCCTATTTCTTTCTGCCTCCAAATACCTCTCAGATATGTAGTATAAAGCTATTTCCATACTTAAATATCATCCGGTATAGTAAAAGAATTCTGAGCTCGATCCCAATAGATTGTAGACATTAAAAACAATAAAATGTATTTATCAGATTAGAATGGAACGAGTGTAAATAAACATCAAGAGATAAGTTGTATGTGTATCAATAAAAATTATTTTTTCATTATCAATAAAAAAAATCATTAAATTATTCGTAAGATGGTCATTATTTATAAAAAATGTATTTATTTTTTTTAAAGAAAAACAGTTTTATTAAAAAGAAGTTTCGAAAAGAGGAAGTTAACGATTGTTTATAGAATTAATAAGAAAATATCCGTTCAGAAAGGAAAGAAATGAACGGAAATGTAAGTCTCTTACAGCTGCTTCCCATTAAGTATTATACCGGTTGTTGATGTTGAATTGTGTTGAATGTTGAGTCTCAAAGAAAGGCAGGTGTTCAGTTAGTTCACCATAGATATTTTGATACTGTACGTGCGTAACGAGACGGTCTGTACGTGTCAATCTTACACGTGACAAGATTGGATTAATTGAGCAAAGAGAATAACATGATTTCTGTGTAACATTATTATACTTTTTGTTATTACTTGTATGGATATAGCTATATAATATGGTTTACTTTTGGTTACCGGTACTTCGCAATAAAGGTTATTACATACCGATAACATAGATTTTAGATTGTTCGTACAAAAAATTAAGCAAAATTACTTTTAAACGTAAATATTGGTTTGCGTAATTTTATTCTGTAATATATTCGAGTGAGGAATTTCATTCGTGTATAACTAATTAAATAAAAAATGAACTGGTAAATTATCAGTAAGAGTTTTGCGTGAATTTGACATCTACGTATATAGAAATTATACTACGCGTATTAACAACAAATTACCATAGACTTTTATAAATGAAACTTACTTCAGGAAAATCAAGCATATTAACATTTTTTAAATCGTAACGGTATCTTATAACATAATCATTAATGTTATAATGTCCGCAAAGTTAATTCGTGAAACTGTAATACATGTTCCATATTTAAAACTCCACCTTTTATAATGCTGATTGAAATTTTTAAACAAACAGTTATAAAAATAAATGGTATTAATTTGGAACAAAAAGGAAAAAAATCACTTAACTCATAATCGACTGTATCATTTTAAATATTTATAATAATCTGAACATTCATCCATTTTTTTTAATAATTATTTTTTAATTTACTCATACATATAGCATGTTGAGAACTGATTTTATAATTTGTTAAATATAAAATAATTTTTATTTAATCAATCATTTCTATTATTACTTAGGAGAAGATCGTTCTATTACATTTATAATTAACAGTTTTTTTCACCTTCCTGTCAACGAAAAAAGTACACCTCGTAAAGTTTCAAATTAACTTTGGAAGACCCTTTTCTTTCTTTTTCCTGTTTAGCCTCCGGTAACTACCGTTTAGATAATACTTCAGAGGATGAATGAGTATGATATGTATGAGTGTGAATGAAGTAGTCTTGTACATTCTCAGTTCGACCATACCTGAGATGTGTGGTTAATTGAAACCCAACCACCAAAGAACACCGGTATCCACGATCTAGTATTCAAGTCTGTGTAAAAATAGCGGGCTTTACTAGGACTTGAACGCTGGAACTCTCAACTTCCAAATCAGCTGATTTGGGAAGACGCGTTCACCACTAGACCAACCCGGTGGATTAACTTTGGAAGACCCGCGCCAGACTTATTAAACGAGTGAATTTTGCCTCGTTACCACCTTCACTGAAACGAATATACTGTTGTATATTAGCTCTCCAAATTTCTCCGGAATGCAGGTATTCAAACTTAGAAACAATTCAATCATTACTTTCGCAGAATGCAAACTGAATTTATTTGTACCTTTCATTTTTACATGTGCCACATCCATAAGAATATTTAGGATGCATTAAGTCTTATATCTATAAGGAACGATTATTCTTTTTCATGGAAAAAAATACATTATATATGTAATGTCTCCATTTGGCATAAGAATAGTAACAGAACAAAAAAGTATGATTTGTCAAATACGATATTATTTCAAATCAGAATTTTTCCGTTACTCTAATGCATAAAAATTTGGCGGACAGTTTTTTAAAACCAAAATTAAATTATAAAACAGTTTCGAAAAAATAAATAAACATATGGGGAATTTATTTTTAAAAAATCAAAGTTTTTTCGTTAAAATAAATACAATTTGTCTAGCAACCAATTTAAAAAATAATCATATATTATTTTTTTAATGATATAAAAAATACTGAAATGATAGAAACCGGGAAAACTTGTAAAGGATGAGCCTAATATTTTTAGTACAGTGAGTTCGGAAAGTTGTGGTGCACTGGAATTACGGATGTGTAATGACGAAACTTTCTTAATTATTACTTTATATTTTTATTTCCTTATTTTATAGAAACGGATATTACATTGAATGAAATAGTTTATAAAAGGTGTTGAAAATGACCTCCCCAACATCAATAGAACACTGCACACGTTTCAATCTGTTTTCAAATAATTTAACCGGCTGATGTACTGGAATTACTAGTACGTAATTACTGGTACGTATACCGTTATTGCGATTTTAGTTCGTCAATCTCGCGTGGTCTGTTACGATACACTGCTTGTTTCGCAACCCCCCCCCCCCCTAGAAAGTAATCTGGGGTAGCAGATGAGGCGATCGTGTAAAATTCTCAAAATGATTCACCAAAGACATTTTGTAAAGAGGTAATTGACCTGTTAACTGTGGCGCCATCTTATTGGAATCAACCGCGATTGATTTCCACTTCTACTAACTGACTAATGAAGTCTGGTAAAACTGCGCATTAACGATCACTATTAACTGCATTTTCAAAAACGATTGGACCCACAATGCGCGTTCTACTAATACAATTTTCACTTCGTGTAAAAATTGTTCCAGTAATTCACGGGGGTTTTGTCGACCGCAGTCGTGTATTTTGTGAATTAATATACACCCTCCTAGATGAAACCTAGATGTCGAGGATTCCAAAGAAATTTTGGTTAATAGAACGTTTAAACCATTAAAAATAATTTAGTTTTTTGACATGATCTATAGATTTAAGTTCTTGAACACGCATTACTTTGTAGGGGAAAAGTTTTACTTCTTTTCTTACGTGCGGTAGCAAATCCGATATCTTAATGCTGTGCTAACTCACCCATTGACTTTGATGGATTTCCGGCCATAGCATCCAAAACATCCAGCAGTTTCTGTTCGTTAAATTTAGATGGTCTTCCACTTCGATCAGCGTCTTCAACGGAGCCTGTTGCCCTAAATCTTTCGATAAGAATTCGAACTGCATTGCGGTGAGGAACAGGAGTATTTGGAAACTTTTGCTTCACTAAATCAATATACTTGTTATCTTCACAAAATATGTGTTCAAAGAAAAACGCGTTTCTCGAACGAAACAATATGAAACACGTTCAATTACAACTTAACATCTGACGTTTTGGTTTTATTACTGAGCAACCCCTAACAAACCCACAGGGCAACCAACCTAACTCCGAAAGAACAGAATGCACCACATAATTCTAAACAATACTGCACATCGACTTTCCGAAGCACTGAATAAATGAAAGTATCAAAACCCTCCTTGAACAATAAACAAGACATGTTAGCATAGCAGAATGAGCAATGAGCGATGTTATGATTGTAACACTAATGGTAGAAGAAATTCGGGTCGGCCTTGGAAATGCTGTAGAAATCTGCTGGAAAATATACATAATTGGGTGTTTGAACGCCAGTCTATGTGTCATGTAACATAAATAAGTCCAATACATTAATGAATAATAATATTATAATGATATATCTTGTAGCCAAATTTTTTCTACACTTGCTCTTTTAAATAACCATATTGAATTTTTATTTTGACTGATTTTTAATTTTGTTTATAAAGGCCTTACTTACTTTTTTATGTATCCATTTTACCCTGATATTAATCGAAGAATATAAATAATTATTATTTTTTAAATTACTCAAAAAAAGAAAACATCGATTTTAAATTAAGAATCGATACCACTACTATATTTATATTTATAAATATCTATATATTTATAAAGTTTTATCCAAATTATTTCTTCATTTAGATGATGTCATTTTTAAATAGTTAACCATGCACTAATTTTTTAATTTTTATGGCAAACTTTGTTTTTAATTAAAACTTTTTGAAAGCGTTTTTGAAAAGATTTCTTTATTTATATGTTAATAATTATAACCATGACGTGGATGCGATATTAAATCTTAGAATATGACTAGAACGTCGTTACGGTACTTAGTAAACAAGTCTAAGTTGAGTACAGTAACTCACAAAAACATAGCCAAGTAACAACAACCAACAGTCCGATGCCGCGTATACACTTCTATACGGTATTCAAAGATTTTACTGTATATGGACATACATTGTGATGACGAATATATACGAACAGAGATGCCACAACATTCTGATCCTATTATTTGTATACCTTTGTTCTGTTAGACGGTTCATACACATAAGTTACAATTTTTTTGTTACGGCAGATCAGTTGATTTGATGTCGGAAATTCGTGAATTGCATATTATTATTGTTATCAACCCCTAGTAATACAGTTTAACGTACCGTTTCCAAAGATTATTTAGTAAAGTTGGTCTTTAGAATACATTCAATGAAAATATTGATTCACTAGTTCTTAGAATATAATCATTTTAATCACGTTTATAAATAGAAACGATTGAATATATATATATATATATATATATATAACACCATTAGTGGTTATTTACTGCGATTAGCCGGCTAATTTAACTTAATTAACCGTATTATATTATTAAAATAAGACGTATTTGGTAATGCTAGTTACAAAACAATTCCGTACGTCTTAATAAAATTGTCTGTAGAATTTGTAGCGAGTTCAACCTTGACAGTTTTTAATGCAATTAGGTATTCCGAGAAATTGATATGTAAAATAATTCTTAGTTAACAATAAAATGACATAATATGTTAAGTTTTAATATAATTACTTGGGGTATAATTTTATATTTATTAAATTAATTTATTTTGTTAATTTTGTTTAAAAAACACATAAATTGATTAATAAAATAAATTTAATATTACTGAAATAAATAACCTTTAAAAGTTTTATATATATATATATATATATATATATATATACACGCATGTCTTATTTGTTGACTACCTTGTGGAAAAAACTTCATTGCTTTATAATTATTTTTTTTTATAATAAAAAGAAAATAAAATTAATAAAAAAAATGATCGTATTCGTTCCATTAAAAAAAAGTATTTAAACTGGTTTTATAATTAAATATAAAAAAAATAGACCATTAGAGCCAGTAGTTGTATTTTCAATATTTAAATCTCTGACAAAAGAGAGTTGTTATATAATTAAGATTTAATTTCAATTTTTTTAAATTTATTTTAAAACGTTTAAGCTGAGTACTTTAAAACACTCCCTTAAATACTTAGCGTTGTACATATTTTTAATATTAGAATTTTAAATTCTTAAGTACTTAGATCAGTTCAGCGAATTCTCTGTATAAATTATTTAACAAGAATTTTTTTATAAAAATAAACTTAAGTAACGCTGAGTTATGAATAAGGTATTTTTATTATTTACATTCTCTATTAGATTGTAAAATGGCACAATAACGATAATAATAGTAATAATCTGATTACGTACATTTGTCAGCAATTTAATTATAGGCTAACTCATAATCATTTTTCTAAGTACAATTCATGTATTGTATTGTCATTTTCTTTTGTATTATTTTATTATTATATATTTATAACAATAGCATTATCTCTAAATTCATCTTCATTTTATTATAATGAATAAATATTTTTCTTTTATTTAAATAAAATAATCTCTTCATAATTAATGTAAACGTTAGATTTTTTCGGGTTAGATAAGATACTAATTGTACGTAAGCAAAAGTACGGCATTAAAAAAACAACACACAAAATTCTACTTTTATTTAACTGACCAATGTCTGGTGTGATGCTAATTTCAATATAACGCCTAGGCAGTATTAGTGAAGCGTACCGAGACAAGTTTTAGGATGATCGGCCGGTTCCTTTCTCTTCAGAGTCCTTCATCTCAGATAATGATTGATTAATTAATCAGATTATATTTTACAATACAAAATTAAGTAGTATAGTCATATACTACTTAATTTTTATCATCTCATCATAAATATTTTTATCATAACATTTTTATCATCTCATAAATATAAATTAAAAATCTACTAATAACACTGATAGACTAAAAAAAATTTTTAATGTTTCTCTAAACGTGATACCATTTCTTGAATTGCTTTTTTGCGTACATTATAGATCGGTAAATACAATTTTTCTATCATCCTTAGTTTTAAATAAATTACGCTTAAAAAAAAATTAAGGGAAAATATAGTTAAAATCTGTAAAATTTATAATTTTGCACGGTCATACCTGTGTTAGAATGATTTCGCTGATGCTTTTCTTTTATAAATAGCTTCAGGCACATCCCGAATTAATGTCCAACAGTAATCGACTATCATTTTAGTATTCCATTTCCCTTTACAACGGCTTTCCATCACTGAAATATCTTGGTGGAAACGTTCACCGTGTTCGTCACTTACGTCTTCGAGGTTGTCCGGTAAAAAATCTAGATGTGAGTGGAGGAAATGTATTTTCAAAGATATATTACATCCCATAGCTCTGTTTGAAGTAAGAAGTTGATTAACAATGTCGTGGTAATTGTCGGATTTTTGTTTGCCGAGAAAACTTTGCAAACGTTTTTAAATGAAGCCCAAGCTGCACTTTCTACATTATTTAACATTGAGTTAAATACATTATCTTTGACCAACTCTCTTATTTGAGGACCAATAAATATTTCTTCTTTAATTTTTCCTTCACTTACATTCGGAAATTTCTGCCTGATGTACAAAAATCCGGGACTATCCTTCTTCATTGTTTTTACAAAATTTTTCATTAGTCCTAGCTTGATATGGAGAAAGGGTAAAAACATTCTTTTGGGATCAACTAAGGACTCATGAATAATATTTTTCCCATTTGGAGTTAAGTTGTCTCGTTTCTTCCACTCTTTGGTAACATAAGTTTATCCCAAGCTCGGTTGTTTCATTCGCAAAGAAAACACATGTACTTAGTATAGACTAAGTGCATAGCTAAGTAAAATAGCTATAACTTTCTATTCACCACATATGTTGCAACTATGTTTTTTATAATTTATTTTTTCAAGAACTTCTTTCTTCTCATCGCATGTCTCTTTCAAATTAATTCATAAGCGATTGGTATCGAAGGATATTTATTACCGATGTATGGTAGAACCACTTTTAAACCCTACTTGGACGCATCTATGAAAAGGCACCAGTCCTCAGGTTTATAAACTTGTCGTAAGTGCAACATAAGCTCATCAATATTTGTGTAATATACCAAATTATTTTCATCAATAAAGAACTGAGAAAGTTCTTTTTGTTGGCTTCGAAAGCCCGAAATTTTTTCAGTTCTGCTGACAGTTCTGCTTGATTTTTTGATAAATTTAAATCCCTAATCAAGTCATTTAATTCATCTTGTTATATAAGTTGTTGTTTATTGAAAGATAATTCAAATTCAAAATCATTGTTTTCTTCTTCGGTACTGCCTGATTCTTCACCGCTGCTTTCGAAACACATTCACCGGTAGCTCAGGAACTGGAATAATTTCACTATGAGGTTCAGGTCTGGTTGCAAATCGCAACCAAACATCAAATTGATTTTTGGTGTGTATACTTTTCATGTGAATATCTAAAGCTCACTTTCTAGATTTTTTAATTTCTATCTTGAAAGTTGAAAAATTTTGAACAATGATTGCAAATTCTCCCCAATTTCGACTGTAATACTCGAATTTTTTTTGTAATTATTTTTTAGTAGTGAATTTTTATTGCTTAACGATGTACATCATTATATATTTTTATTATTCAAGTATTTTCGGCAGTAATTTAAGTTTCAGAAGTTATTGTTAAATTTATTTTTACAAATAAGATTAAAAGTTTGAAATTTAAACAAGAATTTTAAAAAATTATCAAAATGTGTTTTGTTTTTTTTATAAAACGATCTCCATGGCGGAGTGTAGCGTCTCGGTTTTTCATCCGAATGTCCCGGGGTTCGAATTCCGGTTAGGCATGGCATTTTTTATACCTTCAAAATTCTATTTCAGTATTCCCATGTACAAGCTTTTCAAAGCTTCTATGGTGAATTAGTTAAAGCTTATAAAAATTTACCATAGAAGGAAATTTAAAAAAAAAATTGTAATTTTTTTCAATTCTTAATTTTTTAATACATTTTAAAGCTGTTTTAAGGTAGTTTTAAATTTTTTTTATCCTTTGTAAGAAATATAATTTATTTATAGATTCAATAGGTTATAGAATATTAAAAAAAGTCTAGAGTAATGTTGAATAGTCAATTTTTATTTTTGTTAATTTTAACAACCTACTTGTTTTTTACTTTATTCTTCTTCTTTTAATTAATATTTCATGATATATTTGACTATTCATATTTAGAAAAAATGGATTTCTTTTACATAATGTTTTTTAATCTTATATTTTCTGTTATTTATTAATTTACAAAACTATTCGACCATATCTACCAAAATTATTATTCCAGCTTTTGCACTGTTTTAAAGGTAATCTATAGACTTATTAATGTATAGACTAATCTATGTAGATAAGACTAATTAACATAGATTACAGCAGTGGTTCCCAAACTTTTTCAAGTGGCGGCCCCCTTTCCGAGTCGCGGCGGTCTTTTTCAATAAAACTTTTTCCATGGCGCCCTACCTTAAGTAAAAGTATGACTACTCGTAATTAAGAGATAAAAACAAATAAAACTTGTGCATCTTCATTATTTTTTTAACTTTATTAACATTAAATTAATAATTATAAATGTCGTGGTTCAGTTAATTATGAAACTTTTATAATATTTCGCGGCGCCCCTGTGAAGAGACCGCGGCGCACAGTTTGGGAATCGCTGGATTAGACTAATTAATCTTTAGAATAAGCAATTTATAGACTAATAACTTTATTTGGTAGTGTTTTACCAATATATTACCAAATAATGACTGTAGACCAACAAATAGGGAAGGAAATAATTTTTTTTTAAATTCACCATTTATTTATAAAGATATACGATTTAACAATCAATTATTATACGTATAGTAAGTAGGTGTTTGATTAGTAGATTAAATTTAAATAAAATTAATCCGTAATATGTTGTTATTAATTCTAATGGTGATGCAAATTAATGTAGTCTATTTCTTATTAAAGTAATTGGCAGGAATTTGTTGATCTACATGAATTCACTTAAATACAGCTAATAAATATAAATGTAAAATTACATAAGCTACTTTATCTTCTTAAAACCACTTTTAAATATGGTTATATGTGATACTACCACCAACCTAAAATATGTAATATATATATATATATATATATATATATATCTTAAGCCAACACATTCAATGATAAACCTTAAAAATAAAAGTCATAAGTCATACAAGTTATAAAGGATTACTAAAAAGGGAAGATTTATTTTATTATAGAGAAAAGAGTATGCATTAGGAGGAAGAGGGGAAGAAGAGAGAAAGAGAGTTCAATCAATTGTGGTATCGTGGTGTTAGGAGGCGAGCAATAGAAGTTTCCTATTACTCAATCCAGTTGGTTCCTGTTTCCTGTTGAAATAAAAAGTTCTCTCCCCAAACAGTATATATAACGTCCGTCAAAATACTGCGACGTAATATTTGGTACATTTTTATCTCAACAATTTTTTTTCATTTTAATGCTGATAAAAGAAATTAGTTGAAGTTTTTGCTTATGTTTACCAATAACAAATTTTAATAATTACTTTGTATAAATATGAATTAACATAATAACAAAATATTCGTAATATATATATATATGTTTTTGAATTAGTGCTATGAGGTTCATTGTCGCTCCCAAAAGTATACGTTCCTCTCTAATAACTGTCTCCCCTGTGCGAAAAATAACAATATTTCACCGCAATTTCACGTAAATTTATTTGATATGTTCGTATTTTTCCAAGAAATTTTTTTTTATTTTTCAACATATTTTTCTTTAATGGCTATACATTTGGTCTAACGAGGCTCGAGTTTGTCGATGAAGTATGATTTAAATAATTCTTCAAAATAAACAAATGTTTTGACCATAACCTCACCATTTCTAGTAAATCTCTTTCCAGCAAGCCACATCTTCGTATTTGAAAATAGATAATAGTCCGAATGTGCTACGTATATCGAATAAGAAGAATGCGGAAGAATTTTGTAGCGTAATTTTAACAATATTGCCGTTGCGATTGCAGAAGAGTGAGCTGATGAATTGTCACGATGAAGAAAAGTTTTTTTTTTCAAATATGACCGTTATTTCTTTACATACTTATACGATCCAGTAAAGAAATATGTTAGGTTATAGTTTTACCCTACTCTAGAACGTCAAAGAAAATTATGTAACAAGCATCTCAAAATGCTCGTCCTTAAGAAAACAGGAAAGATAATCATGACCTTTCCTGTTGATTCAAGAAAGGTCATGATTTCCTTTCGGAAATCATAAAAACTGTTCCTTCCGAACAGTTTTTTCGCCTTCTTTGGATGAGTTAACATACTGTTTTGGCTATTTCTTAGTTTCATACTTTAAAAGTGTATCCAGATTACCACACTTGTCAAGTTTACACACTTTCAATCTTCTACTTCTGTCACCAAAGAATGGATTTTTCCCCATATTCTCTGCAGTTGTAATCTCAATAGGCCGTTCGGAACGTTCAGAGTCGTTTGTGCTCATATGATCGATCCGAAAATAACCAAATCACGTATAAACTGCTGATCGATAGAGTTGACTCACAATATTTATCGGGCTTGGCTTTAGTTTCTTCTGGGGTTTTCCCCTTTCAAAAAGTAGTATTTGATCTCTACATGAAAATCTCTTTCCTTTTTTTTTAAATGGACAAAATTCACAATACAGAAAAAATATTGTGATTCAGGTGATAGTCACAACAGAATTATGAATGAATCTGACTGATGCTTTGTATATGCTCCGAGCTAAGATGCGGGAAACTATGATAACCGGAAAAAAAAGTACGAGTGACCTTTTGACTTTGCACGGACTTCAGATACCTTTCTTATATTTAATAAAAGTGCATACTATCCAATTATATAGGTTGGTAGTTTTTTAATAACTTTTAATATATATTTGTGAGCTAAATAAAACAATTGAAGGTTTTAAAATGATGATTAATTGATACTGCCCCGTAATCTTATAACAATTCTTGGTTAATTCCTGGCCGGTCAGCGTGGCGCGAGTGGTAGTGTCTTGGTCTTTCATTCGAAGGTCCCGGGTTCGAATCCTGGTCACGCATGGCATTTTCACGCGCTACAAAATTGTCAATTCATCTCATTCTCTGAAGCAGTACCTAACGGTGGTCCCAGAGACTAAAATGAAATTGTGTGTGGTTAACTCCTGGAATAGTTCTTTAAATTTTCACTTTAAGTATTTTTACTTATATTAAATATTAGTTTTTATGATACTCTTTTATTGCAATCCAGTATAATTGCGTTGCCGCAACACCATTTATTATATACATTATTTAAAAGTAGGGGAAAAAAAAAATATATATATATATAAAACCTTTTTTTTTTGTTGTGGGTTTCACGTTGTTTTAATAAATTATTATTATTATTATTATTATCAATATTATTATCATTGTTGAGTTCCTTCACCCTACAATAATTTTTAAGACCGTGCGTTAATTAAACCCAACGATCAAATTTACACCGGCAATACATCATAATTTTATCTGGATTCAAACTGGAGATTTTCAACATCAAAAATAATTGTGTTGAAAAGTTTTAGATAATTTTTTTTCTTTTAAATTCTACCTCATCAATTGAAATACAACAGATTGGAATACAATTAATTATTTTATGCCTCGAGATAAAAAAAATTCAATTATAACGTTAACATTACACTTCTTTATGTATATGATAATTGTAAATTAAATAACAAGTAGCACTTCAATCGCTTCTGGATTAGAAAATTTAATATAAACCAAGTATAAATAAAGTCGTACACACTCTCATAACATGATCTTATTACAATTGTTAAAATAAGCAAATAACAACTGTACAATTGTCTGGTGTAGTCAGTATTATTATTGTTGTTAGTGCATAAAACGCAAATATTTTATTATATATATATATATTTTATTACTTTCTTTATTATCTTTATCACTGTATTATAATGTAGTTCTATTACAAACATAAAATGTTAAATCCAATGTTTTTTAACACTATTTATATTCACCTGACTTTTTAAATATATACATACATACATATATGCCTGCCATTATATTACATTTATTATCTGATGTAACTCGTTCCAGTGGCTCGCTCTAGTTTCGTGAGAACGAAATAATTGCCTATTCTCATCGCATAGCATTTATTATTAAAATGAAAAAAAAATCTGTTGTACGATTAACATATCAGTGATTATTGTAAATAGGTCTAAATATTTTATAAATAAAAAAAAAAGAAAGAAAAGAAATGTATAACTAAACTTTATTCATTTAGAGCCGATAGCCGACATACATATTTAATAGACGTTTCTTTTATATCAAGACCTACAAACATGATTATTTCTCAGGAATAGCTAAATAAAAAATTATTTATTTCAGAGACGAGCTAGCAATATAAATGAAAATGTGGAATTATTATCAGCGTGTTGCTCACTAGATCACCCTTGGATCGTCCTTTAAACAAAAAAGTCCTTAAAAGTTAAGGGTCAATTAAATCACCGGATTCGTTAAAAATTATCCAATACGTCCTGATTTATTTAAATATTAATGTAATTTTATTATGCAGTATTTTTATTTCCTTGTATGAAGTATTCGTGTTTTTAGTCCTTGTACGAAGTATATAAAGAGATTCATACATCTGGGATGGGAACTTCTGTAGATCATTCTTTTAAAATTAATGTCAGATAAAAAGGGATCTAAAATCTTTACTAGGATTAGATTACATCTGAAGGAACTTTTATTTCAACTTTAGGAATAAACTAAAGCTCATGACATATCTGAATAGATGGAGTGTACTTATATCTCGTGGAGGAATGTATTAGATTAGATTGGATATTGATTAGATTATTGTATAAAAATTAGAAAGTTTTTAGGTTTCCGGTGAGAAATTACAGAAGTGTATTGAATAGTGTTTTTTATTGATCTTGTAACGAATGGTGAATTGTAAGAAGACCAAGGAAGGACGTTGGAATTATTATAATGTTTGGAATGAATAATAACACAACAGAAGAGTTATTAATCATTTTTTATTAATTTACTATTACTATTTATTATTAATAATTTTTATTACATTTACTGGAGGAAATAAAAACAGGTAAAAAATTATCAGCGTGCATTACTGTGCGCAAGCGTACTGCCGAGTTAATTGTCTGCAATAACTCGATTGTTTGTCAACGGATTTTTACAATTGAGGTGTCATTTTGATCAAAATAAAATACTTAATAAATTTTGTAAAAGTAAAAATTTTATCAAAGAAATAATTACAACGATATTGAAGATTATACAATTAAGATGGCCGCCATTTTAACAATTTTGAAGGTGACATTTTCAGAAATTTTTTTGTAGAATAATACAACAGTCTTAGATCTCCCAAATTTAAATAAAGTAGGTTTTTACCCGTTCCTGAAAAATATTTTTTTTTGTTGAAAATCACAAAATGGCGTACGAAAGAAAAATAAAGCAAAACAGGACTAATGTCGATATGAAATTATTTGCTCAATTTGGTGTTCTGAATCAGTTCCTGAAAGTTCGGCGAATACATCACAGAACACTCTGTATGTGTATATACTGTATATGGCGAATACATCACGAAACACTTTGTGTATATATATTATACACACATGTATTTTTTCACACACATTTTTATTATTTTTTTTACACACATGTATTTTTTCTTTTACTTGGTAGAATGATTGTTTCTATTTTATTTTCTCTCTTCAACCGTTGTTTTACACATTAATTACAATAAAACATTTACTTATGTGTAATATGTATGTGGTACACGTTTTACAGGTACATCAAGGACAAAATATTTTTAAAGAAATTTGGTTGTACGATGAACTTTAAAAGAACAAAATCTACGAACCATTTACTTATATAACATTGACATACACAAAGGATTTATAAATGAAATGTTACAATCATTTTTAAGGTCAGCATTAATATTTATTATAGGGTTGGGAATATTTCAACCCCTTTTAAAATACAATGGATGTAAAATTTCACGGTTTATACTTTTTAATTTTTTTCTAGCTTTATTGTTTTCCCTTCATTATTGTAACAGATCGTTGAACTCTTGTCACAATAAGAATAAAAAAAAGATGGGATATAAGAAAACAAAAAGTTTTATCAGACCAGAGACATTATCTTCTTTTAAATATGTTCTATTTTATTTATTCTATCACCGTTACGTGTTTTTAACTATTATTAAAGAGAGAGTTAAAACTTGTTTAAAAAACATGAAATGAAATATAAAACTTTAATATAGTATTTCATGAAACCAGTTTTCATGATACTGTAATGCAATTTTAAGTTAAATAATTTTTAAATAGAGATCTTTAAAAACAAAACGTTACACTACATATATTTTTTTTAACATTCACTGGAATTTTATAACCTATCATAAAAGAGTTGTAAAACTATCATAACTTTGCCTGCACTGTAATTCGTGTTTTTACTGAAATAGTGTAACATAAAAATAATGCTACAGTAAACTTTCAACCTAATAAATTAAATGCTATTCTAACAAAAATGAACACAAATAACAAGTAAATGGATGTAGAATTAATTTAATTTTATAAGAAGTCTTTAAATAAAATTTAATATATAAATTTGGTAAATATTATTGAACTCTAAATTAAAAGAAATTATGAAAAAACAGTTTACAATAGTCGTATTATACCTTTCTTGATGAATTTAAAAGTTAATAATTAATTCTCTTCATAGTAACGTGTAAAAAATCAAGGGTGGTCCTGTTTTAATCCGATTCGTATCTGTAAATTCCATATATTCTTTTAATTTTAATATTTTTCTTGATGATACTACACAAAAATTAAAGAAAAGTAATGTAATTTGTTTCAAATTTATGCAATTAGAAAAACGCTAAAATATAATAAAAATATATTGTGTTAATTGTGAAATAATTGGTTATTCTTATTTTACTCGTTAAATTTGAAGATTTTTCTGTTATCTTCTAATCTTAATGTAATATGAAAAAAAGGCTTGCTATTTCAAAGAATTTTTTTTTTAATTCAGAATAATAGTTCTGATAAGCTAATTAAGAAAATAAAGTATAAGTATATTAATGATATAAAACAATCACTACTACGTCATAAATAAAATTTTATTTATAAATAAAAATGTAGGTAATGATGAAATTATCGGCGTATCCTATTACTTTCTTTTTCTGTTTAGCTTCCGGAACCACGTCAGGTATTACTTCAGAGGATGATATGTATGAATATGTAAAAATTAAGTGTAGTCTTGTATAGTCGCACAGGTCAACCATTCCTGAGATGTGTGGTAAATTGAAACCCAACCACCAAAGAACACCGGTATTCACGATTTAGTATTCAAATCCGCATAAACGTAACTGCCTTTACTAGGATTTTCATTAGATCTACATTTAAAATTTTCTAATTCCTCAGTTAGAGAATAATGACCAAGATGGACGCCATTACTATCAGCAAGACGAGATACCACATCACTACCGCCTAGAAGTCCGAGATTTTTTTGATACTCAATTCCCAGGTCGGTGCATCGGTCGTAAAGATCCAATCAGGAAGCAAGGTGCATGATCACCTTGCTTCCCAGATTTGACACCGCTAGATTTCTCTTTTGTGTGTTTTTACTAAAGATCGAGTTTATATATTGCCTTTGCTTGCTGATCTTATTGTGCTAAGATTTCAAATTAACGCCGTAGCTGCAGAAGTAACGTCCGATTTGCTGGCTAAAGTTTGGAATGAAATTGACTTTAGGTGAGATGGATGTCGCATTACAAACGTAACCTAAATGAATGATGTGTTTTTTTATGAAATGAGACCTCAGCCGAATCTGTAAGTTATCTCAATAAATTTTCACGTGCTTTTGAAGTTGTGAAATTCTTTTTGAATCGCCTGGTATAACATGATTATTATTGATCAGCTATGATAATGTACTCTGAATATTCCTTTAATAAAATTTTATACGAGTAAAATTATTAGACAAAAACCTTTACACGAATCTATCTCTAATTTACTTTATTTTTTAAATACCTTATCCCATGATGTCGATATAAGTAATCGAAAACGCTGGAGCATTTTTTTTTATTATATTTTATATTGAAATAAAACTTGCTTTATATTGATTAATTTTTAAAAATTTAGTATAATATTACATTAGAATTTATTTGAATAAAACATATATACTTCGTAATTAATAAAATTATTAACAATTGAAATTTTTATTTAAAATCGGTAAATTTTACATTTAAAAAAAAAATTTAATTTAATAATTTAACATTTAAATACTTAATTAAAACAAATAATATTTATTATATATTATTTATATTGAAATAATTATGTTGGCCCAGAATTGAAAGGAATAGACAAGTATACCAAACTAGTCAGATGACGGTATATTTATAAAATAAATATTAATAATATACTATTCTATTATTTTTGTTTAATTATTTTTTTAAAAAAAGCAAATATATACGTACATATTGGTCCATTTATGTTTTAAAAACACATTTATATAAACATGGTTGCTCTCGTTTTTTGTTATTAGTATTATTCTTTTTATTAATTTCTTGGAATATACTTATATCATTAACCATATGTTATCTATATGACCTTTTAGTTAAACAATTTACTTAAAAAAATTATCAAAATAAATATTTAACCTGAATATTTTAGATAATAAACAGTAATAATATTATCACTGTTAGTAGATGTTTTTTAAAAAAATAAATAAATAAAATAGGTCGTTCAACTTAAAAAAATACAGTTTGTATCAACTAGTTAAAAGTTGATGTAACTCATTATTACACGAATTATTTTAATCTTCTTTATTTATTTTAATGTGTACCAGATTAATATAAAACTGTTTATTAAAAATAAATCAATTATAAATAATTACACATTTCATTTTATAATATATTCTTAGAAGTGGCATGTTGAAAAGACAATCAACACAAAAAAATAAATTTGATAACTGGTTTAATAGGATAATAAAAATATATATGTTGTTAGGTATTTAGAGATCCATTATGTTTTTGAAAATGGTAGGGTTTTGAAACTGCTGCTGTAACGGTCAGTTCATTAAAAAAAAATGTTAATAATCTAGCTTTGATGTTAAAAAAATAATTATTTGAATACGAGTCAAAAAGTAACCCTACCAGTTATGAATTTGAAAATAATAAAAATAATAATTATTATTATTATTAATTTTATCATTATACTTAATAAGGAAAAAGTGCAAATAAAAAATGTAGAATTGATTTTTGTATAGAAACTTTTTATAAAAAGTGTCGTATCTCTATTGACAATACTTTGAGCCGTTTAAGCAAATCATATATATATTATCAGAATTACAATATAATTTTTAATTTTTCTTATTTACAACAGAAGTCAAAGCTTTGAAATACAATCACTTTGAAATAGTCGAGAACAGGTCAATATCGATGTGACGCTGTCATTTAATTCTAAGCTTCTGAATTCATCAGATTTTATTTTTCAATAGCACTTCATTAACCATATATATTATCAAACCCGCTGATTTCTAGGTGCGATCAACGATTAATTTTTTTAAATCTATAAAAAAAGAAAACATTTTCTCAGATGAAATTCATCGACGGTTAGGCGAAGTGTATGGAGACGATGTGATAAACAAGACAAAACATACGAAAATAGTGTCAACAAAGGGAGAACAGACATGCAAAATAAAGCTTGATATGGACGCTCATCTATAAGTGATATTCATTTATAAGTTCTCGTTGAGGAACAACAGTTCCAAATTTTTCAGGATCACTATGCTCGTTCATTTTCCTCTAGTTCTGTTTGAGGTAGTGAAAGTTTTGAAAATTTATGTGTCCTTGCTCTACGATAATTTGCGTCGCGTTGTGGTAGAGTAGACCACGGGGCATACCCACTGGGTTGGTCTAGTGGTGAACGCGTCTTCCCAAATCAGCTGATTTGGAAGTCGAGAGTTCCAGCGTTCAAGTCCTAGTAAAGGCAGTTACTTTTATACGAATTTGAAAACTAGATAGTTGATACCGGTGTTCTTTGATGGTTGAGTTTCAATTAATAATCACACATCTCAGGAATGGTCGAACTGAGATTGTACAAGACTAGACTTCATTTACACTCATACATATAATCCTCATTCATCCTCTGAAGTAATACCTGAATGGTAATTCTCGGAGGTTAAACAGGAAAAGAAAAGGTCAAATGATCAGAAACTGATTGGTAAAACTCTCTTAATAACCAATATTAAAAAATTCTATCTTTAAATGTTTCATATCACGACATTAATTGAGTATACATTATATTTTTTTTTTATATAGTTCTTTTCTTTTCGGATATTCAGTTTTCCCATCATTTTTAATTCTTATGTAGAATTTCTTTTTAATTCTTGATTTTTAATGAAATTAATTTATATCTAATTATCACTTTTAAGAAATTGCTTTATAACATTAGCGTTATTTAATGTAATCACCGAATTATATTTTTATAGTTTTAGAATTTATAAGTCAAAAATACATAATTAATACTTTAAATTTAATAATGTTTTTAAATAAATCAATTTTAAATTATTTATTTATATTTATAATTCTATTATTTATGGATTTTTTATGAGTATCTTTAAATTACAGATAAACTGCCGCTAATTGATTTTATAAACGTGAATTTAATTAAGGATTTTATTTTTACCTTATTAATGTTTAATGAGTAGATTTAACCACACCCATTTCTATAATAAATTATCTCTTTCATAGTGTAATAAATAAATATATATATATATATATATATTAATGTTCTCTGGTAAAGCTTCTGAATGCATAATGACTTTTGTATGTGTTAGGTTTATTTAATTTTCAATAAAATCCAAATTCACGCTTATTGACGCTTATACTCACGCTTATACTTGTAAATAAAATATTATTCCAGAGTATCCTAATCGAATACTAAGGTCAATCAATCTACTTATTCTACTACTGCAGAATATCCTGAAGCTGTTTCTAAGTGGGCTATATTTTCTTTAACACAAAACTGCACTTAAAATGCCAGCTAATTGCCTTGTTATTTTTAAAGAGTATCATTGTTAAATCCATTTCGTTTGTTTGTTCTGTATTTTAATTGTAATTTATTGAAATTGTGATAAATATTCATTTGCTGTACATAAAATATTTATACATGTTTGTTAAAAGCTCTGTTTACTTGAATGTTTTCTACATCTAAATTTATTGTATTGTACCTACTTTAGAGCAAACAGCACTGATAACCTATTGTATTTTTAAACATGAATGAACCGTAATAATGCATTAGACGGTCGTAATAATGTATTATATGACGTTAAAGAATGTATGCTACAACCTAATATTAATTGACACGTAAGATTTTACATCAGTAAAATGTAAGTATTTGTGACGGAAAACATTTTATTTTAAGCTGCGCCTGTTTCAGACCGATGAACATCGTATCCAGAATGTTTCGTAGTTCGAATCTGAAATCTAGTTTCATTCTAGATTCTAATACTGTGTTCAGCACATTAGTTGATAGTTGATTCTAAAACTTAAAAGAAGATGAGGGTTATAGAATGACATCATGACCAGCTGAAACTCATTGTAAAACGATAATTTTGTTTCCATATGTGGAACTAATATACTTCTTAGTTTCCTCTTTGTTCAACGCTAATATATTTGTAATGTTTCAGTGTAAACTATATGTAGAGGTTTACATATGCTAGTACAGCCGAGAAAATTATTAACATGCGGTTAGGTTTAGGCAATCAAATAAAGAGGGCCACGCCAGTTTGATTCTAGTAAAAATGCCTTGCAAGTCGACTCGGCTATTGCTGGTATATATCTGTGCTAGTATATATCCCCACTTCTGAATTATTGATAATGGTTACCAACCACGCCCAGCATATCAGAATAGTTAGTTGTTACTTGCATGTCGATTACTTGTTTATCATTGCTTTTCATTTGCTGAACGTTTTACGGTTGTAGTCGATTGTTTAAAATGAGTAAATATAATGAAACGATGACATTAGAGTTTAACAGAATATGTATTAAAGAAAAATCTTATCGGGAAATTAAACGTATAGATTACTGGAATAAGCATGTGGAAGAAAGTGCTCATGAAAGGTTATCGGAAGGACTTTTTTTGCCAGAGTTTAGTGTAAAATAAATAATAACACTGATTGATCCATTTCCGCTCCCCTGAAAATAATGACTACGCAACATACTTTCTAACGTCGGTCATGCAGGAAGGTTCATGGTGGTCTGCACCAGACGAAGTGCATTCGATTAGAAACAATACCTATCCGAGAGAGGTGATAGATCTGATTGGCTGAGATTGATCTGAGCGATTCAGGAGGCCGAAAATAAAACAGTACTCAATAGGGCTGTGTGGAAGCTGAGAAGGTTATTGAAGACTATCAGAGACGAGACGTTCAAGGATTATATTGGAAATTTTTCTAACCTTAATAGGGATGGTTGGACCTTATGGATGGCCACGAAAGGACTACGACGATCCACAAAGACACTATCTGCACTTCAGGGAGGTACTGGATCATGGGAGAGGAATGACAAAGAGAAAGCCGATTATTTGTTTCACACTTAGGCGAAACTTTTCAACCACTTATGAAGAGTGCCGTAGTGGTGAGGATATTAAAGACTTCTTATAGAGCCCAATGTCAGCCAGCTTTCCGATTAGATCGATCTCGACAAGGACGTTATTGAAGTTAATCAACCGTTTGATTTAGTGACGCCTAAAATGCTTATTATGCTACCCCTTAAAGGCATCATGTACATTAAGGATCTCTTTAACGCTGTCCTGCATATGCCTTTACTTCACAGCGGAATGGAAGGTATCTCAGATGGTAATAATCTTGAAACCAGGAAAGTCTGCTCACGAAGTTTCTTCGTACAGACCAATTAACTTCTTATCTAATCGTCATATCTAAATTATTTGAAAAGCTTTTAATTATTAAGTGAAATATTCTTTTACTAATCAACTTTAAGAACATTGCTTAGTGATAACCTTTGTTACGGACTGACTTATTATGGGAGTTCCTTAAGAACCCTAGGTGCTTATTATCAAATGATTTACTTATCGTTCCACTTATGTAAATTAATAGACGTTTGTAAATATATTACTTGTGGAACAAAAAAATTACATATCTAAAAAAAAGTTCATTTATTTAAACTACATGATATTTATTTAAGTTAGACTGTTTTATTTAAAAAAATAAATAAATAAAAAACAGAAAAATACGATTTCTAAAACATTTCCAAGTAACATTTTAGTTTTGTTTCATTATTAAGTTTTATGTCCGTGAAAGCTGTAGGTGGAAATAAATAGACTTTCTTACATACATCGACTGTTAAACATATAACTTTACTTGTCAAGTGCCAGTCTGATAATAATACATATTTATATATACAAAACTAAAGAAATAATGTGTAATGATCACTGGTTGATTTAATTTGGTATTGCTTTATTATGTTAATTTTATGAAGAGAGAGTACCTTAGCGTGTTACATCAGTAAATTTAAAAAAAAAAGAAATAAAATAATAATAATAAACTTTATACAGCGTAACCACATTCCAATTTACTCCCAACTAATAATAAATTTATCAGACTACCTTACTTAAACTATTATTAGTTTACATAACGTAGTTTCTATTTGAATAAATGCATTTTAACTTTTGTATTTATATTCGCTATTTGACATATGCGACTAAAAAATAAATGTACGTCTGCAAAATGCTTGAATATTCGTATATTATAATCCATATCATGTAGTCTAATTTTATGAAGGAAATGTTAGTGTTGTTTAAAAAGAACTTGTCCTATCAATCAGACTCTGATTTATCTTAACCTATGCAGTACACACAACCGACATTACTAATATAACACACCTACCTTGTTTGTGGTATGTATTTTATGGTTGCAAACTATATATTATACTGCTTGGACCATATGGTGTACAATATGATATTTCTTCTTGATTATGTAGAATTGTATTTCATGAAAAAAATATGGTTATTTTATTTAATTAATGTATGATGATAGTAAACAAAACAAATTAGCTTTTCGAAAATAATTAAAATTCCGCAATGATGACTCCAGTAAATAATAATTTCCCATTAAATTTATTTAAATAATTTATTAGAAATTGTAAATTACTAGTAGACAACGTTATATCTATTTCTTTTAAATATTTATGACCGAAGTAACATAAACGTTTCGAAGTAACATAAATATTTAAATCATTTTTTTATCTACTCGAATTGCAAAACAGTTTGAAAACTTTTAAAAACAATTTTCCTTATCCAGGTATGATTAATCATCAACCAACATACTGACGTACTTCTTTTTTTTATATTTCTAAAGACTTTTATTAATTATTTTTAATATTTCGGCTGTATAGTTTTACCGTATACCAAACAAAGGAAAGATAAATTTTTCATGACTGAGTTTTTTTACAAATCCTGATAATTCATGACCCCTTTAACAAAAATAGCATAATTTTAGCATCTCAGAAAAATTTCTAAAGATTGTATGTATGAATACATGTTGGCCTCGTTTTTGTTTAATATTTCTAGACTGATAGACAGATTTGGATGAAATTTGACACAATTATTTCTATACACGGACTATTTTTTCCATTTAATTTTGCTCACAATTGGTCAAGGGGTCAAATAGACCTTACGGATCCCCCCACTATCTCAAAATGTTATTTAAAGGATAGGTAAAGTATGCCACTTAGATGGCCCCTGATGGTCTTTGGTTCACATCTCTTTATAAAAGGAGTGAAGAGGGTGTAGAAAAAACATGTTGTTTTCCTTTTTTGTCGTTTGGAATTAAAGTGTCATTTTTGTACTAATTAGGTGATCCGTTATATTCGTATGTCATTTTGGTTACTTATTTGGGTGATTTCATTCAGAGATGGGAAGATAAGCCTAATTATTTTGTTTTTTCGGGTCAATTATAGTTTGGCGAAATATTTTCAGTCTGGTTTAACCGATTTTTTATGAAATTTTGAACGATGACTTCTAAGTATGAGTTATGATACTAATCAATTTTGTTACAATCGGTCAAGGAGATAGGAGCATACGGACGGTGACTACCGGTCCCGTATTTTAAAATGTTACTCAAGAGTAGAATAATTCTTTTACACAATTCTTTACATTCTTTACGTACTTTAATAATCCACGTAATTTTTCTCCTGAGAAATAACCTTTCCTTTCGTTTTCCTGTTTAGCCTCCGGTAATTACCGTTCAGATAATACTTCAGAGGATAATATGTATCAGTGTAAATGAAGTGTAGTCTTGTACAACTCAGTTCTACCATTCCTGAGATGTGTGATTAATTGAAACCCAACCACCAAAGAACACCGGTATCCACGGATCTAGTATTCAAATCCGATAGTAAAAATAACTGACTTTACTAGGACTTAAACGCTGGAACTCTCGACTTCCAAATCAGCTGATTTGGGAAGATGCGTTTACCAGTAGACCGACCTGGTGGGTTAACCTGAGTAATAACTTACCTAATGCGAAGTTCTCTATAATCAGAGTTAATTATGAAATTCTGCCGGCTTTTTTTTTTCTTAAAACCTAAAAGAAATATAATGTATTTTCTTTATATTATGAGTTTATAATTGTTGAAGTAAGTCACCTTGAAATAAATAGACAAACTTAATGAAAGTATAAACATAATGACCCAGATAAAAATTATGTAACAAGTCGTATTAAAACCAGGTAAATCTCTTAGTATTCATCTAATTACATACATTTTATTGATATTATATTATGTAAATTAATGAATTTGATAGAACTAACTGGCGGAAATAATATTTTTATATTAAAGTAAAAATATTTAAGTCCAAATACGAGAACCAAGGTCGACATTAGATTAACCATACTATGATAAAAATATTTTATGGATTATGAAGGTGAGTAGCAATACGTATTTTCAGAAACTTTTAATTGCTTTAACGTGGAATGTGTTAAATAATTAGATAAATATATTATCATTAACGTTGTAAATATTTTTACATAAATCACACTTTTTTTCTATACAAATATTTATTTTATGTTTTTTTTATTAAAATTAAGAAAAAAACGGAAATATAGTAATAAAAAAATAATAATAGTAATTAAATTAGTCGTTACTACTAATCATCATGGTTAATATTTTTTATTTATCATATGAACCTAAGAAATGTTTTTTAAGATAACCTCTTTTTAATTTATTAATCTGAAACAATGCCTTGCGCTGAAATAAAAAATGTATATATATATTATAAAAATCATAGGTAGATAACAATGAACAGTTATTGTTAAGAAAAAAGAAAAGTATTTATGTACAGAACCATTGAACATTATGTATGTATTTTTATCAAAGTTTTAACCGGCTGTAAAATATTACGACTGAAAAAATGTAGTTTTGTCAACAAAAAAAATGAAAAAAGGCATTAGAATGTACTTTGCTAAATATTAATTGCATTAAAATATTTTAATTAATACACCTCTACAAAAAATGAGGTACATTTTTATTTTAGGAAGCATTAGAGTCCAGCTTTAACCGATATTAGTATTAGGCTTATTCTTAATCGCCGGAGAAGTATATAGGCAGACTATTCGCAATCATGTTAGCCAAGGAAGTATAAGATTCACAGATCCCTATGGAACTAGTGGAATTCTGAAGCAGTCTCTAAACTAAAGAAATTAAACTATTAAAGAAGAAATTATGTATGGGTGAAAATATGCTGAAAAATATATCCTAGTTGCGGAAAAGTATTAAGACGAGACAAATAACCGTACATAAATTATAAATAAAATTTCTCTAACAGTGTACGCACATGCCATTCTCAACCCTTTAGATATCGAGGAGGCATTATTATCTTGGATGGAAACAGCACACATTACTGTCGACGATTTCGTGTTTTTTTCTTCGGAAACTAGACGGGCTCAAGTTTTCTACCGGAATACCCTCGCTATTCCGCCATATAGTAGTATGGAAGCAGAATTATTTATCTAATCTGCCGGGTTGGTCTAGTGGTGAACTCGTCATCGCAAATCAGCTGATTTTGAAGTCGAGAGTTCTAAGGTTCAAATCCTAGTAAAGGCAGTTAGTTACTCTTGTACGCATTTGAATACTAGACCGGTGTTCTTTGGTGGTTGGGTTTCAATTAATCACACATCTCAGGAATGGTCGACCTGAGACTGTACAAGAGTACATTTACATTCATACATATCATCCTCATTCATCCTCTGAAGTAATAACTTACGGTGGTTTCGGAGGCTAAACACAAAAAGAGAGAGAGAATCATCTATCTGAACCGTTCAGTCAGTTCCACATTAGAGGGTAAAAGTTGATGTGATTTTTGGATAGTATTGCTTTTGATGCTTCCCTCCCTTTTGATGCTTTTCCCTCGGGAGGAAAAATGTGAACTTTGATAACTTTGTTATCAAAGTTTCTATAACATTTCTAAATGAAAAAATTAAGTCGTGGACATGATTGTATATTGTACCACATCAATTTATATTTTAAAATTGTATATAAAAAAAAATTAAATTCTTATTTTTCCTTTAGTCTCAATGTCAGAATTTTAAGGCGTACACGATATTTACCAAACGTTGAACTTACCGACGTTGGTCGCTGTAATTGCTTATTAAAACTGTACGTATACTGTCTGTACGCTGTCTGTCCGGAAATCTTGTGCATGCCAAGCCTATGTAGGTCGATCATAATGTCTCTACGTGATTCAGTCGGATTGTACAGACTTTTGTAGTCACGTTGGATTGCACGGATTATTTTTCTGTAGATGACAAAAATTGGTTATAGTTGAACATGTGTATAGTTATCCAGTCTGCCAATTCATTTCAAACTTGTCATAGTTATAATGAACATGGAGCAATTAAAAAGATGAAAACGTTTTGAAATATTTTATTGAGATTTATCAAGGTAATTCGTGTTTATGGAAAGCGAAATCCAACTATTATTAAAAGATTACAAGAATTAAAAGAAAAACACATGAGAAGTTAGCTGAGAAGCTAACACAAAAGATAACGCGGCTAATAAAGAAAGCATAGTAAAATAATAAAAACTTAAGAGGTCGTTAGGGGTAAAGTGAAAAAGCTAAGAACCCATAAAATTAGTAGTAGAAGAAAAAGGAATTAACAAATATTATTTTTGATACTACGATTTGTTATTATTTTTAACGGATCAGGACATTTTCTGAAACATAATAACGAACTTAATAGATCTGGAACTGCGGGGAAAATAGGTTTTTTTTTATCTAGAGTGGAGATACGAATAGTCGTTTCATTCTAACTGCAGGACGACCGGGCAGATATCTGCGTGCATTTGTGTGTGGTGTGTGTGTGTTTTAGGGACTTTATTCGGTATAAAAGGTCTCTTTATCTAAAGGGTTTATTCAACAATCATCTTATCAGGTTAGAATGTCTGTGTAATTTCCGGATAGAAAATAGGGTCACGGATAAGTCCACAAGCCGAACCATCTCAACAAACCACAAAAATACCAGTATTATAGAACACGTTTAATTACAGACCTCAAGAATGATCTATTGGTATTTAATCAAAACCTACTTAACATATAAGAGATTATGGACACGAGAAAGAGGAGGACAAAAAGAGACATTGATACCCATAGAGGGATCTACTACGAGACAAACAAACCTAAAAGCTTCTCCTCCTATAAATTGATATCATGCCTATAATTTCTTGGCATAGCAAAATATACCTCGGAATATACACAAGAAGGAAGCAGCAAATACCTGATCAACGAGATTTCATTGACTATCTCAATTATATTGTCGCGTATTCGCGGGTCGATCAGGATATTGAGAGATTGACAATTGAAAATATTTATATAATACAATTACAATTTATTAGTTAAGAACATAAATAAAATAAGAAAAATAAATAATAACAATGTCAATAAGAATAATAAATAACTCACAATAATAATAATAATAATAATGACAACATTGACAACATGATTACATACAAAAGAGAATTTAAAGTAATAGTTAGGATTTATTTACCATGCCCTGGTCCGGTAACTCTTTTCACGGAACATCTGTTTAGGTGTGTCAGTGGACAGTATTACAAAGGACGATTATTAAACAGACCTGTTACTTTTACCAAAATGGTTTCTTTTAGGCGCTTTCTGGATGCCTCCCATTATTATATTCTACTACTTTCTTCTTAAATGGTAGGAATCCATCACTAAGTACCGTTATACCGGTCTTGTTACAATATGTTAAAACTAATTTTTTTTCTTCCCGGTATTAAATAGCCAGTAGAAGCTGAAGTATTCCTTAAGAAAAATTACACCCCCATTCCTAGAAACGCCTTGAATGGTGTTCAATTGTATAAGTATCCAACTGAACTTGAACCTTCAGCCAAATCTACAATAAAGGGTTTGATATATATTTAGTTGCCATGAAATAAGCACAACCAATAATTCTTATTTTAAGATCATGAAATTCTCGCAAACTACAAACAGCCTTAAGTAAAAATTAAGTACTCCTAAAGAGTTATTTCTAACAGTAAATCCTATTAAAAGTTTTTTTTAAATTATAATTCTGGTCATGTTATCCCGTAGGCATAGGTAAAACAATTAGTGTTCACTTTAATTAATTTTTTTCCTCATAACAATTAAAAAATATACAAAAATAAATTAAATAATACGTCTGCGCTCGGATTATTTTTGTGACTGCTCTGCGGTATGTGGCAAACGATCAAAACCGCCATTAATAGTCTTTTTTAACGTTAAAAAAAGGCTATGAAGTTATTTTCAACCAAGCGAACAAGGGAAGAAACCAGTGAAAGGGGGGTCGTAAAAATAGAATAATTTTTTTTCTCCGGAAGTAGCCCAACAAAGAATATTAATTTCACTACCATGTAAACTATTTTTAAAAAAGAAAGAAAAAAAAATATATTTTTAAAAACTTGAAAAAAAAAAGATAATTTTGTTTGTCCTTAAAATGATATGGAATAAATTGAAATTCGTGTGTTAATAAAATATATGTATGTAAATAGATTTCCGAACAATCTTAGGATTTTACACAACACCCTAGTCTTTTGTGAATATACATATTGCTTTCATCCATCTACAAGAGCTTTGTTTAATGTAAAATTCTTCCTTTTAAAATGAAACATTTAGTTAATAAGAGTGGAGAAATAGACGATAAAAGACATTCAAAACTTTCATGTCTCTGAATCTTTTTGTGTATATACGCCTACATATTTTATAAATACAGAAATAAATTAACAGTATTTTACACTATTTATTAATAGTTGAGTGCTGATATAAACAAATAAAAATGATTCCAAATATCCAACTTTCAATACATTTATTTTACTGCAACACAGTACTTAATTTTTCTCTCCTTAATTTACAATAATTTGTTAACTTTTAAATGGCAAGTTTTCCGATTGTTCTGGATATTTAAAAAATAAATCACATTTATTTTTTTAGGTTTACTCTTTCTTTTTTAAGATTTACCCCTTTAAATAAAATCCATTATTCATATTACATTATGTTTTTAGAATCAGCAGGTATATATACCTGCTGATTACATGCATACACCTTCTTGATCTCAATTGATGCATACACCTTCTGATCTCAATATCTTGACATCTGAATAAAAGACACTAATTTTTTCTGTTGTACTTTGTCAAACCTTACAATTTCATCAAATGGACCAATTTCGATTTTTTTTAAACGAAAAATTGAAATACAAAGATATTTTTCATTTTTTGTCATCAATATTTTAATATTGTATTGTTAATACACTAGACACAATTTACTAGAAGTGGGAGAATTTTGTTATTTATAATGAAGTAACTTAGACATAAAAAGAAGATGGCACAAGTACGGAGAGATATTTCATACAGAAAAAAACTGACTACAAATTTGTAACACTTTCCTGGCATTAGTTAGTTATTCTTATATAGTGGAAAAGTAATGATATATGAAAAAAGTTAATTAAGATTTATTTTTTGGGGTAGGGGTAATTTATGATGAAGTTTTATTGTAAAATTATCATTATATGTTTAAATATGCCAAAAAAAGTTTAAAAAATTAAAAAAGTTGGTACTTTTTTATTTGTTTATGCTTCCTCCCTCTAAAATTACCTTCCAAGAAAATAATTTAATTTTTACAAAACTCTACAATCAATAAAAAGTTACGTAAAATTACTTTTTTTGGGATAAATTATTATAAAATTTTATTATTTAAAGTTTTAATAATATTATTAAAATACATACATACATTTGCACTACTACTATGCCTAGCGAGACATAAAAAAACATTCTGTTAAAAAATATACAATGGAATGGAATGGAATGCAAAGTTGGCAGGAGTTTATTACTCCCTACTTTATCGCAGAACCTGGACAGAGTCCCTTGCGGCTGGATCATTCTAATCGGGCTTGTTTTTTTTTAAAAGGGTTAATTTTTAATAGCCGGTCTAATTTTTTCAAGTTTTGTTTATTATTTATTATTTAGTATTTTAAGGACGGATTTAATTGCATTCCAATCCGTTGTTAAACCGGCGTTATCGAACCCATTTTATGGGCCGACCGTGGAAGGCTAGGCTTATGAAACCTGTCCTCCCGACGTAATTCCCCTTCAGACCGTCCACTGAAGTCCTTTCGGTGCTAACGCTTCACAGGCTAGCAGGAATACGCCACAACGGGGCACCAACTATCAGGAGGGAGCAATGCGACCCCTACTCTGGAGGAATCGCAATTGCTGGTTTAATTTCATTTACTTGTAAGTGTTAAAGGAAAGGTTGTGTAGAAGTTCTTCATCCACTTCTGTTATGGCTGCCTTTCAGGACGCATCTCTGCTGGGCTCTGTTCCGGACTCCAGTCCGTGATGTTGGGACGAGTAGAGGATCTTCTCTCCTCCTCATCTTCTTCTTCTCCCTCTTCTTCTTCCGAAGACCTCTTCGTGCTTCTTTGGCCTGCACTTTCCAAGAATTGGTAGTAACCGAAGTTACATACCATTAACCTTGGAATTCCCGAAGCCCCGAAGGGCTGAACGGGGGAAAGTGCAGGTTTCTTCGCTCTTCCGTGCCGTCAGTGGCTGCTGGGCAGGTGACTGCCGGGCAGGCGGCCGCTGGGCAGGCGGCTGCTGGGCTTGTGACTGCTGGGCTCGTTCCCTCTTTCTTCTTTCTTGAAAGGAAAGGAAGGTAATAGGGAACTTACAGAATGGTGATACCTATTCGCGATCGCGGTTTTGGGGCTCGATTTTCTTAGAAGAAGTAAACAGAAATTATTTACTCCACGTAATTATTAACCTTCAGACACACGTGTGTCCGAGAAGGGGTTGGGGGGACCGCGTGGCCGCAGTGAAGAAACCATTTGTTTTGTGGTGGCTGTTGGTATCTGCAACAAAAGAAGCAGAACACACACACACACGAGAAAAAAAAAAATTTAATTTTTACTTTTCTTTGGACTGGCAGGATGAGAGGACGGAAAGGCCGTTTCCCAAGACGGCACGACGAGTCGTTCCACATCCACGTTTCTCCCGTTTCTGAAACAAGAGAAACAGAACAAAACACACGCGGGAAAAAAAAATTAAAATAAATTTAAAACTTTTGACGGCGTTTTTGTTTTTATGCGCGACTTACCGTATTTGACGTCTTCAGACTATATAACTCGCGGAAATTAAGCACTCGCGACCCCGGAAACGCCTCTGACGCGCTATTCCGTTAATGGCTCTTGCGATATGGAGGCCCCTAAGCCTGGTTTGTCGATTCTCGGCTCCCGCACCGCACCATCACGGTGGTTCGTCCAGTACGGCGTGAGGCCGCTTCCTTACAACTGTCGGGGTAAAATATACAAGAAATAAAAAGATAGCTTTTTTCAATTTACGGGGAAGGGAGGAATTTTGGGGTAAACGTTTTCTAAAAATAGGATAAGCATGCACACGTGTACTGAGTTTATAATAAACCTGGATTATGTTTGAAAAAGTTTGAGAAAATTGGTTAAAATTTTACCTAAAAATTGCCCCATATTCACGAATCTCAGTAAAAGATTTCATCAAAATTGGTTTATCCAGTCAAAAGTTATTAAGATTCAAACACGTCACTATACGTACGTAATATATACGTACAAACCTTGCCCTCCTCACCGGCCTCGTGGCGCGAGTGGTAGCGTCTCGGAGTTCCCGGGTTTGAATCCCGGTCAGGCATGGCATTTTCACACGCTACAAAGCTGTCATTCATCTCATCCTCTGAAGCAATATCTAACGGTGGTCCCGGAGGTTAAAAAAAACTTTACCCCCACTATTTTTTGTTTCTTGGGGGAGGAGGGCACTAAGTCATGAAACGTCAATACCGAAAGAAAAACTCGTATTCCATTTTTTGACTGATTAACATACTTTCCTTCTTGCAGATAGCTCTATAATTATAATGCCAGGACAGTAAAAAGTCGATTATGGATGTAAGAATTAAAAAAAAAAACAATTTTGAGAACATTTCTATGGAGTGTAGCGTTGGTATTGGAAATTGAGGGGTAGAAAAAAACAGGAAATAGGCCCCTTTGAAAAGAGATATTACAGATGTTGGAAATTAGGTGGATCGATAAAAATCAAAACGAAGTCTGATCTGAGAGAAAAAAAGTCTTATCAGTTAATTTGGTAACAAAGGAATCTATGTAAAATAAAAATCGTACATTAAAACAAAGACCGGAGTATTTGAAAGAGATAATTAAGGATCAATATGTTGAGATAAAAGATTAGAACAGATTGAAATGGATAGCAGTATCAAACCAGTCAAGATAATGAATTGATAAAAAGCATAATGATGTGCAGCCTAATATTATTTTTATTTATAATATTTCAGTTCGAAAATTAAAAAAAAAAAAAAAATTGTAGGAAAACTTAGTGATTGTATAGTATATAGTATAGTAATTGAGTGAAAAAATAATATATATTCCCGCACACCAGACAGCCCTTGGTAGTCACAGCCTTAAAAGTTTTCATGTTGACTGTTTACATAAGGTAAATTATTGATAGTTGTTCCATCTACATTTCGCGTCGAGTTTTAAAATTTGAAATTTAAAGAAATAATTGTATTTATTTAGGTTGCAGTGTAGATATTTTGAAGTCTTGTTTTTTTAAAGTTTATTTAATTATATAAGAAATTTTTCCTAATTATATTTCGGAAAGTTGGCAACTAAAAGCAAAAAAAAAAGAAATTTATTTCTAATTCTATTTCGGAAAGTTGGCAACTAAAAATAGAAAAAATACGTTTAAAAAAACTAGAATTTTTTTTCGGTCACTATTTGCTATGTTACTTGAGTAATAAGTGAGAGTTGTGACGTTAGGACGAAGCATAGGAATACATCATTAATGCCCTTGGAATGTAATCCTTTACTCTCACCTTCCAATAAATAATGCATAATATATATAGCTTTAATAGAATTTATAATGATATACTGTTCATTTGAAACGTACTAAATTAATGTTACATGTATACGCATAAAGACATGACAACAAATCAGTTGCACGTGACATTTTGTCATTATGTTAAAGTCACGGACATAAGAGTACTACACAAAGCCATATAAGTATAAAATACGTCCAGAAAATTATTTTCAATATTACAGTTAACAAACAATTTTAATGTATTCATTGAAAAAATTTTAACATTTTTTTTTTCTAGAAAAATAATAAAAATATGCGTATAAATAGAAGTCGAAACTATTAGTAGAAAAATTTTAAATTGAATAAATGTTTTAAATCCATAATTTTAAACGTTGAATAGCATTCTCTGAATTTATTCAATAGGAGTGAAGTGACTTTTGCTGTATAAATATGTCTTATGGAAGATTTATATAATTTTATACTCCATCTACCAAACAGAAACACCCATGTAATTTTAAATTAAACGCATAAAAATGTTAACATTATTCATTTTATTTTTTATTGTTTTTGAATCGCGTAAGCAATAAAAATGTGTTTTCCATTTATTTATTCGACATCTAATATTTATAAACATTCACACTTCAGCTTTGTATAGTCTACGTTGTCAAATTTATGTATAACATATTTTTCAATATTTTACTGTTTAAATTTTTTCAATAAGTTCTTATAAAAATGTTTTACAAACAATTTGAAGTGGACACTACACGACTTCCTTGCACGCCTATTAAATTACATAGATGCATTTTTTAAAATGAAAGGTACATAAAATTGTATTTCATTAATAACTTTTGATATTTTTTCATATATTTTTTTTTTTGTAAAACCTTTTTTCAAAAAAGATTAATTATTAATAAATCAATAAATTTAAATTAAAAAAGGAGTTGAAGTCGAATTTGAATTGATGTTCCTTCCCTTTGTAAGATCCAAATATTTCATTAATTAAAAACTTATTTCGCTATAACTCTGGAATGAAGATAAGTTTCACTTATATATCGTTGAAAAGCTCTCAATGAGAACATAATAATGCAGTTAAGAAAAAGTTCAAAATCCAAATATTTTGGATTTTTCGATAATTTTGGTCCAGTCGATTGCAATCAAAAAGGGAGGTACGCAACTAGATGTTACAACAGTCCTACATTCACAATTTCAGCATCCTATGGCTAATCGATTTTGAGTTATACAAGGTACAGACGTCACGCCGAAACTAGTCAAAATGGATTCAGGGATGGTCAAAATGGATGTTTCCGTTGAAATCTAAAAACCAAAATTTTTCGCGGTCACAATACTTCCTTTATTTCGTACAAGAAATTAAAAAATAATAAATTTAATTTCGAGATATTTTAACAAATATTTTTATAAATAATTGTAAAATTATTTTTAAAAAAGAAGTACTTTCCTTTTTATACCACATGTGTTATATATTAAATGGCATATCCGTAAAATCACAAGCTAGAAAATAACACAGCCATTCTTAAAAATAAAAAAATGCCTTTTTCACTGAGCCAGATTACGATTGCATATCAACTTATTAAAGCCCACTGAAATGCTGGTGATATACAGACCTTTAATTTTTTTTAAAATACATAAATTGTACCAGGGATACTCTAAAGTAAAGACCGTTGGGAAATTTCTTCCCTTAAGTTTGGCGAACATGTGTCGTTCATGGCCACGCTAGTAATGTACACACTGCATTGTTGTCTGTAAGTTGTCACGTGGTAGTATCTTTGATTAAGTTGGGTTATTACGTTATAAAATGAGTAGGAAACTCGATGTTGCCGCCGACTGTGAAATATGTGGAGTTATCCTTTTTTTAAACTGTCAAAACGTTAAGCCGGCTGAAATTCATAGGCCCTTATTGTGTACGGTGATAATGTAATGAGTGAAAAAAAACGTCCAAAAATGGTGTGGAAGGTTTAGAAATAACAGAATTAATGTGCATGATAAGAAAGTTCGGGGAGGCCGTCGATAATCATCGAGGACTTGTTGAAATGCGTCGATGATGAAGTCAGAAAAGATCGTCGCTCAACGATTTCCGATTTGGCCCTTCTTTTTCCTGATGTTTCAGGAGCTGTTATCGATCGCATTGTTCATGGCCATTTAGGATTCAGAAAAGTTCATGCATGTCGGGTGCCGGACGTCTCAACGAAACGTCAAAAAAAAATCCGAATGGGATCTGCTTTGGAATTTTTGATGCGTTACACAGGAAACGGTGATGATTTCCTTAATTCGATTGTTACCGACAATGAAACATGTATTTCGTATTATACGCCAGAGAGAAAACGGCAGTGAAGTGAATGGCGGCATCCTCAATCACTAACCAGACCGACAAAGGTCAAGCCACAGCCATTTGGACGCAAACTGATGGCCACAATCTTTTGGGATCGGTTTGGCATACTGCTGATTGATTTCATGCCACGCGGAACGACTTTAATCGCAGAAGCTAACTGCGAAACTCTACGTAAGTTACGGCGCGCCACTCAAAATCGGCGATGTGGGCGGCTGACCACGGTGTTGTCCAGCTGCACGATATTGCACGTCCACATGTTGCGGGTCCTACACGTAATTTGCTGAGAATTATATAGTTTGGACTTAGCAGCTTCTGATTACCATTTGTAGGGGGAAATTGAAGGAATTTTTGAATAATAAGCAATTCGCGGGTGTCGATGAACTTAAAAATGCTGTTAATCAATGGCTAAATGGACTAACGGCAGAAGAATATGACGAGGGTACAATGAAGCTGGTGTATCGCTACGATAAATGTCTTAAATCATGTGGCAATTATATAGAGAAGTAGTATAAGGTATGTAGATTAAGAGAAATAAAAAAATATTTATAAAGTTTTCAGAATAAATTTTTTTACGACGAATCGGTCTTTATTTTAGAGATAACCTTTCGTAATTTTAAAAACTATAAATTAGTATGCTTAATAGTAAGCTAGTGTGCTGATTACTGTACTCAATATTTAATTGACTGCCGGCCTTCGTGGCGCGAGTGGTAGCGTCTCAGCCTTTCATCCGGAGTTTCCGGGTTCGAATCCCGGTCAAGCATGGCATTTTCACACACGCTACAAATCATTCATCTCATCCTCTGAAGAATGCCTAACGGTGGAAGAAATAAAAAAATATTTAATTGACGAAGAGTTTTCATTAGTATCGATCACAACATCGAGAGTTGAGACTAGATGTGATATAAGTTGGTCGTCCTTTTTCAATGACTAATTGATCATATTAATAAATAGCAAGATTGGTTTTGTTAGAAATATTCGAAAACTAGATCTGTATATGATATATATGTTCCTTAGAAGGATAAAAATTATCATTTGTAACTCTGTATTAGAAAATTTTTGCTTCAAATGCACTCCTTGAATGGTATTTAAGATTTATATATCTGTCTTTATTGCAAGTAAAATAACTTTTAATATATACAATAATTAACCTATTAAAGTTACTTTTAATAACGTATTCTTTTAGATGTTTGGAAACAACTTGTGAAATGGAAAAAAATTAAAAATTTAATAGAATTAATAAATATTAAACTAAACTAATTTATTAATAGACTTCGCATTACGGTGTGATGTCATAAATTCTTACTTAGAACAATACGATTTCTCAAAATACCAATTATTTTAAAGAAATAGAGATATTATAATGAATAATGAACAAACCCATATTAACTTTTGTGTGCCTTTTATTTAGTATTAAAAAACGTTGAATGTACATAATTACATATATTAAAAACAAAATATTTTTTTCATAGAATTAGACATCTAATATAATTAATTATATTAGATCATTATAATATTTTATATCATCAAGCTTTAATAGTTTTTACGTAAAACATTTAAAAACAAATAAATAAACAAATGAACTCATCTCGGTGACCTTTAAAAAAAAAAATCTTTATGTCATTTACTTCTTATGAAATAAAACCGATGATTTATTTATAAACTGTTGATAATGTAATTAAACGAAAATATCTGATTACATCAATTAAGAAATTTACAAAAAATAAATTAATGATTTTATAAAGGAAAAAAGAGAGAACTGTTTTATTTGAATTATTTTTTTTTCTTTTTTTTACACGCCTTTGCTTGTAGTAATGTTTGTCTGGTGAAATTATGACTGACAAAAAAGATGCCAAGCCCAGGTTTGGTACCTAGCATCTTATTAATTAGATGTGACAATAGACATAGTAAATTACATACCATATGTTTCAAATTAAACATAATTTGTCTTTAACGTACATAGTTTATAACATAGGACAAAGGAGGGATATAATGCTATCCGTTCTGTTAAAAGAAAAGAAATAATTAGCTAACCTGATTTTCTCTTTAGTTATGGGTTTGAAAATTTCATTTAATTTTATTTATTACTATCAGGAATATAAAAGAGTAGTAAGCGTTATTAAAGAGGAGTGTTTTTGACGTCAATGTTTTCTCCAATAAATACAGGTCTACATTACTCTTGACTGAACATAATTTAATCCTATATTTAAAAATATGACAAAATTTAAATTTTATTTTTGATTATAACTATCAAAAACTCCTTTCCAAAATTTTATTTGAAACTTTTTCATTCTTTTTAGAACAGAATGAAAGTTAATTTTTTCCAAGATTTTTATTGTACGCGACATAAGCCAGGAAGAATATCAAAATATAAATAAAGAAAAAAAATAACGTATAAGACAAAATCTATAAAAGACTAGCCCCCGTCACGGATTCACCCGCGGATAGAACTTCAAAAACTTGAAATACTATTTAGTAAATATTTGTGGGCTGTTGTTCACAGAGTTATTATACTATTCACAACGTACAGATGTAATAAAATTTTTAGATAAAGGATGTGTTCCCAAAATCACATTATTTTTAATGGAATCAGAAGAATTTTAAAGTTGATCAAGAACTACTTTGCTGTTAGCCAGAAAACTCCAGGAGTTTCATTATTCCATTTTTGGTATTACAGTGGTTCCGCATTTTAATAATGTTACCTGTTTGAATAGCTTTCAAATTCTGATAATCAATTTTCAGGGTGATAATCTAAAGCTGATTTGAGATCTAACATATTTCTCGTAGGTTGAACTCTATTTTAAGCCGAGAATATACGTTGCTCTTCAAGTCTTTGAGAACGCTCTGACGTAGATTCACGTTATCTACGATCATAAACTCTAGAATTTCCTCTTCCTGTGATCTCATCGACCTAGGCGTTATAAAAATATAAATACCAAATTGAGAGTTGAATCTATCCAATTATGTTTATGGCTTACCGTGATGGAACTTCTTAGTAAAGTACATAAGTACATAAAAATCTACAAAGTGCTACTTTTCTTGGGTGCGGATAAGGGTCGTCGCCAGATTAGATAATATTAGATTTACTAAAACGCATAATAACTTTCTGAAGAAGTCGATACTGATATCGAAATTCGATATTTCTCAAACTAACAAAAACTATTAAATCTGTAAATAGCGGTGAACCCCTTTAATTTTATTATCCAAATAATTTATTTTTAAGTATATTAGGATAATAGTACAAATTAATCTTTTATGACAATGTCATTAAATTTAGTAAATCACGTAATTCCTTTCTGAAAAAGCGGATAATAACACAGACAACGATCGATATATACAATATGTATCGATATTACAACGGCGTTAAATTTAATAAAATAAGTTCTAGGCTATTTTTTATACTTTTTTAAATTTTTTAATATAGCGGTGAGGTTTGAACTACGATAAACGTTCCAAGGGTCATAAGAAAGGCACAGTTAAAATTTCGTTATGAAAAGGTTCAGTAGTCCTCGCGGTTATCAGTAACAAAAAAAAGACGTCTCTTTATATAGTGATGAGATGAGATATGCGATCATTAATTTTCGACCGTGTTAAATTTTTTACTGAATACAAATAACTAAAAACCATTTTTCTAAATTAGAGAGAATCTCCCATAATTTGACTATTTGTAAACTATTTAAAAAAATAACTTATGATTTTGTTCAAAATAAAAGGCTTAATATTTTAGCAAATAAAATAATTTTGATAAAACTAATATTTATGGAGACATAACGGATTGAAAAATAAACATGGCCACTATTTTGTAATTTGCGAAGGTATCTAAGTCCTGATTTTTAGCTAATTTTAAAACTTTCTTACCAAGACGCTTACCAAATATTAATGTGATTCGTCTATCCGAAATTGAGATATAAATTATTATATAAAAATAAGTTAATGGGCGGACAGTGGGAGAACGAAGGAGAAATTGACATTTTTCCTAACGATATTTTTTGTTTAGTTTTACAAGTAGAATCTGAAAAAGTATAGCCAGCCCACCATTTTAGAAACACTGTATATTATTTTATTAACAAGAATTCAGTGTGACAAGTACTCTCATCAGTCTCCACACCAGCGGCATTCAAGTTAATAACATTACGTGAATAGTTTCACGTATGAAATCTACAGTAACCAGTAGTCGATGATAACAATATATTTCACAGCGGTACTCGCCAAACATAAATAATGTTAAAAAATGTATTATTTACTGTAAAAAAAAAACATTCTGATAAACAACTAAAATTAGAATTCTGAAAGATGAAAACGAATTTTTATACTACCATACAATCGACAATGGTCGTATTTTTCTATTTATTTAATGCATTTAAGAATTTTCCTAGTTTTAGAGCGAAAAAACGAGATATAAAAAATATGTGATTACAAATGAAAGATCAGAATAAATTAAAATCATAAATACGTAAGAATCATGATGAATAATGTTTATTCATTAATTCAAAGTTAATTTATTATTAAATCATTCAGATTTTTGTTTAGTGTTAATTATATCTATTAAGTAATAAAATAAAAGTTTATTGGTTATTTTAAATGATTGTGTTCTTTAAATTTAACAATTTTTTATTTTATTTTTAAATATATAATTAGTTAATAAAATAAAAGATTATCGGTTATTTTAAACGATTCCTTTCTTTAAATTTAACGATTTTTCCAATTTATTGCAGTAAAATAAAAAAAATATGTTTTCAGATTTAAAAAATATTCCAATAACACTTGCCACCCGGTCATTCATTACCAAAATTTCTGTTTGGTATTGTAATTTAACCATGTACACTTCTGCTCAACAGGAAATATGCCGAGTTAATTTATGTTTTTATAACGGCATGATCAAAACAAAACTTAAATTGTACAGATACAGTACACAAAGAAAAACAACTTAGCCTGAACGATTTTTTAATCGAAAGTAAAACAAAGATCGGTATGTTTTTACCTAAAGGTACCAAAACAGCAATTTGTTGATAGAACCAAAGTAATGTAGTATTATCCTAGTGTGCTCTCTATACGATGTAAAACTGTATATAGCCATCACATCCTATCTAGTTAATTTTTTTTATCCGCAAATTTTACGATGTAGGCGATCGACTGCCATGAAAATACCCCAAATTTACTTACAGCAGCAAACATGTTTTCGTAATGCTACAGTGTTTCGTTCGAATCCTTGCAAGTAATTTAAAAAGAGTTTCATTAATTTTATTCATCTCTGTTGCACATTTTTATTTAAAATTTTGATGCGATAAGAAGACCAGTGTTTGGGTTCAATCATAAAGATCACCGTTCCAATTAAAAATCGTAAATTTAGAAAGTGCCTTGTATTTTAAAAACAAAAGACTTAACATAGTTTAATTATTAATTTATCTACATTAATTTGTAGAGTGCATTTATTATAGGCTGTATTAATTATATCAATTACAGAACAAATTTTTAAAGTGTAACGGTCAAATTATTTCCATCCACAATATTAATTTAACACTTTCAACCCACTTTTTAGTTTTCCCCGGTACTTTTCTGTTTTACTTGTTGACACCAATGACTTTAATCCACTCATTTAATAATCCATGCCACTTAACGCTCTCTCTCTCCTTTTCAGAACAGGTATATGTCGTCTAATAGACGCCCGCATTTAGTGTTTGGTGGAGGGGTTAAAATACGTGATTTATCCATTTTACGACTCTTTTACCATTTTTACGAATTTTTAAAGTTATTTAGACCTAGTTTTTACATAATAAAAATAAAATATACGAATTGGTAATTAATTATAGAGATATACATGAATGAACCAGCGAAACGCTTGATTATTTAATACCAAAATCAACTAAGAACTGAATACTCAAAGAGAAAAGAATTGTAAGGCAAAAATGAATACTTGGTTAAACGATTATTTTAACAGGTATAATTAATTCAAAATATTTTTTTTAAATAGTTAACGTTTGTTTGAAGCAAACTAATTTTTATTCTATATTCTTAACTGCAAAATTGTTTTATTCTTTCAATCATATCCGTTGATAAATTATTAAAAAACGTTACATTTTTACGTTTAAGTTAGTGAAATTTATCCACCGGGTTGGTCAAGTGGTGAACACGTCTTCGCAAATCAGCTGATTTCGAAGTCGATAGTTCCAGCGTTCAAGTACTAGTAAAGTCAGTTATTTTTACACGGATTTGAATACTAGATCCGTCGATACCGGTGTTCTTTGGTGGTTGGGTTTCAATTAACTACACATTTCAGAAATTGTCGACTTGAGACTGTACAAGACTACACTTCACTTACACTTATACATATCATCCTCTATAAGTAATATCTAAAGGTGATCCCCGGAGGCTAAGCAAGAAAAAAAAGTTAGTGAAATTTATGATTGGAATAAATAAATATACATAAGTTTTAATGATTAAAAAATATCCGTGACTCACCTATTCTTGGCATATACGTATGTTACAAGTACTTTTTAACATTTTTAAAAAGCTTGCATTATAATAATAATTCCAATAGATTTTATATATATATATATATATATAAAAGAAAAAAAAGTGTATTTTTTATTCTCTCATTTCCTTGTAAGGAGATGTTATAATGGAAGTTTTACAAGGTTTGCTCGGAGGCTTGCAGGTTGTTAGTTGTGAACTGGTATAGTAGCCGTATTAGGATTATTTGCCGGTGGTGCAAACCAAGCAACATTGTGAGCAACGTTGGAATGGAAGGTACATGAAGCAATGCGGAACCGGCCATTGGCTTGGTCTAAAGGGTGTTATGGAGGGGGAAAGGGATAATAGAAATATACAATAGAGATCAGAACTATTAAGAAATGCTGATGCTATAAAATCAATCTTTATTTTAATTATTTATTTTTAAGAATATACTTTATTACTGTATAAAGGAAATTATACAATTCTATGAAAAGTACTATTCTTGTTTTTTTTTTTTTTTAAAGAATAAATTGGTTAGAAAGGTTGGAGTTTCAATTTTTTTTTAACTATCATTATTGCTTTAAGATTTTCGATGTTGGTCGTTCTTGAAAACTGAATAGAGTGAATATCATATGGCGTTTTCTCTTACACCCAAAACAGGATTCTTTTTCGAAGAATAAGACAACTACCCTATTGAATTGTGGAAGTGTACGTATATGTATATATACTAGCTGACTACCCGGCTTTATCAAGAAATTATAAATTCAATATAGTATTAATTTTACACAAAACTTGATTATAAACAACATTTTTAGTTTTCCCTCCATAGGCAAGAATATATAATAATATGGATAAATAAATAAATAAAACTATCGATTATTTTTACATGTCACCCCCTTCCCACCGACACCTCTAGGAAGGCTTGAGGTGTCTTACCCTATAGTATTTTTTTTCCAAATAGTAAGTCATGTATGTACCAAATTTGGTTGAAATTGCTCCAGGAGTTCCAGAGTTATGCTCTGGAACATACGTATACAAATACATCCATTTATATATATAAAATTTAATTCATATTTTTATTCAAAAAGGTATACATTAATTTATTTTTCTGTCCTATTATTTTTTATTGCTGTGACTCGTATTAAATAAAGAAAGAAAAAAAGGAAGTTCTTTTTAATGGTGTTCACTATAGATTTACACAGAACCTTTGATGTACAGAATGAAGGTTTCACTGATAAGTGTGAATATCAATTACATTTCAACGAGCTGATTAGTAACAGTGCATTCGACTCAGTAGAGAACGCAATGGAAATTTTTTTTTTACTCTTCAGGTTCTCTAGTAAACCTGGCACAGACGTTATTGGAATGACTGCTTTTTTTAATGATTTGGTCATTAGTCTACAAAATATTTTTCAATTTAGAGTATACTTCTCGTAGTCAAATTTTAAATGATGGAAATGGATAAAATGACTGTTACATTTGATTGAGTGCAATAATAATAATATAATCATTATAATAATAAAATTAGTCGATGTTTTCAATTAGGTAACAGGAATCAGTATGTTAATGAAACATAAGAGCCTAAATTTATTACAATGATTTTTCGTGAAACGTTGCTTTTTTATAGTTTTAAAATGATCTATGATCTTATTTTGGTCTATATAAAAACTATTATTAGAGTTTATATCACAAAACAATATATACAAATTAGTATAAAATCATACAATGGAGCTGTACTAAATATTGATTTAGTAGACGTTTACTAAAACAGGAACGCAAAAAGGTGTCTACGTTGGATACTGTTGTTTTGCTCCCAAAACAGGCCTTGTTTGGAAGATTACATTGAATCGTAAAATTGATTCTACAAAAAAAAACTTCGTTTTATGTTCGAGAAATTACACATTCAATCAAATATTACTTGAAATAAAATTCTGAAAAGTTTTTTACGAAACTACTTTTGATAATAGTTTCTCTTTTTATCTAATGGATTTACACCCATTCTCAATATTAAATTTGTCTCGTGGATTTGTTCTATAAATTATGTTGACAAGAACGAGAAAATTCCTCAGTCAGGATGATAGTGGTTATTATTAACTTAGGAATGCATTTTAACGTCATGTTAAATAAATATAATAAATATGATTAATTATAAATATGAAATAAATATGATTCCTATATAAATATGATAACATTAATCAATTTTCCGATAATCAAACATTTGTTATATTATGTTTCTCTTGTGGAATGTTACTAGAAGAAAGTTATACAGTTTAAAAAGATCTTTCGTAATGACTCAAAAAGAAATCATCAATCTAAAATGGAATCTTTTTTATTTTGTTAATTTAGGTATTTTTCTTGCATAATCAATGTATTTATAAAATTCTTTGAATGTTAATACATATACAGTATATCATAAATAAATATTAGCAAGGAAATTCTACAAAAAAAAAATAAAAATAAAAATAAAATATATATATATATAGAAATAATAAAGCTAAACGTTACTTACGGTACTTTTGTACCTTGATATTTTTTAAATTATTATATATATAGTATTATTGTTATTAAAATGTTTTAAAACGCTTTTATAAATAAAATATAAAAATAATTTATCAGTTTAAATAAGACAATTTATTGTATCATTTTTAAAACCGTTAAATAGAGCTACTTATTCTATATAAATGGTTAGTTTAGTTTTAATCCTTTAACAGTGGTGCAACGAGTTAGCACAACACAACATAGCAACGCTTGCTTCGGCTTCTCCTTTCACTGGTCAGTAGAATCTTGAACCAAGGCTTGCCACAGCTGGTGAACCAGTGTGCCTGGCGGCGAGTTGATCGCTTCTTATCGACAATCTCTCTCCTTCTCTCTCTCTCTTTGGTTGCTGTTGATGCATTCCTTAACTGTTTTATGTCTTTTGATCTCGATCGTTTTACATACAGATATTTATTTATTTACACAGCGCTAGAAAACAGGGAGATAATCAACTTGTCATTCTGGATTATCACCGTACATTTATTTCACTATTCATTGGCCATATTTGGTGTAAATGACGTTCACTGTTATAATGATATAAATAACCCGCATCATATATCATTTATTAAAAGAAACAGCACCTATCCCGTAAATGATTTCCTATAAACAGAATAACTGTAAAAATATCAATAAATTTATATACTTTTATTTATATACTAGGAGTTTTATAACGGATTAAATATCAAGACATGAATGAACTTAGATCCTAGATTAGAATTAGGAGAAAATGTTTAGATAAAGTCGATCAGTGGATCTAAAAATTATCATATTTCACAGCTTACAATCTGATCAAAGATAAAATCCTGTGAATAAAAACAAGATATTTAAAGTCTGAATTATTTAGATTTGTAATATTATCGGTATAAGATTATTTCCTCGCAACAGCGTATGTTTTTATTGTATTCCATGACTATAAAAGTTGTAGGCAACGTAATAAAAAAACAATCGCATTCAAAAGCCATTTCTGAATGAAAATAGCATTAAATTTCACAAAAACAATAAGTTTCCACCCCAAGCTTACTGATATGATGGTTCTCCTTGTATTCCATGACTATAAAAGTTGTAGGCAACGTAATAAAAAAACAATCGCATTCAAAAGCCATTTCTGAATGAAAATAGCATTAAATTTCACAAAAACAATAAGTTTCCACCCCAAGCTTACTGATATGATGGTTCTCCTTTGCCTTCTTTACTGGGCCATATATACTGCTGCACGTTTTTTTAAAAAACTACCGAAATGCTTCAGATATTCAATTCTACATGTGACACTTTTATTCTATTCAGCACAGGGACTGCGGAGGAAAAATAAACATTACTAGAGAAAGCAATCTGAATATTTAATCTTGTACCTCAATTGGTTTATATGTTTCAAATCCACAAGAAATATTGTAATAGTTAGTGTAAAGCAACAACGTATAATTTGTTTAAACTAGTATATCTAAATGTGCCGACCTCCGTGGTCGAATTGGTAGCGTCTTGGTCTTTCATCCGGAGGTCCCGGGTTCAAATCCTGATCAGGTATGGCATTTTCACGCTCTACTTGTCATTCATCTCATCGTCTGAAGTAATACCTAACGGTGGTCTCTGAGGTTAAAAAAAAATGTCTCTAAAAAGTAGACCTCAGTTATTTAAAATAGAAGGACATCATGATATCAAAACACATCATTTCACAACGAAGTGAAAATAGGTTACATACCCAGAAAAACAAAAAAAATGTTCATGGTATATAAAGAGCATAAAATAATCTATAGCCGTATGATTAGAGAGAAACTGAAATTAGGAAGCCTTGTCGAGTCAACTGGAAGATCATAGCTCAGGTGGTTTTGAAAGGATGGATGAGGAAAGATTACCAAAACAGATTCTGCATGCAAATGAAACTGGTAGAAGACCAAGACCCACGGAGTTGGTCTAGTGGTGAACGCGTCTTCCCAAATCAGCGGATTTGGAAGTCGAGAGTTCCAGCGTTCAAATCCTAGTAAAGTCAGTTATTTTTACACGGATTTGAATACTAGGTCGTGAATACCGGTATTCTTTGGTGGTTGGGTTTCAAGTAACCACACATCTCAGGAATGGTCGAACTGAGACTGTACAAAACTACACTTCATTTACACTCATACATATCATCCTCTGAAGTATTATCTGAACGGTAATTACCGGAGGCTAAACAGGAAAAAGAAAGGTAGAAGACCAAAGGATAGACCAAGAATGATGGAGGAAATGCGCAAGAGATGGGATACGGTGAAAGTAATGGAAGAGAGATAGATGGTTCATAGATCAAGGCAGGTGGAGAAATTTTGTAGAAAGCCCAACCTAAGGAAATTTGGATTAAAAGGGAATTAAAGAATATGATGATGAAATAATCTAGAAATCTTTTTTTACATTCAGCGAAAACATAATTTTTCATTAATTGGTATAAAACCTTTTAAACCATCCTGATCATGCCGTGATATTATGACATCCAAAACATTATTTTTATCACAACAAAAAAAAAATTAATTCAAAAGTATTCAAATGTAAATATTTAAAAAATATGTAAACTGATTTGGGTTATCTAGATTTTAAGATATTGAAATATGAATGATCAAGAAGAAATGAAGGTAGCTAAAATAAACAGATCATGTTGATTATCATTTAAAAGAAAATTGAATTAGACTTTAAATTAAAAAACTAATCACATCGTAGAAGAACTGGGATCGAATAATACAAACCCCGGAGGATTACGAAATAGTTATGAAGTGAGCTAAATCACAAAGAGCTTTTAATGAAGGAAACATTTATAAAATACCTAAAACATGCACGAAATTAGTTCAAGTTGTCCGCAACTTTATTTAATTTTGTAATTATTATTTTTTCTATTCCTTCTAACGCGAATTTTTTTTTTAGTACTTACCAATATTAATAATTTGATGATATTAGAGGGCTAAAATTGATTTTAAGGGAATACTTTACAGTATTACTCCAGTGCACGTTCCACAACTATGAATTTGGTTACTGCATAAAATATCATAAATTATTCTCGTAAGTATATAATTTCAGTACTTTATAAGTTACACTTAATTTAACCTCTGTTGACAGATAGTAATAAATCAGTTTGTTTTTCTTTTCTATTTATCTATTTTCCATTATTAACCGCTTTTAAAGAAACCACAGCATCATATTTTAGAAATTTTTTTTTTTTTGCGTGCTACAGATAAATCAGCAAATTAATTGTTTAATATTGAATAAAGTTGATGGTCTTTGGATAACTGAAAATAACGATCTTTGCAACTGTATATATTTAATTTTTTTAAAAATCGAGTCATAAATCTAATTAGGAAAATTATTAAATTTATACAGAAAAAACTTACTTAGAAAAATGCGCCATTTTGTTTCCATACACTGACGATATGTAACGTTCGCAATTTATACAATACAGTACATAGTTTATAGTAAAATAATTTAATGTACATTACATGGAAGGTGTGTTGAAAAGATTGACGTTTTATTATCTTGTTGTTCATTGAACATTGATTGCAATGAGTTTTACGAAGTACTACTACAATACGCTGTTTTTCTTCTTTTTTCCCTTCAATACAATAATATTCTTTTCAATGCAAACAACACTATACTAATAGTGTAAAACTAGTTATATTTCACTTTTTTGATATGGTTATACTATTATTTTTATTTCATATATTACTTCCTCATTCTTCTATTTTCAGACAATATACGGATACTCATATAAAGAAGCCTTTTTTTTTTTATATGTAGTTTATATATGTAGTTTAATTCTGAAAGCAGGTAACATTTCGTAATAATTTAGCCCTTGATAGATAATTACACACCATAATCTTCAATATCTTGAAACTGACAAAAAAAAATTAATAAAGCACTTACAAAATAAAAGACATAACTATATATATACTAGAAAAAAAGGCGGACCTTAAGTCCCGCCGCGAAAATGTAACACGGTTTATGTTTCATTACACATGATTTTGTTGAATGTATTTGCCAACTGTAAGTAAAAACTGTTCATGAATTTAGCGTACTAACAACGAAAAACTTCAAATCCTGAACATTTTTAACCCTAACTCCAGTGTTAAAGACCAATTCCAGAGCTCTAACTCCAGTGTTTTCCTTTTTTATCTCCAAAACACAAATATAATTTTAGATAAATCGTTCGTATAAAGAAGTATAAATCGTTCGTGCGCTACGCGCAGTTGCCCGGCGCACCACGTGGCCTGCTCTGCACCAATAGCAGCTAAAATAAAAATGTGAGCTCTTACATCAAACAAACCCACGCACCATCCTTTTTTATGGTAAGAATTGTGAGAACACTGAGTTGAAAAAAAAATGTGTCTGTAGTACATCACGCTAACGTTTGTTACTAATATAAAGAGAACTGTTCTATCGGTGAATTGAGACCCCAGTTCACTGAAAATGATTAGCGCGGTACATCCCAGTTAAATTAAATTATGTATATACATTGTTTATAACATTATTACGACATAATGTTTAATTGTTTATTTTTAAGTTTGTTACGTTTATTTTTTAATAATTGCTACTACCTAATTGTATTGGAAAACGGAGGATATTATAAAATTTTTTTGGCTTCGGTAAGAATGGTTTTATTAATCCAACCTTGCGCCAGAACAATTTATTTAGATTAATTCCAAACCGTATGGGTTATAGTAAGAAAAATAACTGATCATCAGGAAAAAAAAATACATATGTGGGATTAGCAGATGGTTATGATATAAAAATAAAAAATAAAAAAACAGGCTTGAAATGTTTTAACATCTGGAATTGAAGGAAAAAGAATTTAGTACAAAATGAACGAAAAATAATATTTTGAAACCTAAAAGCTTTGATATAGTGTCTGGATAAATCAATTCAGATGTTGATAAGATATAATTATAAATAAATTGTTTGTATTCGGTTACTTTCCTTAGTAAAAGAGCATTTTGCTCTGTTATTAAGCAGCTAAACAAAATTTAAGTGAAAGCTCAAGGTATCACCGATGGCAAACAGATAGAATAGGTGGAGGAATTATTAAAAAACAAGATAGACCCTTAAAACTTTTGAAATGTTCTGTTACTTGATTTTTATATTCTGATCCTACGACAGAATAATTTACTAAAAATCATTTAGAATAAAATATTAAGATTAAGTGGTTAAATGTGGTTAAGGAGCGAGGAAATTTATAGTAGGATGGAAGAGGGAATATAAGTTAGATTTACGCAATGAACAAGCAAAAAGCAATTTATGGCATGAATTTGAAAAAAAAACATTTTTAAGGCCATATTTTGAGGAAAATTTGAGAAAAGGTAGGTAGAGGATGGCTGGATCAAGCATGTGAATGTAAAAAATGATTTTTGTTAAATACAACTTTTTTTAAAATGGGTAAATAAAGCAAAAAGAGAATGATGGTATAACTTGAAGAAAAAATATTAAAGTGAAAGAGTGTTAAGGAGGAAAGAAAGAACCTGTACGTAAGAAAACATTTTCTAAAATGGGAACAAAATTCGAGTAATTTTTTGTTCTGTTTAATGGTTTTAAATTTCTTTGATCAGTTTGCTCCTATAATTTTTAAAATAAACCTAGTAAATTAATCAACAACAAAAAAACGAAAGATATTTTATTCATAATTGCATAGACCGGTTCACCAATTTTAACTTCACTAGTATTCAAATATCATAACCCACCGGGTTGGTCTACTGGTGAAATCGTCATCGCAAATCAGCTGACTTCGAAGTCGAAATTTCTAAGATCAAATTCTAGTAAAGGCAATTACTTTTACACGGATTTGAATACCAGATCGTGGATACCGATGTTCTTTGGTGGTTTGGTTTCAATTAACCACACATCTCAAGAACGGTCCACCTGAAACTGTACAAAACTATACTTCATTTACATTCATACATATCCTCTGAAGTAATATCTTATGGTATTTCCTGAGGAGGAAAAAAAAAGAAAAAGTATCCAAATATCATGTCAACTCTACACCTATTACTTTAAACTCTCCCAAAAGAATAATTTTAATAGAATTATAAAATTATTCATTTTAGCGGTAAATTAGAAAACTAATGTTAACTTTAATTTTAAATTCACTACTTCTGTTCCACATATATCCTGGTTAAACGTAGAGAGGTGTAGAGTCTTTCCATTTCGATTAAATCTAGAAAACATTACAGAATGCGTTTTACAGAATTCTATATTTCCTAATTAAATTTTACTTTCAAAATACACTGAGTGATTCAAAATTGTATAGCAATACTTCGGATCTGATTTAATATATTAATATAAGTAAGAAAAAAGTCCTGCAGACATAATTCGAAACGTTTTGTTTTTAAGTTATGACTAGCAAAATATTCCGTTCTGATCTGCTTCAAAGATATAAAATGAAGCCGTACTGAGATTAATTGGGGTTAAATAAAGACACAAAAATTTGGTGAATATTATATGAAAAACTCATTAAAATAGGTCTCAAGACCTATTTTGAATTAAGGACGTTATCTTTAGAATTTTTTTTTTGGAAAACAAAATTGTTGCAAAATCCAAAATAAAAAACGGATCTGTGGGGGAGAGAACTTTCCTTTTTTATTTCTTTGTACAAAGTAAAGGAAATATTTTGATCATGAAAAATTTCAGTTGATATTTCAGATCATGAAAAACTAGTCAACGGAAATATCCATTTTGACTAGTTTCGACGTGACTTCTGTACGTATACGTATGTATGTATTTCTCATAACTCAAAAACGATTAGCCGTAGGATGTTGAAATTTTGGATTTAGGACTATTGTAATATCTAGTTGTGCATCTACTCTTTTAATTGTAATCGACCGAACCAAAAGGGTCCAAAAAAGCCCAAAATCAAAAAAATAATTGATTTTGGACTTTCTCTTAACTGCAGTAATAAGCCCTCATTGAGAGCTTTTCAACGATTATCATAATTGGTACTTATTTTTATTAGTTACAGTCAAATAAAATTTGAATTAATGAAAATGTGGCAAAAAAGTTACAATTTTAAAACATAACAAAACTTCTTCATTATGTTAAAAAGCTGTCGATAAAAATTTAATCCTCAAAATAAAACAGAATTTTCAATTAACAGTACTTAATTGGTGCATATGAGTTATGAGACAGTACATTGTTAAACACTAACAAAGTCTAAAAAATCAAGTCACCCACCTAGCGATCAATCTTTTTGATAACAGTGGGTACATCCGAAAGTTGAAATATCTCCATGGGCTTGACTTAGAGGCTGCTAAAAGACAGTTTGCATTACTATCGTCAAAACTAGGGAAGTTATTTTTGTTTATTTCTTTACTTTTTTGTTTATAGTTACAAATTGTATTGTTCTTGCCAGTTTAATTTTACGTTGTTATAATCTGTCGTCCCTTCTTTGTTTTTTTTTTTTTGTTTTTTTTTTTTAATTATGAAGTAAAGGCAGATATACATGTGTTTTTTATCATACGATTTACTTATGGTTCCACTTAAGAAGCCAATTCTAAATGTACTAGTTGGTTGTGGAACAAAAAAAAGTGCATATGTTTTAATACGTTATAGCTAAATAATTAAGAATTTAATCCACGTTTCAGTTGTAGAAGGGCGTGACTGAATCACTCGCTGTCCGCGCCACGTGCACAATCTCTACAATACTTACCTTTTATTGATGAGTATTGTTCATTCATCACATTATACTGTATGCTGCAGTATATATTGTGTCCATAGTTTGCATTATAAGAATTATTATGCAGCCTTGTATACAGTATACAGTAATTTATATTTCCGTTTAGTTATAGCAATTGTTATATTCCAAAGCCTATGTATAAATATATATTGCTGACTAAGTGTTTGTGTTTTTTTTTCAGGTAAGATCCGCTTACGTATGCATTACGATTTATGAATACCTTAAATCACATTACAACATAAGGTACAGTGGAAATTTCAATTACTAAATATAAATCTAAAATTCATCATATTTAGTTGATTCCAATTTAGTATTAATTAAAGAATTTCTTAGCATCGAAGCCAGTATAAATTATGGATGCTCGATAATATTAAATATTTAAAAAAAAGTTAAGAATCCTTTTTACTTTTATTGCTATATATTTTACCTAATCATTTGTAATGGTTTTTTTAATTATAATAAAAAATGAAATTTTTCATGAATTATATTTGTTATTTTCTTAATGTTAAAATTTGTAAAAAAATTTATTAAAAGATGTATCTTTCTTTTTCTTCGTAACAATTTATATTTTATATTTAATTCGAATTTAATTTTCATCGACAAGCTTGACAATACAGGAGTATATTTAATAACGTCAGTTAAACAGTAAAGTTTATAATTTCTATTGAAAACTAAGTTTGTAAACCGGCTTCATTAGGGTTGTCCCTTCCATCTATCGCAAAACCTTTTACGAGTTCATAACAATTTTCTTGTTAAATTGAGCTGAAATTGATGTCTGTCATAATACCCTCACATAGGATATTTAGTCACAAAACAATAGCAAATATGAATATATTTTCACGGCTAGAAAGTCAAGCAACAACTGACATTAAAAAAAAATTAATTTCTTTCCCCCAAAAAAATTAAATTGTGTAAGTTTGCTGTCCAAAAAATTATAGTTTGTAATTGAAGAAACATTTGTTTTTTCTTTAACCTCCGGGACCACCGTTAGGTATTGCTTCAGATATAGGAACTAATGTAGATCGTAGCTTCAGTAGTCTTTGAATACTGAATTTCTCGCCTTTTGGGGTTCCTGAGCATATTTTCGAAATTTTAAATAGCTAAAACTAAGTCGAGGTCAAGATAGATTAATTTTTAATAAAATTCGGTTAGGCAGTGCAGAGGTGATACTTTATCAGAAAAACAAATTTTCATTCATAGAATGAAAATATATTATATTATGACATTATATTGATATATATCAATATAGCTAGGCGTTACTGTTTTCTGAACTTTATATTAGTATGGTCAAAAAAAAAAAAAACAATAGGGAACTGAACTTTGCACCGGAAATACTAGATTAATGATGATTGAGATGAGCGAAAAACAAATTTTTCGAAAATAATTTAAACCACACAGTAAAAAAAAAATCAAGAAACCCTTTTTTGACAGCTCTTTAGAAGTGAATATCCGATATGAAAAAATAAACAGAATTAAGATAAATTCACAATTTATACATAGGATTTATAATTCTGAACAGAAGTTCACTACTGCTTTCATCAGGAGTAAAAAAATTAAAATTTCGAGTTCTTGCAAAATTTCTTTCAAATTCATCAACATCGAAAAAGCTGGTCCTCCTTTTTTAACAAACCTTGTGATGAAATTCTTAACGAAAAATCGTTTATGGTTAAGAGATTACATAGGAAAAGTTATACATAAAAAAAAGTATAATAGAGTTATCTAAAAATTTTCGTTGATGTTTTTTTTTCAATCAACGATTTTCCAACTATATTTCAAGTTATTGAGGAAAATTAAGTGGTCAGAAAAAATCTAATTAAAACACATCTTATAAGTTGTTTTAATGTTGTTTTCAAAAATAACACTATCACATAAATTGCCGTTAGGTAAACATTTGATAAGATTACTTTTAATTAAAATTTAACAAATCGAAATGTTGCACTCCGAATAAAAGACAAAATTTTGAAAAAATGAGTGAAATAAAATCAGTGAAGATTTTCATATTTTAGAATGGATTAGGAGATAGACTTAGCTTTACCTACAATCATTAGACTACTACAGCCGTCTACCGGGCTGGTCTAGCGGTTAACTCGCCATCGCAGATCAGTTGATTTCGAAGTCAAGAGTTCTAATGTTCACATCCTAGTAAAGGCAATTATTATTATACGCTTTTGAATACTAGATCGTGGATACCGGTGTTCTTTGGTAGTTGGGTTTCAGTTAACCACAGATCTCAGAAATGGTCAACCTGAGACTGTACAACACTACATTTCATTTACATTCATATATATATCATCCTCACTTATCCTCTGAAGTAATATTTTACGGTGGTTCCGGAGGCTAAACGTAAAAAGAGAGAGTAGACTACTGCAGCCACCCGTCAGAAAACAGAATCCCACAATTTTGCCACAGGTAGCCCCTCCCCAACCAGATCACACTAAGTAAATCATAATGGCTTTATAGAATGCGGCATCTTCATTATAATCCATGCAGGTTGTCAGGCATACTCATACAATGAAAAATCGAAAAAAGTATGAAGTTGAAAGAATCAAGAATAAGGAAAAAGGAAGTGGTGGAAGGGAATTCGGGTCTTCGGAGGAACTGAAGAACGAAGCAAAAAAAAAATTACTTAAGGTCCTTGTAGGCAGTGGTCCTCATTCCGGTCATAATCCCTCCAACACGTTTAGAAGTAACACATTACTGATTAACGATATTGCGTTACCAGTTACTACTATAAAAACTGCATTTCCTTGAATAATCATTAAAGAGCCATCTAAGAACAGGTACAGGATTCCTAAAGAAACAACCTTGCTTATTACCTGAATCTTTTACGTATAGAAGTATCGAAGTGAACTTTGTAGGCATCCCTTCTGTAAACTTGAATCAATTAAAGCATTCTCTGAGCTCTCCATTATTAAGATACCTTCTCACTGACCAATTATTATCAGAACTACCCTCTCTTTTATAAATTATATCAGAAGCTAATAAATTATTCTGAATCCTGTCTTACTTCTTCTTGGATCGCTATGTGAAGAGTATGCAGGGTAATGAGCGAAGGAAACGTAAATAAATAGTTACGCTTGATACTAACTTTATAACGTAGATACGTAAAACAGTGGTTGACAACTACAGTATGTTGGTGGAAAAATATCTCTCGCGTAACAGAATTGTTTCCTTTCTCGTCACGTCTAATCATTCCCTACCGCGTATATAATTTATTAACTTATTTTATTGTCACGATTTAAATTTTTATTACCATGTTTTATTATCCTGTTTTTTATGAAGGTCATGAAATTGTACATTAAAAAATCGGTTATGTTTAAAATTAGATGAAACTAAAAAAAAAAATCCTTTTGGTACGCCGGAAGGCTGAGGTAGATTTCACCGTTGCTAAGTAGGGGGTAAAAAATATTTCCACCTGAAAGTTACGAAAAACTTCTAATTTACTCAATACGACAATGGTTGTATGTGAAAAAAAGTTTCACATGTTTAGCATACGACAAGCCCCATCTTCTTACAATTCCAACAATATTTCGGTCATCCTTGTCGTAAGGGTTGGTCATATCAAAAATAGTTTCTGACAAACGTTTTAGGTAATATCTAGAGGACTAACGGTCACTTTAAGCAGATTCAATGTTATGCCTATTAAGGGAGATATGAACTTTTTGTCTTTAAAACCACATTTTTTCCACCCCCTGGTCCAATGGTTGATGATATCAAAAAAGTTTACTTAGATAAGGTTTAGGCCCTTATCCAAAGAATTGTAGGAACTTTAAACAAATTCTATATTTTACTTAATAAGAAAGTTATAGCGATATTTTTTTTTCGAAAAAGCCCCCATTTCCTCCCCCATAGTCCGATTTTGCCCATTAACGAACTCGATCGAGATTTGGAGTTGTTATATTTTATGTATTAATTTGAAAGTGATTGAAGTGGCGCAAAATTACAGCTGTTATCATGTCCACAAGAAAGTGAAATATATAAATATATAAACTTTTAAAGTGACGCTTGTTTTGGGGTCTGGGGGATTTGGAACGCGAAGATATGTAGACATTTTCCGGAAGTCGAATCACGGTATCCAGTATAATAGGTACCTTACTTATGAAATCGACCTAAAAAGAAAATATAGAAATAATGCTACATCGAAAAGGCTTCAAAAGAGATTCAAACTTGTATATAAATATGGCTTCAATTTTTCTGCTGAAAAGAAAATGACTCGATCCGATGGTTTTTTTTTAAATTAGTAATAAATTGTAGTCAATATTGTTCTATAATTGTTCTTACGTTTTCGGTTTTGATCTATTCTGATTATTTTTTTATTTCGATTTAAATAATACTATTTATGATAGATTGTATTTTTTTAATATATAAATCAATATGAAAACTAGATGATTATTTTACTTATAGTTTTAGAACGAGGAAAGGAGATCCCAACCGTTTGTTTGTTTATACTCTTACTTTATATATTGATATATTTTAGCGAAAATTTTCAAGTAATAAAAATTTAAAAAAGTAGAATTTCGAACAAAATTCATAAAGCTCTTTTTAAAATATCAAGGAAATATTCCTTCCCCCATCTAAGAAAAATATTAAAACATTTAGTTAGATTTTTAAACCCTCCAACTTCTGAGGACAATACTTAGTTATTTATTTGTAGCAGATGAATTTTAATAAAACATTTTCTGATGTTAAGAAGTAAAAAAAAATAAGTTTAAAATAATTTTTGTCTGAATCATTATTTGGAATGTGGACTGAGGATGATCCTCTTCCAGACAATAAATACGATCTAGTTAACACATACAAAGTACTTTAACTTGTATTCTATATTCGAACTATATATATATATACACACACACACACACACACACAGAGAGAGAGAGAGAGAGAGAGAGAGAGAGAGAGAAATGCGTAAAGAAAGCAAAATATATGCGGTATACAAAAATAGATGAGTAGTAAGAAACAGAAAAATGAACAAAACGGAAAGAATTTGTAATAAATAAATAAAAAGAGAAGAGATTGAGATATGTAGTTAATTTACTCCGTTGAAAGGTTTATACTCATAGCTTCATTTTTTATATATCACTGAAGTATGTGTAAATATACACACATAATGAAATTTAGTATGTTCATATGTAAATTAACAGCGAGAACCCTCTTGTTAGTAACTATGATGAGTGATGCGATACCGTATCATTCTTTCTTCCTTCCCTCGCACACTGCCTCTCATTCTGTTCTCAAAATTCTTCATTTGTTATGTTTTAACTCCATTAGCGGTCGACTGATGTTTGTCTAAAACGGGCGTGGTGTATAATAGGAAATATATGGTAGGAAATGAAATAAATCTGTTTCCATTTTAGACGTCGTGTATGTTATAAAAATGAAAACATCAGACTAAAATATTTTTACGTCTGTACATATTTATTTTTAATCTACTATATGTTAATAATTTATATTTATTTTTCTATTCGTATCTATTTATAATTTATAAATCCTACCTGCATAATATATCTGAGCCATATAGCCTATTATTTTCAGAAGAGAAGACTTGCTGGTATGAAATATAGTATCTGTCATATTTGATAAAAAAATTTATAAATTTAATACAAAGCGGTACCCTTATACAACTTTATTCTATTATAAACATCGTATCTTTATTATTTTCCCACCTTTCTATAACGGTTCGTAACTGATGTGGAACGAAATAGATGTATAGTGTAAATTTCACACTGTAGTAATTATTATTCTCGTATAACCTTTAGGCAAATATCCCATCTAATAAATAATAAATAAAAATCAAATGTGAGGAATTATACTAGTTAGTCTGTAACCAGCTATTATTACTTTTTTCTTGTAAGTCTAAAGCTTTGTATCAGTTATACGATGTATGTACATTTTATCTGAACATCGAATTATAATTATTATTGCTATTAAAAAAAAAAAAATGTTTTGGATGATATCTGACAACGTAAATAATTATGTTGACTAAGAAAATATAATACAATAATTATCGATTAAATTTGAAATAAAAGAGTAAATTTATTAAAAACTAAATATAATAATAAAACAGACGAAAAACTAGAGTAAAAACAAAAAACAAAAATTATATTACATTTACAATTTTTTTTAAATTTAAAGTTTTATATCTCTGTCAAATTAAAACAAACTACCAACAATATACAATCCAATTTTTTTTTAAATCGGCGCCAAATTCATGCCGCCGATTTAAAAAATAAAACAAAAATGGCGCCGAAAAAATTATAAAAACTTTTTAAAAATTCGAAAAATTATGTTTTTATGCGGTTTTTTCTTTTATTGATTTTTACTTCCTTGTAGTAAGTAAAGGAACTATTGTAATCGCGAAAAATTTCGGTTTTCAGATTTCAACGGAAATATAAATTTTACTAGTTTCAGTACATACGTATGTACCTCTCATAACTCAAAAACGACTAGCCGTAGGATGTTGAAATGTTGGATTTAGGACTGTAGTAACATCTAGTTGTGCACCTCCCCTTTTAAATGCAATCGACTGAACAAAAAATGCCCATAAAAGCCCAAAATCCAAAAAAAGTTGGATTTTGGAGTTTTTGTTAACTGCAGTAATATGCCCTCATTAAAGCTTATCATAAGTGGTACTTATTTTCATTGGTTCCAGAGTTACAGCCAAAATTAAATTAATGAAATTTATGATGAAATTTTATTGTAAAGTTGTCATTCTGTGTTTAAATAAGACAAAAAACATTTAAAAATTCAATTAACCATATTTTTTATTTTTTCTGCTCCCCCCTTCAAAATTACCTTCCGAGAAATGTTTTTGATGTTTTTCTAAGTTTACTATGTTAATTGGAAGAAACTAAAAAACAAATTCCACTGAAAAATGTACAATCAATAAAAAGTAAAAATTTCTTCTTTTTTTTTGGGGGGGGGGTGTAATTATGAAGAAAGTTTACAGCAATATTATTATTAAAAGTTTAAATAAACAAAAAAAGTTTTTAAAAAGTTAAAAAATCAATATTTTTAAACTTTGATCGGCTTCTTCATCACCAATATTGCCTACAAAGTACTTTTTTGGATCACTTATATTACTAATGGGCCTAGCAAGACAAAAAGAATTCGGTTAAAAAATATGCAATAAATAAAAAAATAGCTTTTCCAATTTTTGGGGAAGGGAATTTTTGGGGCAAATTTATTTTTAAATAGTAAGATAAGCGTGCACACATGTATTGAGCTAAATATAAAGTGGGGTTATGTTTACAAAATTTTGAGTAAATTAACTCCAAAAACTGTCTATCCCAGGAGATATTGAACCCAAACTTTTACCTAAAAATTTCCCCATATATGAGTCTCTGTACAAAATTTCATCAAAATCGACTCATCCAATCAAGTTATTAAGTGCAAACCTGCCCAACACACGTACCACGTTTTTTGCCCCCCACCACGTTTTTTGTTTTTTGGGTTCCCTGGGTCATGAAACGTCCAGAAATGCAAAGAAACCCGTACCCCTTTTTCGATTTATCACCATACTTTCTTTCTTGCAAGATAACTCTAGAGCTATGATGCCAGGAAACTAAAAAATAGAAAATTAATATAGAATCATGACATAAAAATACTGCTACAGGGAATGAGTTACGGCTCTCTGGAATGGAAGGAATATACATAATTAGTATCTGATCATTATAGCAAAACGATATTTAATCTGATATAAATATTCTGTATTTGATTAACACACAATTTGTGTGTGTGTTTCCAACAATATTCTTGAATATTCGTGCGCAAATATTTATATCAGATTATATATTACTTTGCTATAATGATCTAATATTAAATAAAATCCTTAAATCGACTGTGTAAAAAATATAATTCTTTTTAAAAAAAAAAAGTCAATTAAATTATATAAAAAACTTCAATAGTTACAGTGGAGAACCCACTGTAACTACTGAACCCAGACATAAAGGTCTTCTCCCTGCCCCTCACGTGCGGAGAGGAACCCGACTTCACCTGGCAACACAGCTCCTTTCACTAAGTGAAGGAGATCGGCGTATGTTCTTCCCTCCGCTTCAAACTACCACTGTTGTCGTCGGCGGGCCTACCGGTCATTTCCTGCTGACATCCTTCGGCATTGACACCAGTAAGTGCACAAGATAACTCGTCCCACCCGTCGACCGAAGTACTTGACTGCACGACGCAAAAGTTGGCCGACTCGTCCCGAAGGCCCTGAGCAGCACACCGCTCTACTGTGACCATCCTTCATAACTCCAGGAACTGACCGACAGACAATGGAGGCCACCTCCCGGTCCCAGGCTGTCGGATCAATTATGAGGGCGTAATCAGTGTAACAGATGTCAAACCGTGAAGCAACACCGTCTCCGGACGTCCCGATCAGAGGATTGAACCCCAAGGACTTGGCCTGCCGACAATTTACCCGAACGAGCCAAGTTCCTGATCCACAGCGCTTTTCGGAAAACCGGGACGTGATTCGGGTCAGCCCTTCCCGCCAAGTCAATCATCTAAGCAAATGACATTCCTGAGATGTCCGTGTCTTCTTCGAAACAGCGGTGTCCTGCATCAGAATTGAGGATTGGAAAACACCCTCAGGCCAGCCTCAAAGGACCAGCCTCTCAAGATCTCAATCAGCGATATCGTCGTCAATCATACGATGAATCTCCACACCAGACCAGGACACACACTGGTCCAATCCCACATCTGAGGTCTGCGAAGCTACATCCGTAATGATAAAGTATGTTTGGGTACTCTCGTCCACCATTTCCGGCTGCATAGAGTGCCTCTCGTCGGACTCCACATCAGTGTCATCAAGAACATCCCGAAACGTATCTTCCATTCGACTAATGCCATCCATGTTACGAGAACACTTTAATTTCCAATTTTGTGGTCACGTTAGGTCAACGAGAGAACTCAATACTTTAACGTAACGTAAAAAAATCGCCGTGTTAGTTGTCAAACATTTGTCCTGCCTCTTGAGATCCAATATCCACTGCGGCTAAAGCCGGTAAGTCAGCAGTCCGTTGCTGCCTCCTAGACGACGTGTCTTTCTTCATCATCTCTTGACGCCTTTTTAACAATCGCTCCTCGCGCTGAAGTTCGTCATCTCCATATCCGCTAAACTATCACTACTGCCATAGGAGGGGACCTCACGAACCACATCTCGTAAAGCCTTCCTCCCTCCGGACCGACTGCCCGCAGCAGGAGTGAAAACCTCCCCAACAGAGGGGGACGTGGTCCCGGACCGATCTGGTTCGGTCATAGTCCACAACTAAGTTAAAGTTTTTATTAAAATTCAACTTAACAACTCCTTCAAGTCGAATGTAAACAAACAAAGTAAACTAATATTACCAGCTGTGTAACCAAGCAAACGTTTTTTGTTACCGTGAGTCAAACACAAAATATAAATATTAAACACGTTATTTAAATTAAATAAATCAGCGAAACGGAAACCGAACACAAAAGAAACATTATCTAACAAAACGAAATAAAACCTAACGTAATTAAAATTAACGCAAAACGAAGAATAACGCACAGCCAAAAATAGTGTGACGCGAATAAAGCAAACTACAAAAAAAAACAAGAACGGAATAAATAACGAACAAAATTACTAAAAGTAACACAAAACAACGAAAAACGAACAAAAAAAAACTTTAAAAGAAAAACGCAGAAATAACCGCAGTTACGCAGAGCTAGGAAACCCGACTATATCCAACAAGAGCTAGACATAACTGGAAAATTACTTGTTAAACAAGTGATTTGCGACGATATCACTGCACTGGGCTGGTCTAATTCATTAATCAATAGTATTAGTTATAATGTTTAACGTAATTTTTTTATTTCTTTTTTAACCTCTGGGTCCACCGTTAGGCATGCTTCAAAGGATGAGATGAATGATTTGTAGCATGTGTGAAAATTCCATGCCTGACCGGGATTCGAACCCGGGACCTCCGGATGGAAGGTTACCACTCGCGCCACGGAGGCCGGCGTTTAACGTAAATTGGATAAGGCGATGTTCACTTAGAAATCGCATATTAAATTACATATTTAAATATGTTCCTGAATATTGCAGATGGTAAAGCGGTACCTTTCCCGTGTGTGAGGTACGTAGTTCGAGGCCGACCATAGTAGTTACATTTTAACTTTATCTGTGGTTCCTTGATATTTTCTGCGGTCATCATTCTATTGTTAGATTCTAATTAACAACACATCCTACCTACAGGTACAACACAATAAAGGGAATACGATATTTCTGATAAATAAAAGTGATATTTCCGAAATATCACCACCACGCTATTAAGTATATTAAAAAAAAAAATAGTTTATACACCAAATTGTAAAGAAAATAATTATTCATTAAATAAGGAATAAGTTATATTAATAGAATATGAATATTAACAACGATGATAATTATTATCTTAGTTTTAAATGGTAACCATAAATTATCAGCTAACTTAAATTACATTTCCTCCGTATATATATAAATTTCAAAAGATTTTCAGAAAATTAGTTAGTCTATATGTGCATTTTATTCATTAAAAAATACCAATACAAAAGTAACATATTAGCAATTTATATTTTATGTAAAATATTTTAGATCTAAACTCCAACAAACCATGACTTCGAGCTCACTTTTTTTTCTTGTTGTAAATAAGCTAAACTATTTATTGAAAACTTGAAACATCTCTAACAGGGTAAAATAATGACCGCTGTTAAAAATTTATTTTTAATTATATCTTATTTTAATTATTTCTAAGATATCTTATTTTCGGATCCGTATGAAAAATTAATACAAACCTCTTTTTAACAAATTTTAAATCATTTAACTAAACTGATTTAATAGTTCCAAATATATGATGAGGGAGTCGAGAGGTGGTAACTCACGAATTTAATTATATAATATATTGCTTAATATCATATACGTAGTAACTGTAGTTATGCTAGACCAAGGTTTTATCCATGTTTGAATTTATTGTTTAGCTACTTAATTGAAAGGATAATAAAATATATAATTACAAAGAATAAATAGCATATTTAAAAGATTTGTAGCTCTTAAATATGCTTTTTTTAAACTGTATGATTCTAATCTGAAATAGGAATATATTTTTCATTCAAATTTATACGTGATTTAGTGTTAAGTAAACCGATAAAAATTTAATTAACAACAAATAAATTGTTAAACACAACATTACGCAATTTTTAAAAGAACGGAAACTTTTTTTAATAAAAAAAAAATATTTTTACATTATGTTTTATATTATTACTATGAAGATAAAATATTTTAAAATATTGAAAAATAATTAATTAAACATATTTTTATGTTATCAGTTGATAGAATAAATTGTTCTTTTAAATGGAATTTTGTTGCATTTAAGCTCAGTTGCCCAGATATGAATGTAGGTTTCAGTGTCAAATCAATACTTTACCGAGAGAGAAATAACCTCTACTCTCTTCACATCCTTTGCCATCTGCTAAATTCAACTAGGGTTGATACTTTACTTTAAATAAGGCCAAAATATTTACAGTCGTTAAATAAATAAGTATTAATATTTGCTGGTTTTTTTCTCTATATAATACATGTATAAACACATTTAAAAATAAATAATTCTCTCTCTCTCTCTCTCTCTCTCTCTCTCTCTCTCTCTCTCAATATATATATATATATATTTTCCCCTAGATATTTTATTATTTTTCCAACTATAGCAATATATGCTGCTATAACAGCTATAACTAGCGGAAAGGTATATAGATTTTGTCAAAAAGAAATCTAATGGTCTTTTTAAGTTTTATGCCTTAAGGAGATATTTCAAAAAAAGAAAGATTTAAATAAATTGTAAATAAGCTGCGAAATAAATTTTTTATTCCAATCTGTACTGTCATTGAAAGGGGAGAATAAATTAAATCTTTGCAAAAATTGGAGAAAGATCTTTTTGCCGAAATAAAATTTCAGATCTTTACTGAGGTACTTTAACAAAAAAAATATTTTCTAACAATAGTTGAAGCTTTTTATCAAGACCATAAATTACCAAAAAAAAATTATTTCTATTACCAAAAAAAAACCTAAAACCTTTAAATTTGAGTAGATTTTAAAAAAAAATTATTTTCAAAATAAAGCAATGTCAGGATAGGAAAAATTACTACCATCATTTTTAGAATAGAATTATATAATAACAAACCTCAACAAATTAATATATATATATATATATATATATATATATACATATACATATACTTACTAGCCGGACAGGGCTCGCTTCGCTCCCCCGACCGTCTAGCCAGGACCCTTGATGCGATCGTTATCCTCATGGTTGTGAGAAACATTCTTCGCATTTATATGCTCATTCAACCTTCAAGCGCTTATCTTTCTTGCTATCATGAAATCCGGCTACGCTTAGTAGTACTTGATGATCGTCCTAGATTTAATTTCTTCTTAGAAAGCATCATGCAAAATATTGAAAACTACATAGAAAGAAGAAAAAAAAACGAAAAGCTCTCAATAAGGGCTTATTACTGCAGTTAAGAAAAAGTCCAAAATCCTTTTTATTTTGGGCTTTTTTTGACACTTTTGGTCCAGTCGATTGCAATCAAAAGGAAGGTACACAACTAGATGTTAGAACAGTTCTAAATCCACAATTTCAACATCCTACGACTAATCGATTTTGCTTGGTACAGACGTCACGCCGAAACTAGTCAAAATGGATTCAGGGATGGTCAAAATGGATAGATATTTCCGTTGAAATCTGAAAACCGAAATTTTTTGCGATCATAATCTTCCTTTACTTCGTACAAGGAAGTAAAAAGTAACTATAATGGTGTGAATATTAAATATTTTTCAGATATTCATTAAAGAAAAATGAATTAGTCATTTTTCTGTTTCTATGGTGTCAGAAGTATAAAGGAGAAAAGGATTAATCTTTGTTTCTTTAATGAATATCTTAATTAACTTCACCCTCAAGGGGGCTAGGACCTGGATCTATGGCTTAAAACCTACCCTGGGATAACACAAATGTATCCTGTAAATTTGAAAGCAATCTGTCGGTTAGTTCTGGCACGATACTGTTGCAAACAAACAGACCCACAAATTGTCGTATTTACTTATATAAGATGTAAAGTTATATAGATATATAATTCTTTTTGATAACCTTTAATCTATTCCGATAAAAAGATGTTCTGCTTGTAAGATTTTCGATCTTACTTAATGATATTAAGTTAGTTTCTTTTTTATCATCATCACTTATTAGTAATTGATTAATGTAACATGGTGGTATGTGGTCTGAAAAGTAAAGTGTAGCCTGATTTCATACTGAGATTCAAATTATTTAAGTGAAAATTAAAAGGGAAATATTAATTAAAGAAATACATATTTATGCATTTCAGAACAACTTTAACAAACGTTCGGTAACATTCGTTTCTTGGAATTTTGTTTTCTATTAATCATAATTCAGTTTTTTCTTTCGAACGGATTAGTTTTCATTTGGGGGCAATGTTTTTGTAACCGTATTTTTATTGAAAAAAAATAATAATGAAATTAGCTTAAAAACCCGTTTTAAAATGTAAAATAAAATAATTTCAAATCGAAATTTAAAAAATAGTTGAAAAACTATTTTTTTTTTTTAGGGTGATTTTTTAGAAAATTTGTTTTCTGTTAGCTTTATCTTTTTGTAATAGAACTGTGTAAAATATTGTTTTTATGTAAATATATAAGCAAGTTGTCACATTAATAATAAATAATTTTCAACTGTATTTCAAAGAAGGTAGTTAAAATTCTAAGCTTATTTAGTTGCCTAGAAAATTCCGAATCGCCGAATTTTTTTAGTAAACAAGACTGTAAAATTACAATAATTTTTGTATAGTAAAAACTGTTAATACAATTTATATTTTTCGAATTGATTCGGTTCTTAAACTAAATGTTTCTGACTTTAATTTTGTCTCAGAAATCTTAGCAACACTGGACAATTACTGTTTTATAATCATCAAACTTTTTCAAAAAGGAGTTGATCTAAGGAATAATGATATAAATAATATATTATTTTCTCAGAACTTCTTCATTCTTTAAAAACTAATATTAAATATAATTCACTGAATTCTAAATAAAATTTAATATACTCATTTATTCATATTTTATTATCGCAAATAAATTCTACATATGTATTTTTTTTATATTTATTCAGTCAAGAGGAAATGGCATCTTCCTGGAATATAATATGTAGTCATAACATAAATATGACGATGATGTAATCATTATCGTCCGTTTTGCTAATAAAAGATTTCATCTAACGTAAAATGAGAAATGCTGTACATGTATTAAATATAGTGCTCCTTTACTTATACAGGCCCTGAATACTTATTAACTTTTCATCAAAATCATTTATTGTTAATGATGTATAATAAATATACATTTCAATAAAAATATAAATGTTATAAACATTTTCATTTAAATGAAAATGAAATTTATGTATTTATTATATTTATAATATAAATATATTATTATTTGTAAATTGAGCCTGTTTAAAAACAACAAATTCATGTTTGTTTTTTAATTGAAAATTAATATTACAGATTTAAAAGCAACAGTTTTTTATTTTTATTAAGAACTTATTACAGAATATAATGTCCCGTAAGTTTCCATACATGGAAAAAATAAACGTTTTTTTTAATAAGGTATATCATGAAAAGATAGAAAACCTAAATCATTTCAAGGAACGTATCATCAACTCCATTACAAGTTTAACCCGTTCCCTGAGATTATTAATGGTTCGTATCTTTTCCTGATACACTATGGCTTTCTTAAAAAATAATGTTTATTTTTTCTTTTTATGGAAACTTACAGGATTACGTGTTCTTCAGCAGGGAGGACACGAATTGAAAATGTGTGTTTCAAAACAATGGTTGTTATATAGAGCATATATAGTGTGTCCGTAAAATAATAGTGGGGGTTAAGATGGTTATAATTTCGAAACAAAACATTGTAGAGAGATGCACTATACGTTAAATGAAAGAGAAACACTCCCAAGTTAATTTTTCAGTAGATTTCGATGTGTGTTTCGTAGTTACCCTGCAAACAAGTCGATATTCAGTCTCTTGCCATATATAGCAGAGAACATTCGGCGCGATAGAAAAAACAGCTTCACTGATCCTTTCTTTTAAATGGTTCATATTTCGAACTTAAACAGAAAAGATTTAAGTGAGATTTAACTTGAGTAAAAGATTTCGAACTTGAACGGAACTTGGGGTTATGAGTTTTTACAAAATCCCAAAAGTAGAAAACCGTGGGGGTAAGATTTGGAGACCATGGGGGTCAGGCAATCCACCTTCTCATCCGACCCATCGCTGAACAATTCTACAATAACTCTATATTATATAATAACTATGTTGTTTGTCGTCAGATTTTTACAACTAAGGTGTCGTTTTTTTCACAAAAACAAATGCTTCATAATTTTTATAATACAACATAATTTTATAAATCTAATAATTCCTAAGATATTTAAGATTGAAAAATTGAAACGACTGCCATTTTGAAATTTGTCAACGAAGAGTGTCGTTATTTTTTTCATATTAAAACACGTTAGTTTAAGATAAAGTACAAAATTTTATTGGGTTATTTCCAACCGTTCTTGAAAAATAATTTTTTTCTTAAAAAACAAAATGGTGGATAGACAGAAAAATATGCGTTTACGGACCTATGTTTACTGGACATTTTTTCTTCAGTATGTTAAGTAGAATCACTTCCTATAGTTTGGACTCACCTTTAAAGGACACAGTGTATATGGTTTTAAAAACAGCTTGTTATAAATTAAAATAAAATTTAATAAATCCACCGGGTTGGTCTAATAGTAAAACTGGTCGTAAATCAGCTGATTTTGAAGTCGAGAGTTCTAAGTTCGAAATCCTAATGAAGGCTTTTATTAGGATTTGAATACCGGTGTTCATTAGTGGCTTTTTTCCCCGTAGGAAAAGGAAAAAGCTCTGCCAGGCCCGCTCTGACGGCAAGTGCGAAACTCTCACCCTCTAAAAAAACCTCCCCCTCTAGTCACGCAGGAGACAGACCTAATCCACATGGTATGTACACAGCTCCTGCGCAATCACCCGGGCGCGCTCTTGTCGCCGAATTAGAATAGCCAGAGCGACGTCCTCAGGGTATCATTGGCGAACGACGACTTTGAGGAGCCCCCGCCGCCCACCACTAAGGCTGGCCGCCCATAGCCGTCCGGCATCGGTCTCTCCGCCTCAGGTCAACTGCCGTCTTACAGTCTGCCTGCCCCTCTTGACCACTGCCTTGTTTCTAATTATGGCTGACACCGAAGTCATTACTCCCGTCCAAGCATGTCTGTTCATTGGTAGCTGGGTTCCAATTAACTGCACGTCTCCGGAATGGTCGGCCTGAGTCTGTTCAAGACTACACCTTTACCGGTACATTCACACAGATATCGGTGAGTCCGCTAATGGCTTTAATTTTTGATGCGACTATAAATAAAAATATTCAGGAAATAAATTTAATAAATAAATGTGGTCTGGGAGAAGAAAAACCTAAAGCATACACAGTCATTTACAGTTAAGAGAAATCCACTATTATTTGGGTTTCTTCGTCCTTTTTTCTAAATAAAAATATATTTCATTGTATATGTTAATTTAATTCTTATTCTGTCAATAAATGCTTTGACGACATATTCATATAACATTACAATGTGAGATTTTACCATGGTTGGATATTTTGCCCTTCTATACTAAAAGGAGGATAGTGTTTATTTTTTTAAAAATATTGTCCGTGCTTTTGTTATCTGGAAACAGCTGCAATATTTTTAATGAAATATTAAAAAGGAACTCGAATAAATTTCAATATAATTTGATAAATTTATAGATGAAAGCGGAATATGTGTCAAAAAATAATAAATAATTTTTAAAATATAATTCACAAAAGAAATGCTGTTAAGATCATTTCCGGGCTATACAGTCTAATTTTATAATATTCACAAAAATTTTCATAAAGACATTAAGAAAAAACTAATTAAAAATCAAAACTTTCTTAATTATTACTTTGTATTTTTATTTCATTATTTTACAGAAACGGATATTACAATTACTGGAATAGTTCTTAAAAGGTGTTAAAAATGACGCCTACAACATCAATACAACACTGCACACATTACAATTTGTTTTCAAACATTTTAATCAGCTGATGCAATGGTATGTCTCGTAAGTATGCCGTTATTGCGGTTTTTAGGTCGTCAGTCGTGCGTGGTCTGTTGCGATACACTGCTTGTTTCGCGTGCCCCCATAAAAATAATCTGGGGGAGTCAGATCGGGCGATCGTGCAGACCGCAAACCCCTCCAAATGATTCCTCCAAATGATGAAAAAGTTATTAATCTGTTAGCTGTATGCGCTGTGGCGCCATCTTGTTGGAACAACTATGATTGATTTTTACTTCTGTTAACTGACTAATGAAGTGTGTTCACAAAACAACACAACTATCACTATAACTGAATTTTCAAAACGTATTGGACCCATAATGCGCGTTATATTCGCACCGACCCAGACTCCAATTTTCTCTTCATGTGAAGATTGTTCGTGTAATTTACGGGGGTTAATTATTGACCAGTCGTGATTTTTGTGAATTAGTATTCCCTCCCAAATGAAACCACGCTTTGTCTATACAAAACGTAATGTCGATGATACGTACGGAAGTTTTGCCAATAAAACGTTAAAACAATTGACTAAAGAATAACTTATTCTTTTGGCATGATGTAGGTTTTAGTTCTTGAACACACATTACTTTGCAGGGGAAAAGTTTCAGCTTTTTTTTTAAAGCTTCACGTGCGGTAGCAAATCCGATATCTTGCTGCTGTGCTAATTTACGCATTGACTTTGATGGACTTTCGGCCACAGCATCCGAAATATCAAGCAGCTTCTGTTCGTTTAGTTCATGTGGCCTTCCACTTCGATCAGCGTTTTTCGACCTTATGCCCGAAATTTTTCGATAAGAGTTCGAACTGCATTGTGGTGAGGAACAGGAGTATTTGAAAGCTTTTCAAAAAAATTGTGCTTCACTAAATCAGTATACTTGTCATCTTCACAAAATATGTGTTCAACGAGAAAAACGCGTTCCTCTACCGAAAGAACCATTACGTTTCTCGCAACTATTGATTCCGTTAACCGAAACAACAAGAAACGAAACACGTTCAACCATAACCTAATAACTGACGTCTTGGTTTATTACTGAGAAACGCCCAAAGAATCCACTGGGCAACCAATCTAAGCCGAAAGAACAGAATGCACCACATAATTTTAAAGCATACTGCACAGCGACTTTTGAAATGCTCTGTATCTTTAGATATTTTGTTTAACCTCCGGTTCCGCAGTCAAGCATTTTTTTCCGCAGAGGATGAGATGAATGTTTTGTAGTGTATGTGAAAGATGATATGCCTGACCGGTATTCGAACCCAGGACCTCCGAGTGAAAGCCCGAGACGCTACCACTCGCGCCACGGAGGCCGGCAGATACTTATATTTATTTTTGAAAAGTTTCACTGGAAACTATATTAATCAAAGCGAATTTGTTATCATCTATCTAATTTACTTATAGTTTTTCTGATCTATTCAAGAAACTAATAGTAAATATAACTTTGCACAAAAAAAACCCTAATTTTTATTAAGATTTCCCTTTATAGATTTTCTATTTAATTTTAATGACTTGTTTTCATCTTGGTAAAAAAAATTATATAAAATTAAATTTTAAAAAATAAAACTGATTTAAAAACTGCATCAAAAATATAATTTTTATTCAATTCTTTAAATTTCGACCTTTTGAAGTTGGCGTCAAAAGGTCGAAAGCGTTAAAAATCTGTTTGGTTGTTTTTAATAAGTTATTATCGACTTAAAAAAAGTTGAATATGCAACTGAAAAAATATGATTTTTCTAATATTTAGTGCACCTTCTTTAACAAAAAAATTGTTTTTTCGGTAGTCAATTTTTTTTAATGTAAAACGTTAATATAATTCTAATATTGCATTATTTTTAAATAGTATAGCCACATGATATCAGTTGATATATTCTGTTTACATAGCAACGAATTTTATTGATTTAAAAAAGAAAAACTATTAAAATGAATTGATTTTATTTTAATTACAATCGGTTGTACAAATTTACACATTATGTAATATAGTTTTAAACAAGTAATTTTTATAGCTTTATTCTAAATTATAGTTACTTATTTTTATTTATTTTTTTTTAATTTTAATTTTACGTGATCTCATAGACATAAAAATGAATTACCTTTAATTGAATAAAATAATAATAAACGACGTTAGTAAAATTATATTATTTCTATTTTAATATTTACTTCAAGTTTGTTTTTAAAAAACTTCGTCCGCCGTGACACAACAATAGATGAAATACAATAGTAAAAATGATGTAATTATTAACAGACTTAGATAAAAAAAAAATACACAGAAAAGTAAAAAAAAATGTAAAATAAAAATTTAGAGAGAAAACCACAATAAATTAATTGAACTAAATGAAATCAAACTGTAAATAAAAATGCTTGCTTCGATATTGCTTATAGTAACGATGATCATCATAGTAGCAATAATAATACTGAAGATAATGTTAAAAAAACTTTTACACATAACCTGAGTACAACGTTAAATTTCATTCTAATGTTTTGGGCGGTGTCTTATGCATAAATTATACAGGTAATAGCAAACAATATAAATAATATTAAATTATATATTACAGCTGTTGTTTTTAAAACGCTACACTTAAGTTTACCCGACGGATAAAATGACATATTATGCAAATTTCTATGCAACAAGGTGAAAAAGAAGACTTATGTTAAAGAGGAAGAACACGATGAATAAATGACTATTATTATTACTATTACGAGGGCGATGGTCAGCCTAGCAGCAATTACGTAAACCTGCAATTACGCGGACAAAACCAAAAATAATAATAATAAAGAAAATTATAATAAATCCATCATTAAACTGGTTTCATTCAGAAGCGTATTATATTATCTTTAATTTATTTTCTTCTTTTTTTTATTTTCCCTTAAATAGATTAAATTTTTTCATTAATAAAAAATTGTAACGAAAATTGCCGTATAAATATTTACATTTTTAATATAAATAGAAATGTAAAAAATAAAGTAAAAATTATGTTAAAAAAATCGTATTTTATTCATTTTTTTAACCACGTAATTTATTTTCACATCTTTTTTATGCTAATCTTATCAAAGATATATAATAGTAATTAATTAAAATTTCTTTGTGATCGTTGATTATTACATCACATTTTTAATTTATTTACGAGTATTTTTATTTTTTAGAATCATTTCTTCTGATGATAATGTACTATGGGGGCTCCTGATAATTTGAGTTGAAACTATAATTTTTTTTTAATAAAAAAAGTCTACTTAAACGAATTGATATATTTTTTAATGATTATCATTAAATTGCGTAATATTGCATTATTCATTACGTAGTATACAGCTTATTATAGTTCTGATAATCAAAATTATCTCAATAAAGAAATAAAAAATAAAATTGTTTGAAAAATTTATATTAATACTGCTGTAAAGAGTTTAAATATATGAGCCCAGGATTTTCCGACTGATGAAAATATTGAGATAATTCATCATAAATAATGCATACTAACGTTTATTATTTTTCCCCCCTTACTATTTTAAAGTACTCTTAATCGACTGCCTATTAAATTATAAATTATTAAAAATATTAATAGAAAATTAACATTCATGTCCATACTATAAAACATTGGGTATACTGTTTATATTTAAACCTTGCTTAATCATAATTTTTTTTTGAAGTTGAGGTTCCCAGTTTTTTAATTTTAAAATTATAAGAATCCCTGAATTATATTTTGATCGACAATTTTCAATGCCGGGTGACATGCTTTCTCTTTATTAAATATAAAAACATCACAAAAAGAGAGTTAAAAAAATTTAATTAGTGCTACTGATATTATTTGCGACCAAGATAATTTGGGATCTTTAATCGTCTTTTGAAAAATATTTGACTGACAATAGTTCTGCCTAAAAAAATCAAGTCAGGAAATCTCCGTTGTCCGGATGAGATAGGCCAAGTTAAAAAATACTTTTTTACTTTTATGATTAGGTAAGAGTAGGATGTAGCCTTATTAATATTAACTGAACGTCTTACTTATCCTGACATGTAGCTCTAACACAGTTTTGTGGATATTAAATCCCAAACTCTTCCGCTATCTGTTTTTTTTTTTTTTTTTTTTATTGTTTGGCCTCGATCGTCTTCATTTACTAACAGTACTTGCTCTTGTAATAAAAAGTAATTTTAATTTTTTATTCTCAGATAGTAGTGTTTTAAAGCAAAAATTACATTGTTGAGGAACTAAAGGAGTTATAATAAGTAATAAATTTCTACCGTTACAGAAAATGTTGTTGAATTAGGGTTATTAATATTTATTTCAAGATTTTATGGATTTATAACAAGTGGCTGTAAACTTAATTATAGAAACCTCGATTACATTAATCTAACTAACCTTGAATTCTAGTTCATCTTATCGATGTTAAGTTGGTCATTCCTAAAATCGATTATTTTTATTAATTAAACAATAGACACTGATAACACGAACATTTGAAGCGGTTAAAACTAACTATACCCACCTTCTAAACTTCAGATGTATTAAAGAAAGAACAGTCCACAACGTATCTTACAGTACATTCATAAAGTGATTGTTCAGTTGACTTCCTTGTATGTATTTTCAATCCTACACCCGATACGATTTATTTCGTAACAATTTTTTGATGCTTCACATCTGACGACTGATTGATTTTTTTAGCCTGCTTGATCAATTTCAACCAATTTTGATTTGCTTTTAAAAAATAATTTGATAATTTCGATTCCGTTTATCGAAGGTGGTAAACGTTTACAGAGATGATCCGGTTTTTAAAATTTACGCAAAAATGTTTTGTCAGTTCCGACGATGTGGCACCATTTTGGTTGGACCAAAGATAATTTATTTTCTCTTCTGTAATTTGATCGTTGAAATTAATTACAGAATTGTACAAAAAGATCATTAATATTATTTAAGAAAAAAAATTCCGGCAGTATAATTTTTATAAAGTTTCTTGCCTATACTACCATTTTAATCGATATTCAAAAAATTAGACATCTAAATTACGGTATGTGAATAAATAAATTTAACAGATGAATTAATATTTCTACTGTAAATAATGTAACACCAAAGAAATCTTCGAAATTTCATAGAAATACAAAAACCACGAAAATTCTGTTCAAGGAAGAATAAAAACTGTTATTCGTTGGCACTTAAAATCAGTTGTGGTTGGTATGAAAGGAAGTAAAAAACTTTCTTTGTGGTGATTAAATGTAAATTAATGAGGTTAATTATAATTTTCGGATGTACATATATTATCAAAAACCTGATTTTTACCTATTAATAAGAGTTGTTACATCTGCATGGAAAATTACAGAATATGATACCAATGTTATTTTAATTACATGAAATATGTTCCAACAATTGAAACCGAAAACTGATAACTATTAAAGATGTAATAGCTAAAAATTTAGGTTAATGTATTAGTTAAAAAACGTTTCGGTTAGAAATTCAACTGTTAGAATTATTTCATTTAAGATAATTTTTTAATTTTATTATTTAAAAAAAAAATTGTATCCATCTTATAATTTTCATAAAATAAAATTAATAATACTAAATTTGTAAATAATATAAAATAAACAATGTACCCGCTCTGATGATTCGTTAATGGAAAACACATTGTCCTTCAGCGAATCCGGAGAAAGCAACGACTTGGAAGGATTTATTTATTGGAATGCAAGAGGCTCAAGTTAGGAGGTTAAAGATAGATAGCGTACCACCCACAACTTCTGTGAACAAAACAAATCAATTTTCTATAGTGTCACCGTTAACCTTGCTACCGTAAATCTTAGAGAAAAAAAGACTTATACCGGTAAATCCATTACTAAATTGTGATAAAATGAATGTGATAAGTAAATGTTTATTGAGTTACTGTAAAAGATTATATTGAGAGAAGAAAAAACGTATAACAGCACAACTCTGCAATAAGCCTACGCAAACTTTGTGTAAAGAAAAAAAAAATGAAAATACGAATTTCGTAGCAATGTTATGAATAAATTTACCTCAAATATTATAAAATATTACAAATATCCTGTTTGAGAAAAATGCAAAAGAGAGATTCTGATAAATCTGCCGATGTGTGTAGATAAGAATTTAATTTTATAATACCGTTAATAACTCACAGCCAAATTTTTGTTTTATCTAAATCATTTTATTTCACTGGATGTAGTAAAAAAAAAATCGATTTGTATTAAAATTCTCTATGGATTGATAAATATAAGTTTAATGATTTCATCATCATCAATGTGAACTTTAAAAAATCCATGTACCACGCACAGGCTATTTTTTAACCCGTCATTTCGGTGGAGGGGGGGGGAATATGCGCGTAGTACATGGGTGTATACGATATTATTAATGAAATAAGAAATAAATAAGCGGGTAAAAAATGAACAGTAATGAATATGTCAAAGTATTATTTTCTAATCTAGTTGCAATATAAATTATCAAGAAATAGCTATGATTAAATGAACTGCATAATCGTATAATGTTGGAAGGGGGGGAAACGAAACGTTTCCTTGTTTAGATAACAGTTTTTTATCAGTTAAAATAATCATAAAAAACTAAATGCATGTCATGAATAAATATAACTGGTCAGTTGTTTTTTTTGTTGACGCAAAATATAACTGATAAAACAGATATTATGTTGTAAATAACATTTTATTTTACTGTATACTAAAAATAAATTCTTAATCTAAAAAAAAAAAAAAAACTATTAACGCAGTTCTGCACAAGAAGACCGACTTATAGTTTACGACGCCCTTAGTATTTCGCAATCAGAAAAACACTGGTTTTCAGAGTGCAAACCCCTTCTTATGTACGATTATCGAGTAGACCCTACGCACAAAGATTCGACTCACTCCATAAGCGCATATAAAAAATACACCATTACACTGTCAACTTTATCTCAACTTGAGGTTATGTTGTCTGTTGTAATCTTAAATTCAGCGTAACTCAAGAACGACCCCGATCAATCTTCATCAAAATTAGATATGCAGTAGTAGTTTATCTACTAAATTTTAATGAAATTGATCTAATAGTTTTGGAAATTTTTAGGCCACAAAACTTTGCGGGCGGCAATGATGAGGCGCTGGGACTCTCCCATCCCTTCGCGAAAAAGACAGAGACCCGGTGTGAGTGCCCTGTGTAGGGCACTCACACTAGAGGGATTGGCATCAAGACGGTGTCCCGCCTTCTGGGGTGGGGTCCAGGAACAACATAGTCGGGCTTGGATACCCCGCCTAAGGGTTAGAGGCAGGCAATGAAATGATCTAAACGGCGGGCTGACCTGTAGGATTAGACTTCCGTCCGACCGGCGGACGGGAAGGCCCGTTTGATTAGACAACCCCTGAGCTGTGCTTTGCTTTGTTGTGGATCCGGCCCGGGTGGTACCACCCGGGCCGGAAAAAAATGTGGGAAAAAAATTGTGGGAAAAAAATGCCACAAAACCTTATACATGAATGGTATTTTCGTAATCCTCATACCTTAAAACGTAAAGAAAATGCAATTTCTCTCCATCCAATCCCACCGTGCGACCGAAAATAATTACCAGCTGTATCTATAATAATAAAAACCCTCACTTTCTGAATACTCATCTGGTAAGACATCGAATTTTTTTCTACGATCTTCCAATGTTTTATTTATTTAATTTTCATACTTCATATTTAGCAAACTTATTTTAAACGGCAATTGTATAATTTACATTAATATGTCGATTTTACTATCCCATTAATTTATTGGGGATGATAGTTTTGTATAAAATTTCCACCTGCAATGAGAATTCAATCCAGAATTTTGATACACCGTCCAGTAGAGTTAGTAAATACTCCAGAAACCTCTTCCGTATAAAAAAATTGTTTAAAGATTTGATTTTAAATATTCATTTTTAAAAAATGTTATCTTATAACCTTGTACCTTGAACATGTATCACGTAATTCAGTGATATGTTAATATGTAATGTTATTTTATACTTGAGATAAATCTAAACAATTCTATCTTTTTAAACTTTGTGACATAGCTTGTTAAATAGTTATTTTAAACAAAAATGTATATTTTTTTACTGTATAATTTTAATCACAACTATTTCTGTGTTGCATTATAAGTTTTATTACTGTTGTTATTGATCTATTGTAGAATAAAATATTCTTATCAATTTTGGATATATAAAATTTATTAAGGTGATTGAGCTAGAAGTTGTTAGTGTTGAAGTGGTTTTGAAGTAATAAAATATAAAAAATAAAGCCCAATAACAATTTTAAACGAAATAAAAATGCTAAAAGTCTCTCCAACAAACTTAAAAGAAATTTTAAAAACGTCGATGCAAATCTTCTACCTCTTTTCCTATCAAATTTTCCGATTTTTTTCTGGTAAATTCTTTTCAAGAATTGTTTATTTAAGATTTTACGAAAATATCTTGAATTTTGTTTGAAATTCAAGAAATGAGGAAACTGATTCACATTAAAATCTGAATTAGTTTTAAATGTTTTAAGAAATATTAAAGGAACTTCCTAATTTTATTTTTTATAATCGAATTTTTCCAATATCGTTGAATAACTTCTTAGTAAAGCGTTTGAGTAATCTTATATGATTTCGGAATTGTTTTATTTTCTTTTACTCATTATAGTACATTCAATTTTTTTTACCTAGTGTTCGAAGAAAAGTACGGTATTACTTCGGTCGTACGGTGAGATTGTGGGTTGAAATTGATTTTTCTTTACGTTTTAAAGTATGAGAAGTACGAAAGTACCATTAATTTAATATATATATTTGCCTATTTAAAAAACTTGTGGCTCGAAAATCGCCAAAAACCTAGATCAATGCCATTGAAATTTAGATATGCTTAATTAGTGTACCTGAAATTGTGTGAAAATTTGATGAAGATTGGTTGAGTCGTTCCTGTGTTACGCTCAATTTAAGGTCGACGATAGGTAACATAACCTCAATTTTAGGTTTTTCAGACGCGTGGTGGAATTAGAGGGTGAAAATAAATTTTCTTTGTGTTTTTAGGTATGATGATTACAAAATACCATTCATGTATAAAATTTTTTTGTAAATCTAAGATCTCCAAAACTACTTGATCAATTTCATTGAAATTTAAACATACTGTATTAAAGTATCTGAAGTTGTACATGTGAGAATTTGATGAAGATTGGTTGAGTTCTTCAGAGACGCTCAATCTAAAGTCGACAACAGATAACATAACCTGAATTTGAGCTTATGCAGTGAATCACATGGTGAGGGAGTTTAAAATTGATGCTAGAGTTTACTCGTTATTTTTAATTATTGCATCAAATTTTGGTTGTAATAATTTAATTTTCTTGTAAATAGAAAATATATTTTAATATTAAATTAAAAAATTATACCTCTTCAGTTCTATCATTTATGTTTTGTTTATTTCTTGCGTAAAAGGCGCAAAAAATTATATATGCGGAGTAGACGGAAGTATCTTCACGCTAGTTATGAAATTATTAGGATAGGTGCAGCTTACCTTCTATTGATCTAAAACATCTTTGTGGGTTCCACAGTGTTAAAAGAACAGTTGTATGCGCCTCCCATGTCCGGTTGTTCATCCGCAACAACTTATCAGAGGTGATCATTTCAATTGTAAACTGAACAGCGTCTTGGAGCTGCTCGTTGTTGATGTATATGCACTCTTGGATCTCTTCTTTTACAAAACCCGAGTACATTGTCAGGCATGATGAGATCATGGCTTTTTGCTGGCCAAGGCAATGGAGCCAGTGACTCTTCTGTCCTATCCAGTGATTCCAAAAAAAAAAAATGCGCTGGAGCACCGTCTAGCTGAAACATAATTTCAGTGATCCCTTTTGCCGTTAATTCTAGAAGCAGCCACTCGTCATGGTCTAACTATGTTGATTAGCTGCGCCATCGAAGAAATAAGAACCAAGAAGATGGAAAGCTGTCATCCCAACCCAAATTATAACATAAGGCTGATGGTGTTCAACTTTCTCAAAAAAAGTGAGGATTGTCTTTCGTCCAGAAAATACCATTTCGGTTTCGAGAGCTTTGATAAATCACACACTCGTCTGGGAACATGACGTTCTTTTTATCGTCTGCTCTCGGAAAGCGTTCAAGCAATGACTGACATGGATAAACATGTCGATCAAGGTCATTCTTACTCAACTCTTTAACTATGGCTGGAAGAAAATATTTAAGTTTCAAGGCAAATCTTGGAATATCTAACTCTGCAGAACGTTTGCGCGCTGATTTCATCGTCTCAGCTCGAGTGATCAGCCTCCCACTGCGTGGCACATCAAAAACACTTCCCTTGAAAAAGCCTTCTCCCATGTCAGTAACGTTTGCCGTGATGGTGACGATTTCCCAAAACGCACAAAGAAGTCATTCATGTTGTTTTCCAACGTTTTACCAGTACGTGGACTCACACACAAGCTAATGAACGCTCTACGACAGTGAATGAACTCTCGTATCCGCCATCGTTCACAGTCGACTACGACTAAGATTATCCACCACGAATCAATACACCGGACTATCCCCATCATGTCTTATCCTCCTCCAGCAACAGTGAACGACGTCAGCGGTAAGAATTGGTTGCAGTAGAGCCCGATTAAGCTGGATTTATTACAGTGTAAAGGGATGTCCCGCCTACATTTACGTATATATATTTATTTAATCAAACGTATGTATTGCGTTGCATTCTGAAAATCAATACGTTTCTGACTGTGAATTAATTAAGGTGTCGGAAATGAGAAGTCGGTCTTTTTACCCAAAATTGCGCAAGAGCCTTTTACTTTAATTTAAAAAATCCTCGTTACGTACAGAAATCTAAAGATATTACATTTCAATTATCTTTATTGGAAAACAGTCTGGTGTAAATAATTCGAAACATATTTAACATTACTGACATATTTTAAAGAAAGCAGACTAGTCAGATTTAATTCAGTATCTTTGTACTTATATTTTAATTTCCACTGTTAAAAATATTTTTTACGATTGTAAAATGCTAATATTTTTAATATCCAGACAAAAGATCACTGAATAGATGAATACAAAATAAAATAAAGTAATGATAACCTAACAGTGTTTACGTAGAACGAATGATGAACGCATGCGTACATAGAAAGGACAAATAAGAGAGAGGTATGTATGACCTGAACTAACAGAGAGAGACTGAGCGTGTAAAGGGATAGAATGAGTCTTCATCTGTGTGTATGTGGTCGTTAACTGTATTTGATGAGGATATAAAACGAATAACGTCATTTCGTTGTCTGGGGCACAATATTGAACATAGACTCCACACGATTATTACAAATATTCAATAAACAGAATAAAACTACATTCCCTTAGTATTACCGCAAAAAAAATTATGTCTCGTAAACATGGCGATAGGAAAACATAAAACAGAGCTTCAAAACGAATAAAAACAGATTTTCCTGATGTAATTAAATTTGTTTAACGAGTAGGAAAATATAATTAATAGTAGTTTTAGCACACAATTATCGTAAATACCATTTACGAAGACTCAAAAACTCATAAAACTTAGTTTATTGCAATATTTTAAAATAACTATACATCATTTATTTAGTCCCTGTGATCAGACGTAAACATTTCTAAAGGAATTATGAATAACTTCTATGTTTAATGTTACTGATCATTTTGATCAATATCCACAGAAAAAAAATAATCACTTGATTTAAGACAAACATATTTAGTGATTATTTAAATATGAAAAAGCGTGACGTATAATTTCCCATAAATCATTCCAATGAGTTTTTAAAAAAGAATGAAGAGATTGAAATGGATAAAACGAGAAAAGAGGGAAAAGTGAGAACAGCAAAATTTAATGAGATTATAGGAAAAAAGAAAGCATTTTGTTCGGTGATATTTAATACAGAAATCGTGTTCAGTAAAGGATTGTTGAGGGAAAAGTAGAAGGAAGGAAAGGAAGTGAAAGAAAATTATTTTCATTACTGAGAAAAATGGAAGGGGGACATTAAGTTAAAATATGTGAAAAGACAGTGAAAATACGCCAGGTTGATAGGAAGAAACTGGACCGCATTCTGAGAGAATAAATTCCAAAAAAAAATATTTATTATGCCTGTGGAAATGACCATAAGGTATACCAGAGCAAGGATCAAAGTAGATTGTAGAACCAGTAGAATACCTGAGTTCAATGAAGGAGTTGTGCCGGGCGATGCTTTGTCTGTAGTATTGTTTAACATATTCTAATAAAATAAGACTCAGGCATTCGTAGATGATGAGGCCATAACAGAACGAGATGTAGCTACAACAATAAAGAAATGATTCAGTCTATATAAAGAGAAACGGATAACGTAGCACTAAACATAAATGCAACAAAACAAAATACGAGTATTTGTCTTTTCAACCTAAGATAGACGAGTTCCCAACTTTTAAAATAGATGGCGAAAGAATTTTAAGTGGTTAAATAATCTTTTAAATATCTAGGTAACATAATTACAATTGTTAATAACGCTGCAAATTATAATACTGTCCGCATTGATGATAATATATGACAATAATGTCTGCATTAATGAAAGTGTTCAAGCCGATAATAGAGCATACTTTGCAAATATTAAAATCAGTTGTTAAACAAAAGATATAAAGCTAAAAATATATAAAAGCCTTGATTCGTCCGGTAGCAACATACGGATCAGAGACTTAGAAAATGGTCCAATATGAACCAAAAATCATTTCTGAATACTTGAAAGATGAGTGCTTACGAAAATATCTGGATCAGTTTTTGAAAAGCGTGTAAAAAAAATTGGGAATTGGATGAAACAGTACAAGAAGATACTTATGATTTATAAAAGCACAAAGGGCTGGAACACGTTACGAGAATGTATGGGGCGCGAATGTCCAAAAAAAATATATATATTAAAGGGAAAGCTATTTAACAGAAAAAAGGGACATCTTAGGAGAGGAGATCGGATGAAGTTACCCGTGATTACCAAATCCCGGGTATCTTCCCTTCAAAACTCGGTTATCCGTCAAATGCTTTTTTAAATGTTTCATTTTTACCATACGTAACCGAATAATTATTTGGCAATGGTGAGGTGAAAGAACGAAAACGATTTCTGAGAATCGAAAAACTTTAGTTGGAGTGCTGTTGTGAAGGAGGCCCGACCTCATTAAGAGCAATAGCGCTGAAAATCTTTATTTAAATGTTTCGGTTTTATTTTTATAACAATTAAAAAAATCGTATAATAATTACATTAATTTTTCTGCCTTTTTAAAAATCCATCCCGTAATTTTCAAGTGCCATTAATTTGTTAAACTTCAATAATATGTGCATGTTTTAATTAGCCTCTTAATACTCCACACAAAATTTTAATTTATACATACGCCGATCTACGTGGCGCAGTGGTAGCGACTCGGCCTTTCATCTGGATGTCCAGAGTTCGAATCCCGGTCAGGAATGGCATTTTACATACGATAAAAAATGTCATATTCCATGTTCAAGCTTCAGAGCTTCTGTGTATTCTAGCTAGAGTTCATCGACTAGAAAATAAATAAATAATGGTAAAAAGTTTTCATTTTCAGTGGTACAGCTTCTAAAATTTATTATCGGACCAAAATTGCTTCAAATCGTATTTTTAGGATTTTAAACGATATTTTATTTTTTTAATATGAGCCAACTGCTTCTCAGAATAAAAGAAATTGTCCTAAAAAACTTTATTAAAACAGTTCAGTGTTTCGAACTAATCGTTAAAACTAAAAAAAAAAACATTCTATATTAAAACAAAAGTAGCATATCAGAAATGAAGGATTTCTTAATTGTAACTAAGACCTTCAAGTATTGAGTAGATAAGCTCCGATTAGATATACTATTGTTTACTACAATGTGGTTTGTTCTACTTTAAAAATTATTCCGTATTCGTGTTCTTTTATCAAAAGTTATTATAAAAATATTTTTCTTATTGTAATTTGATAATCTATTTTAATTGGTTTTAGATGCTATTTGTCCACTTCTTTATTACAATATTATTCGGATCAGTAAAAGTGTTATGTTTAGCAGGTGTTAAAAAGGTATTATTCAATTACGTAACACTATCGTATTGCACGAGTAACAAGTCAATTAGAAAACCCATTTAACTACAATGTTAAACTGAAGGACAATAACCCTGAAAAAATATAATACGTTCAAGAAAAAAAAATTTAATTCAGTATTAGTTTAAAATGTTAATATATATTAACAAATCACTGTCAACAAGTATCATTTAACAAAAGAAAAAAAAGACCAGTTTAATTTATTTTCAACTTTTCAAATAGTTTCAATATTTCATGTTCTAATTTTGGTTTGTTATAATTTAATATTTTACATTATTATGCAATCAACTATCAAATCAGTTACGACCAAAATAGATTTTTACGTAAAAACAATGACAGGAACCCTCAAAAGGTATTCTTTTCTTCTTCTTTCGTTATTGCCGCCCAAGGACCACGTAACAATTTCATTTCCTTCTCCTTTTTTATTTCCTTATCTTCTAGTACTCTTCCATTTTTTCGCTACGCGTTTCTTTCCTTTCCTATGACCAATGTTCCAGTTCTCTTACCCTTCCTACCGTGGAATCTTTCTTTTTCCGCACTTCCCTACGAAACACATAATTTTATATTGTTTCTTTCTAGATTTTTATTTTTATTTCTTTGATCCATCTTGTTAGCTTCTTTTCCCAGGTTCTTAAAGATCTGTTTCGTTAACCTGTTGACATTAATTCTATAATGGTGTCCTTTAAAGATAAGGCCAAACACTAGGAAATGATTCTACTTAATAAACTGAATGACCAGTAGAACATAGGTCCGAAAACGCAAATTTTTCTGTCTGTTCCCCGTTTTGTGTTTTTTAAGAAAAAAATTATGTTTCAAGAACGATTGGAGATAACGCAATAGAATTTTGTAATTGATTTTAAACTAACATCTTTCAATAGAAAAAAAATAAAAATTTTGACAAAATTCAAAATGGCGGCCTTTTCAATTTTCAAATCTTAAATATCTTGGGAATTATTAGATTTATCAAATTGTGTTGTATTATAAAAATTTAGAAGTATTTTTTTTTGGGAACAAAATGACACCTTGGTCGTAAAAATCCGACGACAAACAACAGAGTTATTGCCAATCCGATACGGCGGCTATCTTTTTTTTATTATCTTGGCTTCTGAAAATTTGATTTAGTTATCAAGTGAGTCACGATAATAAAAAAAAAGACAAGCAAGAAGGCCGCTATATCGGTTTAGGCCTACTTTTTGCAATAACTCTTGTTTTTCGTCGGATCTTTACGACTAAGGTGTCGTTTTGTCCAGAAAAAAATTATTCATAATTTTTATAATACAACACAATTTGATAAATCTAAAAGTTCCTAAGATATTTAAGATTGAAAAACTGAAACGACCGCCGTTTTGAAATTTGTCAACGAAGAGTATCGTTATTTTTTCCCTGTTAAAAAATGTTAGTTTAACATAACGTACAAAATTTTATTCCGTTGTCTCCAACCGTTCTTGAAAAGTATATATATTTTTTTAAAACACAAAATGGGGATAGACAGAAGAATATGCGTTTTCGGACCTATATGTTCACTGGACATTTTTTCTTCTGTATGTTAAGTAGAATCATTTCCTAGAGTTTGGCCTCACTTTTAAAGAACACTCTGTATATGTGACAAAAGAAAATCGGTCTTTTTTTTCTCATCGATTCCGAATTTATTCTACGTTTTTATACACTTGGCCATTATTTCATACTTTCCAGCCTTCATTGGTTTTTAGTGGACTTAATATTTTCATAATAATTCTTCTCTCTAACAATTTTAATTTATGTAATTTATAATTAAGTGATAGGCATTCACAAACATTATATTTTAATTACAGCGCTATAATGTGTTATTTTTTCATTTTTTATAAGCATTTTTTATTATAGATATTCCTAGTCGACCATATGCTCTTTGCATCCTATGAATCCTATCATCTATGGTGGATTTTTCTAATCCATTTTCTTCTATTGTCTCTTAGATATTATATATTTTTAACCTTTATGAACCCTCAAATGGTTTACGTTTACAGATTTTTTTTACCATTAGTAACCTAATAATTAATTTTAGGAATTGGCTTATTATAGTGACTTTTTATTATATTACACGTATGTAAATGGAAATTACAACGGAACGGAACGCAAGGATATCGGGGAATAAAATTCCCCCTTTCCATCGCAGAGTCTTGACATCAGTCCCTTACTGCTGGATGGGTCTTCCTTAATATCGGGGATATTTGTCTATTTAATGGCGATTATATATTTGTTTTATTTGTGAACGGAATTGTGGATTGCGTTTCGATCCTTGTAGATCAATTTGAAGATTACTTGGGTTATCTTTGACAGAGTAGCAAGATATTTGTGTCTTTCTCCCGGCGCGATTCCCCTTCAGTCCGTCCACTGGAGGCCGTTCGGGGTTAGTATCTTTCGGTCTAGCATGAATGCGCCTGATGAGATATTGTCGGTGGGTGCAATGCACTCACTTCGCCTGAGGGAGTCGCATCTGCTTGTAGTAGGCCAAAAATTGCAAGGTGAAAGAAATATGGATGGTTGGTGAATTATGGAAATGACAGGAATATCTTCTAATATTAAGAGAAAACTTCAATTGGATGACCTTCATGCTAGACAGTACGAACAACCTGCCGTTTTCAAACCATAAAATTGGATCAGTTTAAAGGAGAGTATATATAGAAAACGTATCGTGAAACCTTTAAAAATAGAGTCAAATAATTCGAATTCTGAAAAATTTTAAATATAAATGTAAATATCTTTGGATAGAGGTCATATCATAAGGTGATCCTGTGTCATTTCAAAATATAATACCATCAAAAATATAATATTTAGTTATTTTCGTTTAAAAAAAAATGCTTTCTGCTTGAGTATTCATTTTTCATATACAAAGATGATATTTTAATTAAGCTACATTTTTTTCACGATATTATCTTACTCTTGTTAGTTAAATACTGTATCCCTGGTCGAGTTCCTAAATTCTTACCTTCAAGAGATTTAAGTAACGGTACTTTTTAGGGGAAAAACTCTCACAAAAAATGCTATCTAAAAAAAACAAGATCATTTTAATGATCAACCTTAGTACTCATTATATACAAATAAGTATTCAAGCTATAAGAATGATTTTTTTTTATCTCAGTTAGATTATATTTATCCCAAAGGGTTTTTATTATTATGCACTGAACAATTTTTAGAAACAAAATAAAAATACTTTATATTATTATAAAAACAGTAAAAGAAAAAAAATACTGACCTAAACGCATTACAAATTTCTGTTATTTCATAATACGTTAATGCATTATCACCATCAGTTTAATAACAGATTTTTTTTTTTTTATTACAGTAATACGAACTGTGACTGGGTTCAAATCCCGGTCAGGCATGCATTTTTATACTCTACAAAATTTCATCCATCACTAAACAACTGTGATTCAACCTATCAACCTATTATTACTTTTGGGAAAGGAGGTTGTAAAATAGAATAAATATCTAAAAGATGCTCATTCAGCAGTTTAACAAATAAAATTATATATATATATAAATTTTGTAAGTTACTATAAATTTTAATTTCCTATAAAAAATAATAATGTTACATATTTAATTATGTGTAATTTTATTTGCAACACAAAGAACTTGTCATTTTGCTTGCCATAAAAAAAGCTGCTTCCTGTCTCATGAGAATTTTAAACGAGTACATAAACTTTTATTTTAGGTATGGGGGAAAAAGGAAAAAAAGGAGAATTTACTGTTTTTCCTTCTTTCCCCTTGAGTGAAAACACAAATACTACAAGAAAGGTTTGGTTTATAACTTCCTCTAGACTCCATGACGAGTTATAAAAACTGAAAGAGCTATACCAATAAAGGCGAACAGGAGATGAATTCTACGAGTATATGTATCGTTTACGTTACACCTTTTTTTTTTAAAAATTAAAATCTAAATATTAAAATCGAAATAGGTTACTAGAATAAAACAATAATTTGCGCTAAATTTCACAATTCATGTTACAATCCAAATTACTGAAAAATAAATTAGTAAAACTGAACGAATGTGTAGATATTAAAATATCAAAATCAAGGTCCAAGTTAGTTCAAAAACCTTTCTTTTTCTGTTTAGCCTCCGGTACCATCGTAAGGTATTACTTCAAAGGATGATATGTATGAATGTAAATGAAGTGTAGTCTTGTACAGTTTCAGGTCGACCATTCCTGAGATGTGTGTTAATTGAAACCCAACCATCAAAGAACACCCGTATCCATGATCTAGTATTCAAATCCGTATAAAAATAACTTCTGAATTTACTAGGGTTTGAACCTTAGAACTCTGGACTTTGAAATTAGCTTATTTGCGATGACGAGTTAGTTCGAAAATCTTCTTTTTTTAACCTCCAGTACCACCGATAAGTATTGCTTCAGAGGATGAGGCGAATAATTTGTAGCTTGTGAAAATGCCGTGCCTAACCGGGATTCGAACCCGGGACCTCCGGAAAGTTCGAAAACCTGTCTTTCTTGTTTAGCCTCCGGAATTACTGTTCAGGTATTACTTCAGAGGATGATATGTATGAGTGTAATTGAAGTGTAGTCTTGTACAGTCTCAGTTCGACTATTCCTGAGATGTGTGGTTAATTGAAATCCAACCATTTATGAAAACAGGTATCTACGATCTAGTATTCAAATCCGTATAAAAGTAACTGCCTTTACTAGGACTTGAACGCTGGAACTCTCGACAACCTGTATTTTTAAAAACGTAACCTAATTTTTTTAATATATTACGATCTCAAGATGTATTTTTGTACATATTTCAACAAGGAAGATGAGCTGGATGAAATATTAAGAAAATGTGCCAGATTCTTGTTGACCATGTAATCTAAAATAGCATGCTAACCAAGTTTCTAATCTATTACGGCACATATACTTCTATCCTTTGTTGCTACTAATGCAAATATGGAAGAAAAGATCATATGTTTGTTCTAATATAAGCAGTTCAGCCAAATGACTTCAACTTTTCATAACGTGCTAATGCCATGTAAAATCGAGAAACATTGAATTAAAATATAAAATGATTTTTTGAAAAAAAAATTAAAGAATACAGTTCTGTGAAAAATTCAGTAAAGGTGCGTACAGATGTGCGAGCCGAACTTGACTGAACCCTTCGTGAAAAGTTGGCAGAGCGGTCATGACTTACGTTTTCACAATGAATCGTCATAGAGCAAAGCCGATCACAAACAAACGGCAATTGTTATTTTGGAGTTCAATCGTGATATCGACTCGTGAGGAAAGCATGGCTATGCTTCTTATAAATGGTGTGGTCTTAGTAATGGGTAATATGAATGAAAAAAGGTAACCTCGATGTGGTAGCGGAGTGAACTATTCAAAATGTGGCTTGTAAGAAATTGATATTAGATGTTAAGTCACAATGCACAAGTGATAGTTACAATGATTTTACGAGGGTATCAACTTCTGATTTCGAGTACTAAGGAAAAAGTACTTTCAGCTTTCCCTCTACGCTTCCTCTTTTACATTTTTTTTTTATAACTATTTTTTTCATTCGGATCCCGTAACAGGGTATTCCTTTAATAAGTTTCTACAAGATGGATTAATTCCTCTTCTGCCCCCTACGCCATAATTAATATAAATTAACCGCAAAAATGTGAATAAACGTTTATAGACAAATAAGTGCGATTAAACTGAAATAGAACTGATACGTGAACACGTATACACTACAGACCTGCAACGACGCTGTCCTAACTAGAACTGAGAATCCTTTTGTGTTTGACGAGTTGGTAAGAGCTGTTCAAAAACGGTTTGTTCGGCGCTCTGGATACCGTCCTATTTACGCAAATTTGGTTCACAAACGATTTATTACAGATTCGGCTAGCAAATCTACGTGCATCCTAGGATTTTCAATGCGCAATCCTTAAAAAACCAATAAGAAATATTAGCGTCACTTTTCAGAGCTACTTATTTTCATCCACCTGCGAAAGTATGACGCAGTGTTTATGTGAATGTGTGTAAGTGTTAAGGGCTTATATATCGTGATTGCGACAAAAAAAGCTACACGAGTAGAAATAAGATAGCAAACAATCTGTCTTGACAAACTTCTCGTGTTTACTTTTATAAAAACGTTGACTCGTGATAATAAGTCACGTGCGCAAGCAAGCAGAATTTTCAAGAGGATGTTATTAGACAGATTAGATAGTCTTTCGACATATTTATGTTAGTTTGGCACAATGTTTTAAATATGCTAATATCAAATGATTCACGTAATTTTTACTGTCGCATCACAGTATTTATATTTGAACCTTTGTTAACTTGAAAGCTTCTACACCGATTTTCATGACTCAACTCACCAATTCCTTGTTTTAGTATTGTCACTGACTCTGAATATTAGTATAATTACTGTTTTTTCTACTTTTAATTATAAATTATTTTTCTTTGAATAACATTTAAATGACGAGATTCTTTGGATAACGAGATAAAAATGAAACAGCATAGATTTTTGCTTCCTCCCAGGTGAGCTTTCGTAAAATTTATTACAAACCACTGTTCCAAAAATTAAGGTGGAGTAATATTTCTTTGTACCATGGTCGTTCAGAAAGTTCTCAACATGATAGAGATGGCGCAAGTACGTCCAATTCACTACGATGTTTGTAAAGTATGATTATTTATATAGCGTGCTGCGAAGTTTCAAATGTATGAGGTTTAGTTAACTGTTTGTTGCAATCGAGTAAAAAAAACAAGTTTCGACATTTTCTTAAAAATGGATAAAACTGAAGTTTGAACTGTTATAAGTACTTTGTTTTAAACATTTAAGCTCGGCGGACCTACAAAAAGAGTTCAAATTCACTTTAAAGGATTCTTTCCCTTCAAAAAAAGTGGGCTACAGAATTTAAACATCCATTCCAGATGATGAACGCTCGAGACGCCCAAAAACGTGTACTACTAACGAAATCGTCACAAAAATGCTCAGTGTCGTATTAAATAATCGCCGACTGAAGGTACGCGAGCTTAGCAAATATTTTGATAGATCGTGCCCACTATATTTCATACGATATTTTGGATATGAAAAAGCTTTCTGCTCGATGGGTGCTGCGTTTGTTAAAATTCGACCAAAACAACTCATTCGATTGAATACATCTTAATGGTGTTTAATTTATTTAAACGACTTCGCTGAGTTCCTACGACGGTTTAAAACATTAGATTAAAAAACAGTGATGTGGTGTTGATACCTGGAAAAAGGTAGGACTATCACCGGGGAGTATTACTGTTCACTGTTAGACCGAATGAAGGGTGCTATTTAGGCTAAACATCCACATCTGGCCGCTTTCCTTTTGGCCAGATGTCTTTTACCACTACAATGCGCCTGTATACACGGGCTGTTGCCGCAAAACTCCATTACTTACTCTTCGAAGTACTTCTGCATGCGCCGTATTTGGCTCTCAGCGATTACTTCCTCTTCCCAAACCTGAAGAATTGACACCCTAAACAGAGATTCTCTTCAAATTATCAGCTTAAAGCTTAGACAACGCTTATTTTAAAGAGTTACATAAATCGCTTTATACTGATAGTATTAAAAAGTTGGAAAATCTTCGGTTTAAATGCATCGAATTGCAAGTTAATACGCTGAAAGATAAAAAAATAAAATCTCTGAAAAATCGTGTGTTTTATTGTCAGGCCGAGAACAGCCCTCGTATTTACGGGAGTTAGATAAAAAATCTGATCATAATACAAAGTTTTGAAATTATTAATCACTACAATTCAGTATTTCATTTTTCTTTACAATCTAAAAATAAATTTACAATACTTAATATTATTTATACGTTTTTTTTTTATTAGCATTAACAGGTGATATATAAAATATGATTTTTATATTAAATGATAAAATAAGAGATTTAAATTATTCTGTTAAGATTGCTGCTCATAGTAGAGTTATGAATTAATTTTTATTTTTAAAGTTGATGACTCGATCATTTAATGATCATAGTGATGATAAGTACAAACAACTAATTTAATATTAAATTAGAGTTAGTTAACATTATGTATCGGTAATAAATCTCGGTCAAGAACGAAATAATTTAATTTTAGGTCAACCTCCTTTTACTGCCTAATATGAATACATTTCTTTTTTTCTAATGGTAGAAAATAAAATAGCAAGCATTTTAATTTTTTTTAATAAAGATTTATTGTTATATGAGAACGCGTAGTTAATAATATTTTTATTTTGAAATGTAGAAAAAAGTTATGTTAAAAGTTAATAGGCGTACAACATTTCTGTTAATATTACAGCATAAAATCTATGTCACTCACTACATTAATTAAAACTAAGAAATGAGTTTCTTAAAATATTATTTAATAAAAGTTAAACAGTATTTGCGTGTATTTTTTTTTTTTTAGATTTTGTTTATCAGTGGCAGAATGATGATGTAAACGCGTAAAATTGTAGGCCTGTTTCCATACGCTTGTAAGTGGTTATATTGGTCAATGCCATATATATAAATTGCTTTTTAATACAAAACTAGCTGTTTTATTAATGCAGTTAAGAAACTACTGTTTTTTGTTGTTTTTTTTTAATACGAATTTGTTCCGTTCTTTTTTCGTCAATTTAAATCCCATTCATGAAGATACCTACGTGTTACCTTTTTTAGTAGTAAAGCAATTCATGAAAAAATTCCTGAAATCATTTCATTCATTTCGAATTTTATATATATATGTATGTATATATATATCTTTCATCTACCCTCGCGTTATCTCATTGGCTATGAGTTTGAAGGTTAATAATATGCTTCATAATAATTATTTTAAAAAAAGTAATAATAAGAGGCTTTTTATTACATTTTTTAAAAGTATTCTTATCTTAACATATAAAATTTATTTTATTATTTCAAATTGAAGAAATCTAAAGAATTATACATTTTATAAATACCTTTAACAACACTCGACTTAAAAATATGCATGCCGTATTTGTCTACTTAGAGACTGGAATAGTCATACTTAAAGATTAAATATATTGATTAGTATGTCCTTTTTAGTACTCTGAATAAGAAAATTAATTTCATAATTAAAAGAAAATATTATTGAAGGAAACGGATAAAAAAAAATAGTTTCAAATAGCTGCTGTGGGGAGAACTACTCTTATATATCACGCAATACTTATTTAAAGCTGCGATATACTTCGATCAGTCAACAGAGCTCAAAAAGGTCTGAGTTTGTGACAAAATTGTTACCCAGAAACCAATTCAATACAAAAATTGTAAAAAAAATGCAAAACCTATAAAATGAGACGTTATGCGTTTTGATTGATGCATTTCCCGCCGAGAAAATCCAGAAAAACTGCTTAAAATGGTTATTTTTACGAAAATTTCCAACTCTGTTGTTTTTGCGTTTGAAGTATCGGCCTTTGGGGAAAGTGGAAGCAGCGACGAAGAAGAGTAACACGGCTTTCATCAAACATACTCCCACTATTACCGCCTCGCGCGGTGCGCTCGCATATTAACACTCGAGGTTTGGCTGCATTTTAAACTAATTTAACGTTATTTAAACGAATGGAAGTAAATTAATGAATTGATGTTTAGTTTTTCTAGTTTAAAAAAAAAGATAAAGAGATAGAATGAATGCTGCAAGAAAAGGCATGAATCATTTAGAATGTCTATTGTGCATAAAGTATGCATCCGATAGAATCCAGCTTCTGCACACATATTCTATAAGACATTACTTACATTTTCCTCAAAGGCCAATGCTTTAAACGCAAAAACAATCGAGTTGCAAATTTTCACAAAAATATAATCAGTTTTAGCAGTTTTTCCCAATTTTCTGGACGAGAAATGCATCAATCAAAATGCATAACGTCACATTTTACAGGTTTTGCAATATTCTACAATTTTTTTATTAAATGTATTGTCATTGCTCCAACGATTTTAATTGTATAAGCAAAAAACGAAAAAAAAGAAATTTTTGCACAAAAACATCGTTTAAACAATTGTTAAACCTAGTTGCGAGTTTAAAACACGAAAAGTAATTCAAAATATCCTGCAACCGGTTTCCGGGTAACAATTTTGTCATGATAAAAAACTCTGTTTACTGGTCTACCTCATAGATCACTGCTCTTCTCTTAAGACGATGCGCCGGCCAATGTTTTTATTGAAAGTCTTATTGTACATAACCCGCATTGGCGCGAAATCGCATATATAAAATAATATAAATTCTCTTGCTTAAATGTACAATTTTTTTTTTTTAATTTTTAAAAATAATCATTTCTAACTGAATCGGCTACTATTTAACAAATTATCAACAACCAGAAAAACAATGTTTTAAATTCCCATATCATTAAGGACTAAAGATTGGTGTAGAGAATTAATTATGTATATTTTTAAATTAATTTTTGCGTGTTTCATACAAGCTTAAGGTCTAATAAGATAAAAATATATATATATTAAATAAAGACTTTTCATTTTACTAAAGAAAATTTACAGTAATAATTAAATAAAACTGAATAATGTAAAAGAAAAAAGTAAGAAATAAAATAAGACCCTTCCTGGTTTTTATTGTAATTATGAAGCGAATTAATTAGTAAGCTTTCAACTCATCGGCAGAGGTACAACATATATATGTACTTACGTATTAACGCCACCGCAGCTACAGCTTTATTTAAAAACAAAGTAGTCAATCGGATTTCGGTGGAAAATGAACAGTTTCTTTATTAATTTTAATAAATGGTTATTTATTTTATAAATATAATTTAACCAAACTTAACCTACGCTCGCTTCGCTCGCTAACCTTAACTAATTAACACCGTAATTTTTTGAGTTTTTATTTAATATTCAGTAATTATTGCAATTATTTATTTAAATAATCAAAACACTCCTGTTAATTAGTCAAGGTTAGCGAGCGTAGGTTAAGTTTGGTTAAATTATATTTATAAAATAAATAAATATAAATAACCATTTATTAAAATTAATAAAGAGACTGTTTTGAATCTATGTTAAACTCTATATCAGCCCATTTTCCACCGAAATCCGATTGACTATTTTGTTTTTAATAAAGCTGTAGCTGCGGTGGCGTTAATACGTAAGTACCCATATATAATATAAATCACTTGTTGAGATTTCCTTTTATTATTAATGCTGTTTGAAACATATGATTGTCACAGTATAAGAAAATCTTCTATATGTACCTTTGTATTGTGAAATTTTCCACCGGTCGACAGAATGCCATATTCTTTCGACCGGCTTCGTTTAAATTGGATTTATATATTTAATAATATTTATTAAAGATAAATTATTATCACTATTATAAGAAAATCTTCAATTTTAGACACTCCTTATAGAAATTCATAAATTTTACGTCTGTAAAACCTAAAAGGAACATACCGCTCAATTTTCAGGGTTTGAGTTCAAGTTTTCAGTATTTATGATGATAGAGGTAGCGAGTGAGAGCTTTGAATTTATTTGTGTGGGTATCTGCGTGCACATATTGATTAATTGTTCAGTAGCCAATAAAATGACTCGAATAAAATTGGGAGGATAACTTTTGTATATAAATAATTTAACGTTTGATTAGATATCATACTCGGAAATTCGAACAATGATGCGAACATTACAAAATAAAGCCGAGTTATTCTTAAGTAATTTTCTTTTAAGAAAATACGCATGGTAAATTATAAGCGATTGCAAGTGTCAGATATAAAATATTTTTACTCTTGAAAAATCTAGATTTTAAAAAAGATCTAATATAATAGAGAGCTGAAAAAAACTTTTTTCGCCGATTAGTTGTTAATACAATTGTTCTCTGATATTACAAGATATTCATATCCAGTTAAAAGTACGCTCATTTTTTTAATGATTTAAATAACTTCATTATATCAGTACTGGTCGACCTGAAACTAAACAAGACCTACTGCATTGTGTAACAATATAACCGCCAGAAAAAAAAACTTCTATATGACATATATTTTGGGATATACGTAGATAAAGGACTTTTAAATTTATAATTTCATCATTTTATAAAATGATAAAATCATTTATAGAAATAACCTTTTTCTAATATTCTTCAGAAAACTTTTATTAGAGCATGCATTAAGTAAGCCGAAGGGAATTTATCGATTTCACTTTTATGTACATTGGTGGTCTGCGCTCATGCTATTTACTTAATTTCATCGGGCTTATTTCATACTGGTCCCAAATAAATATAACATAAAATAGTTATTTTTATTTCTAAAACATATATAAATCTGTTCATTAATTATTAATCTTAAGTAGGCAATAATTTGTATACCTTACCCGTGGATCAACAATCGCGTAACTGCAAAAAATTTGTCGGTATTTATATTAATCTCTGAAAAATGTACAAATACCTAATGGAGACTATGTATTATCTAAAACTATTTATTAAAATTAATTCCCGCCTAATTTTTAATTATTTTTGTTCATAAAAGTAATAATAAGCATTTTTTTCATTATCGCAATTTCATATACGCTTTCTTTTTTGTTATAGATCAATAGTAAATACAGCGAAGAATTAGCTCAAGAATCGTTAGAATGGATCAAAGTAATTACAGATGAACCGATCAACACCTCCGGAGATATGGATAACTTTTATGAAACATTAAAGGACGGTACACTTCTTTGCAAGTAAGTATTAAAAAAAATTTAAATATTTAATAGGACATACCTTTCCTAGTCATAGTGTTACATAGGCTACACCGCAAGACTAAATTATATCCGAACTCAAATACATTTATGTTTAGAATTGTTAAAAAATAAAAGGTTTGAGCACAGAAAAAGAAGTAAAAAGAAAAATTTGATAGAAAAACTATCCAAGAAGAAAAAATAATGTTACGATATTAAAATTAGCTGATAACATTATTCTACTGAAGAGATTAAAGATAGCATTTAAATATCGAAAGCATGGATTTATGGTTAGGTGAAAATTGCAGTCTGAGAATAAATTAGAGTAAAAAAAATTAATGAAATGTTACGGAAAGGAGGATAATGAAGAATTAAATATTAATATGTAGGGAACACAATATATCACGAGTGGCAGAATTTTATTATTTAGATAGTAAAATTATAAAGGATGGATGACTTAATGCAGTATAAAATGAAAACTGGAACAAGTAAGGAGAATCATCGTGCATAAAGGGATTCTATTATCAAATGTAGATCTAAGAATTAGAAAGAAATTCTTAAAAATATCTATATGAGTAAAGCGATTTATAGAAACAAAAAATGGCCAATAAGAAAAATAGAAAGTAAAAGAATATACAGGAGAATGTTGAAAATTAGATGGGTTGATAAAATAGAAAATCAGGAGATATTAAAACGAATAGAGGTTGTGCAGTACCTAGAGATATTCTAAGCTGGTAAGCCATGTATTGAAATAACCATCTTTGGTTAATTTGATGATAGAAGAGTGACGAGTAGAAGGTAAAAAAAAAATCCCTTTCGGCACGCCGAAATGCGGAAGTAGATTTCACTGGTGCTAAGTAGGGGATAAAAATGATTTCCAGTTAAGAAAATTTCAAATTTACTCAATACGACAGTGGTTTCATGTGAAAAAAGTTTCACATGTTTAGCATACGACAAGCTCCATCTTCTTACAATTCCAGCAATATTTTGGTCATCCCTTGCTGTAAAAGTTAGTCATATCAAAAATTGTTTCAGACAAAAATTTTAGGTAATGTTTATAGGATTAACGACCACTTTAAATCGATTCTATACTGTGCCTAGGGAGTGCTTAAGGGAGGTATGATTTTTTTTCTGTCTTTGAAACCGCATTTTTTCCACCCCCTGGGCCAATGGTTGGTGATATCAAAAAACTTTACTTAGATACGTTTTAGGCCCTTATCCAAAGAACAGTAGGGACTTTAAACGAATTCGATATTTTACTTAATAAGAAAGTTACAGCGATATTTTGTTTTTTCGAAAAAGCCCCCCATTTCCATCCCCATGAACCGATTTTAGTCGTTAACGAACCTGACCGAGATTTTGGGACGCGTTACTTTTAACGAACAATTTGAAAGTGATTGGCACAAAATTACGGCAGTTATCGTGTCCACAAGAAAATAAATATATATAAACCTTTGAACTGACGGTGGTTTTGGTGTCTGAAGGATGTGAAAATTTTCCGGAAATCGATTATGGTACCCATTACAATAAGAACCTTTTTTTATGAAATCTTCCTAACTGTAGAAAAAAACAATAATTTAAGTATTTAAATACAGCTAATTAGAAATATAGGCTGTACAAAATATGTTGAGGGTAAAAGATTAGTGTAGAACAGAACAGGATGGAGAACAGCATCAAACCAGTCAATTGATTGATAATAGTAATAAGAATAAACAAATTGTGTTTTATAAGTTGATTATCCTAATTTTTCTTATCCCTTATGAGGCCTGGTCGTATCAAAAGACTTAAAGATACATGCAGAAGCCTGTCAGTAACGGTAAGATTTAATAACCCAATTTCGCGCTGTAACATTTTGTTTAGATTAATTTCAAACACAACAGAAGTGGTAAAGAAAAAGAATTACTTTATCAGGAAGTGAATACTGCAATATTCCTCCCGCCTACGCCCAAACAAAAATGTATGGACAAAATCGTCGAGGAAAGATAAAATCCCAAAAGCTCTTCATCACATTTTAATTCTTTATTACACAATGTAAAAATTTTGTGGTATTTGTGAAAAAAATTTATCATTTTTTTAAAGTTGTTTGATTATATTACGGGCACATGGGTAGAATCTATAGCTTTACTTGACTTTTTGGAATTTTAGTGCTCCTCTGTTAATTTTTTATGATTTACATTTAGAAGAAAAAAAAATTAAACAATTTATATAAATGAGTTTTTTCCAATACTTCTATTATATAAAAATGAATCAATGATTATAAAATGTAAAACATAACAATGACAATTAATGTTTTTAACATTAATTGTTAGTTATAATAGTTTTTAACGAGTTACATAAAATAAAATATTATTATTAGAACTGAAAGTAAGATATTGCATAAGTAAATAAAATAATATATTATGATGGGTAAACGAATAAAACTGTTTAAATAAAAGATATTACTGTACGTCAGTAACCAGTACAAAGCTAGAACAATGATCTTCGCTTTACAGCCTTCTGCATCAGCAATAATAATCTGGTCAAGGAGAAAGAATACCAGTAGGCGAAGCAGTCGGCTTTTCTTAGTTGTCAAACGAGCGAACATTCCTTTACTATAAGCAGACCAGACCTTGCTTTGTCTGCTGTGCGTGTCTACATTATACCATATTACTTAAAAAGTATTAATAAAGAAAATAATAAATAAATAACTTGTCCTTACCGTGTGCAAAATTTCATTATTGAATGTAATAAATGTATATATTTTTTTATTACGACGTAATTAATGGACTAATTATTTAGTGGTTCAATAATTATTACTTATTTCGTTATACTCTAGAAAGAAATTTTTAGATCGTGTTAATTATCGGGTGAAATATGAATGGTTAATGAAGATTGTAAATTAAAACGCGACTTAAATTAAAAATTTAATGGTTTAAAAAATTACGACAATCGATTAGTTCTTCTATACACAAACACGTCAGTTCGATCATTTTCTCATAACCTTTACATTATGGTTATAATAGTATTATTTTATATTAAAATAGCTAACAAACCAAATAATTTATTAAACATATTTTAATTAGATTTATATTGCTAATGGTAAACTTCGAGTCTTATTGTGAAATCAACTTTAACGAGTTTTTTTATGTGGATAGATCATGATTTTAAGTATAAATAAATAGACTCAAAAACGTAAAATATCATGTAGAGCGTATGCTTTATACGAATGTAATCCGATACATCTTTATCTCGCTTGCAAGACATAATAAAAATTTTCCTCTACTAAATAACTTTTAACAACAAATGTGGTTAAAAAGCTTCAAATTATAAAAGAAATAAAATATTACTTTTGCTCACCGTTAATTATGTGAATGAAACAACTTCAATTAATACTTTCTTTTTTGATTTAGATTTGATTGATCTGACAAAAAGTTTAATCTTAGCAGCACTTAATTACAACTAATATCAGGAGTTGATTAAATTGTTAAACTTTACTATTACACTATTACTCATTATCAATTTTAAAAGTAATATTGATAACGTAAATCACGCACAATCAGCACACCACACATCACCGACTACAAATTATTAACATCTGTCTACCACTAACCAATTCTTTTTCAGTTTGACCTATGACGTTCTCTAGTAGTAGTAATTGATACTACCGTATCCAAAACAACAATGTACTACATGCTCCATGCAAGACGTGCATCCAGGTTTAACAATTTTTTTAAATATTGTTATTTTATTACTTCCTTGTACGAAGTAAAGGAAGTATTGTGATCGCGAAAAATTTCCGTTTTCAAATTTCAACGGGAATATCCATTTTGACCATTCCTGAATTTATTTGACTAGTTTCAGCGTGACGTCTGTACGTACGTATGTATCTCGCATAACTCAAAAACGATAAGTCGTAGGTTTGGATTTAAGACTGTTGTAACATCTATTCGTGCATCTCCCCTTTTGATTTCAATCGACTGGGCCAAAAGTGTCCAAAATCCAAAAACATTAGGTTTTTTTTTAAAATTTAAATAGATAGATTTATTAACAATTATTAACCTCCGATTGCAAAAAAATTACGATAAATAATAATTTAATAATAACAATAAAAAAAAAGATATGAAAAATATCAGAAGTTATTAATGAAATAAAATTTTATGTACTTTCCATTTAAAAAAAAAAATTATATGTAATTTAATTGGCGTACAAACAAGTTATGTGGTGTCGATATCAGATTTTTGCATTTTATTAACAATATCACCATAGAAAATTGAACGCATAATAACATTTGTCATTTGCATAATATCAGTAAATCAGTCTTTAATCAAATATTAAATTAAAAGCATAGAAATTATAGTTGCTCTTTACCTTAATTACTACCATCAGTGCTCGAGTTTCCGTCATCCGTAGAATTGCAATTATTTTCGTAATTACTTAACCACAAATAATTATCCTCACTTCCATCGATAGCGTTCAAAATGCATTGCTTGAACGATTTTGTATTCAAATAATTCGGTATTTCTGACCAAACCGTATTAATCCACTCACAAATCTATATCATAAACAGTTTCTTAATTTTACGAGATGATGTAGTCTCTCGTGTAGTGTTGACCATCCGGTTTGTGAAATGTTTATAGAGTTTGGTTTTAAGTGGTCGGTTTACGCAAATATATAGAGGTTCAAAAATGTATGACATCATATCATAAATACATGGTGTAGTACATGTCTGGTCGATGCTCCCAGACAAATGTAATCCAGTCCAGTACTAATTCATTATTTATACATCCACTTTCTTGTGCTCGAACGACGATATCAGGTCGAAATATTTTACCTTTCGGTAGTTTGCTTTTAACCATATTTTTTTACGCAACTATTGTCAGCATCACCGAGCGACGTTGTTTTTCGTAACCGGTAATTCGTGCCTTTATAACTTTTAATATCATTTATGCCCTTTTATCAAAAATAAATATAGAATATAACTATAAAATATTACTACATTTTTACCGGTAAATTTACATTTAAATTGCACTTCATATGCACTTACCTGGCAAGCCGGTAGCAGTAATTGCATTTTCCTATACACACGCACACACCCAGAGCCGGCAGTTGGAAAACTGGTTGTAGAAAAAAATAAATAGAATTATGTTTATTAATTTACCTATAAGTTGTATGTATTAATATTACCTTTATATTATTGTATACTCTTACTTAAAATAAGATTTAAAAACCAGAGAACTGTAAATAAAATAGATTTATATCTCCATGGCAAAAATTCTATTTTTACACAAGTAATAATTTGCAGTAGTGTGACTTCACTTATAAAAACAAAACAAATTAAACATTTTTACCACTTTTTCTCTCAAATTAGTATTATAGAAAATATGTTGTTCTTTGTTTTTGAATTTGTTGTAGATATTGATGATATATAATGGATTATTATTTTTTAGCTTAGTTACTTGATACTCGGTCTTTGTTACTATATTGTGAATAGGCTATATAATAAGTAATATTCTGTTTATTGTCTTTGAGTAGTCTGCACTGATAGAGAATACCCTTTACTAAAGAATCTAACCTTGGTTCAAGGTCATTATTACTTAAAATGCTTATTGAATATAAAGTGATAATTTATATGTAAAAAAAATTATAAGTGAATTTAAAAAAAATAATTACAAGATAATTAGTATACCACAATATATGGATGAAAAATTTCATACTAAATCAGAAATACATTAGTTCTGTTCCCCGATTGATAGAAAATATATATATATTTTTTTAAGTGATACTGATTGATAAAAATGTCAATGCTTTATATTAACTACACCCAATGTTGTCAAACTTCTGTGAACTATAATTAATTCTTTGATGGTTAGATTTCATCCTTTTCTTATTCTTTTCAATTGTTGGATATTACTATCCAACAAAACGATAGTACGTTCAAGGCAAAACTGCGTCTAGTCCAGATGTACATACACATACTAGTTGTCTGTTTAATTTATTCTACTTTAAAAATTTATTCAATTATGAATGAAACAATTGTATTAAAAGATTTTAATGTATTTTTACATAACGATAATTTTAAAGCTGGTTTTCTAAACCAAAAATTTAGTTTCAGATTTTCACCAGGTGAGTTAGCAAGTATTAATTACTGAATAAATAATCCTAAAGCCAGTCCGTTAACAAACTGGGAAAATTTACCTTAACTTTTTTTTTCACAAACCCTTGACTAATCTAATAAGCATTAAAATGCTGGTAGCCCCACAAAATCTATACCAAATAATAATTTTACTTTGAACTTTTAGGCATAAAACATTGGACATTTACTAGCTGCATCGCCATCAGCTTGTATAGTAGTAGCTCTGACATGAAAAAATTAAAGCAAACTTTACTTCCATATCCTATTATATGAGTGTATATAATCGCACGGCCTTTGTGGCATGAGTGGTAACATCTTGGCCTTTCATCTGGAAGTCCTGGGTTCAAATCCCGGTCAGGCATGGCATTTTTCATACACTACAAAATTCCATTTCCATATCCCACATACAAGCTTACATGGCGATATCAAAGAGTTAAATAATTCTAAACCTCATTAATTATAATTTAATATAAATTAATAACACATACTATATATTACTATTTTTTCATTTAAAAAAGTTAGATTCAAATTAGCTCAAAAGGAGTATATATATAATATAAAAGAGCTTGTAATTATTTTTTTATAAGTATGGCACTATTACGACAATCCTCATGGTGTTGTGGTCGAATCTCCACCTTTCAGCCACAATACTTTGGTCTTGAATCCCAATTAGGTTTTTAGTATTTTTTCACACATACAAAAATTCATTTTGAATCATAAAAATAGAAGTAAAATAAATTTAATTGGGCATAGGCCTATAGTTACCAGATAGAATAAATGAATAGGGAAAATCATGAAATTAATAAAAACATTTTTTAATGATTTTCTTTTTAACTGATTCAAAAAATTTTTGAATTTTTGAAGATTCTCAATTTGAACTATTTTGAATTTTTTTATATGTGATCAAGTCCTATTCAAGACCAAGTGCACTGATTTTGATGATTCTATCTTAATTTTGTGGAGGTAAAGATTCTATCTTTATTTTGATCATCCAACTCTAGATTTCTTTTTGATAATATCAATGAAAATTATTTGAAAAAAAAATTATACAGCTACATAAACAACCACGAAAGTGTTTTGTGTTTTTTTTTATCATATTTATTACTTACCACTATATTGTAGTAGAATAACAATAAATGGTCCAAAGCCATTCTAATGTTTTAAAAATTAAACATTAAATTTTTTAAAAATTACTGTAAAATGTTAGGTTAGGTAAAATAATAATGGTTAGTTAATGCCATTCCTCTGCTTAGTTTTCCTATTAAGGCTAGATTTCTTGACTTTTATATTTTCTTGTGAACACCCTTTTTTCATATAAGCAATGGTTTGTTATGTTTGGACTTCGATATTTCAGATAAAAATAAAATAAAATAAAAAATTATACAATAAACTTAAAAAAAGGAAAAACAGCTTCAAAATATGTACAAAAAAGTAAGTAAGTAATTTTCAATTCTTTTTTTAAATTTCAACTTTGAAGTCAACCCTAAATTAGGGGTTAATAAGAGTGTTGGTGAGTTGTTTGTTTTTAATTTGGAGCAACGTCTACAAAAAAAGTAAACTAATTTAAACTTTTTTTTAACATTTCAAATTTTATTAAAAAAAATATCTTTTCTCCTTTACTTATTAGAATTGGCATCTGTATGTTGTGGGAAAACACGTACAATCATTTTTCTTCTATAAAATTATAAAATAATGTAATTCTATTTTTATAATTTTGTAACTTTATAAATGGAACTGTTAAACAAATGTTAATAAATTGTCTGACATAAAAGGTAAAAACTTATCTCTTTCTTCATTTCATTTTACTCTATATTTGATAAACTGTACACAAAATTTAGTACTTTTATTTTAATTAATTTATAGTCACATCATATCAACTATTTAATCTAATTAAGCACACATTTAACATTTTATAAAGTGATGTTATTAAAGTTGTGTTGTTTTATAATGAAGTAATGATATTATATAACTTTTTAAATTATTGATCACTGTTTAATATCACTGATGTCAATATATTTATGCAACAGATGTTATGCATGAATCATAATGTAATAAGCAAATAAGATTGAACATGCACACACACACACACACACACACATTCACAAGCATGTACTGTTTTATGTTACCAAGTATGTAACTGACATGGCTTAGAATATTAATGTAGTTCAAATAGCAAAATTAAAGTCAACATACTTTAAAAATACAAAATAAAATATAAAACATAAAGTGTGTATAAAATTTGTATTACTATTAATTTGGCCACAGATTGAGGCACAGTAAGTACAAATTACAAGAGGAAACAAGAATTAAGATTCATAGAGAAAATAATTAAAGTTGGAGGATGTAGTAAGCATTAAAATTAAAAGATTAACACAAAATAGAAAAGAATGGAAAAAGTATTGAAATGGTCAAATTTTAAAAACCACATCATAATACACAGCACAACTGATATGGTTATAAGCAACCTGATGTAAAATATAAATTATTCCTGAAATTAACAGCCATTTTTAAGGTAACAAGCATCCCAAGTCCCATGTTAACAAAAAAATTGGAAAAGTAAATTTATTTCCCATTGCCTTTTTCACTTAGCCAAATATACTTTTCCACGCAGTTCAGTTCCAGGTCCATCAAAATGCAGATATGGCACTATCAAATGCGGACATGTTCAGTGATCAGTTCTAGATTCAATTATAGAATAGATGCTTTATATGTATTAGTCAAGATTGTTACACTTGTCTAAAGCAACAAATTTAATATACATCTATTTTATTGAGAAACAGCAGATTATTTATGTTACCTCTATTCAGTAGAGGAATTAAAATTATAATTTTTATGCAGTTTTAGTCATGGAACTGAAATCAATGGTACAGAATAATAATTGCAAATTGTGCAAAGTTAATAAGTTACACATCTCTATTAAATGACTATTATTTTACATAAATAAAAAAATTTTTTAATTACAATTTTTTTTTACAGCAAGACCTAAAATTTTAAAATAGATTATTAACATTAATATTAGAAGTTGTTGCAAAAGTTTTTACTATTTAAAATATTTCAGGAATTTCAAATGCAAACACTTTTAACATTTTAGAATTTTAATATTACATTTTTATAGCAATACACGTATAGTTTAATTCAAAGCAAACTACATTCTTCTGTATGTTGCTTGCCAAGACCTGTTATATTTATTTCATAAGTTTATTATATTTATACATGCACACTAAACACTAAAATAAAAAGTAATAAATTCTGTAGCTGGTTTTTAGTTCTTATTTTACTGTATGCATGTATGTGTTTGTAAGTAGATAAGATGTTAAGTGTAAGTAAATAGATTGTCTTATAACGTAATCATACATTGTAAGAGTTAGTGGGGATGTTCTTACCCCCTAGAAACAGACATTATGTGTGTTAACTTTTCCACTAAGATGAAATGTTGACTCGTCACTAAACACAGTAAGAATAAGAAAGTTATAATATAACTTCAGGTTATAGCATTTTGTTGTGAAGTATAGTCAGCATTTTGCACAGTATAATCAGTAGTAGGCTTCAAAGCCTGCAATAGCTATAAACAGTATGGACGAATACCTAAGCACTTCCTTTAAACCTTCCACACTGTCATCACCAGGATTGCTAATTCACTGCAGATTTTTTAGGACTATGCAGGAAAATCTCGCTGAATGTTCAACATTTTCTTCCTTTCTCACTCTTTCTTTTATACAACCATCAGGTCGTTTAAAACTGATTATGCTATTGACAAATGTGATTGTCATTTGGAGATATAAACTCTATTATTTTGCCACAGTAATATTGTTGCAAAATGGTTTTGTTATTGGTTTAAGTTCCTTTATCTCTTTTCTTTGTGTATAAAATTAATATTTCTAATATTTGTTGTTAAATTATTATTATAAATTAAAAGATTTTTATTTTTGTAGCTGGAAAAATAATATAAAAAATTTAGAGAAAGAAAAAGATTGCATATGTTTATTGTATTCTCTTTTGTAAGATATATAAAAAAGTCAGGTATATTATTTAACCATAAGTATTGTGCATCAAATGTGATTATTACAGAAAACAATGTCTTGTTAATATAAAGCAAACTGTAATGAAGATTTTTAAAAATATTTTAATTATGACTAACTCGATTGGATTTGTTAGATGATAAAGCATTAATAAAAAAATTTCAAGGAAAATATTATAAAAAGTAGTAATTACAAAATGGAACCTTAACTGGGTTGCTGAATAGCATAACTCTGTGGAAATTTACCGACATGACAGTAAATTAGTTCAAGAAAACTTTACACGTCAACTAATGGTGTTTATGAATTATTCACGCCCTACAGTCTTATCTACATGTGTGTGTGTGTGTGTAATATGTATGCATGCTTGTGCATATTACACACACACACACACACACACACACACATATATATATATATATATATATATATATATATATATATATATATATTGAGTATGTATATATTGAGTTACAGTTTTATAAATGAGCTAGCTAATTTCAGGTGGTTAACTTCATTTTTAATTTTTTTAGTGTACTATTATTTTTATGATTACACATACATAAAAGAATATTTTTTATAAATTATTTTTTTATTACAGGTTGGTAAATGAAATGAAGCCAGGTTCAGTAAAGAAAATCAATGAGAGTAAAATGGCATTTAAATGTATGGAAAATATTAATAATTTCCTTGAAGTAGCACGAGCCATGGGTGTACCAACACAGGAAACATTCCAAACAGTTGATTTATGGGAAAGAGTGAACCTTAACTCTGTTGTTATTTGTCTTCAGTCGCTCGGCAGAAAGGTCAGTTCATAGTTTTTTTTTATTATTATTAATTAGAGAATCTGATAGCTTATATACTTAACTGAGGGGGACTATCTAACTAGCAGTTCTCTACTGATATATCATAACAGTGGGATCTGCTGTATTGGATGCACAATTTAATAAACTGCCCCTACTAATGCATGAAATACGCAGCTGTATAGAAGGCATCTTTTTCAATAACAGTTGAATTAATTTCCATAAAGATTTAAATTACCAATAAGTGATGATAGTTATTTTATTAACAAGTAAATTTTTAAATTTCATCCTACCCTGTATTATCAAATAAAATAATTAAAAAATTATCTAACTTTACATTAATTTTCTGTTTACAATTATTTCATCAGAGACATTCATTTTGCAAACTTTAAAAAAACATAATTCCAATTCTGACCTATAAAATATTACGGTAACCAACCTTTTCTAAACATGTGAACAATAGGCACAATTTCACTTACAACAATTTATATACATTGATAGATACATATACCTTTAATTTAACAGTTCAAAATTGTAATTAGAAAAAAGAATGATTGTAGTCCCTTAAAAATGCAAGGATTTATTTAAAATATCATTGAAAATTTATTCATGATAAACTGTAAATAAAGTAATTTTTTTACATAACAATATTATAATTATAACACAAATTGTGTGCCAGAGTGGATCAGATGGTTAGTGCTAGCCTTTCCAGGGGAATAGATAATAGTTTGGGACTAGCCCAAACCAGTTATATTATGTAACAGTTTGATACAGTTATGTTCTAAAGAACAACATACAGTGACCTGGCAATCTATGCCCAGGTCAGTGTATTATCATCATTTCATGAACAAGGGATACAACAGTTTTCAATGACTGCCCCTGAATCAAGAAGCTATGTCAGATATCTGGAGATATTAAGAATATCATATTAATCAATCAAAAAATAAATAGCATTCAATAAAAGTAAATGGGATGAGTTCTGGTAATAAATCATTCATAAACACATTTACCAAATAAATTAATATGCTATTTGTCAGATTACTTCAAAATATCTTGAGAAATGCAAAAACATATGGATGAAAAAAATATTTTTCATCTTTGAATATAATAAGACAGATTTTAAGATTTATTTTAACTAATAAAAATTATGCAAAACTAATATTCTCAGAAATGAGCTGAGATATGAGGTGTAGTAGAAAAGGAACATTGTTAAAAATTAGCTTCATGCCAATGTTCATAGTAAATAGTGTGATTTTTGAATATTTTATAATGAAATGTGTTATTCTTCTTCTGAATCCATAGCATAATAAAACTGTACACGGAATTGAAATTGTGCAAAATGTATTTGTAAGATATTTATATTTTGTAAAATTCAAAGAATCTCTAATAAGGATTTGTTTATAACTAATTTCTGAAAACTTTGGTGGAATTTTTACCTACGGAGAAATGTTATTGCTATATATATATTATCAAAATTAATTTTTTTCTGTTATTGTATTTGTCTATATTCCCCGCTGTATCAATTATGTCAAAGACAAAAGTATAACAATTTTCAACCAACAGTACAGAATTTAATAATGCTTCTTAGTTTATGCTTATTGTTTTTCCATTGTAATAGGGCTTTCGAGGATTTCCCTCATCATCGGTTAATAAAGACTTTTTTAAAATCATACATTAACAATGATTTTTAAAAATTTTTATTAATTGACGATGAGGGAAATCCTCGAAAGCCCTCTTACAATGGAAAAACAATAAGCATAAAGTAAGAAGCATTATTAAATTTTGTACTGTTGGTGGGAAACTGTGTTATACTTTTGTCTTTGATATACGAGGTGCGACAATAAAGTAACGAGAATGATTTTTCTTTGCAAGATGTGGCAACCCTGCAGCTTGCGTAGACACACCATCTTTGACCTTGGTCTATAAGCTACTTCTAGTCCAAGTGGCACATTGATGCAACTGCTCAGTCGTGAGTTGTGTTGTAATAAGGTAAACATGTGTTTGTGTCTCTCGTCACAGAAATGAAACCGCAAAATACTGCATAACGGTATTTCTTTTTGTGTTAAATTTGGTGAAAACACGACGACAACTTATGGTAAGCTTCAAAAACCTTTTGAAGAGGAGGTTATGTCAAGCAAGAGCTCAAGTTTTTCGGTGGCATAAAATTTTTAGTGAAGGCAGAACGAATCCTGAAGATGAAGACCACAGTGGACGACCATTAACCTCACGGACAGATGTCAACTTGACCAGGGTGTGTGAAATTGTACGATCTGATCGAAGATTATCCGTGAAAATGATTGCAGAAGAACTCAACATCAATAGAGAAACGGTTCGTCTAATATTAACTGAAGATCTTGGTATGAGAAAGATTTGTGCAAAAATGGTCCCCAAAAATCTCACACAACAGCGAGAAACATGGAAAAATGTGGCAGCCGATCTGTTAGAGCAAACGGAAATCAATCCAGATTTGTTGAGCTGTGTTATCACTGGTGATGAAGGTTGGTTTTTTCAATACGATCCAGAGACAAAACGCCAAAGTTCGCAATGGTGCTCAAAGGGATCACCCAAACCAAAAAAAGCTTGCATGTCAAAGTCAAAAGTGAAATGCATGCTTGTGTGCTTCTTCGATTCCAAGGGAATTGTTCATAAAGAGTGGGTGCCTCCTGGATAAACAGTTAACCAATATTTATACAAAGAAATTTTAGAAAGACTTTGTAAACATGTTCTTCGTGTTCGTGCCAACATTGCTGATAATTGAATTCTACATCACAATAATGCGCCATCCCATACTGCTCTGTCAATACAGCAATTTTTAACCTCAAAACAAATTTCAGTACTACCACAGCCACCTTATTCACCAGATATCGCTCCATGCGACTTTTTTCAAAATGGCGGTCAAGGGACACCATTTTCAAACAACACAAGATGTCCAAAAAGCTGTGACGAGGGTCTTGGAGGATATTATAGATGATGAGTTCCAGAAATGTTACCATCAACAGAAGCACTGCCATAAGTGCGTGCAATCAGAGGGGAACTACTTTAAAGAGACAACACTAAACATGACTAAAACGATAAGCAACATTTTTTCTCATATCAGTCTCATTACTTTATTGTCGCACCTCGTATATGTATTGTTGCAAGTTCGCAGCTCAATCAAGATATTGAGAGATTGACAATTGAAAAATGTTCATATAATTACAATTTATTGGTTTATAAAACATAAATAAAATAAGACAAATTAATAATAAAAATAATAAACAACTCACAGTTATAATCAGAATAATAATAACAATGGCAAACAATCATAGCAATCACAATAATAATAATAATAAATGTCAATAACAATAAACAGTGATAACATACAAAACAGAATTAAAGTAATCATCAGGATTTATTTACAGGTAGTTAAATATAGTTCACACCCATTGTCAAATGACATTAGCATGACCACTAGTCTTAACACTTTTAACCACTAGTCTTGTATTAATAACAATAGTACAATAGATAAGCACATATAAAGTTCTTTCACTGCAGATACCTTTGCTCTTCACAAACAAAACTACCCTAACAGTTTATGAAATTTACTACATTATCTCTTTCACTTGTAGTCTAACAGTAACACACCGAATCACTTATTGTTTTCATATTCTATAATTATTCATGATGTCATCTTAATCATGTTTAACCTGCACTAGAAATTCGCTCCTTCACTGATCTCCTTGCAGAATACTCTTGCATGTAACTCCTCACTTAGAACTCTAAGATAAGATAAGATAGAGTTCTAAGTGAGGAGTTACATGCAAGTTTGAAGTGAGAGTATTGCAACTTGCAATACTGTCTCTGTGCACTCTCTCGTAGACTTATCTCAACTGGTCTTCCCAGAGTATTTATACTCTATCCTCTTTACTTGCTGGACCAGACCCAATTCGAAGCGTGAGAATTATCATCCACCCTTACATATTGCCATGAAATTCCTACCAGGTCCAGTAACTCTTTTCGTGGTACAACAACTGTTTAGGTGTGTCAGTGGGCAGTATTACAAAGGACAATTGTTAAACTGACCTGTTATCTTCACTAAAAGGGTTTCTTTTAGCTCCTTTCTGGAATCCTCCCATTGTTATATTTTCTAGTACATTCTTCTCAAATTGTAGGAATCCATTACTCAGGTCCGTTGCACCGGTCTTGTTACAATATGTATATATATGTAATAATAAACTACTACTCGCTTTTTCTATTATCACAGTTAACCTTTGATGTCTCTATTTCAATAATTGTGATAATGGTTTTCAGCATTTTACAACCCATTTTGATACCTTGCCTCATTTTCAGTTACAATTTTGAATTGTATTTTTCACTTATAACAAACATTCTAATGGCCTAAATGTATTCCACAATACATTAAACCAATAAATGTGTGAAACTACTTAGGAACTGAGCAGTTTGTAAAAAGAATGGTTTAATATTAACATTTAAAGTTTAAACTTTATTTCTATCTTTCAGATTTAAAACGTTACAACTTTTTTTTAATTAATATTATTATATCCAAGTTTAACCTATTTGTTTTTAATAATTTTTTTTTATATGTATATAATAAAAGTATCAAATTATCAGCAAGTATCAACTAATGAATTAGTTCATTTAAGTCAAATCTCTGTTTTTGTTGAGCTTTCAATTTTTTAAAATGTCTTATTGTATGATACTTATTTTATTATTGTTATTAATTACCTTTGTTTCATTACTTTATATAAAAGATAATATTATTATATGTTTTGGTTTTCTGGAAGGAGTTTTTGGTGTTTCTGTTCTTGCTTCCATATTGTATTTTAGAAGAAATAATATACAAATTGTAGAGCGACTGAAGTCAAGATCTCATTGGTTTACATGGGCCCACATATGAAGGAGATAAGATCTCGCTGAATAATAAAAAACATTTCAAATTGTATATTAATTAATTCATGTACTACAAATTCTGTTGATCTTTATGTGTGAAAGCTAGCAAACTTATTTAAATTTTTCAGTGAATTAATTTTCTTAATTGTTACTTGAACCAAGAAGTTACAAACAAACTGAATGAATTATTTAAAATCTAAGAAATTATCTTACTACAATCTTTAATGTTTTTACATATACTTAATAACGACGGTAAATGGATAAAATAATAGGTAAAAGAAAATATGTAAAACACACAACAAGAATTGAACCTAAGACCAGCAGTTCTAAAAGCCGCAATGCTAACCACTTTAAACCACAGTGGGTAAATATCCAGTAAGATTTTAATCTCTTTATAGTTAGCTGCCAAGGTATTGTCTAATAGTTTCCCACACAATCCATCAGTTCAGTTCTGCTTCAGTGATTTTTTAAAAGTTGTTTTATCTTCCCACACACCTAATTTTGTAAGGAATTTCATTCCAAGTTCTATAGTTTTTTTTACACTTCTTGCTTAATACAGCACAACTACCACTACTTCCTATGATCAATTAGACAACTAGCATCATTTACTTATTATAACTAAAAGTAAAAGCAAAGCACAATAATAGTTATAATCTTAGAATGTTAAAATCAATCCAAACCATCAAAGGGACGCACAGTAACAATGAGGGGATCATTTATACTTCAAATACTACATTCAAACACATAATACACTAATATGAATTGAATCTTTATAAATTTAACATAATTGATTTTAGGATTCTCCTTATTTCTTTAATTTTACATACAAAAAAAATCTGACGTGGACATCACATGACTTCCTTGTATCCTATTAAATTACATATACACATTTTTTGCTGCACTTAATTTAAACTTATTTCATTTGAAAGTGAGATACGATCCTCCAATACTTTAATAAAGTGGACAGTTACACAATTGCATTGTGGTGGACACCACATTGCATCACATTTTTTGTGGTGTCGCACATCAGCATTTTATATTAGTTTATATATTAATTTTGTTTCATATCAAACAAGTGGTTATGTAGTATAAGAGAGAACGTGTGAGATCCGAAAGCATGCACACACCGGTTCAAATCCAACTTCATATTCAGTAAATTCCGGTTATTAGGACCACCGGTTATTCAGGGCAGCTGTTTTATTGGGGCATTTTTGTTAAAACAGAAACATATTGGTATAATTCATGTAAAATTATGCTGGTTTAACAGTCCAAAATGCCGCTTAAAAGGCCCACTAGATCCTCCGTTTCTTTCTTTCTAAAATATCACAATTTTATTAGCGATTTAAATCTTTTGACTGTAGTTGAATATTTTATTGAGGGAGGTAACTTCTATCACTGGTCTGCACAGTTCACATTGCGTGATGACACAGATGACATCATGCAGTTATGATGAAGCAACTGTTTTTATTTTCTTCATTGTGTATGGTGGTGTCGTTATAGTTAAATAGTTTTCCGTAATTATTTTTAATCACTTTTGCTTATTTTTTTTACTTTAATTAATAATTTATTTTGTAATCACTTTTATCTTTCTACTTTGAAGTGTTAGTTTAGTTAAAAGTTAGTGTTCATAATTTATCCAATTCGTCGCCATTCCGCATGACATTGGCAGAAAGAATTGCTTTGCTGGACAAAATAAAAAGTTATCCACCAAACACTGGTCAGCGTAAACTTGCATAACTACTGGAAGCATCAAAAACTACAATAGCTTGGATTTTACAGCAAGAAGAAACTCTTCAAAAAAAGAAAACGTGAAGGAAAGGACCCGTTCATTGAGAAAGTTTAAATGAATGGTTTTCTACCGTTTCTAGTCAAGAAGTAAAAGTCTCAGTGGTCCTAAGCTTAAGCAAAAAGCAGAAGAGCTTGCAAAAAATTGTGACACTGTGATTTCAAAGCAACAAATGGTTGGTGTCGCGTTGGAAATGGAGACATGAAATAAAATTTAAAAAGCTCGCAGTGAAAAGGCAAGTGCCAATACTGACAGTGGCAAATCATGGAAGAGTTCTAAACTTCCTGAAATAATAATGAAATATTCACCCGATGACATCTATAAAACAGATGAAACAGGCCCGTTTTATTGTGCTACATCAGATAGGTCTCTCTATTACAAACATCATGTTTCTTACTCAAAAAACCAGTGGATCAAATTACTGTGCTGTGTAGCACAAATACATTTGGCAATGACAAATTTCAACTTCTTTTTATCGGTAAAGCAGGTAAACCACGATGTTTTAAGTGGGTTAGAATTTACCTGTTCACTACTATTTTAATAAAAAGGCCTGGATGACAAGTCTAATTTTTCATGATTGGCTTGGGACAATGAGTTACAGAAAAAATCAAGAAAGATTTCTCTGTTTATTGATAACTGTGCTGCCCATTCTAATGTAGATTTTCAAAATATTCAAACTGAGTTTCTCCTACCGAATACGAGTTTAATTCAACCGCTTGAAATGTGAATAATAAAAGATTTTTAATTTTTTACTTAAGTAAACTAATGAAATTACATTTTACAAGAAATTGAAGGAAATACATTGACTTTCTCAGTTATGGCTAAAGATGTTAGTGCACGAGAAATTGTTACAGACAATTCAGTTCACAGCCAATAGTTGGGATGAAGTGAAAAGTAGCACTATCAGAAACGTCCTTTGCCAAAAGTGGTTTAAAAGTCAATGCCAATGATGATACTGAAACAATCGATGCTGATGACAGTGATTACATTTTGAAGAGTTTTCAAATATAGACAAAAAAATACAATACTATGATGAGAATGAAACCAGTGATGAAGAAATAATTAAAAACATTACTGGTACTCAACAACTAGATGAGAGTGAAGAATATGAAAACGAACCTGATGTCAACACTATCTACACAAGATGCAAAAAAATTCATTGATGAACTTCAGCAGTATTTTATACAAGAAGGCAGTGAAGGAGGCTTGCTAGAAGAAATAAGAGTTTGCAAAAAATTAGAACAACAAGTGTTAAAAGGGAGAGGACAAGGCAAAATAAATGGATTTTTTCAAAAAGTTTAAACAAGTAAGAGACATTAAAGAATTTTTTTATTTTACTGATCATAAATACCAATCTTTACTGTATTTTATACCTCAGCTTTGTAAGATTACAAAAACTATCTAGTAATGCATTGTACCAGAACAGTAGTTCTTTTTTAATGTAGCTATGTAATGTAAACGATAGTAAATAATGTATTATATTTTATTAAACATGTATTGTACGGTAGAGTATTTAAATTTTTATTATGTTGTAATTTTTAATACTGTTCATGTAATCTTAATATTAGAAATAAAATTCAGAATAATAAATCGCTAATTCGAGTTTAATAATTAGAATGCACCCGTATACCATACCTGTGCATAGCTCCTCATTTTTCATTAATATCGCTTAATAGGGCCAGCCGTTTGATAGGGCCATTTAGACCCGGTCCTGAAGTGGTCTGATTATCCGGAATCTACTGTACATATATATTTTTTAACTTCTTTTTTTAATTTAAATATATTGTTTTATTAATTAATAATTATTAACATCTGTAAAAATGTTTGAATTACAATTAAAAGTATATAAAATTTTATTTCACTAACATCGAATTTTTTTTCAATCAGAGGTTAATAATTGTTTATAAGTCAATATAATTAAAAAAAATAAAAATAAAAAAGGAAATGAAGTCAGATTTGAACTGATGTGCCTTCCCCTTGTAAGACCAAATATTTCATTATTTAAAATTTTATTTGGTTATAACTCTGGAACCAATGAAAATAAGTATCATTTATGATATACCGTTGAAAATCTCTCAATGAGGGCTTATTATTGCAGTTAAGAAAAAGTCCAAAATCCAAATCTTTTTGGATTTTGAGCTTTTTTGGACACTTTTCGTCCAGTCGATTGCAATCAAAAGAGGAGGTCCACAACTAGATATTACAAAAGTCCTAAATCAAAAATGTCAACATTCTACGGCTAATCATTTTTGAGTTATGCGAGATGCATACGTATATACGTACAGACGTCACACTGAAACTAATCAAAATGGATTCAAGGATGTTAAAATTTGCATTTCCATTGAAATCTGAAAACCAAAATTTTACACGATTACAATACTTCCTTTACTTCGTACAAGGAAGTAATAAGTCATGAATAGTATAAAAGATTATGTTATAATAAAAAAATTAAATTTATAAAACAACATAACGTACAGGTCTAGATTTATTGAAATTACAAAGGACTGCAACATATATTGACTATTATCGTAATAATATTTTTCATAATTTAAAATTAATACATGTTCAACCCAGTGTCAATTTTTAAATTAATAACCATCAAAACTAAAAATAAGATTAATACTAAAATGAATACATATTGTAAATTAAAAAAATCAGAGAACACTTTAATTATGGTTGGCAGTACCACTAAGGTGCTCGCAGGATAAAAAAAACTGTAAACAAAAAAAAATCATTCTAATTGGCCATTGTTTCTATTTGTCATTTCAATACAGCTTATATCAATTATTTTTGCAGTGATCATGACAACAAAATAAATAAATAAATTCAAACAGTTCTTCCACATTTTTAATGTCTAAAACCAAAAAAATTCACATATATAGTAGTCCATTAGATCTCTTGAAGTCCCCTTTTCTTTTTTATTGCATTGTTTGGCACACATACAGAAATTTTCAATCTTTTGTGTATACTCCAGCCTTGGTATTCACAAAATCCTCCAAATGACTCATTGTCAGATTTTGAAAGCCTTCTAATTTGGGAATATTATCTATCATAGATTTCAATTTACCATATATTACAGCAAACTTTTTTCATAATGGTATCAAGCAATGTGTCTTTTTTTTATCTGGAACAGCATACATAAAACAGTCTCTTGTCTCTCTGCATGTAACACTGAAAATCCACTAATTTAGTAAAACTCTTCCTCTTTTATATTTTGTTTGGAAAAACAGTATTCATAGATTTTCAAACAAAAAATTTCATTTAAATAGTTTTTCTAGTTGGTTATACTTTCAAGTTCTTTTAAACAGAATTTGTCGTAAATTCATTAACCCAGCAATAAACAAACAATATTACTTTTTCAAGAGTCATATTACTATTTACTAACCATATTATTCTTTTAAAAGAGATTGCCTCATTACAACTTTGCTTATGACACATCCAACAAATTTGCTTTAAATGCAAATTTAATGTCATTTCATGTTTTTTTTTTTTTTTTTTTTACAACTTGTGTGAAGGATTTTCTTCACATAACATTTTGTAAAAACTCAACAGTCTTTTCATTACTATTAATATTGTAAACAAGCAAAGCATAAGTGTGCAACTCAATAATTATTACAACTATAAAATCCACAAAAAAATTTATCAAAATTGATGATCCAATTTATCCAACGGCATAAAACTGGGAAAATAGACAATTAATTAATTTGTAAAGTACACTGTTACTGCTAACCAAATTACATGTAAAAATATACTAATTCCTGGAAAAAAATGTATATTCCTACTGTCCCTAACCACTGATTTTTTCACGTGGAAGGGGGTAAAAATGCATTTTTCCAACTAAATTTTACTTGATAAACAAACAATATGGTAAGATATGATTTGTAGATAAAAAGGTGAAAATTTTTTTTGGCTGTGAAATTCCAAAAATTTACCCTTCACAGACTCGCACAAAATAATATAATTTTAATTTATTTTCAGGGTGCTCAATATGGTAAACCGAGTATTGGACCAAAAGAAGCTGACAAGAATGTTCGTAACTTTACAGAAGAACAACTCAGAGCCGGCCAAGGTGTAATTAGTTTGCAATATGGAAGCAACAAGGGTGCAAACCAGAGCGGTATCAATTTTGGCAACACACGACATATGTAAATTAAATCTACTACTTCTGTTTGTGCCAATAATAAAATGTAAAAAATTTTTAATCAGTTACAACTGATAAAAAAATATGTTAAATGTTAAAATTGATAATGCCGCTAAAGAACAACCATTACTAAAAATTTACAATTTAAAAAAATGGACTAAGATTATATTTTAGTCATGTAAATATTAATTCTTATTCAAATATTTATTGTATTAAATTCTTCAATATTATTTATAATAAAAATTTAATTCATTTTTTTAATATGGATTATATCATATTTTACTATTATCATTATTATTACTTTTTATTATCTTATGCATTCATTCCACTATTAAAAAATCACACAATCCAATCATTAAGTTATTTAAATTCTGTTTTCTATATTTTTAGGTTAAGCTTTTATTTATGTATATTTCCTTTTTTTATTCTACCTTTTTTTAATTATTAACAATATGGTGCTAATAAATTCAAGACCATCAAATTCTTCTTCCAAAAAAAAAATTGTAAAAACTTTAAAAAAATCTTTGACTTTGTAGAATTTAAAAAGCTGTTATTTCATTGATACTTGTTATTTTGTTTATAAAAAAATATATAAAGAGTTAAGATTCTTTCTTTAATAATATTTATAAAATTAATGTTATCTCAAACTGTATGTTAAAAGAATATAAATGTTATATTTTATTACAGTATTGTTAAAATTTATGATAAATATATAGACATTCCGTATTAATCAATTGTCTTTGAATTAAAAGAAAGAATATTTGATATTTGTAATAACGTTTTCAGATAATAAAAATATAAATTTTATTTTGAATTTTTTTTTTATTAATAACCCTAATAAAAGTTAATCTGATGATATAACCACATTATTTGTCAAATTCTTTATTTATGTAAGAACATTTTCTAAGTGTATTTTCACTGTTAAAATGTCAAATGACTAATTTTTTTTTACAATCAAGTCGCAATAATCTGTCACAAATTATATCACAGAGTAGACTATCAAACAGTATTATATTATGGCAAAAAGGAAAAACAATTGAAACATTTTTGTAGAACATGCAACATATAACATACTCTGCAACAGAAATATTAAGGCTCAAGAGAGACAGTTAGCACAGTTAATTTTAGAAGTTGTCTTGAAACAGAGTCCTGTAAAGACCATTTTTGTATCCCAACATGGATATTAATTTGATTTGAAAATAGATTTTAATAACAATTTAAAAAAAGTCTTTATTGGATTTGAACCTGACCCCTGCAGTATCATAGAACAACTACCTGCTGAATGAAAACACTAACCACTTTGCAACTAAGGAGTCTATAGTGATGACAATTATGCAGAAATAATGTGTTACTTAAACTACATCCCTTATTTCTGTTAGAGCATCGAAACGTTTGCCAGTGAAAAATACACACAACATTAATTATGGTTTGATGGGCTCATGGATGGACACTTTGGCAGCTCTGTTCTTTGATGAGGTAATAGACAAGCTATTTTCATGATACAAACGCTTGAATTTGCAAGGGTACTATGTCAAGAAGTAATATAAGTATATATGTTATTTTTGTATATAGTGAATTTTTATTACTCAACCAGGTTAATGTATAAAAAACCCTTGTATTTCCAGTACAATGGAAATTTAATGATAATTCTAGTAAATTTAAATTATTTCACATAATAAATTATGTCTACGGTTCTGCGACCAGTAAACAAGATGCTTGGAGTAGAGCTGGTTAAATTTAAATTATATAAAGATGTTCCTCTAATTTCTTTATAAATTTAACAAATTCATTCTTTTTCATGAACATATAAGCTAAAAACAAGACAGGCCTCAATTATAAACCTGCTTGTATTTAAACAGTTACAGATGGGGTTAGAAAACAAAGATAAACTAATTTTATATATTATCAAGAAAATAAATGAAATTTTTTTTCTGTCCCACTTTGTTTTAAATAAGTAATGTTTTTTATTTGTTTTCCAGATGACTTTACTTACACCATTTCTCAAGATTATATTCTCTATAGATTTTGATCATTTTAATTATATATCCTCTAGAGATTCTCTATTAATTTTTAAACTACTGGAGAAAACATTCTGGGACCAATTTTCTTATTTATAAAACTAATATTTTTAATCCATAACTTGTATCCAATGAATTTCACCATAGTCTCTCATTTTACCACTGGGCAGAAATTACAGGGCAATGTTTATTCACCAGTTATAATTCAAAATCAAAGCTTTATAGGCCTAATTAACAAATAAACAGTCTATTTTAACCAATATCAGACCTAAAAGCATTATGTTTCTTTAAGCCGTGCACAAAGAAATATGCAATTTGCAAATAATATACAATTATTGTGTATATTAATATTCTGTGTTATTAACATACTGTAAGAAATAGTTCTCGTGAATGAAATTTAGGAAAATTGAATTTATTTTAATATTTAATTTATTAAAATTGAATAAACTGCTCTCTCAAGATATCAACTGTTTAATAAACATAATCAGCTATTCTAATCATAAATGAATATGTTTATTTTTAATTATTGGTCATCAAACAGGAATGCAGCAAAGAAGTAGAATTAGAGGAGTGGGGAAGGTGGAACACCACATACAATCTGGTTTGTAAGCAGGTGGTATTATCAACCAAATTCCTCTCATTTAGAAGTGGAGAAATGGTGTTGGCAGTTTCCCGTACCCACTTTCTTAAAAAAGAAAATGAGTTTTCTCCATTTGTAAATGAATGTAAAATTTGACTGGGGTTATTAACTTTATCCACCTCTTTAAAAAAGAAATAATACTTCACTTTTAATGAATTAACATTTTTTAGAATAATTCCTAATAAAAAAAATAAATCAACTAAAAGTTAATGCTTCCGAACATCACAGTATGCTAGATCTGACAAACAGCAATTTATCCTGAAAAAACTCAAACTAACTTTTGAGTTTTTTCAGAAAACCTATTTTTGTTCAAAAAATTGACAGAATTAGGTCTATTCAATTCAACAATATAAATGAAGCTTAGGTAAAAAAAAAACTGTTATATCCTGAAATGTGTTTCCTTACAAAAATTGTTAATTGATAATTTTGATAGTCATTTAAATTTCGCTTTTCCAAAAAACTAAAAATTTCTTCCTGTTTATGCAGGTGAAAAATACAAAGATTGACACATGGATGTTATTTTATGCAATTTAAGCCAAATAGATTGATCATTTAAAGGAATGTTGTTTTTTATGGAACAAAAATTCAAACTTAGCTGCCAAGCTTTAGTGTATTATACAAAGATTCATGTAAAAAAACCTTTACCACATACATACCATGATGACATGATGCATCATCAACATTTTTAACAACACTAAATATTAGGTAGAATTGTTAAATAAAAAAAAAAAATAATTAAAAATGCCAGGATTGTTTGTTCTATATATCTTGTGTCATCTTTTGTGAAGATCCACCATTTACAGCTGATACAAAGTAAGTTCAAGAGTTTTGTAGGTATAGTTGGCTGATTCACAGTAGTTGATTTTGCTTGCATCAAGGTATGTGTTGGTGTTTGGTGAGCTGATATATTACAAGTATACAGGACAAAGAGGTGAATGAGACAGGTTTCTGCTGCCTCCAGAAAGATACACTCAGCAACTGCATATGTGTGTTTCGCCTAGCACTGTTGCAGCAACAAAATAGTTCCCTCATCCATATCTAAAATACCCCTTTCATCTGAACAAAAACTATGCTTACAGGACAGACTTACTGTACACATTTGACAGTAAAAAATTTGACCCAAATGATAATCTAGATAAGCAGACACAAGTTGACTTTCATTATTTATCTAGTGAATGTCTGCCAGTATCAATCAATACACACATGTAGTGTACATCTGTTAATGTTGAGCAGCTATGTTTTTAACTGCGTGAGGAATGTGCAATGGAAAGAGATATATAACATTTTAGTATAGCATTCAATGGTACGGATAGATGGCTGGAAGAGAACTTAAAAAAATAGGGGCAAGTAGTAGCAACATCTCTAAACCTGGTCCTGAACTTAACTACTTATTTTCCATTGCATTTCCATATCAAGTCAACTCAAATAATTGTAGTCATCTCAATTTCTATTGTATGAACAAAAACATAAAAGAACTTACTCTAGACATGAATTTTCTTTTATTTTAACAATAACAATAAATGTTTAAAAAATTACACATTCTACATTACAACTTACACAAACACATCCGATTAACAATATTTGTATTCTTAATTTAGAGGATTATAATCAAGACCGTTATTGTAAGCAAAATTCTTTGTAAACCTTGTCCCTCTAATCTTCCTATTCGCTATCATCTCTTGTACTTCTGACCTAAAAATAGAATATCAAAAAAAAAAATATTATTTACATTTTAAAAACTGTCAAAAATAATTAAAATCTTTTTTGATGTAGTTTCATGTATCAGTATGTAACTTTTAATCTATATTTATCTTTCTCTTACCTTGCCATTTGTGGTGAAATACAGTTTCAGCAGCTGCAAAATTGTAATGTATAAGGCCAATTAAATGAGGACTCCATTACAGTATATTTGCAATAAAAAAAAAGTGCAATCAAAAAATGTTTTTTAATAGCAGTTAATAAATAATGAAGGCTATGGCAATGAATTTGGTGATTAAAAAAAATTACCTCATAACTTTATTATACATGAAATGAAAATACATCATTTAAAATAACATCTTAATGACGACCATCATTTAATTTGCACATTCCAACAATTTTGTGCATAAATTACCCATCATATTTTGCAGCGTGGCAAAATGAATTCAATTCATTTTGCTAATTCTTCTCAAATCCATTCTTTAAGTCCTGAAGGTTGTGTGTTGGTGTAGTTGGAAAATATTTGATTTCAATTATATCAAATGAAAAAATCACACGCAGACAAATCTGGTGTTCTTGTAGACACAGAATGTCTCCATTCTACAAGATGATTTGATTAGGAAACAATATCTTTATAAGTATGATGAAAGCCCTTGAAGTGTGGCTCCTGTCTTATTGAAATAGCGTCTTTTGATTAATAGGATGACGAGTTCATTAAATTATTTAAGGCAGAAAAATAATAAATAATTAATAATAAATTGATTATTGTGATTAATAATAAATTAATTCCTAATGTTAAAAGAGCACACCAGACTGTCTGTCACCTTGACATGAGGTTGGCTTAAATTTTTCAACCCAGTTTTTATCGCACGGGTAGAAGGCAAACATTACAAGTAATAATGATACTGAAACACTGACATAATCATTGTTTTTGTAATACGCTTTAATACAACAAAGGTACAGTGTACACCACTCCATGATTCCATCATGACTGAATGGTAAAACAAGGGATACAAAATTAGTGATATTTTCATTGTTCCCAATCATCAATAGTAAACTGTATCTGGTGCTGCCAAATTGCCTGACACACCATTATATGCCACACCCATTATGTTCCTGCCAAAGAATAATATTTAGCTCTCTCAATGATTTAATTTTTTGGGGTTTGTTCCTAAGAAAATATTAATTTAGACTGTTAGAAAAAACCAGTATTGATAAGAAAATGCTACCTACTGTAAGAGCAAATATTATTAAAAGAATATAATTAAAAATTAAAAATGCAATGTTGATCCTGACAAATGCAACCAACATAAACAAAGAACAAAATGCTTAGAAAGAGCACAAGTTATCAGAACTCAATAAATTATATGAATAAAAAAAAATAAGTAACTTCTAACTAACCAAGAGTTTTTGCTTATAAGGAAAACAGTAATTGGGATTCATGTTTACAAGTTATTTAAAAATTATAAAAGTAAGAAAGATTTGCTTACTGTGAAATTTAGCTTCTTTGCTGCAGTATAAATTAAATATGACTGAATCCATAAGGACAGCAAATGATAAGGCAACATCAAAGATAATATTCTTATGGACAGTAAAGTGCTGGAACACACAGACCCTTCTGCCAAAGTTTTTGTCGAAAAACTCTTATGAGAAATTTAAAGCCCAAACACAAGAAGCCAGCTAGCCGCTATGGCTCTACTTCAAAAAAATTGTGTTATATGAAAGGAAATAACTTTCTGGTTGATTGGGCTGGGGTTACCTGTCATATGTTTGACCATGAGTGTTTACAACCAGTATTCACATAAGCTGCAATTTTTTTTTCTCAAAAACAACTGAGTCATGCTATTTAATTTAATCGAAAAATTCATTGATATTCAATGTAATCAACAAATTACTGGTTCAGTATTAGGTAGGGTAAAGTTAAAAGTATGTAAATTTTAATAGAAAGACTAGATATATTTTTAGCAACTATTACATCAGCAGGAGGACATTTTTTTAGATGTGTATCTAATCTACGAAGTGATACTTTCATGTTATGCATCCAACACTAATTAATTATGTAGCACATTCTCGTAAGTTGAATAAAAAAATATTTTGTGTTAAATATCAAAATGGTTACTTGATAAAGCTGCAAATATTTCTTCAAAGCAGTTGCTTAATGTGTTCATTGCATAGGTTAGCTTGGCAAATCCAAGCAGGCTGAACACGTCTAATATCATTATTATTCCTAGTAGCTACAACTTCCATTATATGATGTCTTAATTCTTCTTGTGTGCCAATATGAGCATAATAGAGTGACTTCATCCAACTCCAAAGGAAAAAGTCCGTTGGCTTGAGAACAGAAGATCATGTTTTACAGGTCTGTTTTGACCAATCCATTGCTTACTAAACGCGTTGCATTTAGATGATTCATCACATCACAACAGTAGTGAGCAGGTACACCATTATACTAACTGCAAGTGGACAATAATCTTCCAAGAGTTGAATCAGACTTGTTTTAAAGAAATCCAAGTATTGCTCCCCATTGTGCCTTGACAGTAAAAAAAGGGCATGAGATTATCACTAAGAAAACCAAACATTAAATGAAAAAGTGCATTAGAAATGATTTGCAGCAGCCTCATGGGGATTTTCTTCTGCCCAAGTGTGAGTGTTTCAATAAAACAGTATTCATCAGTAATTAGATTACTTAGGAAATCGGGATGATGTTCACATTTTCTAATTAACCATACACAGAATTTCATCTGTTTACCAAAATCAGGTGATAACTCTAGTACACATGTTGTATACAATGGGTATAATTGTAGATCCCATAACATTCACCACACATTTGATTGCGAAACATGAAAGCGATATGACAACCTTCTGATGCTTGACACGGGAGATACTTATACTGCATTCAATATTGTTTCTTCAGCATTGGTATTTCTCACAAAACGTTCACGACCAGCATCAAATTTTTGTAGTTAATGTTTACTTTGATATTTACTTTATCATAAATTAACAAGTCCATCAACTCTCCAAATGAAAACAAATTTGTGGTATCACCCATTGTGAATGACTGACCGAACAATAGCAGCACAAAGACCACTCAAATGATTATTCAAATGCTAGACACTAAACTTAATTGTTGATTAGCTGTTACTGCCAACCTATGAAAAAATAAAAATGTTTAATGCATGTTAGATGTCTTTCTAATTTATATTTACAAATTTTTAGAATTTTCATTAAAATCGTTCTCTAAAATCATATCACTTTTCCAATCCAGTTTGTGTTTTTTTCTAATTAAAGTTGAACTTCTCAAATTTTTTGTTTAATTTTAATGGGCATTATTTAAATCAATTTTCTCAGAATTAAATTTTCATTACATGCTTCACTCTTTCACACTTTGCTCCATCTTTATTCCTTACATTTATCTCAGAAAAAATAGAGTGGCTTTAATATTGGTAATAATAGTAAGACTGACTATCTTTGGCACTAAATTATTTAAGTTTAACAAACCTATTTTTTATAAATTATTTTAATTTTCATTTCATTAGTTCAATTTTTATGCACAGCTCAATTTGTTAAATCTTGTACAAGACGGGCAAGATTTACTGTTCGCAGAATCATCAGTAAATTGTATTCAATCTCGTATTCTAAGTATATATATCTTTTACTAATATACATGTCTCAAAATATTTTGTATGCTGAATCTCACAACAAAAAGAAAAAACTAAAAGAAAGTTCTTTAATGAACACAAACTGAGGAAGGCAGACTATCTGAAACATTGAATGCGCCTAATGAAATGGAAAGGATAGAAACAAGAAGCAAGTATTGATCCCAATGGCAACCAGCTATAATTTACAGGCAAATAAAGCATTCTTTACAAAAAGATCACTTTTTCCCATAATTTACTCCTTAGAAATCACTTTGCATGCTATTAAACCTAAAATGAACTACACTACATATATAAATTACAATAAGAAATAACTTAGTAGCCTTTACAATAATTAATATACCTGTATGGTGCAGGTTTCATTTCTTCTTCAAATGTACATTCTTGTTTTGGGTAGTTGGGTTTTTCAAATATTTGGGATCTAATAACATCAACATCTCTAATAAAAGCTTGATGAAGAGCAGCAATATGATTAGGTGGATAGTGAAACTCCATTATGAAATAACTGAAAAGTAAAATGCAAGCAATCTTCATTTTTTAAATATTTTTCATATTTTTGAAAACTAAAAATTTTACTTACCACAATTTTTCCCCCAGCAGCATGTAAGGTAGCTGACTGCATTAATCATTATAGACTATTCTTTAACATTCTAAAAACGCATTAACACAATAAAAAAATATATTTAGGTTCAACTGTAACTACAAAAGAAAAGAAGAAATCAATGTAAAGTTTTCTTGACACATATTTTTTAGGAGCTGTAAAGGAATCTCTCGCAAAAATGGACTTAAAAAATAGATACTACAAGTTGAAGTAATGATGTAAAAATATATCCGTAAATATTTCATTATCAAGTGACAGCTGGTGAAAAATGTTTCCTGATTTCTGCTCCAAAGGTAAAATTCTGCTGTGTGAAAATTCTTAAGACAAAAGTTATAGGGTTTATGATACATCAAAATATTGAACTGAATGGTTCAACAACTGTTGATACCAATAAGTGTGTAAGTATGATAGCAATTATTTTTATGATTATATCAATTGCATTGTTATATATGATATTCAGACAAATGAACTTACCACTTAAAGCATCTTCTATTAATAAAGGTAATTAATTATTCAAGATATTAATGAATATAAAAACCTTAAGAATTTACACAATACCTTATCTGAAAAAATTTTTTAAATCAGTCCCAGAATTCTCTTTTCAGTAGTTTCCAAGAAAATTAATGTAAAACCCAAAATATTAGTTGAAAAACACTTTTTTTAGATGAGGCATAAATTAAGTTCATTCAAATGCCATCAACCAAATAAATCCTTACAAAAAATTTTGTAGAGAATTAAACTCAGAGAAAAATATGTAAATAAATCAACCACAATCAAATACAAATTTAAGAGATTTAACTTTTTATTTAAAAGGAAACATTAAACATGGAAAAAATATTATTCTAAAACAAACAAAAAAATAACAATAATTAATATAAATATTAAAGATAATTAAAAGTGATTGTACCAAAATGTTATAATTAAGATGGAAAACATAACTTAATGAATCAATTAAGATTCTTATCAGTTAAATGTTAGTAATCCTGACTTTTGCTTAGATTAGAAACTAAAAAATGTAGCATTTTCTTCCATATTTTAGCAAATTTTGTTTTAAATAGAAGTTCAGTTTCTTTAAATTTGCAACTGCTTTCAATTATCTTTATGACAACAGTATCAGCAGTTGATTAATTTTCAGAAAGATATTAAGAATAAGTTTTATACTGCTGACGACCTTATAAAAAAATTCAACTGACATCCCACCTGACTTGAGTTTAGAACTCTCACATGTGCAATGAAACATGACAAACATTTATTACAAACATTAATGTTTTGTTAAACATTATGTTAATGAACACTTTATTAGATGCTAAGAACTTGTTCATCATAGTTTAGGTCAAAAAAAATCCCTGATTAGTTAGAGAATTCAGCACTTTTCAATTTTGAAAATTTTAAAAGATCACTGATTTTAATATTTGATACACTCAATGTTTTTATTGAATTTTTTTATGGTTTGCAGTGGGGGATAATTTCTGAATTTATCTGTTATTCTAATGTTCAGATGTTGATTAGAGTGATCAATTACAGACTCTGTTCTGAATATAACTTTATAAGAGGTACTAAATATAGTTTTAAATTGTGAAGTGCATTACATTTTAAAGGACGATCACATGATGGGGATGCAGTAGAAGCTCACACTTGTGTTATATTGAGTCATCCCAGAAATAACAGAATGAATTTCACAGACAACTGGGTATCTAGAGTACATGTCATAAATACATGTGGACTACAGCTATGGAAATTGCTAACAGCTATGGAAATTGCTAGCAGTTAAAATGTCAGGACAAGAACAAATTGAAAGTAGCTTAGAAATGAAAGACCTTTTGAAGCACCTAAGAAAAAGAAACAGGGAATCTTCAAAAAATAATTTTATTCATACTGTGTAAAAAACCCAAATGAAGTTTGTAAAATAAACTACTCTACTGAATAAATCCACAGTGATATACCATTCCAGCAGTAATTTCTAGAGGATAAAAATAATCCAACTCAAAATTCCAGTGACATAAATCCACAACGTTACTTCATACATGAAGTAACAATCAAGCTGACCAACTTTTAAACAATGCCACTCCTTGATCTACACTGATTCCAGACAAAGGAACCACCCCAAGCTGTACCATCATAAAAGATCAATTCAGGTGAACCTGTGTCAGTACAAATGGAAACACTTTCAAAAAAATGTCATTATGAAAGTGTGAGAAAAGGTGAAAAAGCAAAATGGTAAGAAAGGAAAGACTTCTATTGGGCCAGGAAAATTTTCCAGAGTTCTTCCTAAATAAAATAAAAAGAAACAACACAGAATATTGAAAAAGAAGCAAGCTACAGAAGCTAATGAAAGAAAATAAAATATTAAAAACAGAAGACAGACCAACTGCAATTGGGTAGAACAAAAAAAGAATACAATTCTCTTAGGAAGTGTTCAGACTTCATTGTTGAAATTTCTAAATCTACTAAAAGTGGAATGAACAATCCAATAAGGGAACACGAAACTGAAAAATCATAATGAACTTGCTGAAAAGTGTAAATGAACAAGTACTTTTATGTAAAAGTGAATGTTTCCCCCTGAAAAATCAATCATTTACTGAACCTAAATACAATATTTCATTTACGCAAAAGTGTGGGCGATTAAAAAAGTGGACAGACAGGACTGATGTAAATATATGACTATGATTCAAACTCTGTAGTTTCTCATAAATAAATAATCCTAAGTAAAATTCTCTGTTTATTAAATTGAATTTTTTTAATATTCATATGGTGCTACTTTAATTAGAAGTTCTATCATCATAGGGTCTACCGCTACAGTATGTATTACTATGCAAAGTGTAATCTTGGCATATATTGTTGTTTTCACTGCGCTCAATATAAATATACAAAAAAGTGTTGGTCTACTGTAATTCACCAATGAAAATAAGAGTTAAGTGCTTCCATTTGATGCATAGAATGACTATGTACAAATAAAAAATGTAATTTGTTACACAGATGTCAACTTGAAATCTCTTTCTTCTTACAGATGTAATACAAATTAATCAAAACATTTCCTTATAATTTTGAACTGTACTCACCATGCTTCCCGATATGGTACTGAACTCTTACTAATTTTATATGGCATAGGTTTCTGTCCAATATTATCAATTCTCCTAATGATGCCACCTTTGTCAAATATATTCCCAGCTACTCTTTTTAATGCAGATGCAAGTTCAATCTAAAAAAAAATAAATATAAATATTAAATTAGAATTAATGAAAAAAGTTTAAATTAACTGCAAGAGAATTGAAATCAAGGTAATTCTCACTGGAACTATTTTTTACAGAAAATACATATTTCACAAAATGGTAATTGAAGTGAATTGTACTTCACTTAATTTGAAGTACAATTTAATAATAAAAGTTACCTTTAATTATATTATATTGTCTACTTATTAACTGATTTGTAGGTTTTAACAAACAGTATATAATGAGTACCAGAATTTGATCATATTATTAATACGTAATTTTGAGAATTTGGAGTAACAATCAAAATTCTGATATTAATAGATCAATGCCTACTATAATTAAGTTTATGAATCTTTCCTACAAAAAATTAAATCAATAAAACTATATTTCACTTAATGTAAACAATTCTTGATTATATTCATCAATTTTGAATAATCGTAAGTCTAAAAAATAATAATATAATAAAACTGTAATAAAATTCACGCCCTAATAAAATTAAACCTATTACTTAAGTTTAAATCCATAACTTGTAGGCTAGGTCAATCTTATTAAGTTCCCAACAAAAAAGCAAAAATTAATTACAATCATAGCAAATGAATCGAACTTAATATACAACAATGTAATAAATTTAACTTAATATAATAAAATCAACTTAACATAGAAATAATGTTTAGTAAAATTCTGATGCATTATAACCTTACTCTAGCTTAATGTTAATAAAATAAATTTTACCTTAGGCATTACACGCATCAACAAGGTTACATCGTAAATAGTAAACATATTGCTGAAGAACACTTATACTATAACGTGACGAAAAATTGTTCTCTAAAATTCTCTAGTTACAACCATACGAATATCATAACATAACCAAACACAATTTATCTTAGAGAAAAACGAGCAATGAGTTTTCATCATTCATGATCTATCATTCTATGATGAATCAGTCTTTGTTTAGTGCAATGAAACGCGCACTCCAACGGTATTACATCCGTGAATGATTGGAAACTAAAGTTCACACGTTTAATGTGAAAAGTAGAATGCCTTGAAATTTACCTCAAAAAAAACTTTAATATGCTTACGTACATTTTAATACTCCACGTAGCTAAGTATCTATCCCTTTTTTATATTCAGTAGCAGCCGATCTTCTAAGTATATCTAAGAGCTATTCTAAGAATATCAGAGAGCGTTAACCAATCAGTATCAATAAAGCCACTTGCCCTAACTGACTGACTCATAGATTCAACGCCCAGCAAAAACTACTGAAGATAAATTGTATACATGTTCTTCTTACGGTGTAAGTACACACTGAAAAGGGATTTTTTTTTCATTTTGAGTTTAAAGGGTTAAAATGAAGTAAAAATATAATTTTTTTTTCTCGGTAAGAAATGAAGATATCAACTTGATTTTTGGTGTGTGTAATCTTCATGTATGTGAATATCTAAAACTAATTTCTAGATATTTCGAAATTCTACCTTGAAAGGGGTGAAGAAAAGTAAAAAAATTTGAACATGGTTGAAAATTTTCCCCATTTCCGATTTTTCTAAACGAGATATTCACTAGACTGCAAATATATAATAACTATTTTGGATTTTTTTAAATTTTGATTTTTTAATGGCGCGGCGGCTCAATCAACGCAGCCACCGTTAATCTACGTACAACTCGACTGGTTGTGTCTGCCTGCGGTTACTTGACTAAAAACCTTAAAATAAAAGTAATAAAAGCAAAAAAAGAGAAACTACGTGCAGTCACTTCCTAATGGTGTTTGTCGAATAAGAAGCGCGTAAAGAGATATACGGATTTTTGGTTTAATCCTATTAACTGTAGTCTTGGCGAGCATAAAAATGTCGCGATGGGAATAGGTGTAGCACTTTGCGCGCGTAAAATTGTCGGTTATAATAAAATGCAAGGTTAGGTCATATTCTTACATTTTTCTTCAGTCATACGCCAAAACTCGTACCGTTAACATCATGTTGCTCCGTTGACACCCCCACGCAAACGTGCACGCAAGTATCGCTTCCTGGTGCACAGGTCAAGACGAAAAACTCGACTTCACAAGCGACGACGACAAGGAACATCCTCGAGGTACTACAATATTTTATTTACACACACACACAAAATAGCTATGCACAACTTCCGTGTTTCAATGTTTTCTATAGTTTTATTAATAATAATAATATATTTTATTCACGCATAAGATTACACCATCGGTGATTGTAGTCTTTCTATACTTTAATGTAATTATTTTCACACACATAAATATAACCGTTCATTTAAATTAATATTTTTTAATATAATACTTTATTTAAACTGTATATGCTTGGCGTTCTCTAGCGGTTGTGGTTGGTATTAACTAAACTAATATAATTTCATAACTCATGTAGACCAAATTTCGCGTGATCGATCCTTTTTTTGTTTAACCTCCGGTTAACAAAAGGGGAGGTTAAACAAAATTTAAAAAATTAATTTTTTTACAATTTTTTTTTTTTTACTCCGGATCCACCTTTAGGCATTCCTCAGAGGATGAAGATGAATGATTTGTAGCGTGTGTGAAAATCCCGATCGGGCATGGCATTTTCACACACGCTACAAATCATTCATCTTCATCCTCTGAAGAATGCCTAAAAGTGGATCCGGAGGTAAAAAAAAAAAGTGTAAATAAATTAATTTTTTAGACTTCAAATATAATTTATTTACTTCCCGCGCTCCCTGTGATGTCACAACCTAGCAGTCGATTACAACAGCTTTTGTGCAACCAACATCTGAAATATTCGAATTAAATAAAATAATAAATAATTAATATTTAAAGTGTAAAAATATCTATACTACTTTTTTTATACTATTTTTTTTCTTTTTAACCTCCGGGACCACCGTTAGGTATTGCATCAGAGGATGAGGTGAATGACGAGTAGCGTGTGAAAATGCCATGCCTGACTGGGATTCGAACCCGGGACCTCCAGATGAAAGGCCGAGACGCTACCACTCGACCTACAAAAATATCTAGCTTGGACATACCCTATGGAAATAGGTAATTGCCAAGATGGCGCTGTGTCATGTGACCTAAATCCTGCAAAGAGATTGGCTATTGACGCAGTATGTTCACTTAGGTATTACTCATATAGCGCGAGCAAAGCCGTGGTCAGTTAGTCTTACTAACTTATAATTTGGTTCACGAAAGTGTATAGTAAAATCAAACATAACAGTATATGATTCTAATTTAATTTTGCGGAATTCATCCGAGAAAAAACATTTTTCTTTATTTTTAACATAAAAAATTAACTAAAAATAACTTGTAATACAAAAATTAGAATATTGTGATAAAATAATATATTTATCTAAAAAATAAATTTTTAAGAAAGTGCGCTACCGCTATATTACATGTCATAAAATAAAACAAAAAAAAAATATTTGTTTCCTCAATGTATTTTTTCAATATCCGATAAGCTGCTGTCCGTGGAACTACTGTAATCGTATCTCAAATTTATCACAATATCTTCAATAATATTTTCCCCACAAACTGTCCGTTTCACATGCTTTTTTTTAATTACATGCTGAATACAATTTTTTCAAGCATTTCTATGTACTCTGTTAACATCTATCAATATATTTTCTACATCACTTAAACTTAAAAATGTTATTACTCCCAATGTAACCTTAGACTTGTACCCATATCAATTCTATCGGGTTAAATTGCAGTGGTTTGGAGGAAGACGTAACATGATACAATATTTTTATTTTGCTATTTTATCTGTTTTATAATGTATATAATTTTAACTGATATTACAAATCTTATAGTTCTACTTATAACATGTTTTCGGTGTACGCGATTTTAACCAATCGGCAATTTTCGGGTAGAAGCGTTGGAAATACAGGTGTCCCATATAAAACGCAACCCAACCTTAAATTGGTAGGTATTGAAATAATAAAAAGGCATATATAAATGTAAATGTAATTTTTATTATTACAATCCACATTACCTTACATTTAGAGTAAATGTTGGAAGTGGCCGCCATCTTCTTGAATACAAGCTTCAATTCTTTTTACAGCGTTTCTTGCAACTTTTTTCAAAGTTTGTGGCTGGATATTTAATACAGCTTGTTCAATATTGACTTTCAAGTGTTCGTGGTTTGTTGCTGTAGGCTTTTTCTTTGAGGTAACCCCGTAGAAAAAAATCCGCCGCAGTCAAATCTGGAGATCTTGGTGGCCACAAGCCTCGACCGATAACACGATTACCAAAGAATTCCTCAACGAAATCAGAAGTTGAACCTGCGTAGTGCGATGTCGCACCGTCATGTTGTAGCCAGTAGTGTCTGTCTTCCTCTTCCAAGAGTGCGATGAACTGAAATAAAATATCCTGATATCGTTCTGCATTAATGGTGTACTCGAAAAAAATAGGACAGATTATTTTCTTCCGCGATATCGCACACCACACGCCCGACTTCTGCGGGTGTAATTGTTTTTCGTGATAAACGTGAGAATTTTCAGCACTCCAAATTCTACTGTTTTGGCTGTTTACGTAGCCATCCAAATGAAACCGTGCTTCATCTGTGAAAAATAACGAATCCATAACAATAATTCCCTCACGCAGAAATCGTTGACAATATTGTAGCCGTTTTTCTTTGTCGGGCTCAAGAAGTCGATGAACCGTTTGAATGCGATAAGGTCGTAATTGTAATCGTTTGGTCGCGCGATGAACAGTTGATTTAGACAAATTAATTTCAGCAGACAAACGTCTGATCGATTTATTTGGCGAGGCGAATAATCGGTCTTTGATTTCAATGACTGTATCTGTATTCAACACTGACGCAGATCTTTTGTGTTCCTTGTTATTAACAGAACCGGTCTCTTTAAATTTTGCCACTAACCTTAATACTGATGTTTTGTTAGGAGCTGGTTTATCTGGGTACTTATGGCGAAACAAATCTTGCAATGCAACCCCTGATTTCGTACTGCAGTACGACTCGACAATGAAAACACGTTCATCTAGCGAAAACACCATCTTGTCTCTAGCAATTCACTGAACATTATGATTGCATTGTTGTTACTATCGGTAGTGTTCCACTGCGTCGCCGCGATGTTCAGATGTTGGACGAGTCCATTTCAGTAACGAGTAGGGGAGTAAGCTTGACTTTTGAAATTTCATGGATGAGTGATTGATGGGTTGCGTTTTATATGGGACACCCTGTATTTTCAGGTATTTACGACGCATTTCGTTACTTTGACGGATCCTTCAGCAACAATTTCGATAATTTTTTTTAACCACTGTATAAAATTGTCACCATTCATTTCATCATGATACTCTTTTGGGAATATCTGTATTCAAATACCCATAAACCACCATCTATTAAAAGTTTATCTTTTTCAGCCGGGGTTTTCACCCCACTTGACAACCTTTCATAAAAGTGTCTTTTGCGTTTATTTCTTCAACCAGCCATATCTGATACCCTGTATGTTTCATATTAACCTAAGTTTCATCTAGATAATAAATTGTCTTTACTCCACGAAATCGCTTAATTTCTCTTAAATATCACCCACGCCATGAAATAATATCCTCGTGTTCAATTAAAAAAAACAATTACATTTTTCTACACATGAAACAAAAACTCATATTTTTAAACATGATGATGTATTTCTAGAAAAATTCGGCGATTCAGAATCGGTATTCACTGCATTTAATAATTTGTTTAAGTTAGGAAGCACATTATTGAAATTAAACCAATGAACATTTTTTTCTGATAGCAGTTTTAGTGAAATCTTGTAACTTTTCAATGGTTTTCACACGCTTTCGAGTGTTTTTAGGGCCAACATGTTTACCATCAATTTTGTACTTATTATATTAAAAATTGTTCTTTCGCTAACGTCTGTCGCACTATTTGCATTTCGAGCAATGTCTCCGATTGCAATTTCGGGGTTATGTTGTTTTAAGGTTATATAAACGTTACCGATTATATTTTTTTTGGAACTGCTACATTGTTTTCCCGGTTAATGTTTCACAAGAGAAACAATCATTGTTAAAAAACAATTTGCATAAAAACCCAGAGTAAATTAAAATTAATGAAAATAACACTGAATAAAGCTGTTATAAAAATGAACTATAAAACTCTGTGATACCGTATGTAGAAACACAATAACACCGACTGAAATACTTTCTTTCACTGAACTGAATGATGATAGGAAACATCACAAATAATTTTATCATTATTAAACATCAACTGAAATATATTCTTTCAGTGAACTGAATAATAATGTGAAACATTACAAATGATGTTATCGTTGTTAAACATCTATAACAAACACAACAAAATTTTTGTTCATCAATGGCAAGCCATGGCACCAGACAAGTGACAGCTTACAGTACATTATTAAACGCACAAAACAATAATTGTACTCATGCTTGCACAAGAGAATGACAGAATGATTCAGCCTACATTACTGAGATATAACTCATACATGTTGAATTCATATTTCTATCTGTTGCACTGTTTCATGACACAAGGATTAGCTCTGCTACATGCAAACTATGGAGCATATGTAGTTTCATGGAAAACTGAGCTCATCAGTTTACTGCACAATAAACTTTTTAAAAGCTCATATCTGTATGGGATGTTCAATTTCTTTAACACGTGCACAAACTTCACACTTTAGTTTCTTTATCACCTACAGTACAGTTCATACATGGCATTCGGGTTCTGAATTTGTCAACAACATTCATAGGAATCACCGATAAATTATAGTTTTTGGTCCACACACTCTCTCTTACATCATCTACCCAAAAAGTCAAGATTTTAGAAAATTTTCTCCTTTAGATCTTATACAATGTATAGATTACAATAAAATTAAAAACAAAGAATTATTTTTTGCAAAAAAAATTATTTCTAATTTTTTATTGAGTATTATTAGAAAAATATTTCATATATAATCATGTAAATCTAAAAAAAATTCTTTATATTAGTTTTTCTACTATTTATTAAAATTAATAATATAACAGCAAATAATGGGTTTTTTAATTAGAATAAAATGTGAAAATAATGGACGGACTACCTGCAAGTAAATTACAATCACTTTTCAAAATTTAATAAAAACTGTTTTTTTTTTATTAACAATAGTTCTACACTTAATAATAATATAAACATATCTTTAAACCTTTAAAATAGTTATGTCTCTCAAAGTATTTAGAAAGATTAAAACTGGATGTTACTATATGTTCCATCCTTTGAAACATACAGATGTTAACTATTGTCATCATTCCTAAAAATGCAAAGATTTGTTAGTAGCTCTAAGTGGATTTAAAATTTGGATAGCCTCACTTTGCTTTTAAAGTTTTTTCAACTATTTTTGTACCTCAATACTGTTTAACATGGTAGGTAAGTGAAGGGGAATATAAGTATGTGAACATATAAACCTTTTCTTCAACTGCTGGTTTGTCTTCTTACCACCAACAGACCCGTATCAGTCATTAGATTCAAAATCTGTACATGATTATTCCATATGTAGTGCGATGTCCCACCGTCATCTTGTAGCCAGCAGTGTCTGTCTTCCTCTTCTAAGAGTGCGATGAACTGAAATAAAATATCCTGATATCGTTCTGCATTAATGGTGTACTCGAAAAAAAATTTTAGTCTTGAAATAAATGAAGGCAAGGCCCAAAAAATCCAAACACCATAATTTCACATCTATTCCTTCTCTGGCACTATGGAGTTATAATTTTCTTGAGTAATTTCCCTTTATTTAAAAATCATGTCATCCAGACAACTTTCTACCAGAATAATAATTGTCTAACTTATTTTATACATTGACAATAAAGAAGATTCTAATAGCAATTTAGGCACTTCCAATGTCATTTTATTCTTGGTTCTGGTAGATTTCTCTTAATTTCAGAAAAAAAAGTTTTTCTTCTTTACATAAGACTCCAATAACTCTACCATATTATTTGGAAATTAATAATATTTCAGCTTTTCCACTAATTCTTCATATTCTACAGACACCAAACTGCTGTTCAGATTCAAGGAACTACACATCTCATATTGCTTAACATTTTTTCACTTATCTCAATATCTCTACCATTAAAGATTATTTTAGTAAGAAACAGGATAAGTAAAAACAAGAAAGTCTTCACAAAAATGTAAAAAAATTTATTATATTCTGGATAAACTTTGATTAAGTGAACAATTGTATTCCTTATTCAAAAACCACTAATTTACTCCAAAAACTTAAAATTCATGCTACCAGTGGAATTAAAAAAAAGGATTATTAAAAATTTGATGTTTGATGACCTTCTCTTGAGCAGACTGATTGAGGGACATTTCATTCTGATTTTACCCAAAAGAATGCCATCATATTCTAAAAATAAAAAAGAAATTAAAAACAGATTTCTTCAGAAGTGCTGCCAATTTTCTACACCTTTCAGCCAGGGGCATATCCAGCTCAAAATGCAAGAGGGAACAGCTTTCTGAATTTAACTACTGTCATGGTGGAAGGGTAGTCGATGAGGGAGGTGCTGTGCAATTATGCACAATAACAAAAGAAAGAATAAAACATATTTTTAAAAGAAAGCTAATTTTCTAACAGTAGTTTGAAAGGATTAGATGCAAATTGTCTACATACAGCATCAACTAATTGCTCCTTTTTAGCAAAAACCCATTGTCAGTTAATGCTTAACACAGCTAACCATTTACCCTGTTTTCACCAATGGTGCTTCTTAACCATGTTTTAATTGGACAAAGGGAGGTAAACAAATGCTCATAGTACTTGTGCAGGGGTGTGAATGCAATATCAGCAAAACTTTTCTAATAGTCAAACACAACATGTTTTTCCAGTCATTCTTCTTGTGAACAGTCTTCCACTGTGCTCATTGGTACTGCCATCATCTCCTTAGAAGACTCCTTTCTTGGACTCTGGTTCGCAAAGTACCTTAATTACCAAACATTGTCTTTCCCATCTCGCTCTTCCTTTGGAAAATTCTCAAATACGCCTTTCCGGTATTTCCTCTACCCATGCTTCTGTCCTTGGTACTGCCAATATATAAATTCACTCCATACCTCAAAAAGACCTTTCAATCAAAAGCCCTTGTTCTTCCTAATATTTCTGGTAACTAATATTTCAAAATGGAACAAATCCCAACCCAACATTGCTGTTGGTGATCTCGTCATGCTGAAATCTTCTAATACTCTTCCTCTTCGTTGGCCCATTGGTGTCATCGCTGAAACATTTCCTGGTAAGGATGGTATTTGCCGTGTTGTTCGTATCAAACTTTCTTCTGGTTTTGTCACTCGTCCTGTGAATAAGATTCATCCTCTGGTCTTCTCTTCTTGATTTTGCTCGCTAGGCCCCCCCCCCCCAGTATGTTTACGCCATTGCGTAAATTTGCGTTATTTCCTATGAATTCAAAGCTAGGGTTGGGTCTTATTGTTTGTTCCAGGCTTGGTAAATTTATTACTATGTTTCGTATTGGGCTTGTCATATTTGTATCTGTTTGATTATATTTGTTTGAGACTTGGCGTCAGTCAGACGGGCGATTTCTGTCATCTTGTAGTGTCAGTGTATTCATATCTCGTATTATTTATTGCTGCCCTCATATACTCCCTTTTTGTTTCGTTCCCATACTAATACATGCACACATCTCTTGTTTTTTACACACACTCTCTTCTGTCCACTGCCGAGGTTTGGTTTCCCCCTCTTTTCATTCACGCCATTTTTTCGGCAGAGTACATCAGACATTTACCATGTACAGTCGACTGATACTTTTCTCTCTCAAACTTTGTGATAATATTTTCATCGCATTCATACTCTCATAAACGTTGTGGTATTTCTCTGTCGAAATATTTTCTAGTTCTACTCGTCAGTGTCTCGTAACTTCACCGATCTCTATGTTTTGTTTTGCCTCGTTTCTTTCTTAAGTTATTCTTCAAATTCACTATATTACGTCTTTGTGGAAAGTGTTTCAATCACTACAAACTGCCGATTCTATCAACGCCGAATCTTCTCGAGCTGCTGATTACATTTTCATCGATGCAGAATCTCTCCAAACTCGTTGCTACATATTTTTGAGACGCCACTCCTGCTCAACCTCTAAACCACGTCTCGCCACTGTATTCCTGATACACCACTGCAGACTATGCCCAGGATTACTGTATGTATTCATTTACCTTCATCTCTTGCTAATATTTGTGTGCTACAGGCAAGTTCAATTTTCATTATTTAGTACGTTAATCAGTTGTTATTTTATCAGTAAAATTTGTGGAACATTCAGTTAATCGAACATTATGCATTTCAATTTCAAGTTTGGTTTAAAAAACCACTTATTCACTTAGGTGCAGTCACGACAGGTGGCTTATATAAGGTTATGTCATTGTTCAGGTGCAACCTATTTTACGTGCTTAATTATTACAATTTGTTGTTATTATATGATAGATTAACCAATTAATCAATCTATTAAATGATAGATTAACTCTATCATTTAATCTTGTAACTTGTTAATCGCCGAGATTAATCCTTTTCTACTCGTGAACTGTATTCATAATACTGCTCTTAAATTAACCTAAAGCAAATTACTCCTGATGTGAATTTATGTTTTTGGACTTTGTAATTTCATATTTTCAAGAAAGCTTATTTACCAAAATGAACTCTATTTATATATTTACTTATTTCAATTTGATTATTGTAATTAACTCTTTTTTTTATACTAGAATATTATTGTGACCTTTTTTCTACACGAAACTAGAATTACCTGTTTTAATTATTTAATGCTTATAAATCAGTAAAGGCCAGTGCCAATAATAATATTTACTGTAATTTATTTTTCTAAGTTAATGACATTTTTTCATTGCTAATTTTTCAATATTACAGCATGTCAGTAATGCAATAGTTTTCCAGTCATACTATGTTTACTGATGTTTTGTTTTTCTAAGTATATAATTGTAAATAACGTGTTCTATGTTCTCTTGTTTTCAGGCTTTGTTAAATTGTAGGTTTTCAAAATGTGTATTCATGTGTTTTCTCATTTAATATTATTATTACTGATATGGTGATTTCAGCTGATATTTCTTATATAGAGTTAAGTTATGTTTATTTCATAATTTCATTTAATTTAAGGTTATGCTTTAACATAAGTTCATTTGTTTTCTTTCTAATTAAAGTCCAATTTCTTTTGGCAAATACGAGCTGTTTTTTTTTTATTTTTTGTTAACTTTACCCAACATATGGTATGTAATTATACTAGTGGGGCTTAATTTAAAAATATGATTCTTATAATTATAACAGTAAAAAATTATGGAAGAATCTTCAGTAGAAAGTTTATCAAACAAAGACATTTTTTAAAACCACTTTTTTGAAGTCAGGGAACCCAAAATAGATATTTCGTTATCATAATCATAAATTTGTCACAAGATAGTTAAATATTTTCTTTTCTTTACTGATGAATTCAATATAAACTAGAAACTAGCCAGTTTCACTAATATAAAAATCGAGCAATTGCCAAAAGTAATACTGATAATTAGGCCATGTTTTGAATTATTTTTAATTGTTAATCAAAAGTATTGATTATTTAGAACTTATAAACTTAAATACAAAACTCATTTTATGTTGAAAGATCCAAAAGAATCCCTAGTGTCATAATTGTAAGCATAGAAAATTTGTAACGAAAAAATGAAGAAAAACATTTAAGTTACATGCTTTTAAAGCAAGAGCTGTGCTTATGTAAATTTACGGTAAATATATTGCAAGTTAAATAAAAACAAGTAATAAATGTTATAGTAGGCTACTTACCAAAAAAAGCCTAATATCCATTCATTATAATAAAGTGGCTTTTTTGCAGTCAGGTTGGCCAGCACAAAAAAACAAACTTTACATTTGTATAAAATTGCATACACTATTTTCATATATTATGAAAGTAACAGCTGCACTGACTAACCAAAAATGTGTGTGTTCTTATGTACTTGATTAATAGCTTCTGGAATATTCCCATCGTATTGTAAAATGAGACGAGTAATGAGAGTATTATAGAAAACTCTTGGTGGTGCTGGCGTGTAACAGTAGTTTTTTGCCCCCTCCCCTTGCCACTCTCTGGATATGCCCATGCTTTCAATAGTGCAGTACAACAAGCCTAGCAAAATTTCACCTTTTGGTATTCACACCACGTTAACCATCAATTAGTAGGTATCCTCAAAAAGTATTCAAGGGGCTACTGTTCCCTTTCAAGAATAATCTCTGTCTTATTTTTCTTAACACCCTCACTCTTTTTGAAAGCACGTATACCACACGTACCTGCGCCTCAAAGAGGGGCAGATTATCTCTGGTCTCTTTTCTTGAGCAGAGGTTTGCATTGTATACAGTTTTTTTTAGTGCTATTTTTGAGCTGGTGATCGAGTATGTACCTTTCCCAATTTAACAATTTTACTGTCTGAGAATTGTTAGTTTTGCGCCCTTATTCTTAAGACGACCCGTTTCACGGGGATTCAGATAATTTGGTGCACGATTTGATCGAGCACCCGCCTCATCGGAGCAAAAAGAGTGGCAACGAGTCCTGGTTGAAAGTCCCTGTTACACGAAAAGGGCCTTTACCGTTGTTAATCCTGCTCACGCTCTTTCAGAGGAGGGGCCGTAATCTGTAACTGTGTATTGATCTTGATTTCAGATTGGATCCAGTAGCAGTGAAAAGGTGCAAAGAATGACAGGAGAATACAGAAGGACTCCAGCTGCCCGTGGCCCACTGTGGGTAGTTGTCATGCTTGGCCAAATATCTCTAAATAGAAGGAATACAGCAAGCAGTTTATTTGTATATTGTTAGGTCATGGCATCTCTGACTGTGACAGAGGTTAGTGAGGTAGGTAAGATGCCTAGCCGGAGGAGGAGGCTGCAGCTTTTTCCTTGACCTCCTCGAACACTGTTTCTGACAATGATAGTTCAGAAATAGATATAGGGATGACCACCCAGGAGGGTATGAACCCACTTATTGAGGAGTTTTTGCAAGCCGGGAGCAGGCCTGGCAGCTCTGCTCTGTTGGCCCGTAATGTTTTGGCAGAACTGGGTGGCTTGTCTTCCTATTTAGGAAACCCCAAATGTAGTAGTGCAGTTACCAAGAAGAGATTATTGCCTCGGCTCGAATTCCTCTGAACGGCTTTCACGAGCCGAAAGCCGATCCAGAGCTCGGCTTTCCAAGCTCTCGTCAAGGGTTTTGAAGATCTTGTCTCAAGGCCTAAAGAAATAACTGTAGCTCAGAAACTGGCCCCGGTCCCAATGCAACACATGGTTATGTTGAGGTGGTCAGTCATGAAACCAGCCAGTCCTCTAAGAAACCTGAGGTTGTGTGTTTGTTAATAGAGTGGAGGGCTCAACTGTGTCCAGCAGTCAGCTGAAGAAAGACCTCCAGGTTGCCCTTCAGGGTGACCAGAAAGGTCTTAAAATCAGGAACATTAAAGAGACCAGCAAGGGATTAGTTGTGGTAGCCGATGATACAGAGACCATTCAGGCAATTAGAGATTCCACAGCGGTTAAGCGACTGAATGTGAAAATAGACCCAGAGAGAACATGTAGGCCCCGTATTATAGTCTATGATATTGACTGTAACCTAACCGACAAAGATGTCTTGTCCCTCGTTAGGAAGCAGAACACTGATTTGGATGAAGCCGCCTTCCGGCGGAACTGCAGGTTGGACTTTAAAACGGGTAGGCGTGATACTCAGAAATATCACAGTCTTTGAGGTAAGTTCTGGTCTATTTCAAAGATTTACGTCTGCAGGCAGACTATTTATTGATTTACAGTCCTGCCAACTAAAAGAGTACGTGGATGTCCAAAGATCTTTGAAGTGCTGCAGATATGGTCACAGGGCTAAATTTTGTAACTTTGCCTTTGTGTGTGCCCATTGTGGTGAGGAGAGCCACAAACATGACAATTGTTCGCATAGGTCCGAGGCTCTGGCCTGTGCTAACTGTAAGACGTTGCACAAGAATCATGAGCACCCAGTTGTTAGAAAGGAATGTAGCTGTTATGTAAGGGCCATTGCGCTGTACTTTAATTCCTTAGACGGTTAGGTTCAGTCAACTAAATGCTCAAAGTGCTTATGTAGTCCAGGTTGGGTTAGGAAAGATTGTAGAGACAGAGCCTCGATGTTTTCCTTCTGCAGCACCCATATGTAATTAGGGGTGATCTGCCAGGCTTTCCCAGCTGGAAAAAACTTTTGTGTAGGCCAAACCTGAATGTCTGCTATTCTATGTAGGAAGTCACTTCATAGTATCTTTATACAGCAGGTTCCTGATGCATCATGTTGTGGTCAGACTTGTGGACAGAACCTTGTTGTTACTTCATATTTCCAATACAGGGATCCCACTGAGGAACACCTAGCAAGGTGGGGTAGGATCCTTCATATTGTGGGTAATGGTCCAATCCTTATTGATGCCGATGTTAATGCGAAGTCACTTTTCTGGCACTGCGGGATCACTGATCATGGCGGTGGTCTAATTGGAGTTTCATCACACAGAAAAATTTTGAGGTCTTTAATGTTGCAGACCACTTGGCCACTTACATCGGTATGGTTAACGAACGAAGGACCTTTCCAGGTACAAACATTGACATCACCCATTGGTAGAGACATCCTTGGCAGGGTCCTTGACTGGTCTGTGGTAGACGACTATTCTAGCGATCATCGGTTGATACTACTTGAAATAGCGCATGAGCTGCGCGATGGCCATGAGGGACACTTTCCTCTTTACCAGGGGGAAGCGCTTCCTGCATAAGAAGGCGGACTAGCCGAAATTCTCCTCTTTGTTGGAGTCCAGACTAGAGATTTTTTTCTTGAGACCTTGACGGCCTGCCATTAGATGTCCTGGCAGAAAATTTCACTTCTGCGGTGGTGGCGGCGGCTGAAGCCGCCATTCCTAGGGGCACTGGCTGCGAACGTACATTTGGTTGGTGATCTTGGAATCTGACACCAATGAAGCAGTCTGTGAACCAACTCAGAAGGCCTGCGCAACGAGAGGGTGATCCCGATCGCGTGCGGCCCTAACTGCAGATTACCGCAGAGCAAGGGTTAGGTACTTTCACAGCATTAGGTCCTCCAAGCATAATTCCTGGCGCTCCTTCTTTCAGGGGCAAGGGAATAGAGACCCTTGGGGTATACAGCCCTTGGACATAAGCGCAGAAAAGATGTCCTTAACAGCCTCGTCAACCCGCGAGGGTCTGATAATTGATAAGGACCGTGTCCTTAACATTTTGCTGAATGATTTGCTAGTGTTATTTGGATAACACTATAATGGGTGAGGTTTCATACCACCGGCATGTCAGACGGGAAGTCGCGATTTTCCAGACCGACTCACAATCTTCCGAAATCACTGAGGCGAAAGTGCACCAAGTGATCTGTAATATGGCACGGCAAAAGACCCACGGATATGATTGTATCACAGTGGAGCTCCTCGTTTGAGCGCCTCCAGTAGTTCTTGGTCCTCTAACTAGAATATATAATAGGTTGCTCTTCGCCGGCCACTTTTCGGCATGTTGGAAGCATGGAGACTCGGTATAGTTGTTCAAAGGTGGCGACAAAGACTACTACTGTTAGTTCTTCTTACCGTCCACTAACGCTCTTGCCCGTGATTGGCAAGGTTTTTGAGAAGGTCCTATATTTGCGTATTAATGTTATATTGGCCACTGATCATTTGCTAATGGACAACCAGTATGGTTTCCGACTGGGCAAGAGCACCGAGGATGCCATACTAAAGGTGATGGATATAGCTTCCTCTAGTCCATGTAAATATGTATTAGGGATTTTTCTGGACATATCCGGGGCATTTAACAACTTATGATGGCCCTCTGCCATGTTTCAGATGCACAAGCGTAAGTGTACACGAAATGAACTAGAAGTGCTCTCAAGTTATTTCAGCCATTGGACAGTTTCCCTGCGTGACGGCGGCTCGGAGGTTCGTAAGACCTTAACTAAAGGATGCCCTCAGGGCAGTGTTCTGAGTCCCCTTATTTGGATCACAGAATTCGATTCGATGATGCGTTTAAGGTTGCCATGTGGTTGTTGTGTCGTCGGTTATGCTGACGACGTGCTGCTACTGATTGAAGAGGATTCGCGTAACGAGGTAGAGTTCCGAGCTGCTCGTGCTTGTGAGACACTCCAACTGTGGAATCTCCAACATAAGATGATTTTTAGCCCAGAGAAAACCACAATGATATTGCTTAAGAGCCGATTGGCCGCTACCCAACGAATCCGGGTCCGGATGGTTGATCTCCCCATTCGGTACGTTACGACTCAAAAATACCTGGCTGTTATTCTTTATGAGAATTTTCAGTTCAAGGAACATCTACAATATGTAGCAAAAAAGGCAGCTAATGCTTTTTATGGAATCCGTAGTCATTCATCCCGATTGGGGGTTGAATTACCGTACCATGCGTATCCTTTGAAAAGGTGTCAGCGAAGCTATTATGCTGTATGCTGCGCCTGTCTGGGCTCACCGCATGGCTTTTAGGTATTGGGCGGACAATTTGCTGCGGGCCCAGCGACTCCTCTTGCTAGCTGTGTAGGCGATTATAGAACAGTTCCGCTGGAGGTATTCTGTGTTATAGTCTGAGTCAAACCAATAGATATCTTGGCTAATGAGCGTAAGGCACGCTACATTTCCAAGGTAAATAAGCTATTGATGTCAGAACGAAAGCAGGAGATTGAAGACCGGGGCCTTGCATCTTGACAGGTCAGGTGGGATGAATCCCCCACAGGTCGCTACGCGCATGGTATATTTTCTATAGTGTCTGATTTAGGTGCGATTGGATGGGTCTCTCCCAATCGGTATATCACACAGTTTCTCTGGAGGCTAGTGTCTTTCGGGCGAGTTTGGCTAGATTTCGTTTGGTGGATTTGAGTCACTGCCTGGATTGTGAGACTGATGAAACAGTGGACCACGTCCTCTACGTCTGTCCCCGATACGAGGTCGAATGTTCGCGAGCCGTTAGGGAATCTGAGAGAATACATTCTTTTCTAGATCTCCATATTAACTGGATAATCCAAGAAGATTGGTCTATAGTGGCTGGTTTTCTTCGCGCCCTTGTGGTGTGTAGGTCTTTTTTTATGGAACTGTAGGTTCCGTTATGTCAGCATAGAGTGGCCTACTGCATCATACAATTAACACACCAGTATTGTTTAAACTTTCAGTAAAATTGCACATAGTGTGCTTTCATTTTGTTTTGTGATTTACAGTTATTGTCAACTGCGTTTTGTTGTGAATAAATGGAAAAAATAAGTGAATAAATATGCCACAGAAGTGCGCAAATGATTCAAATAACTCTTACATGTGTGGGGATTTGATGTTTAAAGAACAATTACAAAGTTTGATTCTGCTTGTTAAAAGAAAATACTATATTATTTAAAAGATTATGATCTATATTTTGAGGATGAAGATTAGAACTGGGCCCCTCATAACTGCATAGCACATGTTGGTATAACTTTAAGAAGGCGTCACCTGAGATTGCAAGTCATTCCATCCAGCAGTTGGCAGTAGGCAGCCATCTTAATCAGTTGCAGTGCATGTGTTATTGGAAATGGAGAAAATAGAGTATCATGCAGTAATAAAATTCTTTGTAAAAGAAGGTTTGACGTCGATTGAAATTCATTCAAGGATCATAAATGTGTATGATGACTCTTCACCTTCAACCTCAATCATGAAGAAACGGTGGTCAAGTTTAAATGTGGTTAAGAAAGCATCCAAGATGATCCACTTGAAGGATGTCCAAAAAGTACAACCACGCCAGAGATCATTGAAAAAGTTCACAATATGATTTTAGATCAGCTTATGAAGATGTATGAAATTGCTAAGACTGCAGGAATTTCAAAATGACACGTCAGTTACATTTTGCAAGAAGAATTGCACATGAAAAAGCTTTGCCCAAAATGGGTGCCGCCCACAGCAGATCAAAAACGCATTTGCATGACACTTTCTGAACAATGCTTGGCACATTTTATGAAAAACATGAATGATTTTCTGTGTTGGTGTGACAATGGATGAAACATGATTTTACCATTATACACCAGAATCGAAACAACCCATGTAGTGGACAGAAGCCGCTTCTTCAGCTCCAAAGAAAGGGAAGACGGTTGCCACCCTTCCCTGTTGTTTTTTTTTAGGATGTGAAAGGAATTGTTAATCGGCTAGCTTGTAATGTAATAACTGGGTAATACTAGTCTAACAAAACTGGACACAAAAATTTGTGAAAACAGACCTAACTTGCAGAAGAAAAAATCATCCTTCCATCAGGACAATGCACCTGCCCACAAAAGTGTTTTGGCGATAGGAACTGCTAGCACATCCACCCTATTTCCATTCCCCAGATTTGGCTCACTCAGACTTCCAACTCTTCCTAAAACTCAAAGCCTTCCTCACTGGTCAATGTTTTCTGTTTTAATACGTGATTGCAGCTACAAACAGCCACTACATAATTCCTGGCGATCTTTTGTGCAAGAGCAAGGGAATAAAGACCCATGGGGTGTTGTTTATCATAAGCAGAAAAAAGACATTCTTCTGTCTGCTCTCTTGACTTCAGATGCTGTTGTTATAGATAAAGATTGTGTCCTCACTCATCTGATGGACAATCTAGTTCCAGATGATACTGAGGTTAATGAGACCTCGTATCATCGACGTGTCCGAAGGGAAATTGTAGGTTTTCGCTCTGAGATTATGTCTTCAGAAATTAATGAGCGGAAGTCCATCAAGTAATTTGTAGCCTGGCTAGGAATAAAGCCCCCAGACATGACAGTATCACGGTGGAGCTCCTTATTTGTACATTGCCTGTGATTGTTGGTCCTCTGACTAAGGTTTTCAATAGGTTGCTTTTTGCTGGGCACTTCCCAGCATGCTGGAAACATGGTGTGTCGAAATTGCTCTTCAAAGGTGGCGACAAGAATTCCACTGTAAGTTCCTCTTACCATCCTCTGATGCTCTTGCCTGTAGTAGTTAAGGTTTTCAAGGTCTTGTACCTCAGCATCAACAGTAGGTTAACTTCTAACTACTGATGCTTAACTTCTATCATATGCTGATGGACGACCAGTATGGTTTCCACCCCGATAAGGGCATAGAGGACGCGCTTCTTAGGGTCAAGGATTTGGCTTCAGCCAGCGAGTGCAAGTATGTACTTGGTGTCTTTTTGGACATATCCAGGGCATTCAACAAATTGTGGGGGCCGTCTGCCTTGTTTCAACTGCAGCAGTGTGGTTGCACGCTAAATGAGATTAGAACTCTTTGAGTTACTTCAGCAACAGAACTGTTGGACTTAGCGACAGCAGTTCAGATGTAGGAAAGAACCTGTCTAAAGGTTGTCCACAGGGCAGTGTTCTAGGTCCACTCGTCTGGGTCGTTGAGTTCGACTCTCTAATGTGATTGCAGATGTCCAGTGGCTGTTGCATCGTGGCTTATCCCAACAATAGGTTGCTGCTGGTCAGGGGAAATTCGCATACTGAGATACAGCTCAGAGCGACACAGGCATGTAAGGTATTAAGGTTGTGGGGTATTCAGCATAAGATGGTTTTCAGTGCAGAGAAAACTACTATGATATTCTTGAAGGGTCGCCTAGCTGCAACCCATCACCCGCGGGTTTTGATGGATGGCCTTCCAATCAGGTATGTTACCATTCAGAAGTATCTGGTTGTTACCCTTGATGAGAGGCTTCTCTTCATAGAGTACCTTCAGTTTGTGGCGAAGAAGGCCATCGATGCTTTCTTCAGCATCCATCCTGATTGGGGGGTTGAATTACTATACCATGCGTATTCTTTAAAAGAGTTCATAATGTTATACTCTGCACCCATCTGGGCTCATCATTTACAATTCCAATCTTATAGGGACATTCTTTTGCGAGCCCAATTCTTCTTGTGTCTTCTATTGCTAGCTGTTGTCAGTGGCTACAGAACTGTCTCATGAGAGGCAGTCACTGTAATTGCCGGCATTAACTTAGATATTTTGGCTATGGAGTGTAGCCAGTGGTATATTTCCAAGAAGGGTGGCCTTCTAACATCAGGGCGTATGCGAGAAATTGAAGACCAATGTTTTGACTCTTGGCAAGCTAGGTGGAACAATTCTTCTACTGGTCGATACACACGTAGTATTTTTCCAAATGTTAGGGAGTTGTGAGCAATTAATTATCGGTATATTACTCAGTTTCTTTCGGGACATGGTGCTTTTAGGGATAGTTTGGCTAGGTTTAGGTTGGTTGACTCCGGCTTGTGTCTGGACTGTAGTGTCGATGACACGGTGGACCATGTCCTGTATGTCTGTCCACAGTACGAAGCTGAGTGTACCAGAGTTGTTAGGAAACTTGAGAGAGTAAACTCCTTCTTTGATCTGTGAGTCAACTAGAGGACTCATAGAGACTGGACAATTGTGACTGGCTTCTGGCTTCCTTCATTCAATTCCTCACCCAACGCAAAGCGACCGAAGGGTTTTAGTAGAGTAGGAACCCGGACGGCTAGGTTCTGCCTGGACAGTTTGACTGACTGAAGGTAGGCGCTTTGGCAGTGAGCCACAGTTAGTGAGATAGAGGTGACTATGGTTGTAAAAGGTGACGGCAGAACAGCGACTGCACTGCCGATGGGCATGGGATACCATGCAGCCATGAGGTGTAGTGGCGTTTTGATGAGGACATACCAGAATGAGCAAGCAACACTATCGGCAAGATGGCAACTGCACTGTCGAGGGCATGGGATACCATGCAGCCATGAGGTATAACAGCATCTTGATGATGGTTTATGAAGTGAATGTCACGCGGGATTCTGCAATGGAGCCGGTGGGAATAGGAGGTCTGTCCGCCTCTCCCTAGTGAACCAGACCAGAGTCCTTAACTTTAACATAAATTTAATCTAATTCTGGGGTTTGAACTAAGTTGAGTTCACTAAGGGAACTAGGACTAAATTTTGTTGTTGCGATCAACATGTTTGGTGGTATGTTGTGTTTATTTTGCCTCAAATTATGAGACATTCACGAAATTGGCTCATAATAAGTAGAACTAAATATGGGGTTTGTTAGCTAATTCAGAGGGATACGATGTACAACATTCAAGATGTCCGGATGAGACCTACAATGAAGGCAAAAGCAGAGTTAATAAATCACTGATGCAAATATCTATCGAGGCATTTACATCGGTGGCATCCAATGAGACCAGGCTTATTACTATGAGATGTAAAACGTCAGAAGGTGATAGACGACTTCCATTAAAGCCCAACAGGAAGGGGGGGCCTGGAACTTGGTGGGTGCCTTCCCCTAAGGGGTTGGGATGTTGACAGGCACTACTCAGGCATTTAAGGTTCTAAGGCTGTTGAGTCTTCAGCATAAAATGGTTTTCAGTGTGGAGAAAACCACTATGATACTTCTTAAAGGTCATCTCGCAGCAATCCATCATCTGTGGATTGTCATGGACGACCTTCCGATTAGGTATGTTACCATTCAGAAGCATCTGGGTGTCACCTTTGACAAGAAGCTTCAATTCAAGAAGCACCTTCAGTTTGTTGTGAAGAAGGCCATCGACGCCTTCTTTGATGTCCTAAGAGTCATCCATCCCAATTGGGGGTTGAATTATTGTGCCATGCGTAATCTTTACAAAGGTGTCTGTGAGGTCATAATGTTGTAGGCTGCGCCCATCTGGGCTCGTCATTTACAATTCCAGTGTTATAATGATATTCTTTTGTGAGCCCAGTGTCTTTTGTTGTTAGCTGTTGTCGGTGGCTACAGAACTATCTCGAGAGAGCAGTTTCTGTGATGGCCGGCATTAGAACCCTTGATATTCTAGCTACAGAGCACAACAAGCAGTACATCTCTAAGAATGTAGGCCTTCTTACTTCTGGGCGTAGGTGAGAAATTCAAGACTAAGGTTTTGACTCTTGGCAAGCTAGGTAGTACGATTCTTCTACTGGTCGGTGCACGCATGGTATCTTTCCAAATGTTAGGGAGGTGCAAGCAATTAGTCGGGTCTACCCCAATCGGAACACAACTCAATTCCTTTCAGGACACGGTGCCTTTAGAGATAGTTTGGTTTGGTTGACTCCAGCTTGTGTCTAGAGGGTAGGGTTGATGATACTATGGACCATGTTTGCTATGTTTGTCCCCGGTATGAAGCTGAATGTACCAGAGTTTTTACGGAACTCGAGAGAGTGGACTCCTTCTTTGATCTGCAAGTCAACTGGAAGACTTGCAGAAGACTGGAAGACAGAGAATGGACAATTGTGGCTGGCTTCCTTCGCTTCCTCACCCTGAGCAGGATGGTCAAAGGGGTATAGAGTAGAACCTTGGGTGGCTAGGGACCAACTAGGCAGTTGATTGGCCGAAGGTGGCTTTTTTTTTCTTTTATGTAGCATTACAACCTAAGATATGCTACATATGATCATGGACTGTCCAAATCATTAATGAACATCATTTTTTTATTTTATAAAAAAATATTAAAATAATTATGTAATTTTATAAAATAATCAAGACAAAAGATATCTAAAGAACAAAAGATGGCTCTCACTTCCCGAGTTATATTCACAATATGTTAGATGGTTCATTTATTAATTATATTAAGACCAGAATATCTTTATAACTTCTATTTGAAATGTTCAAATACTGCTGTATTTCATAACTACAAATTTTTAAAAATCTTTTTGGCCTTTACTTCTTTATAAATGCTTTCAATTTTATGAATACTGGTTTTCTATTAATAATTTATTAACTTTTTGTACTTTATTATATTTTTCTGAAATTCTCCAACATTCACTCTCCTAAAAAAATCAAAAGTGACCATTTGCATGATTTCTTAATATCCGTAAGATTTAAAAGAAATTAAATGCCAACTATTTAAATTTTATACAAAGCTGGATGCAAAACAAGATCTGAAATAATCAATCAGGGCAGATGTCTGGCAAAACTGAGCTTCTTCATGATAACACTACCTTTAGAACTCAGATACTGTTCAGCAGCTTTGGCTTGAAAGTGTTTTTGATTAAACTCTATAAATACCTCTGATAAAACAACAAAATATCATCTGAACGGTTTACAACTCAGAAACATGCTGAGAATGACCACTAACTAGTGGTCGTAATGTAAATGGTAGACATTTACATCATGACCAATAGCTTCAAATGATATGACCAATAAACATTTCAAATAAAAGGAAATAATATACAGAATAAACAAAATATGGAAATCTAATTAGTTCCATAAAAATGTTATATTTCATAATGAGCGTTCATAATAATAATAATAATAATAATAATAGCGCTAGAACAGTTTTACAAGTCCCTAAAAATAATAAGGAACATAACTCAATAACATTTATTTACATCGCATACAATAATAATAATAATAATAATAAGCTTACGGTATGTATATATATATATATATATATTAACTAGAAAATACGGTATTACGACAAATCAAATTGTACAGAATATTAATACAAATTTCATACCATTCATACATCAAATAATAACATACACTTATTAAAACAGTATAAGACCATTCCTTGTAATATATATATATATATACTTTTTTAAACATGTAATAATTATACCATGACACAATGTCACAAAATTATAAAATAATTTTACAGAAAATTATGAATTATCTTTAAAAACAATGGTCATAAAGATACAAGGAATTAATGAAAAAATAAATGTACTACTGACATTATCCTAGGACGGACCAATAACAACAAAACAAAAATGATGACACCTTTCTAAAATATATATATATATATATATATAGATGTTTGTATAAATATTATTATTACTGTTACTACAAACATTTTTTTTTAAATCAAAAATATAAGTTAACAATAACTGTATTCACAATAAATCATAATATTATTTGTTACAAATTATAAACATAGATTTCCAGAAAAAAATTAAATTAACTTATTGATAAACTACCTATGTATTTGCAACCAATTTTACAAAAGAATATAAATATTACTAATTATTATTAATAAAAATTAATTAATATTTTTTGTTCATATAACACAGCTAAAAATTTTCTATAGTAAATACAAATATAATAAAACTATTTTTTTGTAATTACAAAAAACAATCTTTAAATATAGAGTTTTTTTAACAAAAAGAACATATTTTTATAGAAAAATTCAGAAAAAAATGTACTGGCAACTCAGAACTAAAAAACTAATACAAAATTATAGCACAGTTCACACAATCATAACATAAAATTTTGTATATGACAGAGCATATTTAACTGGAAATAAAAGAAGTTGGTAAAGAATTAGTTTAGTTGTTCTATCTGACATCATAATTTGTATAACTTTTATTATTATTTTATTATGCAAGCATTTATTTTTTTATCAAATATAATCATTTTTTATTTAGATCAAAATTAGAAGTCAGTAAATGGTAATGGCAGAATCATTTTTATCTGAAAAATGTCGGAAAAAGAGCTGATTACTTACAATATCATAAGGCTAAGCCAAGTATACCTCATGTTGGCTGAGCCAGAAGCATGTTGAATACTTGCTTCTGGAAGTATTGGTGTTCAACCAGTCTAAATACCTTCGTCTTCCTTTTTCATCCACAAAAATATTCTGAAGAACTTACTACCTAAATCTGCCACATAAATATAAAAAAATGACATTTTCTTACTTAAGCTCACAATTGCAATTATATAGATCCCTGTATAAGATTGGTTTAATTCAAATTAACGATTGAACATAAACATCACAGAATGTTTTATTTTCTTAAAAGTGAAATCTGAAGTAAATTAGATTTCTTTGTAGTATAATTCCAAAAACTGATTTATTTTTCAACCATAAAAGATATTTGTAAAAAAACTTTCTATTTGTAAATAGGAAGTTAAAATAGCTAATAATGGAATTAATAAATACAAAAACAAAAAATGTCTAATTTAATTGAAATGTAAATTACAATTAAACAATTTCTTTCATTCTTTTAAAATAAATATTATGTCCAAAACTGCACTGGTGAAAAGTGAATGTCTAGTAAATGTAAAATCAGGAGAATAGGAAGTCTTATGTGCATATCTGTACAGTTATTTTTTTGAATCCGTGTTACAATATAACAATAAATTATATATAACAAAGTAATAAATTACTAAGGTATGCATTAAAAAAAGAAGCTTTCTTTGAAGAGTTGTATCTTACAAACCACATCAATAGGAAAAATTGAATTTCTCATTAAAATTTGTCCTTTTCTAAGTTAATTTTTGAGAGTTACAATTTATTTGATGAAAAACTGTAACAATTACAGAAATTACACATAAAAATTACGTTTTTTATCTGTAATAATGGGAAACTACAAAAATTACGTTTTTTATCTGTAATAATGGGAAACTGCTGTTCCATAACATTTATATGGAAACCGTAATATATTCCATAACTTTTTTTAAAAGATTATGTAAAAATATTCTATTTATATATACTAAGAACAGTGTTTACGGACTTTGTTTAAATGTTAAAAAATGCTTTCAAAGGTAAATTTCAATATGGTGAAAATGTAGAGATATTATTATCTCAGCTTTTAGTACAAAAGGTGTGTTTTAATAACAATATTATTGAACAAAAATAGAACATAAAAAAACATTTAAAAAGAAGACAACATTTTCTAATTAAAATGGTTAGGAATCACAGCTATTTTTAAAAATAATACAGTTGCATAATATAATCACAAGAAACGTCATTAAGATGATTGTTCTGTATGAAGTGACTATTTCTTCTATGATTCCTAACAATTTTAAAAAACTTTCCTTCAGAACCCTTTGTTCAAATGATTATTATTATTAAGCAAAATCATGAAACCACTAGCAAAATGTAATACCGTTACTAAAACACATGATGTAGGGCAAAAATTTTCTATTTTTACCAAAAATCCAAAATAACTAAAAACAAAAAAGTAATATATATATATATACATATACTACTAAGCATAAAAAAAACTAAATATTTAAATAATAATTAAACTACCCTTAAATATTCTTAAACATTATTTTTTTAACATAATCTCTAAAAAAAACTGCAAAGCAGAATGATAAGGCAATTTTAGTTATAGTTTTCTGTAATTCTAACAGATTTTCAAAATAAATTGCAAAACATAAAAATAATGCAAATAAAAACAAGTTTTAATGACAAACTCAATTTTCCATCGATTAGTTTCTAAGATAAATAACTCTTAAAAGATAATTTTTTTTTTAATAATTATTATAAGGTATAAAAAATTACACCATGTAAAGATTCAGCCTAACTTCCAGCAACTAGGAATCATAGTAGTAAAATGGAACAGCTTTCTCATGCAATTATGGAAACAATATTTTCAAAGAAGAGTGAGATTAAAACTAAACTTCAAGGTCAGTTTTATTTTTGAACACAACATTCATTACCAAAAAATTTCTAGGCAGATTTATTAAGTACATGGAAAATGCCAGAAATAATTTTTAAAAAAATACTACCAAAGAATATCAAATGATCCAAAACATCCACTGGTCATGGCAGGAAAAATGCTTCCTCTTTTTCTGCACCAGTAACCATCACCGGCACTGAATTCAAAAATGTGTTGAATTGGAATAATGAACTTCTGCAAAAATAATTATAAACCGTATACAATAAATATAAAATACACAATTTTATACATTATTTTTATAATACGGCTTATTAAAAAAAAAAAAAAAAAAAAAATGCATATTTTACAACACTTAACCTGAAATTAATGGGAGTATTTCAAATTAATTCAAATTTCATCCTAAGTCTGCTTAAAAATTTTGCTTCATTAAAAAGATTGAAATGCTACCTGTGGTAACTATTCATAAAGTATTATTTAAAATATGAAATTCCAGCAAAATATGCAAGAAAAAGGTTTTTTAAATGATTTTCTTTAAAAACCACCATATTAAAACTTCTATCAATGACTAAAGAAAAAATTATTGTCAATATAATTGTTATAAAATAACCAGATATGAGCTTCTTTTAATACTAAAAAAAATGTATAAAATAAAATTATACTTAAGTTTTGTTCAATTAAAATACGCAAATAAATAAAATAAAATTATATTTAAAAAAAATAAATTGAGAAAATATACAAATTTATAATAAGGAACAAAAATATAACATTTGCAATATTGATACAATGCAATATTATACATCTGCATAACAAAACAAAAAAAGGTATTAAAAAATAGATTTAAAATATCAATAGTATGTTATAAAGAAAGAAATAAAAAATTGAAAATGAAGGGTGAGCATTATCAGTCTCGCAATGGTAGTCTCTCGTTGGCACATATTTACACAATAAAACTAACAATCAACAATTTCAAACATACATATAAAAATTAACACATACACATATACTGGCATTCACACAGAAAATGCATGCTTGGATGCATACATACAATAATTAGAACCATTAAAATAATTACTTTTGCAATAATTTGTAATAATAAAAACAATAATAATAATAATAATAGTGTACAATAAAAGACAAAAATTCTAGTATATATTAAATGTTATGAAAAATGTATATCTTTTTAAATTATCTATGAAGGATAAATTTTATATATATATATATATATATATATATATATATATATATATAAATATCAATGCACAAATTATTAATAATTTCTTTTTGAAACACATACAAATTTAAGTAAATATATTTAGATTTTAGTAGCTAAAATTAGCATTCAAGACTTTTAAAAAAACGTCCTTGTATATCTTGTTAATAAGGTCTATATCTAGTCAATACTGGAACTGAATAAAAGAAGAAAATCAGCAAAGAAATTGACATGTACGAACATACTATTTGATAATATTTTAGTGAAATCTTTACCCGAAGTAGGCTCTATATGAATCAAACCTGACTAGAACAATATACGTATTTTTTTTTCTTAGAAAACTATTTCTAGTACTATTTTTTGTATGTAATTAAATATTTTATAAGTAGTGTTTTATATTTCATTATTATTTTTAAAAAAATATATTGGATCTAGTAATTAATAAGAAAATATACTTCTCCCTACTTAAAATAAAAGCTGTGAATTATAACTCAACACAGATTAAAAACGAAATCAAAACTTTTTAAGGATCAAGCAATAGTTAACAACTAAAAAAAAGAAGTTAATATGGAAGATGATACTTAAACTTTAAAATACCAACCTTTGTAATGAAGAAGAAATTTCTACAACGTGATTCAAAAAACATAAATCTAATTAAACTTTCATGCATCCTTTATATTTACATAATTAACCATTATATAAATAAAAATTGATTAATCGCTACTGTGGAACAAATAATATTAATTATTATTTTGTTTCTTTCAATCAATCGATCAATCAACATCTAGAAATGATAGAATTTAAAATCATTTAAAAATTGAATATAAAACTTTTAAGGGTAATAATTACGTACAATGTTTGAGCCAGGGAGCAAAAAATTTATAAGAAAATAGATTCGCTCCTAGAAAAAGCAAGATTTTTATTTTAAGAAAAATTATGAAAGAATCAAACATAACAAAAATGAATTATAGACAAATAAATCATCAAAGTCCAGAAATACTTAAATGCAATTGCGGTGATCTACGCATCAGTACTGATCATATCAATAAATTAAATAAGAAATTATTTTAATAATGCCTTAAAAATTTTTTAAGTACTAATTCCAGTGCTTCGATCTGTTATGATATTGCAGATAATTACCACAATACTGTGTTTTTTTATATAACTAATTAACAATTAATTTAAAAATGATTAATATTATGAAATAATATTGATTTTTTTCAAATTTTACTATATAACTATTTGAAAAGCATTCAATAAACTAGTCCAATAGTAATTATTCTTCAAACTTTATATTTCTTTTTTTTTTGGACTACAAGCATTATTCCAAAAGGATTATCCCTAATACTAACTCAGTGAAAAATATAACACAACTATTTTAAAATACAGATACATATTTTTTTTTATGTATACATATACTGTATTATATATATATAAATTCTGACAGATTTTTTTTAATATAATCCATAAACCCAATACAGGACATTAATATAACCTACAAATAGAAGTTATTATAATTCATATAACATTTACTTGTACAATGTTTTCATACTGCAATATAATATTTACTGTTTTCTATTTTTAACATCACATTAAAAAATGAAAGATTACTCTAAAATAAAATCAGAAACCAACATATACATAAGACCTACAAAAACAAGACTTTTTCTCAGACAACACAATAATAATCCACACCAATTAATGAATAAAATAAATGACTGAATAATAAAGATTGATATAGCAATCAATGTGTAATTAACTACTAAATGTTTTCTCGTATTTTATTTTTAAAAAATATTAAAGATTTATAAAAAAAACTATAACAAAGATTAATAAAATATTGATTACTTTCCATCAAAAGGGTTGCAAAAATCTTAAGCACCTTTTTACGTAAACAACATAAATATGAAAATTGAACAAATTAAAATTCCAACTACAGCCATAAAAAATGTAAATGGCATTAAAAATTTCCTGAATGTTTGTTTACATTACGCAAATTATTTCTTTTCAAAGATATGAATTAAAAAAGGAGGGAAAGGTTTATCACAAGTCATTTAGAGATTCAACAAGAAGTTACAATATATTTTAATCCAAATACCCAATATACTAGTATTTCTGCCTTATACTTTAGTAATGTAATTTAAATAATTATAATAGTTAACTGTTACATAATATTAGGTTACTGTGATGTCATGGCAGTTCACTACAATACCTAACACTTATCAGCAATCACATATTATTGTATTATACAAATATATATTAATTTAGACTTATAATAATCAAATTCCATAAATCACAAACTAGACTTTTGTAAATATTAAGCTAATTTATAATAATTACATTACATATATTCAATACAAGTACATTTATGTGTTTAAACCTGTATAAATACATTAATAAAAAATAATAATCTTCTTTCATTTTATTTTTATTTTATACCTATAAAATTGCTAATGCCAAAAATACAACCTATGCACTTTATACAGGTATATATTGGCACATTGCCTGAACGTTTAAAACCATTTTCATGCTATATTCATATGCATACAAACATTATTAATTGTATTTTTCAAAAATACTAATTACAATTAAATGTAAAACTATTATTATTATTATCATTGTTATTATTATCTATATGCAGAAACAGCTAATTTTATAGTAAATATATTAATAGAAAAATATTTACACATCACTCTCCACCTAAGTAATTAATTAATTTTTTTAAATTATTCAAATAAATGACTATACAACATTTAATATATACATTCACAATTTATTAATTTCGGCAAGTATAAAATTTTATTTAATGTTAATCTATCCACAGAATCTTAAGATGTAACAAGAATAAATTCTGTTTTTAAATAAGAATTAGCTTGATATAAATATTTCTGACACATATACTAGCTTATAGGCATATATATGTAATAGAGAATTAAATATTGCGAAAAAAAAAGTTTTATTAATTTTTACAACAATATTCAATGAAAAATAAACAGATAAAATGAAATTCTTTGCAGGTCCATACAAAACTATTTTTGAATTTCCATATAAATTATTAAAATTTTTAATGTGGCTTATCTTTTAATTTTAAATCTTGCCATTAGACTTTAAAAAAAAATGTACCTTAGGATAACACAAAACAAAATTAAGTTTGTGTGAAAGCTAATTAAAAGATGCAATTAGCTGCTTAAAACAAACATATCTGGATTCTAAATCTAACTAGAATCTCTTTAATATAAAACATTTTAGTTAATTTATGAACAATAAAATTTTTAAATAAAAAATATTTCTTACACATTACACAAGATATACATACACAAACAATATTTAAAATTAAAAAAGGGGATATAGTCAACTAATATATATATATATATATATATATAGTAAATAACATTGGAAAGTCTTGGGTTTATGATTATTTTGATGACATTAAAAATAAATAAATAAATAATGAACAAATGGGGTTAACAGAGAAGTTTTAAACACAGGAATTTATCAAGTTTTATGTATAAAATTCTATAAACAATACACAAATTAAAATACATACGATTTTAGAAATGTGTGCATATTTATAGAAGTAAAGCTTTATTATAAACTTCTACAAATGCCAAATTATATTTTACAGAGTCACAGCTCTATAAACATAAAGACTTATAAAAGAATATAAAAATTTGTAAAACTTGTGTTTAAAGTTTTCTGATAATTACTATAATTATACCATAAAATCATTAATATAATTATATGCACACATATGCGTGCATGCCCAAATACACACACAATTGGTGGGTAATTATGTGTAATTATGTAATGTTAAATCTTGACAAGAAACTGTTAACAAAAATTAATCAATAAAAACAAAAAAATAAAATTAATTAATTAACTAAACTAATTAATTAATACTAACATTTAATATACATATAACAAAATCAATTTAAAAAAAATCCAGAGTCCATTTAAAAGATTTGATCCTGCTGTATAACTATACTGAAAGCAACAATTTTTTATAATCAAAGATTCTCCATAATATAAATTACTGATAACTTTCATATCATTCACTTTAGTGACTATCATTAATAAACCTTCTCTGACACACCCCAAGGATTAAACTAGACTATATTATTAAGCTAAATCATTAAAAAAAAAACATGTAATTCACAAATGAGTACTGCAATTAGCTCACATTACAACAAACTAGAGAAATCAGCAAAAATATATTTTTAAAAATAGCAACACTTTAACAATATTAAAAAAAGATAGCAAAGATTTATCTGTCATACTGCAATCATTTAATAAACATTACACTGATTTTGAATCAAATAATTTATCTAAAGAATGAAATATGCCATTTTAAAAACATCAAACCATTATAATTGTAGATCATAAGATTCTGCTGATTAAATAATAATTACCTTATTATATAATAATAATAATGAATAATTATTAATATTAACATTAACAGTTTACATTAATATTATCATTATAGTCCAATATATACATAAAATAACATGATATTAATGTATAGATGATACAGTTTACATATTGTATTATATTAAAGAACTACAACAGGCGTTACTGTATACATAATTAATAATTCATACATACACTTCTCAATTTATATATTTATGTAATTAAGTTATTTATAAAATCAATAGTCTATATTAAAATAATAATAATATGCATTACACTCATGCAGTAGCGAATAACTTCTTCAAAATACATATTATAATGACCAGTAACTGTTCATTTTTATTCATATTTCTGAACTAGTTTTTAATTATGTCTTCAATTGTTTACAACTAGTTACCTGAAAAAATATACAATAAATTAATATATTTCAAAAAGAAAAAAACTTATTAAAACTAATATTGCAGAATTAATAAATATTAGATCATGAAGCAGAAGTTTTTTCCATATTAAGTAATACTATCTTCCATTACAAATATTAATATTTAATATGAAAAAAGGCAACTGAAAATTGAAACTTTTTTCTACAAAATCTGTTTCTTTAGCAGTGATTTATTTCAGGTGGCTAAAACACAGAATATATAAACAAGATAAAATACAACATATAACCTGCCAGAAGCAGTATCAGATTTTTAGTACCTGCTACAGTTAATATGATTTACATCAACACCCATGTTAATGATGTACTTCAGTCACTGGACTTAAATTAATAGCCTCTCTCAGGTGTCATAAATCTAAAAATGAGAAGAATAAATTGCTAAATCATTACTGAATCTAGAGCTTGAAAAGATGTAGTACAATCTAAAATCAAGTTACCCCCTCCCATACCCATCTAAATGTGATACTGCTTCATAGGTAAAGAAAATCAGGTATTAAGCAGAGAAATAGAGGTATTTTTTTTATCATAACCAGAATTTTACTATTAGCTAAACATTATGAACCTAACCTTAAACCTTTATTTTTTATTTATACATCTAATAATTTGAGCATAGTACAATCAATAACTCTTTCATATTCATTTAAGTCAAACCACACTAAAAGTGTATGTTTTAATGCTGTACCTCGATATCACATTTTTTTAAATTTTATTTCTGTAATTCTCCAATTATTAATAATTTAATTTTTTATTACTACTGATTTACCACCATAAATTAACGTTTTCCTATATTTATTGGGATGTTTTGGGCAAAAAAATTTTTAAAAGCATATTATCTATAGAATAGATCTATCAATGCATTTGATCAATGACAAGGTATATCCAAGGTACTAGAATATTTTATTCTATGAATTTTTTAACATCTTCACCAGATTATGGCCAAAAAATTCCATGCCTGACCAGGATTTGAACCCGGGACCTCTGGGTGAAAAACTGAGACGTTACCACTCCGCCACGGAGATCGAAGTGGTAACGTTTTAGTTATGTTATTTTACTTCATACATTCCAGTTTCCTGAGATAATTTAGGTGTTATGTAACTCTCAATTCATAAAGAATGATGTTTAGTCTCACCAGAATCCTAATGAATTTATTTCTATTTACTAAGAAATTCTAAAAAAATATTACTATTTCCATTGCTGTTACTACAGACATAAGTATTCTCTTTTATCAATTTTGTCACTATTTTATCAGGGATAATATTCTCATCTACATTCTGACACCCAAAGCAGAGCTCATGTTTATTAGATCTGAAAATGTATCAATCATTTTTGTAAATAGAGAATTATTAACTTACATTTTTACATAAATTTATTGAAAAATAACAACAAAAAAATCATAAATATAAACCAAAAAAAATTAATTTAACAGTGACATGTTTGAAAATGTGTAGAAGAAAACACAGAATACAAATGAATTTTTGTTAATTTGATAGCCAATGCAGGACAAACAACAAATAATTATTACAAAACAATAAATTATACACTACCTAATGGTACTGAGATAAACAATATTCAGTCAGAATACATAATCATAAGTAAGCGAACAGACCCATACAGCAGTTACAATTAATGATACTAAAGCAATTAAACAAAATAATGATACTCACATCTACTATGAACTGATGACACTAGTATATCATAACAGACGATAAAGGCAAAATCAGGAAGAGAAAAAAGAGGGAGATGATCAATAAGGACATTACAGGGTTATCTTGGGTAGTTAGGCAAGGAAGAATAGAAAGGCAAAGTGTTAAAATAATAAACGAGTTTAGAAATGTTTATTATGTTTATATATTGTTGGAAGTATTAACAAGGAGAAAGAAGAAAATATGGAATTGTTAAAAATTCAGAAAACTGATTGCTGTATAAGATGTAATGAACGAAAATGGGGTGAAAGGGTTTAGATCAGTGAAAGAAATATCAATTTGTAGAAAAGTGCTTCAGACAACAATCTTTCATCAACAATTGCTATAGTGAATGATGATTCTGTTGGTGAAGCCAAAAGGATCACTGAATGACAGTCAGCAATTTCTTAGATGTTGCTCGGTCAAAGGTCACTTTGAGAGAGACAATGAATGAAAGAGAAGCTGCCTAGAAGTGTACTATTTGAATTGAATGCTAAAGTCAACTAAAATAGTAATTTAAAGCTTGTGTCTTCAAAATTCAGCAACATATTTAAGAAAAAAAAATCAAGATTAAGTTTTCGGGAGGAAATTGTTTACAAATAAAGTAAATTAAGAATAAAACGAATACCTACAACTGCATATGTTAACATGTCGAATGTATCTGGCACTCGATGTAAGACGTAGGAACAAAGCCTTCTTCCAAATCAGTCGGTCTTCTCACTCTTGTCCATCCATCACCTTGATCCAATTCAATAATCAACAATTCCTCCCCATCCATCATCGGAATTGAACCTTCACTTGTTGCTGAAAAGAAATAAACAAAATATGAAGAATGTGAAGATTAACAAAATAAGTATGATTATAGAAAACTATAAAATGTAGACATACAAAATTATGCCATGACATATACAAGGGTAAGTCAATAAGTAAAGTGAAATTCAAAAATTGATACCAAGTATTATTTTTCAACACAATTTCCTCCTTCTTCTATGCATTTAGTCCATCTTTTTTTTTGAATTCCTTCCTGGAAGAAAGTTTTCGATCTGGTGTGCAGAAAATGTTTCACAGTTTCTATGGTCTCTTCATCAGATCGATAATGATTCCCTCGCAGCTCTTCTTTTAATGGCCCAAAAAAATTAAAATCACTTGGAGCCAGATCTGGACTGTATGGAGTTTGGTCCAGCAGCTCAAAACCGAGATCTTGAAGGCAAAGGACTGTTTTTTGGCCAGATAAGGTTGAGCATTATCCTGAAGCAAAATTATGCCTTTAGAAAGTTTACCACGTCTTTTGGATTTGATTTTTTGCTTCGGTAAATGCAATAGCTCACATAATAGTTGTCACTGTTTACTGTCTGACCTTTAGGTATGAAGTAAATCAAAAGTGAACCTTCCACATCCCAGAATACCATTATCATCATCTTTCCTGCAGACACCTGAGTTTTAAACTTTTTTGCTGTTGGAGATGAAGGATGTTTCCACGCTAAATTTTGTCGCTTACTCTCGGGTTTGAAGTTATAGACCCATATCTCATCAATGGTTATTACTCACTTCAGAAATGAGTCACCCCTTCATCTTCATAATGTTTCAAAAGCTTCTGGGAAATTTTCAAACGATTCTCTTTGTGGATGCTAGTCAATTGACATGGAACCCAACGAGCACAGACTTTTTGAAAGTTTAAAGAATCATGGATGATTGAAAATACTGAGCCATGGCTTATATTCAACTAGCCTCCAATGTCATAAACTGTAATTTGTCGATTACCAAGAATCATTTGTTTAACTGCTTCAATATTGTTGTTAGTCTTTGAAGTGGAAGACCTACCTTGCTGCTGTTCATCACAGAGAGAAATCCTACCATTTTTAAAGCAATCAAACCATTTTTAGATCATGCTCCCAGTCAAAAAACTCTCTCCATATTGCTGCTGCATTTGACAAATAATCTTTGCTGGTTTCACTCTCTTCTGAACTGAGGAAATGTATCACTGCTTACATTCCTTCCTTGGTGCAATCAGACAAAGGAGCACTCATTTTAAACAGACTTTTAAACACAATCACAAATAGCTAACAATGAAACAATACTTTCAATGAACAGCTGATAGAGGTTATGAGTTACAGCAGAACAATTACTGCGGCCATGTGTCTGGGAGGGAAATCAAAATTTTCCTTTATTTTTTGACTTACCCTTGTATTTCAGAGTAAATATAATACATAGGGTGTACAAAAAAGAATATTATGGATTTAATTTGTTATAACACTTCTTGAATGAGGTGTACACGGTTGATTTATGGCTAGAATCAAAGTGCAAAGAGGACAGTTTTAGTTGTGCACATAGACCAGAAATTGATTCCTTATCTTTCCACCTAACAGTGTCACTAGCAAAGATGGCAACTCCTGAACAGAAAGCCTTCTAGGTTTTGGAGTTTGCTTAATCTGAATCTTTAGTTAGAGTTCAACATATGTTCTGTAGAAAGTTCAATTGTAATCCTCCAAGTGAAAATAACATTCGTTGATGGGATGGCATAAATAGTTTGAAACGGATAGACGTCTGGGTAAAGTGAAGAGTATGGGATGACCTAGGACATCTGAAGAAAATATTGAACGTGCCTGGGAGTCTTTTTTGTACAATCCTAAAAAGCCAAGTGCGTATTAACAATGCCATTGATGACAATGTAGAATGTTTTAAGGAAATGCTTATATGTGCATCCATACCATTTACAGCTGTTACAGGCTTTGAAGCCTACAGAGTACACTGTGCATACTGAGTTTGAAATCAAGATGTTACAGCATGAAGATAATGACTGACTTTCTTGATCATATTGTGTTTTGTTATGTATTAACATTTCACCTTGGAGAATTTAACACACATAATATCTATATCTGGCATCAGAAAATCCTCATAAATTCTTACAATGCAGAAGGGAATCCCCAGAATTAAATTTTTTCTGTCCAATATCCTGACGAAAAAGTTTACGCATTATTTTTTTTTAGCTTAAGTAGGCAATACAGAAGTTGCTTTCTAGTGGTTCTCCCAACAACTAGATTGGTTGGCATGGACCTGATGACAGGGCTTGTCATCAGGTCATCAGGGCTTGGTGGCCTCCAAAATCACCTGATCTGACCCATGTGATTTTTTTCTTTGTTGTTTTATAAAATATCTTGTTTGTGTGCTTCTGCTACTTACTGATCTACCTGATTAGAAGCACAGAATTGAATGCTAGTTAAAGTATGGGACAAAGACTCCTATCAATTAGATAAGTAATGCGTGGTAAAAGGTATACATATTGAACACTTGTAGGGAAAAACTGTTGGAATGACTCTTTCATTTTATTTGTGATTAATTACTGTAAGTCAAAGGTAAAAGATATTAAATGGCTTTAATAGCTTTAAAACTACTATATTATATTTTGTACATCTATACACTCACAAATATATATATATATATATTTTTATGCTTATTTTACAATTAAGTATCATAGCAGTATAATAACAAATTATAATCAATAATAAAAATTGTAACATTTACTTCTTTTAATATTTTTAATAAATATGATCACTTTCATAGTGAAAGCAATTTAGATATTTCGTCAGAAATTTCAAATAGAATCTTTTTATGTTAGAATATATATCTATATACATGTTTAATCATAAGATCAACACTTCTCCCATGAGAAAAAATTTATTTTGGTAACTGAAACTCTAGTTTTAACCTCTTACACGGCTATTCAGTCTCTTTCCTTTGTAAGATAATACTTTTTAACTTATTTTTTTATTAGAATAGTCCATTTTTCATCAGAATAATCCTTTATATTTGTTGAATTGCTCCAACTGGAGAAAAACCGACAGGTAAGAAAATTAATTTTGGTTTTAAACACCATTAAATAAAATGTCAATCCCTGTACACCATACTGAAAACCAGTAACTTTTAATAAAAGCTTTTGATCTCTTTTAAACAGTAAATGTACAATTTAAATTTAATTTAACGCAGTTTAACAGTTAAGCTTGACTGATAAAAGAACCCTCAATGAACTGTTTTCTCTGCCATTCTAATGTTAGGAGTTACCCTTTACTATATCTAAAGTTTTACTCTAGAGAGACCTAACACACTGAATTGTGAGGCAAACTTTTATAACAATATTTAGAACTGCTAGGACCTCTATGAATCTTTATTTTATAAAAATCTTATGTTGTAGGTCAAGCATGTATTCATTTGTTTGGACACATTTGCCTTCCATTTTTCATAAAGTTAAGCGACAGTGAAATCTCTGATTTGCCAAATACTAATATATTTTGCAATAACTGAATATTAGGGTTGATATACCCAATACTGAAAAATACTTGCAACCAAAAACTGAATTTTTATTCAGGAATTCTTTGAAAAATATCATACTTTAAAAATACTATAAATAAGGAAAGAAAACACAAATATTTTATAAAAAATAAAAGTATAAAAAACTGTAACAGAAAGAAGAAACAATATAAAAGAAAGATTATAATGATGTTAATATACAAACAACACCAATTTTTATCTTTTTAGTTGTATAAGAAATTAAATACAAGTATAGAAATAAAGTATGATGGAAAAGCAGTAAGGATTAAATTTGTTCATGACAGTACAAAGTAAATTTTAATAACAGACACTCAAGCAAAAAATTACAGTCATTAGTAATGCTACTCTGCCTATTACATTACTATATTTAGGGAAACTGAATTACAAAAAAATAAAAATAAATTAACGGTTAAACATTTTTCTGAAACTCATAAATAATTTACTGGAATACATAATTAAAATTGTTTTATATTTTAGGAACTGATTTAGACAGTACCTGGTTAGGTAAGATCTCACTTTTGGTTATAATGGATACATAATCAAACTTTTAGACTATTTTTTTAGGAGCAGACTATTACAGGAATAGTGTACTTGGACATGTTAGAGAGCTTTGTGTTTCTACAGAATGAAATTTTCCTGTACAAAATCTAATTTTCTAACAGGATGGAGTCCCTCCACATCACTCAGAGGTTGTGTGGACTGTGCTCAGCAACAGGTTCTCAGAAGTCTGAGTAAGTATAAAAGTTCCTATCAATTGGGTACCACAAACTCATACTTTGATGATGGATTTCTTCTTTTGGGGCTACATAAAAAGACATCATTTACCAAGAAAAAATCTAATCACTTGACCACCTGCACCAAAGAATAACAGCAGCTGTGGAAGCGATTCCTACAGACATGATCACCAGAGTGTGGAAAGGTGGATTATCGGTTTGACATCTGCAAGGCTGTAATGGTGAGCATATTGAGACATTAAGAAATAAAAAACTTTAGACTTTGTACTTTCATGTAATAAAGCACACATTTGTAATTCTAAATTTAATAAAGTAAATTTAATGTAAAATGACAGAGTTCTTTTTCAGTCAACAGAAGTATATTAGGCCGATAATATACCTACAGTAATCTGTGTGTAATTAATATCAGAATACAAATATATATTGTTATTTATTTATTTTTAAATAAAACATTCATATTTCTATTTAAGGTTTAAATAACAGAAATGACTGAATAATAGATGACTGAAAGAAATCTGTTAAAACCACTGCTAATGACTAAAATTTTATATAGATTAATAAAAATTTAACCTTGTGAAATAATAACATTGGAAATTAAAATCAACAATTAATAAAACAAACACCATTAAATAAATTAAAAATAAATAAAAATAATTTACGAGTTGAAATATCAAATTTTGTATGCAAAATACTTACCTTCAAATGGATACAATGCTCTACATGTACCGAGAGGTGGAAGGAGTTCAGCATCATAATAGTCAGGAGCAGGAGCATCATCTGAGTCAGGTAGAGAAGTGTGTGATGTTCCAATACCTGATTCCGGACTGTTGGAGCACCTGACACAGAGTGCATATATAGCAACAACTGCATTTATTTATAATATTCCAATATTACTAATAAGTTAAAATTAACTAAAATCTAATTAACCTCTTTGTAACCTAAATCTAATGATGAAATTAATAAGTTGTTCTATATAATCATCAATAAACAAACTGCTTAATACACACTTCTAAAAAAAATAATACATATACGTCAAAAAGAAGCACATAAAAACTAATTTTAGAACCTTCAACACTTGCACACCAGCAACTAGCTGACCATTTTCAATAAGTAACAATATTTTTGTTATGTATTATGCAAATTAAATATTTAAATTTTTTTTCTCAACTGACAACTTAATCATATACAATTTTAAGATAAATAGATTCTGACCCATGCGCTGGTAGTGGTGTTCCTGGTGCAGACTGCTTATGGTTGTGATTATGGTTATTGTGATTATTATGATTGTTCTGATTATGGTTGTTTGATACACTGGAATCTGATGCGGATCGACTTAATGATTCTTCTTCTCCTCCTGAACCACCACTATTTCTAAATTAAAATATGAAAGACATTATCAGAATTGTTACCATATATAATAAAATAGTTCTGATAAATTTGCTGTTAGCCAAATATTTTAATTCCTAGTCTTACAAAACAACAAACAAAATTTTAATTTTTAACAAAATATACATAAAATTACGATTACTTGAGCCTTTATTTGGTGCACTAATCTGAATTTTCAAAAGAAAACCCTTAGAAAAGAACATGATTCTAAATGTCTATGGTGCCATCAGAACAGTTTTTTGAGATTAAATGATGCTGGTTGATTAGTGACAATAATTTATTACTATGACATGTTATAACTGAAAAACTGAATATTATTATTCTATATAAACACCGTCTTTGTTTCTAGCACTGCCAATTCTGAATCAATTCCGACTTTTTAAGTTTCATCCATGTTGATTCTGAAGATGCTTCAGCGATCAGTAAACAAATAATTTTTTTACAGTATCTTTAACACAAATAATTTTTCAACTGAAAAAGCATAATTCAATCTAGTAGAAAATCTAATCTTAAGGTTTGTAAAGAAAACAAATAATTTCTATCATTAAAAATATAAAGAGTTCAATCAACTAGACAAGTCATTGCTATGTAAATAACTTAAATAATAATTTCAGTGTAAGTAGAACTGATGGCAGTCAAAGTTGAGCAACAAAAATAAACTTTACAGCAACTAATGACAATAAATGATATAAAAATATGAAAGTGAATTAAACAAACGGTAATCTATTTTTTATAAATTTATTAATTAATAATATACACAATTCATACCTTCATCATTTAGATAGTAAGCAACATTCAATGTTTGTTGATTATGGAGAAAATCAATGAGTGCAACTCTCCTTGAGTCAAAAAAATTGTTGCAAGAACTTTTCCGGCTGACAAGACAGGTTTTGGCCTTCACTGGGCAGCCTTCATCCTTCCTTCGCCACTCCTTGCTCACCATTTTTGACTCCAAAGTGTAATGATGGACCCACGTCTCATCACATGTAACAATGCATTTCAAAAAATTGTCCTCTTCTTGCCGAAATCGATTCATAAGTCTCTTTCATATCTCCAACCTGACCTGGTTTTGATTTCAGTCAACAACCTTGGAAACCAACGAGCACTAATTTTTCTAAAGCCAAGATGATCAGTGATAATGGATTGAGCACTCCCATACACAATTCTGATGCGTTTATTCAACAGTGAACCAGCGATCACCTTCGATAAGCTGTTGAACGGCACAGATGTTGTCAGCTAAGAGATTTGACCTTGGACGTCGATCATGACTTTTGTTTTCTACACTTTCTCACCTGCCCTTAAACTGTCTGATACATGTATACAATCTGTTCTGGGAAAGTGTAGCATTCCCAAACTGTACCTTTAAATGAGTAAAATTTCTGCAGGTTTAACAACTTCAATACTTAAAAACTTTATGATTACATTTTGTACAACAGATGATGGAATCATCTAGTCATGGTTATTCTGATGACAGAATCAGGGCGGAGGAGCTAACCAAGCTGGTTCCTCCTCTTTCTCTTTTTTCCTGTTTAGCCTCCAGGAATTACTGTTCATGTATTACTTAAGAGGATGATATGTATGAGTGTATCTTGATATGAGTGAAGTGCAGTCTTGTATAGTCTCAGTTTGACCATTCCTGAGATGTGTGGTTAATTGAAACCCAATCACCAAAGAACACTGGTATCCACTATCTAGTATTCAAATCCATATAAAAGTTGGTTCCTCCTTTCTAACACACTGAACATTAACCCCTCACACCACCATCCAGCTCTGAACTGCTTGCTGTGTAGAACAGCGAAATTACCATTTAAATTTGATTCACCCTCACAAATAAATAAAAATAGAAACAAGTTGATTTTTATAACACAATAAAGAAAAATTAACATTAATTCTGCAAACAGTTTTCACTAAAATGTATTCCCTCACACAGAGAATAAATCTTTGTAAACAAGGCAATCAAGATTAAAAATGCATCATCACAAGTAACAAACTAAAAAATCTGATAGTCTTAATACACATCCATTTTTTTTAATGGATGAAGAGATTAACCAAGAAAAAAAATGTATTTTTTCACATCCTAGAGAAAAAGAAACAAAAAATAAAGTACAAGTTCCACACGTACCTATGTTTTCTTTGTAGCCCATTAACATTATTATGTGTGCTATGAGTAACTTGTGCTTGCAAATGCCTTCTTCCAGCAGGACTTCCACCTTCAACATCATCCAAAAATCCTTGGTATTTTTGTAGCTCTGTTCTTAATTTGTCCAATTTGTGCCCGCTCTCATTAAGTTGACCTTCTATCGTCATTGGATCACCCATCGTTGGATTCGATTCATAAACAACTTTCATTTTCATTAATCCATCCCTGAAAAAATAATCATATTTCTATTTCTCAACACAGGCTTTATTTTTACGATTTAACGTCTAATTTTAGAAATTAAAACTTCACTAAAAATGTAAAGATTGTAATAATTATTCAATATTACAGTAGACCAACCCTCTCTAAATCTATGATCACTTACTTATAACAACCAGCATAAAATACTCCCATTAATTTATTAAAAAAAATAAATAAATAACTAATTTAACAGACTGTAAAAGAAAAGCATTATAACTATTTACTTAGGTATCCTTGAAAAATTGGTACAACATTTTTCTATTATCTTTGTTCCCTTGACCAAACCCTCTTCTTCAGACTGAATCTTTTACAAACTGATGTTGTTTTAACAGTTTCGATTTCATTGTATGTTGTACTCCCAAGTACTTTTTTAACATGACTGAAAACATTATATATTTTAAAAATATCAGTTTTCTGATCTACTTAGTGAACCTAATTTATAATATTTATTTCAACATTACAAGTCAAAGACTTCTATTACAATGCTTCTATGTTGTTTTGTATGCAACATTTATTACACATTACATAAAATTCACTGTAATCATTAATTCTATTCAAATAAATTACTGATGAAATTAAGAAATTTGTACAACTTAAAATGGCAAAAAAAAGAAACCAATTAGCTCTTCAAAAAATGCGAGGAAGGCAATTTACATTAACAGAAATTTACATTAATTTTAAAAGATCTATTAGTTTTTAATTGCAATCAACTCAATCTCTTAACATTAGGTAACTAATTTTGCAAAGGCTTTGTCAGTAATTCTACATGAAAGCAATTAATTATAAAGTGAAATTGAAGACGTGAAATCAAAAATGGCTATTTATTACATTTGGAAGGTGAGTTAGATAATAAAAAATTAAAATACTACATGAAGGTATAAGTGCAGATTTTTAAGCCACTAAAAAACTATCCTAACATAAGCCAAAGTAATAGAAGAAGATGAACACATTTAACTGATATTTACTGGCAATGAAATAGTCCTCTACGTAAACGTCATTGAAGATACATATAGTCAAACAAGAAAAACAAGTGCCTGGTCTTCAGGCCACGATGTACCATACGACTAATTTTACCCAATATTGAGTAATACAGAACCTAGCTGTTTTATTATATTGAATTTTAATTTCATGTAAAAAATACCAAGGGAAGATCTTCCTGCAGTATTGTCTGTAACAATATAACTGTACATGCTGAAAGGCTTGGTTTACAACCTCCCAGTTTATGAAAACTTCCCAAGAACCAATTAAGTTGTTACAATAATAGTCTACTGTATTTTTCCAAAATTCATGTAACTGATAATAAATTATAATTCTATCAATACCCTTTTAAATTAAATTTCTTGTATATAATTTAAAACAAAATACATAAATAATTTATTTTGTAATGGATAAAAAAATTAAACTATGATTAATGAGAAGTTTTGATTACTAACTTTTTTATTGTAAATAATTTATAAGGAAGAAAATAATTAATATTTTACAAACCTTGCAGCAGTCTCTTGTTGAATTTTTGCAGTTATTTCTTCTACTTTCATTTGTAATTTCTTCTTTCTCTGGTTTGGTGGTAAATCACTGAAGTCCTCCTTGTTATCACCATACGAAGAAAGATTGTTCTGAAATTAAAATAACATTGTTATATGAAAATGTATGAAAAAAGAAAAATGAATAAACGTATGTAAATTAAAAATAAGCATTCTCAAGAATACTAAATTATTAAAAAAAAAGAAGATTTATAATTTCATTATGTGCAGTTTTACTTTTAATAAACTGAAAACGTGCATACATATATTTATACATAAATGTAAGAGCATGTGAACACATATACAAAATACTATCTTTTATCCACAAACTGACACTATCAGGTTCTTTTAGATTAGTTCCACTGATTCACATATTTGAAGTCACTTTCCATTAACTCATTATCAGTGAGAAAAACACTTTCTTATCAGAAAATATTCTTTATTTAGCACTGAAAATCTCTTTCAGAACAATTTACTCAGAACCAAAGATTTAAGCAAAACCAAAGATAATAAAAAATACAGAGAAAAGGATATACATTTTATGAAAAAAGGACTTTTGTTTTTATTAAGACAATACAATACAATGGAAATAAAACAGATAATTATTTTAACTACAGTAAGTTTCTGAAAAATATCAATCAATAACCTGTATAAGTAAACAGTAATAGTTACTTTAATTAATCTAGAAAAGAGTAAACAGAGGCTAATTAATTTTTTCTAAAACTAATACAACCTTGCTCTTTTTTCTTAATTTTTCAAAAATGTAATTAGCATATTTCCTTCAGATAGGTTTTATAGTTCAGAAATAATACACAACACACTTGGCAGAACGCATATGTTGGTTTTTAATATTTGACCAAGAATCAGGAAGTTGCATGGCAAAATCCATATATTTATCAAGGTGAGTGGCAAAATTAAGAACTAATTACAAAAAAAAAAAAATCAGCACCAATTAATCAGACCATATGTGTGGTATATATCTCTAATTAGTTCACTAAATAGCTATCAGTCTTTTTTTCAGTAGCATATTTTTATTTACAACAACAGTGAATAATGCTGGATGCAACAATAAACAGTATGTCATTTGTGAAGTTAGGTCTACAATTTGATTTCTTAATGTAAAAAAGTAATAATTCTGTTAAAATTCCAATACGAATTGTATAAAATTTATGAGCTTATAGCAAAATCTAAAGAAATATAATGCAACAATTAAAAATTTTGCTTGAAGACAAAATGCTTGAGAAAATTGATTCGTTAATTAGTACTACTGACTGGACATAAAATTGTAAAAATTGGACAACTTTATATTCCTTCTAAATGTTAATTATAATTAATTGGAGGAGTAATTAAATTCACATCATGGGTGTTAGGAGAGTTTAAACAACAGGGACTGGAAGCATCGACCTAAACCTGTTTGGAAACCACCTGATATCTGAAAAAAATTCTAACTCCACCGTTATAACTGTAAAGAACCACAGTAATTGTAAGCTAACTGAGTTCGTAAAGATTAAGTTAAAAAATAAAATGCAGAGTTTATTTTTGTGAATTTCAATATTTTACTGGGAACAGTGTGTGAGTATTTTTGTTTTGTATGAACTGCTTACTTTCCTTTATTTCCCTAATCTTAGTATCATTCCTATATATTTCTGAATCCAGTAAAACCACTCTTACCATACAGAGATAAATTAGCATCCATTTCTACATGCTGATGTTGATATATTTAAGGTGTACTGAAAAAGGGCTTAGATTATTTGGAGTTGAAGTTGTAAATGTATAACATTATTTGTGAATAATTTATTAACATGTATTTATTTTACAAACAGGCCATTTAAATTAAGTCAAAATTGAATAATAACAGCCCATAATAATAACTGTCATATATGTATATATATAAAACACATAAAATTAAAATTTTGCTATTTAATTATCTAATAACTAATTTACGATTGATCAATAACATAAGTAAAAATTATAATTTATAGATATTTATTTTTTAAAATAATAAACTGCACATTTACAATTTAATAAAATAAACTAATGCAATAAAGGAATGCAAACTATAAAAAATAACTTTTATAAACATTAGCAAGCAAAGTTAGCAGAAGAAATAAACATAAAATGAAACAGCATGACAAAAGTAAAAGATTGAGATTAGAAGAAAAGAATTATTTACAAAATTGAATTTAAAAAAAAAAATAATAGTAATAATAATGTTTCAATAAAGACTGTATCCTTTTATAAGGTATTACTTACTACATTACAAAAAAGAGTTTAAGGAAACAATTTTTCTAAACAAATCAAAATTATTTTATTACTTAATATACTTGATAATATTTATTATACGTCAAGGGGATTTTGTCCTCTTAATAAATCAAATATTTCATAAATTTAGTAAATATAACACTTAAGAACATTAGTCGCAGTAAGACTTAATGTTAACAAATGTACAGCTTCTCTGAACATAATCTTGATAAATCTTAAGAAATATAATATCAGACAATGCAATATTGATATAATTAATGTAATATTACCCTACGATGTATGACTAAATTACATACAATTCTCAATGTACTAAGAATGTGCAAAGACAATACTATGAAACAGCTGTCAACAAATTAAATCAACAGAAGTTATTGTATTTCAAAATTATACCATTAAAGCAATTACAACAAAAAAAAAAAATGGAAAAACATACTTATTAAAATTTTATTTACTTATTTTAAAAAAGCCAGGTCTACAGTTGTGATAACTTTCATTTATTATGGTTAAGAGTACAGAAACAGATACATTTAAAAATATTTGAGTGATATACTTTTATCAGTTATTTACAACAGCTTAATATTTCCAAATTCTACAAGATGACATGAAAGACTAATTCCTGACTTAAGAAACAACCAGTTGGTACAGGAGAAAAGGAATATATATATATATATATATCACCAATTTATTATTTGTAGAATAATTTTTTCTCATTAATTTCTGATCCAATCATGCACAATGTTTCTAATTTGCAGTAAAAAAATTTATTTTGACAAAACATTTAAAAATCCTTTTTTTTCTCAATAAAATTTACAATTTTATTTTTAAATCAATTTGCATTTCCATCGGAATGACCAACATTCCATAAATTCATTAAACAAGGTCAATAAACAAAAAAAAAAAAAACCATTTGCACGATTAATAAATAAAAATCTTGTAACTTAACTTAATCATAACACATGGTACTACTATTGTCTGAACTTTGAGAATTATCACTAGACAGTCTGACCTCTTCAGTCAAAGATATGTGTTTAATGAAAGGGTGTCGGTAAGGACAGAATAATAATGGCTTTAAGAAGTTTATATCATTGTTTTTCCAATAACTTTCTTACAAGACATATCCATCCAGACACACCTCAGAAAAATTGGGCCATCTATCAAATACCATCCATTCAAGAAAGAGGACAATTATTAGAACACTGTACTGCATAGATGAGAAAAATATTACAGTTCAATTTATTCTTACAAAACATCCATGAACTAACTATGAATTAATTTTTTGCTTTGACCATAGTTGAAGAAAAAGTACTTTATTAGCCCATAGAATTACACAAGGATCTTGTTTTTTTTTTATCCAGGAGTTGCATAAAAAGCCAACCAGTGGCTAAAGAACCAATCAGGTAAAGCAAAGTTAACAAACAGATGATTAGGATGACGGATTCTAGATTGGCTTAGTTTTGGGTTCAATTTCCAAACTCTGGAATTTTTCATTACTTCATCCAACTCATCTTCCTTTAAAGTGCATTCAAAACCATGTGCGAGATCAAAATATAAATAAAATATTCCTAAAATCTAAAATGGCCAGAGGAAATTTTAGAAATATACATTTTTATTATTGATGCATAAACATATCACTTTTTAACTTTTGTTAAAATATTAGTACTGTACAAGATTAGATACTGTAATGAGGATAACATAAAACTATAGTTTATCATAAACAGTTTAATGTTTTGTAACTTAAAATATAAAACATTATTTTTTTCAGATATCATTTTTAACTTTTTCATAAAATGTTTAATATGTTTCAGTTAAACGAACATATCATAAACTAAAGAGAAAAAAATCAAGACTAATTTATGAAAGAATAATCTCAATAATTTCAGCGCAGGAGGTTTATAATGAAATCGATAATGAAGTTAAATGATGACAGTGTTCTTTCTAATGATTGGTAAATACTAATCCAAAAGTGCTTTTTTATATAGAAACAAAGAGCATATTACCAAAGGAACATAGTCCATACACACATTACGTGGAAACTATCCTATATTCTTTAACTTCAGCAATCTAAGGAAATCAATAGAAAGAACAAGGTTTTTATAAAAACAATTTTTCCTTTATTTTATTGTTTGGCATTTTTAGTCTAATTAAATTTTTTTTTTGTGATTCTTTTTGGATGTAAGGTAATAATTTAGTGTTTACTGTTACACTTTACCAGGTTATAACATTCATAATTTTTTTTATTTGAATAACCATGCCAAATACATTACCAAAAGTTTAAAATTAAATCCAGTCAACTACTTTTTATCAAGAAACACTCTTATTAAAGTTAGCAACTGCTACAGCATTCTGTTTGAACAGTTCATAATTCAGATGTAGAAGTCTAAAATAGTTTCTTAGATGGTCCGGTAGGAGGAACAGCAAACTTGACTGGATTAGATATTTAAGTATTGACAGTTAAATATAAAATCCTTATCAATAATGTTCCTTCCTACCCTAGAGAAATATAGCCTAATCTTCTAAGGAGCTGAGAGTAGGATGTAAAACTAATCCCAGGAGGAATCTTGAAGTTATATTCTGGGTGGGGGAGGTCATGATCCTTCTATGGTAAATTTTCTTTTCTCATAAGCCCCCACTTTTAACATCAATGATCTCTTCTCCTTATATTAAGCTATGGGGATGTTAGTAAGAACCCACTATGTTGTGGATGATAACTTATGGGCTGTGTGACTTGTACAGTAATCCTTATTGAGACCTTTTCTTTTTCCTGTTTAGCCTCTGGGAATTACCATTCAGGATGAATGAGGATGATATGAATGAATGTAAATAAAGTAGAGTCTTGTAATAAAGTATACTCTCAGTTCAACCATTCCTGAGATGTGTGGTTAATTGAAATTCAACCACCAAAGAACACCGGTATCCATGATCTAGTATTCAAATCTGTATAAAAGTAACGCTGGAACTCTCAACTTTCAAATCAGCTGATTTGGAAAGATGCATTCACCACTAGACCCAGTGGTAGATAAGGAACCCGGTGGGTTCCTTATTGAGACCTGGTAGGGGCCAGCTGTCTGTAGGCCTATTTGGGCACTGTTTCCTGCTAAGTGGCTGCAAGATAAGAGACAAGTAGCTGAAGAACCCACCATCCTAACACCTCCTATTATTCATATACAATGCAAGACAAAAAACATTATTACGAAATACTATGATTTCAGATACCCCTCTGGAATAGGAGAGGTGTATATATATTAATGTATCTGAAGTTTCAAGCCTGAGACATTCCATATATATAATTTACATTTGTAAATGTAAATATACCTTACAAGAAAATAATGACATAGTTACTCACATAATTTACATTTGTAAATGTAAATGCACCTTACAAGAAAATAATGGCATCATAGTTACTCAAATAAAAAAAAAGTACAAGGCATATTCATAAAGTAAGGCTTATATTTAAATATAAGCAGGTCTGAATACAATTTCATGCAAGCAGGGCCATCTATCAACTATTTACGAAGCCAGGGCAGTTGTTGTTTTGAATCAGTAGTCGTTTGCCTGCCAGTGAATGCAGATCACAATGTCATCATCGCAATCGTTTCTCCCGCCAGTTCTGAAGTGCGTGCTGTGATTTTATTTTTGTGTTCAAAAGGATCTTTAGCTGCTGAAATTCATCAGATCTTGTGTATAGTATATGTACCTACACTAATGAATGAAGGAAAGATTAGATAATGATGTCGAGACTTTAAAAATGGTCACACAAATGTGTATGACAAAGAGCAGAGTGGCAAGCCCAGTATTCAGACTGATGAAATCATTGAACAAGTGAACCGAAAACTATGATGTGGTTGGTGACTGATGATTAGTGCTCTGGCTGATGAATTTCCATATGTTAAATGCACCTCTACCTACACGATTATCGCAGAAAAGCTCGGATATCACAAATTGTATGCAAGGTGGGTACTGAAAGTGCTCTTCGATAAACACAAAGAGCAAAGAATGCGCAGTGAAAGAGTTTTTTTGGACCGCTATTGACAAAATGGAAATGATTTATTTTCCCACATTTTACAGGCAATGAGACATGGATATCCTACACCAACACAGAATTGAAACGACAGTCAATGCAGCAGCGCCATTCAAGTTCCCCAAAACCGAAAAAGTTTAAGCAATTTCCGTACTTGAGTCGAAAAGTGTTGGCTACTGTTTTCTGGGACGAAAAGGGCATAATTTTGGTTGATTTCATGGAACGTGGATCAACAATTACAGCTGACGTGTACTGCAAAATGCTCAACAAACTGAGACCTGCGATCCACAATTAACGATACAGGACACTGTCATCCGGCATAGTCCTCCTCCATGGCAATGCATGTCCTCACAGTGCTGCCTTAACCAAGAAGAAAATTCAAGATTTTTATTGGGAACTTTGTGACCACCCTCCATATAGTCCCAACCTTGCACTTAGCAACTACTTTCTCTTCTTGCATTTGAAAAAGTGATTTGATGGATAACAGTTTGAAAACGTTGAGGAATTAAAGACTGCTATTGTCAACTGATTCAATTCCCAGGTGGTGAAAGTCTATGCAGAGGAGTTAAAGAAACTGGTGCAGCGTTACAAAACGTGCTTAGAACTGAATGGTGATTATGTAGAAAAGGGAAGTAGATATGTAGTGAACTAAAACTATGGGTAAAAATCTTTTCCCAGTTAATTTTTTTAATGTCCAAACGGCCCTAACTTTATAAATATGCCTTGTAGTTATGAATATTATAAGTGAGTAAACTGTAATAAAAAACACTAAGTTATTACCCAACATCCAAAAATAGATCACAAACATTGTTTTAAAAAACAATCTATAAATGTTCAACGGAATTTAAATTTTTATTAAAAATATAATTTATGGTGAGCAATAACTAAATAACCTACTAAAAAATAAATAACAGTAATAATAAAAACCATAAATCTCAATAAAGAAATATTGCTAAAAATCACAAAATATTTCTTTAGTTTATATAACAAAAATTTGTTTAAATAAACTAAAAAATAATAAGCATAAAAATAACAAAGTACAATGAAAAAAAATAATAACTACAAAAAGCACATTCAAAAGCAACACTGCAAACATACCTTGAGAGAATTGCACACATCGTATAGCTTCTGTACGATTGAATGCATGAACAAACAATAAAGCCATACAATAATTACACACCCAATCTCACATACAAAACACACAATTCATACTTAATTAATATAGCATATAATAAAAATAACATTAAAACTGAATGAGATAAATTTACCAAGCACACAACATTAAACTAATGTAAAAAATATATTGTTCATATTAACAGGAGAACTGTATTATTTTAATCTTTATACAATGAAATTTTAAAGAAATAAAATGAATAAAACAGTTGAAAATATCATTCCAAGAGCAGATTAAGATAAATTATCCTCAAGTAAGGAAAATTTCTCAGCTAGCAACAACCAAATTCAATTAATACCTTGTAATCATGAGTTAAGGAATGTATTGTCATAGATAGGTATTCTCTGTAATAAAAAAAATTAATCTGAAAATTTTAAATATAGACAAAGTAAAAAAACATCCATGTTGAGAGAACCTTTATTAAAAAGTTTGGTACAGATTTATACAATGGACTTTTTTAATTAATTTATGATAATTAGACACCAACTGCCAAATGCAACTATAAAAAAACCACATCACCAAATGGTTTTCACGACTGGCTCTTCAGTACTTTCTTGTGTACTTATATATAAGTAAAAAATAAATATATATCTTTATAACATCCTTTATTTTCCAATATATATCACCTTGATTTTTATTCCCTGATACGTTCCAATTGTGAATTATCATGACCTGCTTGTTATTATTAGATTCAAACTCATATAATTAGTGAAAAATCATATTTTCAAATCCAAATCTCAGTTCAAAGTAAAAGTTAGCATCACAACTCAAAAACAACAACTATAAAGTTGCTACTTTAATATAATAAGTAATTTACATTACATTATATTCAAAAACGTTAAATTCTGCATACCATTATCAGTATGCTGAATAAAACATATGAACAATGTACACATACAAAGTCCAATTGTCACACAGCAACAAATTTTAATAATAAATAAAAATACTTCGTTGAATTACATACATGTTGAAATTGAAAAAATCCCTACAAATCTATACTTAAAATACAAAAGATTCAGAAACATAATTATTGAATACAAAGCTCTCCTGTCAATATCTTAAAATTAGCTTATAAGTGAAAGAACCACCAGACACAGCTTGTAAGTGCATACAAAACAAATTTTACAACACATAAATGATTGCTGAAATATTCTGTAATAAATTATATTTAACTTAATTAACATACATATATTATATTAACCCCTGAATTTAAATTCAGTTTATAAAAACTGTATAAAACTTAAAAAATTTGTGAATCAAATTATTCAAGTCATTAATTTAAAAAATTTAGAATTTATGTTCCAGAAAGTATAAATAAATAAGTGAAAATACATAAATGAAAACTGATCAACAATGCACAATACTGAATTAGTGTTTAGATCATTCTGTAAGATATAATGCATATCAGGTACTGTGAACTGTCCTGTTGTTAGGGAAGAAGTTTTCTGTGAATTTTAGTTTGAGCATGATTGGTTTGTCATTGAAGTAATGCTATACTTATTTACAACAGAGGAATACACTGATATGGTATTTTTGGATGTGTGTAATGGTAATGCTACAGCTGCTGCAGTAGAATATGAAATACGTTTTACGAATCACAGGATTCCAGATCCCAGTATAATTAACACGACCTTGCACAATCTTCAGGAAACAAGTTCACTACCTACTATTTGTACCAGCTATGAATCATCTACCCCAACACGACACTGTTACTGATAAAATTATTATCGATGCAGTTTTATTCTTCCAGTCAAAACCATAAAGAAATCACTAATTCTGCCCCTTATTTAACATTCTAGAGATCTCAGTACGACCTCGTTTCATCAGGGTAGCTGAAATCAAGTAAAATCTTTCACTAGCCATAACTTGCAAACAAAGCATTTTAGAATATATGTTTATTATGAACTTTTTCCATTATCTTCACAAGAAGAATAAGATATGAAAGTCCTGGAAGAACTTTGTTATATATCCTGTATGTATATATATATATATATAATTTTTTTTTTACTGCAACTAATCTTTTTAAGTTTTATACTATTTCTCTGTACTGTTAAATTATATTTAATTTCTATTAGATAAACTGCCTAGTACAGAATAATGAGATAAGACATATATTATGTTAAGTTTTCATGAAAGTACTTTTATGAGATCCTGCATCATCGGTCATGACTGAAATAATTCCATTATTGCATAATAAAATAATGAAAATTGCATATAATTACGTATAATACGCAATTTTCAATTATTTTAGTATTTTTATTATGCAATAATGGAATTATTTCAATCAAGACTGAGGGAGCAGGATCTCACAAAAGTACTTTCATAAAAAATTAAGATAAGATATGTCTTATCTTTATATTCTGTATTATATGGTTTATTTAATAGAATTTAAATATACACACACACACACACACACACACACACACACACACACACACACACACACACACACAAAGTTTTTTTTTTTTTTTGGTAGTTGTATATAAAGTATATATATATGTAATGGAGTAATATCTTTTAAACTTGATTCAAATTTTTTTTTACTTTTGGACCATCACGAATAGTTTTCTTCTTGGGATTACCTACACGGTTAGAATAGTTTAAAACTATTTAATTCAATAGTATTCACCATACATATGTTTTTCTAGATGAAAAATTGTAATAACCTGAAATATGTAAACTAAAACTTAACGTCTTATTAACCAGGAATTAATAAATTACCATGACTATATCCACATAGTAATTGCAAAAGTTCCCCACCATTCTACTGATCAACAGTTGACAAAGTTAAAAATAGAAAATGCAGGTAATAATAATACTAATGCTGCATTATTTCAATTTCACTCTAATAAAAAAATTTTATTTTTGTAATAAAAAAAAGAAAAAATTATTAAATATCTGGATCTGTTTCAATATAAAACCAAAAATAATAATTCTAAAATATAACATTTTTTAATAATAATGTAAATAAAATATTGTGAAATTGAAAATAATGATTAATATCTTTTAACAGAAACTTATTGAACACAAATATTCCTAAATAATGACTTTAAAATCACTTGGCATCAAAATTCAAATCAGATTAGGAAACCAAGGGCTGGATTAACATTTTTAAAATCACTAATGAAACCCTGTTTTACTTTACCAAATAAGAGCAGATACTAAGAACATAACTTGATAATAATATACATCAATTATTCCTAAACATGGTTAGAATAAACAAAAACTGACAAGAAAAGTAGAACAGCTAAACCATCACTTGATTCATATTTTCTCAGATTTCTAAGGTGTAAGAAATTTTCATTTTCATAAAAAAAAAATCTATCGATTTCTGGCAACGAAAATATTATTTACATCAAATTTTAATAGAAAAATTTGTAGTCACATAATGAAAAAGATGTAAATATTACATAATACCATTAACTTATGAAGGGGTTAATATAATATAAATATATTTTTCATAAATCACCAGTAGTTGCAGTATAAGATTGTAGTACTGAAACAAGAAAACACATGACAAATAATAATAACAATAATAATAATAAAACATACATTATTTTACGAATGATTAGTTAGTGTATTAGTGATGTAATGCAACCAAAAGCAAAAGAAATAAGATGAAAGAAATAAAAATATTAAGAAATGAATGTACCCAAAAATACCAGAAATCAATACAAAGTTATTAGAAGATGATCAAATAAACAGATAAAGAGGTGAAAATAAATAAATATATAAATAATACTGCAAAACAAAACAAACAATAAGCATTTTGTTTTTCTTGTGATCCTGTGAACTATACTTACAGGAAAAAAATACGAAATGGATTCGTTTTTTCGCCACCAGTCACCAATATTAGAAGAAGGGGAAGTAGTAGTAAAGTATTACACATCGACAATTGAATTGAAACAAAAGAGAAAAACACAAAAAAATCAAAAATATAACCAAAAAAACTAAAAGAAATACATATCAATTTTTTTTTAAATACCACCAGTTAAGTACTTCAACACTAAAAAAATACCAACACCCTAAATATTTGAAAACCGCTTTTCTAACTCTACTTCCCAACACACATAAATAAAACAAAAATTAAAATTACTATTAATCCTACCTGCAAAGGAAACACAATCCTACATAAATAAATTACAGGTAAAAATGCATTACTAACTACTAAACAAAATGCAACAAATACTTTACTGCATAATTTTCAGTCTAATAAAAGAAGGCAATAAAATTAATGAGAAACATAAAAACTGAATTTTATTACTTCTACATAACAATACTCTGCAATATAATATTTACTTCTATAAGATAAAAGAGTAACAAATAGCGCAAAATAAATAACAAGAAAATTAAAAATAAAATATTTTTTTACTTTATCAATCATAAATTGGATTAGAAAAATCAGTAAAGTAAAATGGCCACTCTGCATAAAAATATATTTTAAAAAAACCACTAATAAATCTTTTGAGCTATAAAAAAAAAATGAATGTACTGAATACTAAGTACTAATTAAATCAATAAATAATAAGTTAATGTAATATGAAAATAATCTTAATTTATGTAACATAATTAAATTAATAAATCTATTATACAATTAAATATTCTTATATCAGAAGCTGAATTGAATTGAGTACAGAGCGTATTGAAAGAACTTCACAATGTTATTAAGACTAGTACACATTTGAATAACTGATCAAAATGTTATAAATAAAATCCAAATACTGCATAGCATCTAGACATATTGGAAGTTTTAAAACATGATCAATCTGCATTTTAATTCTCATTCTTACATTGTAGCAACTGTTTTGTGTATTTTGTATGTTAATTATTGAAAAGAAAAAAGTGAACAAAATAAAAAATTTGGGTATGAAGCCAAATATTCCTTATACATAGCGGTCACGTCAGTAGTCTTTCAAATGATCTGAAATTAAAAGTTGGACAGAGATTCAGAAACTTGAAATTATGACTCTTAAGTTTCAAATCATAAACAAATTATTTTATACATTAAAAATGATTGGAGATAAAATACAACACTGAACATCAAATTTATCAAAATTATTTCCCCACTGATCAGGTCAGCTGTGACACTGTTTTCTACCACTGGAGATTCCTAAATAAATTTGATATAAACATTCAAAATACCCAAACAAGAAATTTCTGAATTTGTTCTGAAGTAATAGGGGCAAACAACATAGTAATAAAAATGGTAATAGACTAATCACTTTAGAAACCAGATTAAACATACAGTATTTAGAAACATACGCACTTCAGGTTTTTTTTTACTTAGTATGCTCCCCTTCAAAATAAGATAACAAAGTAACAAATATTTTTATTTTTTTTTTTTATACTTTTAAAAGAAAAACGATCTTTAGTTACAATTTGTACAACCTATACACGATTTTTAGTAATATTTATACAATTTTCAAGTGTGTACTAGGCTTTAAATGTAATCTTTTACCCACAAAAACTCTTACCACCACTAGTTATTTTTTAAGGATTAACACTCAACCCATTGAAAGATATACCAACCATGACTAAACTTCTTTAGACTTTTAAAGACAAGATAGCTAATGTATTTTTTTTTTTATTCTCTAAGTAAAGATACAATCTTATTTATATCTTCTAACTTTTGACATGAATAAATTTTTATTTCTTAAAACAAAAAAAATAGTGGTTGCTCTTTATATTTAATGATCAAATTACAGTAAGTTTCTATCATAAAACAATTTTATGGAAAAATTCTTCAATTATAATTCTTGATTTCAGTTAATGATATTCCCAGCATTAGCTCAATAGATAAAAAGATCAGAAAGGGAAAATAATCAGAATGAAAAAACAAGCAAATTGCAAGTATAGGCTAACGAAATGGTTGGACACACTGATGAACACAAAGGGGACTCTTTTAAATCACTATCATGCAGGTTCAATGACACTTACAAGAAACTACATGCTGGCTACCTAACAACAAAGAAAAAATGACTATTTTATTGTTTAAATAACTTGGATCGTTCTACATTATTTGTACAATTATGGGTGTTTGGCTAAGGGCGACTGGTCTTTTAAACCAGCATATTAAAGATCTGGGTAGGCCACAAAAAAGTATACCCTCAGAATATGGAAAATGTGTAATTTTTTGTTGATGCTTATTGAATATGGTTACAGGTGGTCTATTGGACCAGTTTAAGTTTATCATGCCAGACAAGGCATGGTTTCATTTATTAGGATATGTACATGCCCTAAATAGCAGGTATTGGGCGTCAGAAAATCTGCACCCAATACACAAGGGACCCTTATATGACCATAACATAGGTGTGTGGTGTTCTGTGCTCGCCATGCTTGTTGTTGGTCCAATATTTTTCAACACCACAGTTAACACAGATGTATACCTGACCATTTTAGGTGACTGTGTAATAGCTGACAGAAGAATGTGAGTACTGCTTTTTCCAGCAGGATGGGATGACCTGTCACACATCTGAGTCACTTGCTCATTTTGATGAACTGTTTCCTATAAGCGAACAGTGAGTAGAGGTTTATGGCCGCCGTGGCCACCAGACTTGTTGACATGTAACCTTTATTTGAGAAGAATGATGAAAGGATGATTGTATCAAAACAATCCACACACAATCGAAGAACTGAAGGAGAATATCGGGACATGCATTAGCAGTATTACCCCAGCAGAATTGACACATGTACACCTGCCTTTGTAAAACCGTGCACATGTGTTTAGCTGTTATTGGTGATAATTTTCAACATTTACTTATTGTGAAGATTAGTACAGGTCATATTATTTCTTAATATCAATCTTAGGTTACTGTAGACAATGGTGGGGCTTCTTTTTCGTGGCCCATCCTGTATTTGTTAATATCATACATTACAAATATTTTAAAATAAGTACCACTTACAGAATATGTGTCAAAGTTTCATCACTTTGAAACAAATAATATCTGATGTTATAAACCTATCTATATTTATAAGTAAACAATGTAAACTTAATAAGTGATTAAAAATTTAAAAGACAGATAATAATGAACCCTATATAACTGTACTTCTTTTATTTAGCCTCCGGAACCACCAAGGTATTACTTCAGAGGATGAATGAGGATAATATGTATGAATGTAAATGAAGTGTAGTCTTATACAATCTCAATTCGACCATTCCTGAGATGTGTGGTTAATTGAAACCCAAACACCAAAGAACACCGGTATGCACGATCTAGTATTCAAATCCGAATAAAAGTAACTTCCTTTACTAGGATTTAATTATAAATATACTAGGATATAACTATACTATAACATATATATATAAACAATGAGATCATTTCCTGTTCCTATCAAATTGTGCCAAAATGTTGACTATAAATGATAACATAATTTTCAATTGCTAATTAGCACATCTTGATGTTATCTTTTAATTCCCTGACTGATGACAGGAGTAGTGAGTCAGGTTATTCTTCATAAGAGAAAACTTGTTCATATTTCTAGAAATATGGTTATTAGATGCTGTATCATCACACTGTTTTACGTAAAAAATTTTACATTTAAAGTTGGTAAATTAAGGAATTTACGTCCTAAGTAAATTCTTAATATATTTGACATTGAAATTTGAAACCCTTCTTAAATAACAATGCAAGTTTTATCATTATTTATGATGTTTACATGTTCATTAAATTAAATAATCCTGGAAAAACTGCACTAATTTTCAACTTGTGAATTATTAAGGGGGTTATCTATACATTAAATCTGATGCAATTTGAATCACCTTTATTTCTGAAATTATGTAACTGTTGTTTTTACACTGCAATTGTATCTGCAGATGTATTGGTTCTAATAAAAACATGAAAATTTTCTTTTATTTAGCATTTTAATGCAATCTAAATATAACTACATAATATTTAACTAGTTTAAGTATTCCTTTGTTTTTTATAAAGAATAATTTTGTGCAATGAGATTTGTTTTGAGTGGCTCATTCTTGTTTTTAGTTTAAATTATTAATTTTATAAGAAATTTCTATTTAACTGTAAACTTTGTGATTTCATTTCCTCTTCCCTTTAGTTTTTAAAATATTTTTTTTATAATTCACATCAACAAATTAAAATATTGTCATAGTTTAAAGGTTTTATTGTTTACATAAATTAGACAATTAATACAAGATTGTGTTGAAATGTTACAAAATTTTTGATACCAATTTCACCACGTTAAATCATATGTTTCATATATATTTATAAAATATTATCTATAGAATTTGGTATATACCTAAGACTAGGCCAATGATTAATGATTTTCTGTCATTTAAAAAAACAACTATAAAAAACATATTTATATAAAATGAAATGAAAAGCTGGTTTGCATTATCTTAAAAAAACAGCATATCTATAAAATAAATCTCTAAATTTATCTTACAATTAACAAGAACATACTTTTCTGTTGAAAAGCAAAATTAAACACACACAAAAAGGCAAAATACTAGCGTACTCTAATTCAACAACAAATTAATTTCTAATACAAGAATTAAGAAATTTTATAAAATAAGTAATTGTAGCCTGAGAAGTAACTATAATCTACTACGTTCTATATAAATCACTTTTTTTATCTATTTCTTTGTTAACTTAAGAAATTCTAAAGATAATTTCATTTGTTCAAATAAATATAAACAATTCATTAAATTATATAATGTTCATTATAACGTTGATAAAAAAGTGATGTTGGATAGATAAACAAGGGGTTCAGTATGGAGAAGTGAAATTTAACTCTAAATTTTAATTTGCATAATTTTAAACTGTGAACTGAACCTAAAAATACCGATTTAGATTTTTATGGGTAAAAACTGCACTTTTAGAAGCAATTATAAAAAATTTAATAATGAAAATGAATAACAGTAAAATAAACATCCACACTGACCTGAAAATCAATACTTACATATTAAATAAAAATACAAAGCAATTAAATTAAAAAAAAAAAAAACAGAAGTTAAATCTTAATTTTTTTTTTTTAATCTTTGTTATAATGCAGTCAATTTGTTACTTTACTAATATTTTAGTAAATACATTAAAAGTAAGAAGAAAAAAGAAAAGGAATAAGGAAATAAAGCAAAATAAAGAACAACAATAAAAGAAAGAATGCAAAGAAAAGATCAAATTGACCAAAAGCAACCATATTAACAAATCTATGATAAAATCTGCATTAATAAAATATCAACTTATTAAAAACAGCTAATAAAACTGGCACCGGTCCATAAATGTTATTGTCAAGAAAAAAAAATTTGATCAGCAACCAACTCATAACCTTGATTTTAATTCTTAGAATAAAATGAATTAACTTAATAAAAAAAATTATGGAATATTATGAAAAGGGAAATTTTCAGCTTTTTACTTTTTATTAATAGTGTAATCAGCATTTATATTGGTTCTGCTGTAGTGAAAAAAACAGGAAATACAAATTTCAGGGCAGATTTCAGTAAAGAAAGGTTAACTGAATTAAGAAGGAACTTAGTAAATATTATCAAATAGCTTTCTTTATAAATAACCAGTAAATGAAAAACAGTTTAAGACAACCACAGATTGAAAATGTCACATTAATTTCAACTTTTCTATGACATCACAAGATCTTGAAATTAATGTTGACTGATCTAGTTCACTTTTCCAAAATTTTGTAATGTTACAGCTGTTTCTGTGCTAACTTATGGTTTAAAATTTTTTATTGAGAAATAAGAATATATTTAAAAATAAAGTATCTGAGGTAAAGATTATAGAAAAGTGAAATGTTAATGAAATCTTGAGATAAGGAAAAATTATTATGTCATTTATAAAAGATTGGTATAGCAGTCCAAGAACCATTTCAGAAATGATAGCAAGACTGGAACAGCCCTTACAAGAAAACATAAAACAGTTATGTTCCTTATATTCTAAAATCAGTAAATAGAAAAAAACATATGCACTAAAAAAAAAAAAAGAAGAAATGATTTAGCAATCCCAAAATGGGCAATGCTTAATTCTAATGATAGAGTAATATAAGGAGAAACTTGTATAACTATAAATAAGGATCCATATTTAGAATAGATGAACCTATTAAGAAGAAAATGATGTATAAATAAAAATAAAAAATAAAGATAGCAATTTCCTATTAATATAACTGATAAAGAAAAGATTACGATAATTGTTTGATTCTAATCTGATCATAATAACAAAAATAATAGGAACAGATTTAAATTTTTGTATCATATGTGAACAGAGTAAAATAAAACATAAAATAATCTTTTTTTAACTCGGATAATTAATCTATAACATTTATAAGTTCAAGTAATGAGAGGCATCAAATGTAAACCAACTACAAAAAATACTGTGTAGTTCAGTCCAGTATAAATATAGGGATATCCCAGTGCCAAACTGGAAAAAAATTTTTAAACATAATATTAAAATAGTACAAATATCAGACATTACCATAAAAGCATCTTTAATAATTTCAAATAAACTACAACCCAAAAATACACTCCCAACTTTTTCCCACTGCAAAAGAAAGAACCTCTGCAAAAGCTTTTATGATAAGCAATTACATATAAATATGTACCCAAACAAGAAATTTATATTACCAAAAAATAAAAAAAAACATTAATGTTCGGTCTTTCAAAAGTTATATAAATAATAAAACTAACAACTTTAAAATTATGATGTTAAAATGTAAGTGTGAATAAATAGTTCATTGTACCTACAATGGTTATGTTCAAAATTAAAGTACATATAAAAATAAACAAAAAAAAGCCAATCTGTAAAACAAGAAACAAAATAAAATAATAACTCAAACATCATTTATATATATAATTTAAGCATATGTATGTAATATATATTTATACAACATAAATAAATATATATTGTTTAAATTATAATAATTCAATATAATGGAAAAAACATTTGATAAAATATATATATAACTTTATTTCACAGAAATATAAATATACTCAATATATCAACAGGTAAAAAAAAAATGAGAGACATACCTTATTGGAGCTAAAAATTCCAAAGAGTCCAACACGTTTTTTTAATTTATTAGCTGACATTGTACCTTTAACAGTCATTGGTTCTGGCCTAAAACTTACACTACTAATAGGCAATGGCATTGTGCCTGAATCACCACCTCTTCCATTTAAATCCTCAAATGGAATATCTCCAGGTGGCTGAAAGCCTGATTTATATCGCTCTATCACTAATAATGTATCCTGAAAACAATTTTAACATTATACCAACATAGCAGCGTAAAAAACATAGACATTAATAAATTAAAACATTTTTAAAATATAAAGTGCAATACTTTTATTGACCAATAAAATCCCAATTATAGACTCCACTATTACAAGTGATTTTTAACAAATTACATCATAAATGTTATTTACAAATTATATAATCAAAAAAAATACATAAACTAATCTTGTGATGGAAAAAATAATGTAACCTAAAGTGAGGTAGTCAAATAAATCTAAACTTTATTTTTATAAGATACAGAATGAAGATCTAAACCATACTATTTTTCAGGTAGTTTACAAGATAAATATGATTCATTTATACGACTTGACTGTAAAAAAAAACTTTTTCTCAGGCAAGTTTAATAAGCATTAATACATAAAAAATTTAAATCTTGTCAGGAAGGCAATAGTATTTAATGTATAAATAGTAATTTTCCATCATGAAATAGTTAATACTAAACAGTTTTAAATGCAGTAACCAAATGCACAATTATTGCCAAAAATAAACTTAAAAATTGTAAATTACTTTTTAGCAATGTAACTTATGAATTGTCAGAATAGAATGATATACAATGATACTAACATAAACAAGTTAAAAGCATTTAAAAAGGAAAACACTTTATTTCGGTAAACCAACATAAAAGCAATAGTACTACACCCATAAAAAAGGCAATACCCACATACTTACCTCTTTCTCATTAATTTTCTGAGCTGCATTTACAATTCCATCTAGGCACTTATTAATAATTGGAAATACTTTTTTCTCTACTTCAACAGAATGTATCATGAAATTTTTAATATCTTTTATTCTTTTCTCATCTAACTCTTGAAGATGTCTGAAAACTTCTGGAAGTAATATGTGGTAATGCTGATTCTGTAAAAATTAAAACTTAGTTTTTAAAAAATGAATTTGTAACAAACAAAGAAAAAAATTACATAAAGATACATGAGTAGTATACAAACAAAATGTTAAATAAAAATAATCAGTGTTTGGGCAGATCATCTTCAAACATTAGTAGAATATGAAAAATAATCTTGTCATCGCAATTTACAACAAATAAAGAATACACAGGGAATTTATAGATATTTTTGAAGTTATATTTAATGACTTTCCTAAAGATTTTATTGACTGTAAGATTTAAAGAGAAATTCAGTACTTTGGAGATCTGAAAATTACTGATGCAAATACGAGTAGAAAATTAATTTTTTAACAAATTTCTGATTTGTCAGAAAAAAAACAATATTATGATTTTAATGAGCAATATAAACATGTAAATAAATAGTATTTAGTGATTTTGGATAGGTGGAAAACTGTATCTCTTTAAAACCTGATATTACTCAACCCTCAGCATGCATAAAAACTAGTACCTTAAAAACAAAAGGATATGAAGTAAGGAGACATCACTGACTGAAAAGCAAAGTTCAACAAAATGATCCTTGTAGACCACCGAAGTTAAATAATAATGAATATAGTTCCCATTTGATCAGATAACTCTGTACTGTTACAATATTGTCCCCAATAGTTATAAACTTTTTATTTTTATTTAGAAAATGTACCTTCACTGGTACCTTCTAGCAGCCAGAAGCATAGTTAGTTGTTTATTAATTGGGAATCTCGGGAAGAGAGGGGGCATTAAACATCTGTGTCTGTTCAACAGTTCAATAACTCAAGGATTCTTTTTTCTACCTAATGGTGACACAAAAAGCCATATTATTAACAGCTGTGATGCCTATTACATAAAACCTTACAAATGCCTATTGGCTATTGTCTTTATAAAATTTTGTCTGATCTACGAATACTTCACGATTTACTTAACAGAACATGCAAACTACCCAGTTTGCAACTCTGAAAATACAGTATTGCATACAAACAGTGTAGAACACTATGATGAAAAAATACAATTAAGTATAAATAAACAATACAATTAAGTACTAAAAAATAATAATAATAATAATAAAAATAATAATGGAACCATAAATAAATTAATTTGTGACTTTTTATGACTTTCTGAACCACTGATCAAATTTAATGGTTTTAAAACTACCACAACCCTGTAAGCCAACATATTGAAATAATAATATAATTTAAGTCTTTTCCATTGCAGCCCTGTCACTTCTAAAAAGTCATTCCAAAAAAGCATCATGTTTTATTTAAATATGTCATATAATTATTTAATGTTACCAAATTTTAGAGGACAACTATTGCTGTGGAGATAACAAAAGCTGTGGTTATGACTGGAAGAAGAAAACTGGATGCTGTTATTTTCAGTGTTGAAAACATGCAGTTACACCAACCAATCTACATGTACCAACTATCCGAGAGTCAAAAATTGTACATTTCAGATGCACACAGTAGAGAATGTAAAGAAAGCTTAAAGAGACAGTTTCAGCATTAATATGATTAATGTTCAAAGGGGGTGGGTCTCAGGCTCTCCAGGAGAAGGGTGGTTACCTCAGTTACAAACTTGGTAGTTCTGGGTGTAACTCCAGTTTGGATGAAAGCTCTAACATCCAAGATGTCAGAAAAAGGCTTAACAGGCTGCAAAGATGCCTTCCTATCAAGGTAGCTAGGCATATAGAACTGTATCTGGAGAAGTGGTATTTGTAATTGGTAGAATTCCTTCATCAGACCTAATGTGTTAGAAAGGTGGCAGAATATGTGGTAGAAGGCTGAGATGAACGAAGAGGTTGATCCCATCGATAAAGCCTTGGCTAAATAAAAAACATGGTAAGCTCAATTTTGAGCAAACACAGTTCCTTACCGTACATGGATGTTTTTTGAGGATGTTTCCACTCAATAAGGAGAAGAGATTAGTGGACACATGCAAAGTACTGTGTCGAGGTATACAATGCAGAAAACACGCTATTTTTTATCTTAAAATATAAATAACCGAAGTCACTTAGATATACATTACATATTACACTAGTATCAAAAGACAACTATGGGAATTGTGTAATATATTTAAGGTTGGTCTGGTCCCCATGTATTCTGAGTAGGGGGAGGGGTTTGAGTCAGTGTGAGTCTAGTATTACCCACTAATTCAGGTTAGTAGTATCTGTTGGCGATTTCCCCTCCTCCAACATGAGAAAAAAGTGTGTGTCATCTGAGTACAGGAACAAGCATGAATGCAGAATGCAGGGCAAAGTTGGATTCATACTGTGCAAGTCAGTATAGTGCTGAAAAATCCTGGCAGTACCAACTTACTTTGAAAAATTTAGTGATGCAGTGGTACTTAGCCACTTGAATAAAAATCAGTGGTAGTATTTTGGTTGCTAATAATTGAATTAAATAAAATTGTTTAATGTATAAATTAATGTGGTAAGTTATCAAAAAAGTAAAAGTAAGTTTAATAATGAATGTATTTATAATACTGAATTTAATTAATTAATGAAGGGCTACAATACACTTCAAAAGGTAGTATTTTTCTCAATGCTCAATTAGTAAAACTTGAGACAAGGCAATAATAGAAAGACACTAATTACATACAGATTAATCATAGAACTAAATAAAAAAAACAACTATACACCAAGTAATTTATATAAAAGAGTTATAAAGAAGTAGAAATATAATCTTGAGTAATATAATCTACTCTTATCACATAAAATAAATAAATAATTATTTTTTCCCAATCACCCTTGAGTGAAAATGACAAATACAAACCTGGAGTTCATTTGTTCTTTGTAATTGGTTTGCATATTCATTTTTTGTTTCTTCACACAGTTGTGATTTGAGTGTCATATTCATTCTTTGTTTTTCGACTTCAGCCCTTGAAAGGTTCATATCCGCATCAACTTTCTGGAAGTTTTCTAATGCACGCTCTGCTTCTCTTGATGCCTTTTCATAATTCTTACGAGCACGATCTAATGTACTAATTTGATTATTTAATGATGTCATCATCCGTGACCCTTCTTGTAAATGCTGAAAAAAATATAAAATATGAAGTTAACTAAAAAAAAGAAATAAAAAGTTAATTTACATAAGATGAAAAATACAGTTTGTTTAACAATATATTCATGATTTATTTAACTCTTTTGCACCAGATGCACTACTATGAGCAAAAAAATAAACAAAAATTTATGTCCATATCAATTGAATCCCAAATAGCAGGTGAACATTATGATAAGGATTATGTTTTTATTAACAACAAATAAGAACTGATAATATGAAGAACACTATTACCAGGCAATTATGGCAGTATTTGATACTAATCTTGTGAAAGATAAATAACTAAAAAATGATTTACAGTCTTCCTCAAGTAAATACTGTACTTTTAATAAATAATTTATGATTCTTATGAAAACTCTTCAAAGAATACCAAAACTAAATAAACTAGATTAATATATTATTTAATATTAGTATTTGTTATCCAAATGCATATAGATTTAAAAAAATACAATAAAAAACTTTGTCCTGAAAATCAAATAAAAAATCTATTACCAATAACAAAATGGGATATTCAGTAAGTGAAGACACATAGGACAAAAAATATTTTAAACAATTTATTCTAAGAACATCTTATGAAATCTTTTACATACATAAGTTAGTTACTTTTAAATATAATTCCATGACTCTCAATACATTTGCAGAAGCTGCAAAAACCTTTCTGACATTTGCGTCACAAACAACTCCACCTTATCCACTTAGCCAGCTCAGTGCTTCACCTAGTCTTATCATTATCAGTTTTCTTCCATGCACTTTGCGTATTCAATTTCTCAAAGATAAAAATTGGCACCAATGTGAGATCAGTGCTTAGAAAAGAACAATAAACATTTTGCAGTATAAATCTGCATGCAACAAAGCTGTAAACAGGTTACAGCACAACCAACAGGCTCCTATCATCACTGTTTTTATTACTAACAAAATTTTATTTTTTTAATCTCACAGAAGTAGCAGTATTTAATGTGCCCCCTTGAGGGAGGAAGTCAACAATCAGAGGACCAATCTTACCATAAATGACAGTTACTATTATTTTCCCTCGTTTAGCAACAAAATTCTGATTTTTTTTTTCTAATCTTACATAAGCAACATTAGAAAATCCTTACTTCATATAAATGATGCTGTGCATAAAATCACTAAATTAGTTCATAAAGACATGATTGTATTATAATCAGTAAAATTTTCTTGCCATTATAAACATTTTGGCATGTAACAGTAACTTTTGATAGACTAATCTTTCTATCATTTTCCTGAAAAAATCATTTACCAAGTAGTGTTACCAAACTGACTGATCATTAAACACCGGTTAAGAGAATTTTAACTTTTTTTTTAAAACTACAATGACAATACAGTTTTTTCCTATTCCTCTCTTCATCAATGAGCAAACTTCTCGCTGCATGATTAAATTTTGTCACATTTTAACTAATCATCAAATATTATCCATGAATGCGAACAGTTAGCAATGAATTTCAGTTGCATCTTCTCTTTATATAAAAAAAAAACTCTTGCACAGAACTGCACAAGAAGACTGACTTTTAGTTTTTGACCACTCACTATTTCGCAGTCAGTAACCCACTGATTTTCAGAGTATAACACATTACAATTGTTCGATAAATCTGACCCTATACACAAGCATCAAGTTTTCAACTCGCTCACCAGTGTGACTTGCTGCATAAGTGTGTGTGAAAAATACACCACTGCACAGTCAACATAATCCCAAATTGAGGTTAAACCTTAAACTGGGGTTAACCTTAAATTGAGCATAACTAAAGAAAAACTCAACCAATCTTCAAAATCTCACATACGCAACTTTAGATACAGTAATAAAGCATATCTAAATTTCAGTGAAACTGATCTAGTAGTTCTGCAAATTTTTGAGCTATAAATTTTATACACATAAAAATAAGAAATACATTTTAAGTAAACAGTATTTTTATACTTCTCATATTTCAAAATGTAAAAAAATTCATTTTCACCACCAATCCCATTGTGCGACCAAAAGTAATAGCATTCAGTAATAATTTCCTTCAAAAAGTCACTAAAAAAAATAAACAAGTAAACATTTCGCCTGACACAGCTAAGAATCAACATCAAAGCGAAAAGCGAGATTCTTAGTATAAAATGCCCATATATCCGTAAAAAAAAAAACAAAAATAGTTTCCTGCCCTGCCATAATATTTTCTTCTGACATCCCTCACAGCAATTATGCATATGCTATGAATTATAATTAATGCAGCATAAAGACAACTGCTGAGTAAGCAAATGTAAATGTGATATGTTTTTATAATATTATATTGTTTTAAAGCAAGAATAATATATTTTTATGCAACTCTAATATTTTAATGAATAAAATAATAAAAAAATAACAGATCAAATCAGGAACTTCATAAATGTGCAAAATCAATTTAATAGAACAAGCAGAAACAGATCTAATGAACTTAACTAACTTTGCCCCCACTACAAAACTAATTATATCGCCCCCACTACAAAAATAATTACATCTTTTAAAACTTATATTATAAAAATAATAATAAAATACCTTTTTCCGTTCATCCTTAAGATCTTTTACTAATACTGCGACAGCCCTTATTACATCCGACTGAAGATTTTCAGCTATCACTTCATGCTGACCAGCTAAATCATTGACTTCTATCATTACCTGTTTAAATGCTCTACATGGACTGTACCTGAAAAAAAAAGAAAAGAACATTGATATAAATTAATAATAAAATAAAAACATGAACATTTTTCACTACTATTACGAGAGATTATTTTGAAAGTAGATATAGATATGTTACAATTAAAATGATAACACAATAACTGAATTAAAATTAATCCATTAACTGAGCCAATATTTAACCATTTATTATATTATTTTTAATTCTTTCTTATTTTTAATATTTCTACACAGTCAATGTTACCAAAACAAGTAACTCTTAGGAGAATTATCTACGTAAATTTCAATCTATATTTGACCCACAGTACCCTCATTTGAAACAATACAATCTGCGTTTCTGACTAAAGGAAAAATACATGCTGTCAAGGACCAAATTTTGTTGATGTATAAGGCATATTGACAATTGTTTTAATTCACTAAATTTTTATTTAAATTTAAATACTATCTCAAATACATCAATAAAAATGAGGTTTTGATTCTCTTAATCTTTTACTTAACCTTTTTTTTACTTAAAGGACTACATAAATTTTCACCTTAAAATAATACTAAGCTACAAGAAAGGAAAGAAAAAACTGTAATTTACTTTTATTATGCAGTACTTTAAATAACTACATAAATACATATGAACATCTTTTTTAACTCGAAAACTTATTCTATTTGAAAACACATTTATAAAGGAAAAACACAACTCTTAACGTATTATTAACAGTAATTAGTTTTAAAAAAAATTGATATTCATAAAATCTGTATATTTCTAATAATTGTACACCAGAAAAAATTCAGATCAGCAAAACTTAAAAATATAAATTTTCTTATATACAGATTACTTTTAAAAATGTAAAATAATTTAAAAAAAAAAAAAAACAAATTACAAAATGACAAAAAAATACGAGGTAATACTAGTATTAAGTTCTAGAGTGTAATCTCACCATTGTGCATCAACCACATAGTAGAATACACATTTTTATAAAGGGGTTTTTAAACAAGTGGTGCAGTGAAGTGAATAAATGTTTAAGCTAGGGTAAAAGACTAAAGCTGAGGCAAGAGGGTGAAACCCTTATATGGTACCATACAATATTCAATATATTAAAAAAGTACGCCAGTGAAATAAAAAAAAACAGAATAATTATAATAATATTATAATTATTTTGTTCAATAAAAGTTCAATTTATGAATGCAATTAATCTATTAATTTGATTATAAATGATGAGCAAAATAAAACGTTCACATTTATATAAATTTATACATTTTTCAACTTGTAGAAAAAATCGTCGAACCTGTAACTATTTATTATTAAAACAAATCACCAGTAACAATGATTAAACATGGGAGTTACAACTAATTAAATATAAGCTTTTCAAATGGTTATTACATCTTGTCAATATTATGCTTCTCTATAAATTTTAGATATAGAGTTTTTCCTAAATGCTGGTTATCATATTCTCAATTTTGCAATCAGCAATTAAATATTGGCCTTAGTTAATGCCAAGAAGATACATTGGATCAACAGTTACAGGATATTACCTTGATCTTTCTATCCTAAGAAGAATAGAATAAGGTAATGATCAATGAATTAGTGAAATAGAATTAAAATATTTTTCTCCTTTGTAAATAATAATTCAGGAGAAAAAACTAAATTGTACAGAAATTTTAATCGAATAAATAGTTTCTTCTAAACTAAAACAGTTTTACCAGCCCAATTTTATTTTTACCATACAACTCTCTGTGCAAGGTTTTCAAGTGATTTTTTTCCAATCTTCTAGTTTACCAGACAGCAGTTATAAAACTAAATAATATTTATTTATATTAAGTGTGTCTACACTCACTTCAATCGCAAGGCTTTTTGTGCAGCTACCAAGTAAAACACAAGTCCTATTATAAGTCGACAGGCAGCACACCTACCGGATGACACTGAGGATATGAGGTTCTACAGATCCTATCATCTTCAATATTGACAAAGAAGGAATTAGAGCTACACTCACAGAACCCAAAATGGGGAAAAGGTTCAAATATAAGGAAAACAGATTATCTGTGAAATGAATGATCAGGGAAACTGCAGAATGAAAAAAATAACCTCCTGGCTGTAATTCCTCATAAAATCAGGGATTTATACCAAAATACTAACAGAGAATTATAGATTGATGATTCTTCTGGTATGTTGATCAGCAGCAATATGCTCAGAGAAAATGCTTTCCCTCCAGAAATTAATGATCTTTTCTTTCTTTTTCTGTTTACCTTCCGGAACCACCATAAGGTATTACTTCAGAGAATGAATGAGGATGATATGTATGAATATAAATGAAGTGTAGTCTTGTACAGTCTCAAGTTTGTCCATTCCTGAGATGTGTGATTAATTGAAACCCAACCACCAAAGAACACCGGTATCCATGATCTAGTATTCACATCTGTATAAAAGTAACTGCCTTTATTAGGATTTGAACTTAAGAACACTCGACTTTGAAGACAGCTGATTTACAATGACGAGTTTACCACTAGACCAATCAGGTGAGTTAAAATTAATGACCCACCAAAAAATAAGTACAAGTTTCTAATCTACTATAATTATGTGAAATATGTACATTTCCAACTTGACTGAACTATAAACCATTTAACCAGAATTCCTACAGTTATTTGAGAATTATTGTATTTTTATAACAGTCTCATTAGTTAATTTTTTATTTAGTATGAACTTCAAATATATAAACATGACTCTGATTGCGTTAAATACAAAATTCTGAGTTAAGTAAAAAAAGGAATAGAATTTACAATACAAAATGGTATTTCAACAGCAACAGAAATATTTTTTAAAACTAAGAAACAAAAATTATGAATTTTAAACGTTTTTAGCAGACAACAGATAAACTTTTCCATCTTATTTTGTTAAGCTCATTGTAATTTTTTCTTTTATTAGAAATGAAATATTAGATTTATAAGTAAATGAATAGCATAATGTAGATAACACCTTATAACAAAAAAAAAATAGAAAAATAATTAGTATGCTAGTATTTTAGTTGTGATAGGTGACCAAAATTTCTTTTATTAGTAAATCATGTAAAATAAAGAAAGATCTGTGACTATTGTAGAGTAGTTAGTTTTGTGGACCATTACAAAAAAAATTTTACATACCATAAAAAAAATCATTAGATATAGTTATTTTATATTACTTTGCACCTATATATGTGCTTAATTTTAGATATTTTTGAGGAACACATCATTCTCACGTTTTAAATATGAATTTAGGCACTATTTGTGGTAGACTACTACATCGTAACCCTCATGAATAGCAAGAGATTAGTGTAATTAGAATACTAAGCCTCTTTCAGAAACCCTTATTTCAGATGTTCTACATGGCTGGCTCTAACAATGTCTGTGATAATAGAAACATTTTCACATTTACAACAAAAAATATCTTTTATTATAAATAATATTTTTTTATTGTTTAAAATAGAATCTAATCATAAACATTATGATACTTTAAATTCCTCTTAAAATGGCTGTTAATTCAACACTGCTTTATACATAAATATGAAGAAACATGAAAAATAAGTATGAAGTTAATAATAAATAATCATTAATTATAGGTGTAAAATTTTTTAAAAATTAAGATTATTAAAACTAATTTTTATAAATAAATAATATCAAAAAAATTTATGTAAAAGATTGAAAACAGTGATAGACAAAATTCAAATTTTTAAATTCAGTTTAATTACATATCAAATGCTTCAAATTTCTAAAATGGGGATATTTTTCTTCAAATATTAAACTAACAAACCATACTAGAAAAAATGTCAGGAACCTGGAAATTCAAAGGAATTTTAAAATACCAATGCTGTCAAATCTTTAGCAGGCAAGAATTATTTTGTTTAAGATAAAAAACAAATATGCTTAATGAATTCCTTGGGTGAAAAAAAAACCAGTAAAATTGAGCAATCTCAAAGTTAAATATTTACCCTCTTTTCAAGTTATTTTGCTTTAGAAAAATGTAGTCTATCCTTTAATATTTTTTTCTACAAAAATATCCAAAAAAAAACAATAAATAAAGAAATAATCAAATATTTTGTCCCACCCAATAATATTCATTCTGGTAATAGACCTACACCCAATTGTAACTAACCTACAATGGTTTTTTTTTAATTTGCTAAGAAATTAATTTTGTTATATTTCAAAAATACCAAGCCTGACTAGATTTTTGAAAAATATGGCATTACCATTACAGCCAAAACTTTACCGCTTGTCTGATGCATATGTAATGTAATTCTCCACTGAGGTCACTAATTCAGCTCATTTATGTGAGGAAATGGTGATTTTCTTGTTCCAACCTGAATTTTCTGGCTTCAAATATCAATCATACTTGACAGTTTCACTCCCTAAAAAATTCATCTCTTACTCCACTGTAACTGGGGATCAGTTTTGAATTACTAAGAAAATTAAAAAATAAAATATATTATATGTCCTTATTTTAAATCAGTCTGTGGAATTATTATATGCTGAAGATTATTTAAAAAAAATTAATTATACATCTTTCCCACTGAATGAAAAAAGAGAATTCTAAACTCTTTAAAAAAAAATAAAACCACTATATCATCATAATGAACACTAAGTAGATTTTTTTATAATAAAAAAAACTATTAATGTTTTAACTATGTTAACCAAATCTTCATGAAATTAGAATTAATTATTTTTATTATTGCTATATAAAAAAAATAGATTACATAATGATTTTATTTCACTGATAGTATAACTCAATCTGTAAGAAAACACTGGATCGTTGCCAACCAGAGTGCAAATTAATAGAGGGAGAATTCCCTCATGCATAACACTGAATTAAATTTATAGAAAAAAAATTCTTTATCCTAGCATGAAAATGAACAACCCAAGCTTTCAACAATAAATTATAACAACTTTAGAAATGTCATACAAAAAAAAGAACCCTCCAGACAAAACATATATTTTGGACAACCAAAATAGAAAATAAATAAAAAACATGCAGAATATATAAATATATATATTTCACTGAAAGATGCAACAAATACAACAAATGACTTTGATTTCTTAACTAATTCAAAGATTTGTTGATAAATAATAACAACCAATACATTAAAAGGAAAATGCTATATGAAAGATGGTACTATATAATTGGTTCCACATTCTGAAATATACCTTAAAATTTGGCAACAATTTTGTTTGAGTAATTATTTATTTGACAATTTGACTCTGCATTCTCTTTTACACTTCTATTTTAATGTTTTAACCGCAACATAACTATCTGCTTTATTTATACCAATATTTTTCTTCCTCTACAATTTTTACCATTTATATCACTTTACTTATCCTTCCATTGCAAAAATTAACTAAATTATGATGTCTTAATATAGAGTCCACCAACCTAGTTCTTCTTTTTTAAAAATTCTGTCACAAATTTTTCATATTGATTAACTTGTGTAATTTTCAACATCCTCGTGTAACTGTAATGTATGTAAATGTGATGTACATCACATTTCAAAGACCTTCTTTCTTCTTTTCTACCTTTCCTATTGTACATGTTTCGCTAACATATGGGATTTTTTCATATAAACATTTTAAAGGATCAACACAAGGAATTATCTTTCTAATTCTGAGGTCTGGATCGGACACTAGTAGAGGACTTCTTTTCTGCAAGAAAGCTCTCATTGTTTGCACCATTCTTCTTTTGACATCTTCCTTACTTTATCCACCATTTTTAATTATAGACCATAAATAACAAAACTCTTCAAATTCTGGTGTAATATAATATTCTATCATAATATCTAATTTCTTATTATTCACCTATCTGTTACACAGTACCAACAGCATGAATCAAAATTAGAAAATAAAAATATATAATTTTTGTTTGTTATAAATGTATTGCTTAAGTGATTGAGTTTACTCCACTTAAATTATAAAAAAAAAATCATAAAACATCTGTTCATATAAATAAAGTGTGTAAGTAAGGGAACAAGCTAAAAACTTTTATGACATTTGTTACAATTATAGAAATATTTAATAAAAATATTAAATAAAAAAGATAGGATAAGCAATACTTTCAATACCTATACAATGATATACATAAACTAAAATCAATAATTCCTAGATAGAAAAAATTACATTAAAAATACTTTTTTTAAAAGACAAAAAACTGATCATGGTCATAAAACATTGACTAAAGCAAAATTCTATATTCTTTATTCTTCTTTTTTTATAGCATGCATCATTAATTTCAGTAACTTTTCTACAGTTTTAACAACCAGCTCCATTATTAATATGTTATAAACTAACTACTCAAACAGGGGCGAGTAGGTAGATAATCATCTTTCTGTTATTTCCTTTCTCACCACTATGTAATGTAACAAAACATTTGCTGTAACACACACACACACACACACACACACACACACACACACACACACACACACACACACACACACACACACACACACACACACACACACACACACACACACACACACACACACACACACACACACACACACACACACACACACACACACACACACACACACACACACACACACACAAATATTGTTATTAAATTAGCAGTCACATTCATTTAAGCATGAAATAATGCAAATAACTATAGCAGATGGATATACTAACTAATATAGAAAATTTTACTTCCATAACAAGCTAATATTGAAGTAAAATTTGTCACAATATCTGAATAATATAATACAGATTAGATTACCACTCTTAAACCTGGTTATCAATATTACACTATGTCTAAGCTGGCAACACAGCCATAGTAAGCCAGGAAATGATGATTGCATTAAAATAATGAATACTTAAAGAATCTCCATTTTTTAATAACCAAATAAGTACAACATTAAAAAACTAAGTAATAAAAATGTAAAGTACCAATCCAGCTTCCTCTGCAAAGTTCATGACTCATCAGGATTGCACTGATAAATTTTCCAGTACTGGAATTTTAAAACACAAAAATAAGAATATTCACAATCACCAATCACTATTGCAGACTCAGTTTATAACTCATCCTTTCATATTAAAATTATTTTAATTTATTAATTCAATCATTATTAGAATAATAAATTATTTTAATAAATATAATTTTTTGGCTGGCTATATTTTATTTATTTTTACAAATTTATCTTTTTCTTGCCAAATGTTTTAAACTTTTAATCATGAATTAGATTTCGAGTGACTTATTTTGTTGTTGTTTGCCTATCGATATCTAAAAGCAAGGACCATTTTCTTGCAATTTCTGATTTTTATAATTTAGATTATAGTTTTCATAATAAAATAAAATGAAGGCCAAACATTAAGCTAAAACAAATTTTATATGTAAGGGCAGTTTTTTATTTCTCTCTTTTGGACCAGAACCAGAATCATGTTCACCCAAACCAGAAATCAAATAAATGTTTATTCTAATTTGAAAAATTTTCCAGTTCAATTGTCTATCCTGAGAAATGTTATTTAATTAATTTTTATAAAACCGTATGATAAACTACAAGTTCTATCCATTTTAATATCTCAATAATGACGTATACATCAAAAAATTTTACAAAACAAAAAACACTCTAATACATAAAAAAGAAAATTTATATAAAAAAAAGTTTATAAAAAACTAAATACTTTTAAAATAGACAGTCAGTCAATCTAAAAAAAATACAGATTAGCATACATTTTCAACTAAATAAATATTTAAAAAATATTCAATAACTATTTTTATTTATCAAGTGATTTTACCAAAAGATCAATATTTTAAAAAAATATTCAATAAATATTTTTATTTATCAAGTCTGATTTTACCAAAATGATCAATTATCAGTTCATCAACCTAGTTAAAACAACTGTAATCTTTTTTTATATAACACAGAGACAATCAAATATATCCAATTCAATCTGTAACATCTAATTCCACTCTTTAGATATTCAACTACAAACACTAACTATTTTACTGTATCTTTCTGAAATTTCTTATGAAGTTCTGAAATCCTTCTTATTAAACCTCTCTGCTTTATAAATTTATTCTGGTTATTATCTCAAACATAAAAAATAAAATTAAAATTAATGATACAATAATCCACACTGTTATGAACAAATACATATTTCAATGTCATTAACAAGGTCATGATGAAATAAGCTACAATTACTCAATATCCCAACAGTATTTCATGCAGTAAAAGAATATTCTTCATAACAGAATTACTATCATATACATTATTTTTACATACATATTCTTTTTTTTAAGCATTGGACTCTATTATTTTGAGTAAAAAAACAAAAGCAAATTTTCCATATAATATTACAACAAATTTAATGAGAAACTATATATGTTTCATTATTGGCTGATTAAAATCAACACACAAGAATATATAAATAAAAAATAACAAAAACAAAAATACGTAGTAGAAAAAATGTGAAGCATTAGATTATATTAGAATAATAATTGGATTCATATTAAAAAAAAAAAAATCAACAAGAAAAAATCATTGTTCTTATGTTAATCTAGTATACACTAGACTATCGTATTTGAAATCTTAAGAATAATACCAATGAACTATATACCCTATATATATATATATATATATATATATACATATATAAAAGAAAAAACTCAAAATATTTCTCACAGTGAAGCATTAATTAAAAACAAAGAACAATTAAAAGCTACATATATAATACTTTTTAAATGAAGAAAACAATTTTTATGCATTACAAAATTTAAACAATTCATAAATATTAAATTGTTAAAAGTATAATCGTCTACACTTACCGACAAAGTTTTATTAATTTCAATAGTTTGATTATTCCACTCATGAACATAAAAAATGAATTTATAATACTGTATTCTAAATATCGGATGCATTACAAAGAAATGTAACTCCTGAACTAGACAGGATGCAACTTTGCACCTTCATCCATATTCCAGTCTAAACTCTATTGTTCCTTCTAATTATCAACATTTCTGACAGTCACAATTGGATCAATCAAATTCATTCAGTATTTTTTTTAAATTGTAAACAACAAAAACAGATAAAAATTCTTAAAATATAAGAAATCTTCACTATTTAAAAATAATATAACACAAAAGTTTAAAAAAATTTCAAGTTATAATCATACAATCAGTTATTAAAATAAATAAAAAAATTTTCTGATCAGAAATTTATACAATTTTAAATCATGTATACCATTCTTTCTCAGCATTATGATTTGTAAGGTATAAAACATGAGGTAAAAGAGACAAAAGATTTATTTAATATTTTCAATGAGGATATTCATTACAGCAAACAGTCCCTAAATAAAGAGATCTGTAAAACTGAATATCATAATGGAACTGGTATTCTGGTGTCCAAAAGTACATTCAGCTAAATGAAGGTGGTAAGCAAACTACTTCCTACTTCTCACCATAATATAGATGATGGTAAAGGACGCTTTGTTATCTGTAAGAATACGCAGTTTTCAGAAGTTCAGAAGTAATTTATGACTTATGACAGGTAGCCACAACAATTATTAATAGTTACTACACATCACAAACAAAAAAGATTATTATTTATCTTTCTTAATAATTTTTTTTTTTTTTTTTAGTTGAATGGGGATTTACTATAGCATAAATCTAACCTGACTTTTTAACAATGTAAAAACAAAATTTCCAGGAAATAATGTTATTTTTACTTTTATTCTCTTAACTGACTCTTACAGTTCATAAAAGGAAACTAGTCCTTGGTGGAGAAGCATAAAGATTTTTTTATTACTCAAAAATCTTAACATACCTAAGTTTAAAAGAATTAAAATTTTCTAAAAAAAAGAAAAAACCTTAATTATGAAATTTGATATGGAAGCTTTTATTTTATTATATTACGATATTATATTATGATTAAAAAAACATATCAAGGCGAATCAATCATTTCTAAAAGACAATTGTACTTTCAGAAATTTTATTAGCTAATGTACAGTAATTTAACAAATAAAATGTAATATCATTGGAAATATAATAGGAGATTAAGCAATCAAAAAATCTTTATAGAAATAAATAACATCTAAAAATTGGAGTTTTAAAAAAAATTCTTTAACTCTTGAATGTGTCATTGGATCAACTTTACTTTTTTTAATAACATTTCTTAAATGTATCACATCATTTTTCAACGTAATCACTGGAGGAGGGTTAAATTTCAAACTCAATATCCGTAACAAACTACATCTTTTTTAAATAGAATTAACTACTGCAGAGTAGCATACGGTCCAGTCCACTTCTGCATACTCTTTCTAATGATTGCTTGGCAAATAAATAACAGAAACTGATTTCTCTTCCCTCTCTCACTCAATTTTTATATCAAAAACAAATAATAATTCAAAGTGTACAAAAAACAATAAAATAAATTGGAAAAATCTTTAATAAAACAAATATTTTATCATTTTAAAGAAAACAGAAAAATTTATCGATTTGAATAAATAAATAATATTTATAAAAAACGGTGAACTGATGTCAAAGAAAAATAAACTTTAGAATTTATTAACTGGTTATAGTAAAGAAAATGTCAGACATAAAAGAGTAATATAATAAAAAAGAAATGTTATTGCTACATGAAATTTTACTGTAATGTACAAGAACTGACAGATATGTCAATTATTTATCTAATACCCACATCGACTCATATTCAGTGGGTCAGAAAGTCAATTTTTCAAACACAGCACAACTTATTTATAATCTACATGAAACACATTCTCCCTTTAAAAACAACAGCTGCAACAGTTACCCGTTTAGCTTCTTAATTCTCCCTTCAGTAACACCAAGTTACTATTACAACATAGATGGCATTAATGAAATAAGCGATAATAAAAACAAAGTCTAATAAAATAATAATTATTATTATTTCTGTCTTGACGTCTTGAATAAAATAAAATAACAAGGTATTAAATAAATGTTTTAATTCATAAAGGGCATAAAAGTGGTTGTAACATGTAAGGTGATATTCTTAACACTTGAAAAACTTATACTTATATTATACCTATTACCTATTATACATTACACTAATATTACTTTTGTAAGAAATACAAAAGTAATATAAGTAAACAATGTGAACTTGAACATAATTTGAAACCTGTTAGATACTGATAAGATAGATAGATGGATACTGAAGAGGGAGAGTTACTTGATTTACATGTTAAATCCAAAAAAATTGGAAGCAGAAAGTAGTTAGTTTAATGCCTATTTCATATGACATGACATATATTGACTAACATTGATAAAGATGAGCAACAACCAATTGTAGATGTTTTTTTTTCAATAATTAAATAAATATTTAAATTGTCACTCGGTACCTCTAATTGCATTTAAAGGTACCGAGATACTAGATTGGGCATAACCAGAAAACAGGTTGACCTGACACATTATCGAACAGTGGAAAGTGGTATAATGTACAAACTGTACCTCATGAGTTTCACCAGTAAAATTGAACACACAAGTTTCACCCTAACATTCACATCCCAAATGATATTCATGTATCTCATACTAATAGCCAAGGAGAGAAAATAAACTAAAGATTTGAACTTAAATAAAATAAAGATTTGCTGACAACTGCTTTTTTGACAGAAATCAAAAATGAGTTAAAAGAAATACACAAATGTAAGCATTTATTTTAGGAGAAAATTTCAGTCTGAAAATAAATGTTGCAACAAAAAAAAGGAAGTGAGGCATTCATACCACAATTAGCAGAAGTTAGTTACTTAGATTGTAAAATTATAGAAAAATGGACAAGTAACGCAGTAATCAAAAGTAAATGCACAAGCAAGCAGTGCTTCCAAGTAGAATCTACAGTTGATCCTATAATCAATCCATCATCAAATATTTTATAGAATCAAATAATTGTTAATGAAAAATGTAGTAAATATATTAAGATAAAATTAGCACAGAATAGAAAAAAGTGAAAAATAATATCAAATCGATCATCAAATGATTGATGACTCCCACAAAAAATTCATATCCACCTCAAAACTATACACTACACAATCTCCTGAGAGGCTTATACTTCCCTTGCGAATTGATCACATCATCTTGTAATCCCACCTCTTCCCTTTTCCATAACATTCTCCTTAACGTGGAAATTGGAACACAACAGCAGCTCCATCTACAAGTCTAAGAATGGAAGCAGTAACTAATGAACATCTCGATTCCCCCCCCCCCATGCCCGTTGGCAGCGGCCGCAACTCCGCCGACAGCTTTATTCCGACAAAATAACACCAATTAGATCTCGAGACACGCTGCCTTAAGCGCCTACCTTCGGCCAGTCAACTGCCCAGGCGGTCCCTAGCCACGCAGGTTCCTATCACTTACTAAATCCCTTCGGCAATCCTGCTCAGGGCGAGGAAGCGAAGGAAGCCAGCAACTATTGTCCACTCTCTACGAGTCCTCCAGTTGACTCGTAGATCCAAAACAGAGTTTACTCTCTCGAGTTCCCTAGTAACTCTGATACGCTCAGCTTCGTACCTGGGACATATGTGTAGGACATGGTCCACGGTGTCATCGACCCTACAGTCCGGACAGAAGCTGGAATCAACCAATCTAAACCTAGCCAATTTATCCCTAAAGGCACCATGTCCAGAGAGGAACTGCATCGTGTGCCGATTGGGGGATACCCAGCTAACTGCTCCCAACTCTAACATTGGGAAATATACCATGCGTATAACGACCTGTTGAAGAATCGTTCCACTTATCTTGGCAAGAGTCAAAACCTTGGTCTTCGATCTCACGCATACGCCCTGAAGTAAGAAGGCCTCCCTTCTTTGCAACATACCGCTGGCTACGTTCCGTAGCCGAAATGTCCAAAGGTTTGATGCCTGCGATCACAGTTACTGCCTCTCGCGAGACAGTCCTGTAACCGCCGACAACCGCTAATAAAAGAAGACGCTGTGCTCTTAATAGAATGTCCCTATAACATTGGTACCGCATACGATGAGCCCAGAAGTAACTAATGAACAACTGCTTCCTAAGATATAACTCAGTGGCTCTGTCTACAGGCTTGTAGGCAAGCCTACAATTGCCTAGGGGCAATTTCTACTTCCTATCTACAGGTAACATAAAGAGCCAATAAACTAATAGTGACGCCAAAATTCATATTTTTATTTCTATAAACTTAATATTAAGGATACCAGTGAATAGTATTATTGTGCCCTAACACTTCTTTTTTTCTGTTTGACCTCTGGAACCATCGCAAGGTATACTTCAGAAAATGAATGAGGATGATATGTATGAATGTAGTCTTGTACAGTCTCAGGTTCCTGAGCTGTGTGGTTAATTGAAACTCAACCACCAAAGAACACTGGTACCCACCATCTAGTATTCAAATCTGTATAAAAGCAACTTTACTAGCCTTTACTAGGATTTGAACCATAGAATTCTCGACTTTGAAATCTGATGGGTTTGTGCCCTAACACCTGATGGTTTAAAACTGTGAAAATTTCATGTGTTGTTTAGAAATAGCTGATCTAATTTAGTAAACCTAAAATAAAAATGTAAATTAGTAACCGGCTTGAATTTTATTTCAGCAGAAACTAAGTTTCAAAATTATTTCTTTATTATCTTCTGATGAAAAGTGTGAAACATCTAATCAACAAATTAGTAATTTCATGAATCATACATATGAGTGATATTTATAAATATCTATCAGAAGCTAAACTGGTATTAAAGTAGTAAACTGAAGTTACAATCATAGACATTTAAAGAACTTTAAATATTACATTAATAAAATTTAAAATCATAATTAATCTGTCACATCAAATTTTTTTAAAAAAAGCTTCTTAAAAAAATCATGTGCGCTCACACACACACACACACACTCACACACTCACTCACTCACTCACTCACACTTAAGATTCCCAATTTTGTGAACAATTAATCAGTGATGATAATCTGTTAACAGAAATTAAAATTACAAATAAATACTTCTCCTTAACGTTCTTTTTCTTTTTTTTCTTACTATCAATAAAATGTAAATAACAATTAATAAGATGACTAGAAACAATTATTAAGGCGATTAATACTACAGAAAATGTTGGAACCTGTATTTACTAATGTCAAGGCTGGATATTGTAAGTATTTATTCATACTATAATAATTAATAAATGAAAAATTAATTTTATATAAAAAAATTATTTATATAAAACTATTCATTTTTTATGAGAATCTGAAATTGGAAAGACTCATCAATGAAGATGGCCATAAAAAATTTTAAATGCATCACCTTAAAGAAAATTTGACTCATTTGTTAAAAAAAAAATTAATAGCTCTGTATAATTTTCACTACAAACAATGATAAAAACATTTCACTGAATCCTTTATTAAAAAAATTTTCAACAATAATGAAAACAATAAAACAGATTAAAATCTGAATCTGTAATAAAAAAAATTGGAAAAACAATTATCAATAAAATTTTCTATAAAACAAAATATAATTTGTTTTTTTACTCTAATACAATAATAACTATGATACAGACAGTAAAATTTTACAGCAGAAATTAATATATAATAACATGAACTTTTAAAAAATCATTCTATACATTTTCATGTGGGCAGTTGTGGGATTATAAAAACCATATTACACGTACAATAAACATTACCACAAATACGACTCTTTATGTCAGACTATTTCATTATTCTTAGCACATCTAATTTCACTCATTTGAACCCCTGCCAAACACTTGAGTGTCACTACAATTATTTTACAGACTATAAAAACCATGTTTGAATAATCAACACTAGCATTTTTTTTTTTTTATTCTGATCTGTATTATACATAATTAATCCGACACTAAAAGTAATCAAATGAAACATAATAAATATAGTTTAAAAAAAACCAATTTAGTAATATCACAAATCTAGAACCACAATAAATCCAAGGAATATGATTGTTTTCGCAATCTGCACATACTAAAGAATGCTTGAAACAGCTTGGACATATTGAATTGTAGCTGGGAAGACGAGGAAAGAAACAGTGGGTTACCAAAGATGAAAAAAAGGAAGACAAAAGAAAATACAAGAAGGATGAAGAAGACAAAATGATCTATAGAAAATTGGATAAAGAATTAAGATGAGTAATACAAAAAAGAAAAGAATTGCTGGCACAGAATGCTTAGCATAGCAAATTCAGCAAGAAAAGGATAATTTTAACTAATCTACAAAAAAGTAAAAACAACAGTATGGGATAAAATGGAGAAAGAGTACAGGTAGCAAAAGAACTTCCAGTAGAGATGGCAAAGTGTTATTCATGAGAAGGAGAAGATATCTAAAACGGGAAAGGGATATCCTGGATGAACCATACTAAAAGATCACCCAATATAAAATAGGAATATTGGTTGAAATGGATTATGATAAAATTGAACTATTTTTACAAGCGAAAGATGATATAAAGAAATGGAAAAGCCAGAGATAGATGAATTGGAAATAGAAGTGATTAAATATCTTAATAAAGAAAGATTAAACGATGTAGTGAAACTAAAATATGATCTTTAGTAATGGGATGCGACTAGATTTTTTTTAAACAATCATGGTTTGATTACCCAAACAGCATTATGCAGTCATATACCAATATTACACAACAATTAGTTTAAGCTCACATTCAACATAGATTCTACTAAGAATTCTGACTAAGAAAAACTAATTGGAACAAATGGTTACAAATATGAAGATTTAAGAAGGAAAGAAGGAGATATGGATTAAAGAAAGGAAGAGAAACAACTTTTACTGGTGAGAGGTATAGGAGTATGTAGAAAAAGGAGTAATGGTAAATTTTTATACACATGAAAAAGCACTCAACCATTTCAAATAGTTGAGTGCAAATGGTTAAACAGGATATTCCAAGTAATAACAAAATTATAAGACTTTTATGGAAAAACATCAAATTAGAATAAATGTTAAGCAAAAAAGTAATGAGTAAAGGTGACAATAAGATAATCAATGAATGTTTACACAAGAGAGGGGAGAATTAAACAATTAAATAGTACAGTTATTTAGATATATGTTAATAAAAAATTAAATAAAAATTAGAACAGCAACAGCTGAGAAGCATTTATTAAAATGAAACTGTAATTATGTAGTAAAATATTGTTTCACTTGAGGAAGCGCATCATGTGCAGTGTAATGTCTAGAGCATACTTCAGAATGGTTGTGAAACATGGAGACTAAGAAAACAGAAAAAAGAAAGGTCAGAGGCACTTGAAATGTGGGCATGCAGCAAATCAGAGAAAATTAAATGGGCAGATGAAAAATTAATAGAAAAAAAAACAATTTCTGCTGGTCAAAAAAAATCTATATGTAAATTATCATAACAAAATGGTGTAAAATCTTACTTTCCATAAGATTCTTCACGATTTAAATTTGAAACCATATCGTATAACAACTTAAAGAGAACAGACAAATCAAAACACCTTAATTATTGTGATTGGCTTCCCAAAAACATAGTCGATGGACAGATAGAGATTCTGTACTTCATGTCAGATTAAGTATGGCTTCATTTAACTGGGCATGTTGATTCGCACAACACCAGATATCGGATCTGAAAATCCCTACCAGATGTTTGAGCATCCACTTCATGATGAGAAAGTCAAATTGATTTATGGTGTGTAGTTTCTATTAATCGTACAGTATGATCAATATTTTTTGACCAGATTATCAATACAGAAGTGAACTGTACAATTTTTTAATTCTATGCTCCATTAACAGACCTTGCAAAAGAGTACGGCTTCTTCTAACAAGACAGAGAAATATTTCACACATCAAATGATTCATATGCATGCGCTGATGCAGCTTTCACAGAAGAACTAATTGTCAGCAGAAGGCAGTGCTCTCCATGTTTCTCCAGATTTATCTTATTGAGATTTAGTTTCCCTCAGGGCTACTAAAGGTTAGAGTTTTTGAATCAAATCCGCACACTACTGATGAACTGAAGGTGAAGATTCAACAAGAAATTGACGTCATTGACAGTAACATTTTGCATCAGGTGTCCCTATATAGTATCACTAGAGCAAAAAAGTGCATGGTTGATGGTTGAGCAGGCAACTCGCTTCATTAGTAAACATCTTTTGTAAAAATATGGTAAATATGTAAACTTTTGCTAATATAAATATAGAATTAAATTAAATTTATGTTTCCATTTTTTTCATTTCATTCATAAAATGTTACATTCACAAATATGTTATAGTTTTCGGTTTTAAGTTACCATGTAGCACCACCTGGACCAGAAAAATAGATTTCTGATCCAATTGGTGCTAGTAGATAAAGTTCATCTACTAATGTATATAACTGATAAAAAAAATTATTCGGTTACTGGTCGGCTATGTCCTTGAACTCACTGGAGACGATTAGCGTGGTACAACACAATATATTACATTATAAAATTTAATTGTTTATTGTAAAGTAATTAAAGTGATAAGACATTAAATAGAAAACTCAGTTTGCCATAATTTGAATGGTTTTACTAAACCATACTTGGACGAAAAAGATTCGTTTACATCCAGTCCAGACATATGTAAACTGGATTGTTCTACCAAAATTTTTATTGCACATTCGTAATTAGAAAAAATAAAACGAACTGAAAACTGAAAGTTGACATTTTTATTACAAATACAAGAGGTTATCTCTGAAGTAAAGACTGTCTCATTGTAAAAAAATTTATTCTGAAAACTTTATAAATATTTGTTATTTCTCTTAAACTACATATTTTATACTACTTCTCTATATAATCGCCACATGAAATAAGATATTTATCGTAGCGGTAAACCAGCTTCAATATACCCTCGTCGTATTCTTCTCCAATCCATTTAGCCACTGATGAACAGCATTTTCAAGTTCATCGTCACCCGCAAATTGCTTACCACTCAAAAATTCTTTCAATTTCTCAAACAAATGGTAATCAGAAGGAACTAAGTCCGGACTATATAGTGGGTGATCGTAAATTTCCCATCCAAATGTTCTCAGTAAATCGCGTGTCGGACCCGCAACATGTGGACGTCCATTATCGTGCAGCAGGACGACGCCGTCGGTAAGCCGTCCACGTCGCCGATTTTGAATGGCGCGCTGTAGAGTTTCGCAATAGGCTTCTACATTTATAGTCGTTCCACGTGACATGAAATCGATTAGCAGTATGCTAAAACGACCCCAAAAGACTGTGCCCATCAGTTTGCGTCTAAATGGTTGTGGCTTGAGCTTTGTCGGTTTGGTTTGTGATTGAGGATGACGACATTTACTTGACTGCCGTTTTCTCTTTGGCGTGTAATACGAAATCCATGTTTTATCGCCGGTAACAACTGAATTAAGGAATTCATCACCTTTTTCTGTGTAGCGCATCAAAAATTCTAAAGCAGATCCCACACAGATTTTTTTTTGTGACTCCGTTAAGACGTGCGGCACCCGACATGCACGAACCTTTCTGAAGCCTAAATGGTCATGAACAATGCGACCATTAATAGCTCTTGAAATATCAGAAAAAGAAGGGCCAGGTGGAAATCGTTGAGCGACGATCTTTTCTGATTTCATCATCGACGCGTTTCAACAAGACCTCGGTGATTATCGAGATCCTCCCCTAACGTTCTTCATCATACACATTAATTCTATTATTCCTAAATTTTCACACCACTTTCGGACGTTTCTTTCATTCATTACATTATCACCGTACACAGCAACCAACTGCTTATGAATTTCACCCGGCTTAACGTTTTGATGATTTAAAAAACGTATGACCACGTACTTCACGGTTGGCGGCATCATCGATTTTCCTATTCATTTTATAACGTAATCATACTAAAACGCGACAACTTTCAGACAACAGTGCAGTGTGTACATTACTAGCGTGGTCATGATTCGCCAACCTTAAGGAGAGAAATTTTCCAGCGGTCTTTACTTTAGAGATATCACTCGTGTTAACAAAAAAGTGTTTATATGTCAAAAAATGTTACAATTAGCCTTTGATCTAAGTTTGATAGAATCTCATTAATGAAAAGCTTAATTAAAAGAATACCTAATTAATAGCTTCTTTTTTTGAAGTATCAAAGGACATTTACGTTCAAATATTCCGCCCAAAAGAATACCCGACATAAAAATTAGACTTCACTACACATCCATTATGTCTTTTTCTGTCATGCAAATTAGAGGAGGTCGTTATGCAATTTAACACAATCATTTAATAATTATATTGTTCGACGAATCACGGCGTGATCTGATTATATACACAATATGTTATGATATAATACGAATACAATATAAGAAAGACATACACTATAGCTTTAAATTCTTCAATGCATTGAAAGAGACAATAGTTTTGGTTCGGGTCAACCACCTTAAAACAGTTTATAATACGTAAGAAAACCCCCCGCACAGACGCACCCACGGACAGTCCAACATATTGCAAACTCGCCGACGCGTCCCTTCACACGCGAATAAATAAATTAGTTTGCATCTCTTAAAAGGTCATATTTATTTACTTGTGTATTACGTTTATTAAAAATTAATAATAAATTTGGAACAGGATAATCAGTATACGATTTCCATGTTATGACTACGTTACAAATAAATTCCATCAAATCTTTAACTATACACAAAATGTATATATAAAATAGTACCTAATTCACACTTAGATTAATCCGACCACTTTTTTATTAATTTTTTTTTTTTTTTGATGAAGCTAGAAAATAAGATATTAAGCAACAAAAATATCTCTACAGACTCCGTAAATTTCTACTTATAGTTTTCGTTAGTCCGTGAATGAATGAGCAAATGTATTCAATATTCTTGCCTTTTAATCACGAGTACTTCGTAAACTTATTTCAGATCAATTACATTTTTCCTTTTTTTAATGATAAGAGAGTGTTAAATAATATTCTTTATTTTAAAATTATAAACTTTTGAAACGATAATTTGAATTGGATTTAATAAATATAATTTTTAATAACCTTCAACACGTTAGAGGCCATCTTCAATTATTTGGTAATTGTCAAGAGTAAGTTGATGTTAATGTCGACAATTTATTTATTTAAGTTAGTTGGACACGTAATAAGAATGTGATCGAAAAGTGTGCTGGATTAGAATTATGTCTGTTCATGTATAATATCGTTATTATGAAAGAAATATTTATCTTTTTTTCATACGTGCAGACTATAAAGGTCGTTAATACAGTAGATTTTTTATTTCTATCTATGATAAGGCTGAGAAATGTTGATTTTATTCTGCTACGGAGGGCTTTTATGTATTCCTCGTAACTTTGAAGTTTTATTCTGTTTGATCGATGTAGAACATTGAGTTATGGGAGCGGTTCAGTTTCTATATTACAGGATATAATGTTTGGCGACTGTATTTCGTATGTAATGATTTATTTTATTTTCTCTTGATCGTACTGCATCCAGTATTTATTTTCCTAAATGTGATGTTTGTTGTTTTATTTTTTAAAGTTAACGTTTCGATTGCCATCAAGCGTTTTAGTTTTATTTCCTTAAGATTTTCTATAGAAAAAATATTTAAAAGTTTTTTTTTCTCTTATTAACATTTTATTTTTTCAATCGATTTACATTTATTTTACATCGGTGTAATTCACAATATTCATTTAAAAACACCCATGAGTAAAGACAATGAAAAGTTTAGCAATTGTTAATAGTTGGTTCTATCGAAGTCCTAATTTTAAATTACTATAATGACCCGTGTCTAAAGGGTCTTTAATGAAATTAATCCAAAAGTTTAATTTTTCAGGAATGAATAAAAAAATAAAAGTTATCCTAAAGATTATATGTATTCCGTTATAAAATGAAATACATGACTTAAAGGTAAATAGTAACGATAAGGTAAGTATCAAACAATTTACAGCTGCGATAACGATATCAAAACAACAATAAGCAAATTAAAACAGCTGTAACGCAAATTACGCAAGAGAACTCTTCTTAAGCGTAAACGCTTTTAACTCGCACTCATACCTTCTGCAATATTCGATAGGAGACCGTAAAAATACTGACTCGAAGATTGAAGGAGAAAGTGGTCGAGCCAAGAAAATTTTAATTAAGTCGCCGTAGCATTATTTTTTAAATTTGTTTGCACTGTGGTATTACTCAATAAAAAAACAGGTAAGTAACAATCGTATGATTTCATTGTTAACATTACATTTGTTGAAGGTGCTAAGTAATTTCAAACATACTATAAACTATATTTATAACAAATAATACAAATAATTAAACAAATAAAAATACATCCCACTTATTATTATGTCCCACTATAATTCAATAATTCTGTACGGAAAAAATTCATATCACACAACACAAATTTAAACATAATCAAATAAATATATTTTACATGTATATATTTATTTATTGCATTCATGCTAAATAAATTAAACAAACTCGTCAAAATACAAATAAAATTACATTTCCAAAGAAAAAACCAATATCTGTCTGTTTTTTTCAAAACGGTAGCTGACGGTAAAGACTAATAAAAATAATAAAGGTATATTTTTATAAACGACAACTGCATTTCACAGCGACAAATGATATACGGTAACAGACTCTCGCTCAATATTTTCAAAATATCATATAATTTATTAAGTAGATTATTATTATTCTAATCCACGCTTGCGCGTTACATTACACACAATATTTATTTTAATCCGCTTTTCATACTCCATCTACCTTTTCTGATTATACCACAGTAAATATAAACCGATATATCTTTTATACTCATTTTTCTTAACTTCCTACGCTTAGACGGGAAAGATTTGGTACTGGCTTTCATTCGGCCGGTTCCCGGGTTAGGCTACTAATTAATCATCGTTAAATAAAAAACACACAAACGATGTAAGACTTTTCTCGCGTTCAAAATACTACGATGATCCGAATCATATAAGTCGTAAAACCTTTAAAAGGCATGAAAGAACCAATAACGCCTATCCGAAATCATCACTTCAAAATTGGTTAAGCTTAGTAAAACATCTGATTGTGGTACAACCTTAATTCTTACAACTATTTTTTAATACTTATCTTAAATTCCAGCATTTCAACAAGTCACACGTTTTAAATTAATTAACTTATCGGGTCATTCCACGTAAAGTGGCCCAGTTTTGAAAATAGTCCCCAGTTGACTGTCTCCAAATATCATCAAAGTTTTGGTAGAGGTTCCCCATGGTTTGAAATGCCATTTTACCAAATTGCAGCACTTTGTCTGCTCTGGCTCATTTTTTGTGGCTTCTTGAAAAAATTGTACACATGTAAAAATTGTTGTCTTTAATTAACAATTTTGACGGCAATAATAAAGATACAGAATCGAATTTTGGTACTGTTGGTTAGCTTTTTATGCTATATCCGAATAGGTTAGTCACAAGTTTCTTTTGGAACCTGGTTTTGAGGTATAGCAGCTGAAATTCAGCCAAAATTTGTCGCAATATTTTGGAAGTGGAAGTTTGAGCTTACATATTTTCTTATCTAATTCTTTAGTCGTAATGAGACTTTAGTAATTTGAAAAAGGGAATAACTATGTGTAGGATCCTGCAGTTTCATAGCAATTGGAATCTTATGTCAGGAGAAATCCATCACCAAATTTGGTCAAAAACGTTTTATCATAATTTTTGGCTCATCTTCGAAGGCTTATATCTCACGTATACCTTCTCAGATTTTGTTAGTTTTATAATACGTGGAAAGGGCAGCTTTTAAAAAACATAATCAATGCATTTTGTTTTTTTGATCCGTACATTATAGTAGGTAAAAAAATGTTTTTCAATGATAATTACTCTTTTGCATGTGATAGATTTTTAATCTGTGGACATTTCTAGTTAATTAAAACTGCTGAAGGTGGAAAAACATTCAATGCTTTACAATATTATTAGATTTCTTTAAAGAATGTTCTAAAATTTACAATATCTTGAAAAAATGTTGCAGTGTTCCAGAAAATGTTGGACTATTGTAGAACTATAGTCCAAAATTTTAGTCTAGGCTGATCTGAAAAATCCATTTTCTAAAATGTTTTAGAAATTTATTGAATATTCTGGAAAATCCATTATAAAGAATATTGCAGAAAGTTCTGGAATATTCTAGAAAATACATTCTAGAAATTTCTGGAATATTCAAAAACTCCATTTCTTCTAGAAAATTCTAGAATGATCTTTATTTGTAAGAAAGGGTATATAATCATAAACGTTTTGTGAATTAGCATAGTTGTTATTAAATAAGTTCTATTTAAGTTGTTACATTTATTGTTATCTCCAACTGTATTTTGAATTGTTTTAAAATGAGTGAAATTCTTGGCCCATGCCATTTTGGCAAGCCTGATGTGGCTCTGAATGCCACAAGTCTTTAACATTTAATTATGGAAAAGCTTTTTGGTTGCCTATGAAAGAATTATCAATTGACAAAGAACTTTTACAGCGGGTCCGGAATTAGCTTTAATGAAGATACTGACATATGTTCCTCTAATAAAGTTGTTTTGCTGAAGAAGTTTGAATTCCTACAGGACTGCTGTAATTAATTTGGAAAAGAGTCTTACAAAGCCAGAAAAGGATTTTGATCTATTGATATTGATTTTGCTGGACGATTAAAAGCTTTAACAAACTATGACTTCAACCCAGGTCAAAAGTTTTGTCCACGATGTAGGCAAGAATTGGCTCAAAGAGAGATTCAGCCAAAGGATAATCAACCAGAATCAGAATTTAGTGATGTGGAAATACTAGAGGCTTCTGGAAGAAAGGATGCCTCACTGTCACCACTTGGAATCTTTCCTTCGAAGCTAAAATCCAAGTCAGCAGAGTCTCAAATGATACTTCAATATTTGAAGCTCAGTTTATGAAACTGATAAACTACTCAAGGCATATCACTTAACAGCTTGCAACCAGGCCAATATGTGGCTTGCATGTATGACAATACTTGGTGGACTGGAAATATATGTGGTATATCTTTTAAAGAACATGATGCCCTCATTAGTGTTCGCAACCTCTTGGTGCAGCTCGTTCTTATCATTGGCCCCCTAGAAAGGACACTTGCTGGATTTCAGAACAGCACAATTTTTCTACTCTTGTAGCACCATCAACGACAAATGAGGACGACAAACTATTCAGAATAAATCCAGTCTATGACTGAGAAACAATTTAAACTGAACTAAAATTAAAGCATTGTGCTAAAACGTTTCTGACTACTTTGGATATTTTTATTTTATTTTAAAGTTTCTGCGTTCTGTAATATTGTAATACTTTATTGCAGTCTGTCATTACTACAACTATATTTCATTTTGTTTATGATTTTAGTATTTTTGTGCATGTGTAATAAATATTTTAAAAAATTGCGCTTGCCGTAACAGATATAATTAGTTGAAACTGTCTCCTCTGCATTCAATAGGAGTCAAGGTACAGCTAATACAGTTAACAACTTTGTATTAACAGGCAACAAAACGGATCATATTACTTAATAAAAAATTACTTTCTACTACAGTATTCATTTAATCCATAAAAAAAAAACAACATTACGGAAAACTTGCTCTCTGTGTGAAATATGCATTATCTTTCAACTGTTTTTTCTGCCACTTGTAAACTACGAGTCAAAAAGCAAACTGGATGAATTTTGTGGTTTAAAAGTTTCTCTTTTTAATTATTATAAAACTAACAAAGTCTAAGAAGGTATACCTGAGATATAAGCTTTCAAATGTAGTGAAAAAATCGAGCTAAAAACATTTGGACCAAATTTGATGATGAATATCTCCTGACATAAGCCTCCAGTTGCTTTGAAACTTTAGGATGTTACACACAATTATGCCCTTTTTCAGTGTTACCTGAAAAAGTCGTTCCGATTAAGGTACTAGATAAGAAATTATATAAGCTCAAACTATGACTTACAAAATGTCACAACGTTTTACCTGAATTTTAGCTGCTATATTTCAAAACCAGGTGCTAAAAGAAACTTTTGAATAAAATATTTGATTTCAGCATAAAATATTAACCGAAAGTATTAAAACTCAAACCTTTAGCTTTATTATTACCTTAAAAATTATAAGTCAAAGTTAGAATTTTTTTCGTGTATGCGCGAACTACCAGTAAGTGCTCTTTTTTCAACAGATCACAAAAAAATCAGCAATAGCAGATATGGAGCTACAATTTGTGTCCAATTGCAAATTATGTCCATGCAAAATTAGATGAAGTTTGGAGATAGTCGGCTGGGAACACCTGGCCCACTTGACATGGAATGATCCTATTGTCTATATCGATTTAAGATATATATATATATGTTACGGTAAAACCCCGAATACCGATAAATCTTAAGTTTTACCTGTAAATTCTAACATTTACCAAGTCACTTGGTAAAGGTCCGAGAAAATCTTGAAAACACTTTTATTTCGGACTTTTACCAAATAGTTTTAGTCATTATTGACATTTACCATATACTGTTGGTAAAGGTTGACAATTCTGTAATGAAATCACTCAAAAATATGAATTTAAAAATGCTCTTCCCAATTTCGGAATTTCAGTGCACTGCGGATGAAAAATGAAACAGGGTTTTTTCAAAAGATTACAAAAAACTTTAATTTTTGATATATAATACTAAGACATTTCAAAAACTTTACAAGTAATTAATTCATATACACTAATATTCAGGAATGAATCATTTTCAGCAAACTTCTGCAATGGTAAATAACAATATGTTCGTTGTTATAATTAAATGAATCCTTTCGAGACTACAAATTACAAAATAACTCCTAAGAATAATGCCCATATCACGTATTAGATAATAACTCGTATGCAAGAAACATTTGCTCTTCATATTAATTACTTTTTGAATGAAAAATTTTGTTAAACTTAGTGTTCCAATTGTACGAAATTTTGAAATTCACACGTTATTATTTATTGCAGCAAGGTAGACTATTATGGCATTTAGAATTAGAAAGTAATTTTCCAGATTTGCACAAACATCTGTTCCTCGTACACTTTTTCACGCAGTTGCATTTTCTGAATCCCTGCCCACCAACCTAAGAAAGTTTTTTCACTACTTCTATACGAGAAGTTGTGAGCATACGGCTCACTGTCTTAGATCCAACTTCCTTAACAATCAAAAAATTTTCTTTGCACAACGTAATCTGGTTTCTCGTATATTTCGCTTGTAGTTTACCCACCTTTGTACCAAGTTCATAAAAATCATTTTTAAATTCATACTTTTGAGTGATTTCATTATAGAATTGTCAACTTTTACCAACAGTCTATGGTAAATGTCAATAATGAGCAAAGCTATTTGGTAAAAGTCCGAAATAAATGTGTTTTCAAGATTTTTTCGGACTATTACCAAGGGACTTGGTAAATTTTAGAATTTACTGGTAAAACTTAAGATTTACCGGTATTCGGGGTTTTACCGTAACATATAAACACATACAGATTTAATGTTAATTAATAATGACCCTTGATAACAAATGTGCGATAACAAACAAATGCACAAAATAATAATAATAATAATAATTTATTTGACAAAATTTCCGTTTTTTTTTTTAATATATATTTTGATATAAAGTGACGAAGGATTCATTTTATTTTAACAAAACGGAAGAAGAGATATAAAAGAAAATCGAGTACGACGACATCCTCAAGGCAATATTCAAATACTCATACTTCACATCACAATAAGGGAAGAAAAGGTGCTTGAAATTTATTAAGAGGTCTACACGTGAATTTTGTAAAAGGCAACAATGGTCTCGATTTAGCCGATCCTAAATGAACGTATATAACTCAATAGTTTAATACGAATAGAATATTAATTTCAACGAAAAATTAACATTAATATGATATATAAATAAATTCCATAATTACAACTTTCATAAAACAAATAATTTATTAAATAACACGAAAAATCTATGGAGAAACACTCAATACAAAAAAAAACATTTTAATCACATCAGAAATCAATGCAACGAAGAACGTAGAATTAAAAAGACAGATGCATGCATTATTGCATCCGGTTTTTTTTATACACAGTATGTAATAATAAACGTACGTATTTACAGATCAAAATAAGATTATTTCTTTTTTTTCTATAACATTATAGGTGGGGGACCTTCAACAGCTGTGCGGTTTACAAAACAAAAAAATACTACGAAATGAGGATGTATGACGTATCGTACAAACCGCAACTTATTTTAACGTTAAACTAAAACTCCTAATAATTATTTAGTTTTTTGATAACATTAAGGATAATTTTTAAATGGGTCAATCTAAGACGAAATATATAAAAACTAAACCGTAATTTTAACAATAGATTAATATCTAAACAATCTGAATAATATTTATTCTAAATTTTATATATTCATTTTTTATATAAAAACACTATTGTTTTAACTATTTAACTTATACCTGGAACTAATAGAAATGCATTAAAACTCTCGATATCAAAATTACGTATTTTAATTTTTTTTAGGTAAATAACCAAGGATTTTTCATCAGAGGAGTAAAAAATAAAGTCGAATTTTAGATCTTTTTTAAAGATGGTATTTATTTTATTTTCGGACACCAAATAATGTGGATAAAATAAAATCATATACAAAGCATTAAAACTAACAGCTTAATGGTTATAACTGCATTCACATTACAGAATATCCCATAAGTGTCCATACATAGTAAAAAATAAAGGTTTTTTTATGAAAGTCATGTATCAGGAAAAATTCAAACAATAATCATTTCAAGGAATGTTTCACCACCAACGCCATTATAAGCATAATTCAGCTGTGCTTAGCACAGCTGTGGAGGACACGCATCGAATGTGTTTTCAAAATAATAGAATTTATTAGAGCAGATTATAAAAGTAAAAATCTGATGTGAACACCACATGACCTCCTTGTACGCCTATTAAATTACATATACACATTTTTTTTAAATGAAAAAGTACATAAAATTTTATTTCATTAATAACTTCTGATATTTTTTCATAATTTTTTTTTATTGTTATTATTAATAAATCGATTTATTTAAATTAAAAAAAAGGAGATGAAGTCTAATTCGAACCGATGTGCCCTTGTAAGACCCAAATATTTCATAATTAAAACTTCATTTGGCTATAACTCTGGAACTAATGAAAATAAGTACCGCTTATGATATATCGTTGAAAAGTTCTCAATGAGGGCTTATTACTGCAGTTAAAAGTCCAAAATCTAAATTTGTTTTGGATTTTGGGCTTTTTTGACACTTTTGGTTCAGTCGCTTGCAATCAAAAAGGGAGGTGCACAACTAGATGTTACAACACTTCTAAATCCAAAATTTCAACATCCTACGGCTAATAGTTTTTGAGTTATAAGAGATACATACGTAGGGATACAGACGTCACGCCGAAACTAGTCATAATGAATATTTCCGTTGAAATCTGAAAACCAAAATTTTCACGATCACAATACTTCCTTTCCTTCACTTCGTATAAGGAAGTGAAAATGGTCTTCATAAAAAAATGTTTATCTTTCCTACGCATGGAAACGTACAGGACACTTTCAACACAAATTGAAAAAGAATAAGATCAGAAAAAAGAATTAATTCTTTCATTCAAACGTTCAATACGCCATTAATCTACAAACACTTCCATTAATAATGAAAACCTTCCATACCATTTTAAAGACAACAGGCCAATCCGTTTAGGCTGTAGGAGTTTACGTAAAATAAATCTAACCTAACCTTTTCATTTAATTTGGATAAAATATTTATTGGTTTCTCAACCCACACCCATGACTGTCAAATGTAATGTGCAAGCTGTATCTCAGAACTCCTAGTGGCTATGACAATACTACACTGCTTCCAGGAACACGGATCTCTTATGTGATGTATTACACCCACATCAAACGTTTCTCATTCCGCATAAAATATATATCATCATAATATGTGGAAATATAAAAAAAAAAAACTAGTAAAACAAAAATTAATTATAAAACTTTACACGACATGATTTTTCTAAATATTATTTAAACAATTCAGATCTTTAGCATTTTATAAGAAATCGACAAATACATATGAGCAATATTTTAATAGTTTAAAAAAAAATCTATTGTTATAAGCCTATCATTGTTTTAACAAACCCGAGCCTGTAATTGACAAATATCGTTATTATTCTTCTTCTTCTACAAAAGATAAAATTATTTTAGGTAATATTTGTTTTTTATTCGATTTTCTTTTTTTTAACTGAATAGAATTAAATTATGAAGATAATCCCGTTCTGAATGAAGAAAACTGATCAGCTGCTAAAAAAACTTATTAAAATTCAACATGTGTCGTAAACTGAAAAAAAAATTTCAAACACTAGCCTCTCCAAAACGAAGAAATTTTAATAATTTTTAAACAACTCGTACACGACCATATTAAGCTGTATTTGTACGAATAGTAAGCAGGGCCTCCTATAAAATGCCAAAGAAAAAATTAAGGGAAGGTAGAGATGTGAATTTAAAAGAGGATTTCATGGTGGAACTCCACTAAAATTGTTTAACATTCGTAACGTCGGGTATCTTGCGAGGGCGAGTAAGAACAGAGAAAGTTTCCAGGTGATGATTTCCAAACTCCGTTCAGAAGATGATAGAAAAAAAAGAACTATTCTTACACAGCCGTCTTATAGATTTATATTTCCTTTCGATAATACCACAAGTCATACTACCGAGGACTGGTATTGGTGTTTCTGTTTAAAACCTGAATTTGTTACGAGTAACTCTATAATTTCAAAAATAAAATTGATTTGTATAAGATTTATTTAAACTGCTCAACGCAAAATCATTAATTAGTAATAAACTGTTGCGGATGAAAATACCCCAAACTTCCAAGATCTGTAAAATGGATACATGCCAATTCTTTGAAAATGATAATCAGTCCTTCGAGTGGGTTGTCTGTCTTCTTTTGAAGGGATCGTCCTCACCCTATCTCTTTCCTTATCCTTCGTATCTTGTTCCCCACTTAGGTTTTGTGATCCATTTTAGATTGTGGTAGATCTATTACTGAGAATGCGGAAACCTGTAGAACATTCCTGATATGATCTGGAGAGGGGCTGCATTCGGGTGTATTTTCTTTCCGATCTTAATAAAATAAAGTTAACGACTACGGTGCTTATATTGTAAAACCTGAACCACCTAACTCCCCCTAAAATAAAAAATATTTTATGGTGTGCTGAGGAAAGGCAGAAATAAGTTTTTTTAATCACATCTTTCTGACCCGAGATTTTTTTTATCATTCTTGGATCTGAAAAATTATGAAAATAACCTTACAATGCCTACTGCGATTCCAGACTGAATTTGACCGAATAAAAACAGCAAAACTGGTTTTCAAACACCACTGAAAGCTACCTCGTTTTAGTTCAAAACCGTTCTTCATTCAAACAGATCTTAAAGTTGTATTTATAAAAACCATAAGAACATTTTTTTTAAATTAGCTAATTCTAATAAAATATTTGTAAAAATATTATCACAGTTTTATTCTAACATTACACAGAAAGAAAAAAAGTTTTGAGATCCCACTTAGTATTTATTAAACAAACTTCAATTCCCACAATTTAAACGGAAAACTATTAACGCCTAAACCGTTCTCGATTCAGAGTATTGAAAATAAGGTTAATTTTTTTACCAATTATTTAAAAATAAAAAAACGAGCGTCAACAAATTTCGAAATTAATTAAAGATGATTGGATGAAACGTACCGTATGAACGCAGAGTAACGTAAATCTCATCTAATAACATCATCATCATCATCTCATCGTTTCGGTTCAAGTAGACCTATTGATATTAAGGTTTTCCTTACTTTTGTTACTGAAAGTACAACGGGAAAGTTTGCTAAAACGAAAATAATTAGTACATCCTAGAATATTATCGAGCCATGGTTGTTCAATTTGTGATTCCGACAAATCGAACAACCTCTAAAACCGCTAACATAACTACTACGAAATATATTATAAACATCTAACCGCGAAAATCTTTCTATACTGATAAGATATCTCTATCATTATTTTATCCTCCATTTAGTAACGTTAATCTGATTAGATAAAACAAAGACGGCCACGACTAACATAGGTTGTGTATAGACTGTTTGTTTCCTTAACTTGTTAATATAGTGACTAGACGGTTTTCCGTTGTTGAGTCCAAGTATTTGGTAAACATTAACTTACCTAGAATACTTTTACGTGAGGAGGTCATCAATAATAAACTGATATCAACTGCCATCGATCAGAATCTAAATAAAAAAAGGTAGAAAGTACTCTTTCAAGCATTACGTCCCCCCTTTTCATTATTTGAAAGGTAGGTTAAGTGCTGTTGGATGCTATTCACTTTTTGTATTAGATCATCCAAATGGAGGTTATCAGATTGAATATTTATTGTATAAATACTCGTTACTTCTAATACCCAATTATCAACAAAATTGAAATTAGTTTCCTATACAATGAATGGTTTACAGTAAAAGTTTCCAATGCTGCTGTGAATAAGTCAACATCTAATTTTTTTTAATACATAAATCGAATTTTCAATAATATAGCCAAAAACTTTTAAATAAAAAAACCAACAAATTTTGCAGCTTCCGAACAAAAAAAAAAAAAAAAAAAAAAAAAAAACCCATTAAAATATCATTTAAAACTTAAATATCATTAATATCAACTTAAAATATCCGCCAAACCAATTTTATCGACACACCCACCTATTGTTTTATTAAAATCATCTAACGGCCTTCATCCATGGATTTCTTTAGAAATGGTTGAAATGTAATTAAATAAAAATAATAAAACAAGATTTCTTTAATGATAATGGAAATCGAATTAAGATGATATTGTAGGATTTCTATGCCAAAAGACAAATAGTACAAGGTTATTTTTTAGGCCGGGCTGAAGCTTCCTTCAGAAAAATCGTAGCCCATCCCCAGAATTGTGTGGCGGGTAAAACTAATTAATTGAACTAAATATATTGTTCGGCCAGATTATTACTTCCTTGTAATGGAAGTATTGTAATCGCGAAAAATTTCGGTTTTCAGATTTCTACGGAAATATCCATTTGACCATCCCTGAATCCATTTTGACTAGTTTCCACGTGACGTCTGTATGTACGTATGTATCTCGCATAACTCAAAAACAATTAGCCGTAGGACGTTGAAATTTTGGATTTAAGACTGTTGTAACATCTAGTTGTGCACCTCCCCTTTTGATTACAATCGACTGAACCAAAAATGTCCAAAGAAACCCAAAATCTAAAAAAAAAATGGATTTTACAACTGTTTTCTTAACTGTTGTTATAAGCCCTCATTGAGAGATTTTCAACGATATATAATAAGTGGTACTTATTCTGATTGGTTCCAGAGTTATAGCCAAATAACATTTTAATTAATGAAATATTTGGATCTTACAAGGGGAAGGCATATCGGTTCGAATCCGACTTCATTCCTTTTTTTCTAATTTAAACATAATGATTTATTAATAATTATTAACCTCTGTAAAAAATGTTTTACAATAAACAATTTAATAATAACAAAACAAATATATATATGAAAAAAATCAGAAGTTATTAGTGAAAATAAAATGTATATGTAAAATGTAAATGTAAATAAGTATATTTAATTTAATAAGCGTACAAGGAAGTAATGTGGTGTCCACATCAGATTGTTTAAAGCTCTTTTAGAGAGTATAATGAAATTAAATGATCTAACACTAAAATGTCTCGGAAAAAGCAAATTGCTTTTTTTATTCATTCAAAACAACGAAATGTGTCTCGTTATTGAAGATATTTTGATTATTTTAATTTTTTGTTTTTACCAGCAATTTTAAAATTAAAGACCCTTGGAATGAATTGTACGGCATAGATTTAATTTAAACATGTTTACATAAATTTAAAACACTAATGGATTTAGTTGGAAAAAAAGCCTCCAAATAAAATCTCGGTCCTGTTCCCGTCCACTAAGTTCAAAATAAATTAATCTAGAAGTAATCTTCGCGAAGTTTAATAAGTGAAATTTTGTCCTCACGGCAGAAATGTGAGTGTTTCTTTAATGGATGCGCTCTCTATTTACCTAAATCTAATATTTAACTATATAAAGAAGGATATATTAATTATGTTCAAAATTTAAAAATAACACTTTTTAATCTAAAACAATTTTTTAATTATTCTTCTCTTTTCAAAAAATATTTATCTAATTCAAAGCAACAATGATGTCAGCATGTAATACAACCAAATAATATTCCCCTTTTTGGTATAACTCCTCTCTCACTCTCTCTCTCTCTCTCTCAATTCAATTTGGATAAGATCCAAAACATTTATTAAATTTCCTTTTATAAACAATGAATTCAATTTTCAAATAAATCCTACCTTATCTCATTTTACTAGTAAAACAAATGTCGCATTACATCTGGCAGTGAAATGAAGAAAAAACACAACATAAAAAAAATAATCCTTCGTATTTTACACATAAAAGTGAAATTTTCTAAAATCAATTTGCATCTCGATTTCATCAACTTAAAGGAATATAATACATTCGTTTACAAGTTGTTATATGTGTCATCAGTTAACAATTCTCGATTCCAATTAACTATTGACCTTGGCCATCCGTTTCATTGTCCTCTGACTTTTGTAATGGTGAACTGTAAAATTATCAATGTAATTTTTACACACAATGAACTTTTAGTTGAACATAGATATAGTAGTAAAAAATAACGGTAGTGACCTTCGATTAACTAAACAGAAAAGCAAAGGTTTTTTAAACATAAAAAAGAAATATTATACAATGTTATCTAATAATCGTAAGAAAAAACAACAAAAGGGAACAGTAATAAAATAAAATAGATAAAGAAAGAGAATTATGATAGCAATTGTCATTAGAGATTAATTAATCTCTAATGCCAATTAATTTTTAAAAAAAAAATGCAAATTCGGAATGATTTCAAACGAAATACAACTTTAAATTTAAATATAACGAATACGTTATTTAAGGTATTGATAAAGAAACTGTTTAGAAATTACATCATAGCAATTTAGTTCATTTTGCAAACCCTACCCATTAATCATTTTTTGTCCTGCTTCTTAAAATTATTTACGTCACTAACTGATTTTCCGTAAGAATTACGCTATCTAAATAACTATTTAGTTAATTATTTCGTTCATATTATTTATATTTAAGACTTAAGATGTAATTAGCTACATAAAATATAAGATAAAAATTGATCTCTACAAATAATTTTTTTTTTTTCTAAAAACCTTTTTGTGACGCAAAAAGAGGGTACTTAATACGTTATGCTCCTTACGCAAGATGTATTGATTTTTAAACGGTCCCTTGTCTCACTTAACCAAATAATATCGATTTTAAATTTATAAATAAATAAAATAATTTGCCATTTTAAAGAATAAAATTCTAACAAAAAAATTAGTTAAAACAATTCCCTTCTGTAATCAATTACCCTAAAATATTTTGAGAACTAAAATTATCGTTTCAAGTCAAGCTACAGGTTCAGATTACAAAAAAAAAAACAAGAAAACAATGCTTCAGGTAACCGCACGTAAATAAAAAACTAAATCATCTTCAAATATTACATCGAACAATCACGTAAGATAAAAAACACGAGGAATATCTCTCTCTCTCTCTCTATATATATATATATATATATATATATGTATATATATATATATATATATATATATAAACTACACACACTCACACACATACACCCATCTATCAATCGAAGTAATAATCTACCATACTATTTCGTTTTCATTCCATTAAAATGATAGTACAAGTACAAAGATTATTACACAGAAGAGCCAAACCCAGACTTCCTTATTTACAAAAGGGGAGAAGTTCATATTAATCTTGTTAGTGAGAAGGAGACACTTTTATTTATATTGACTATAAATGATACAAATGAAACGCTCAAACAAATTTTATCGTTTCAGACAAGTACTTATATAAACTTTCATATTAATTTTATCAGACTATCAAACAATTAATTACATTACAATTTTACAGAGAAAACTTGATTTTCTCTTATTAATACATTAATAAAATTACAGAAAAAAAAACTTTCACAAATATATAAATTTTATACAATAAAAATAAAATTATAAATAAAGAAGAATATTAAAAAGTTTTATAAATATTCAATAAAAGAATGTATCCATTATTAAAAAGAGAAAATGAGAATAACACAAAAAAGAAAATTATCGACAAATCCAACAGGTATCATTCTTAAAGTCGAACAAATAATAAATACATCACGTAATTTCAAGTTTTGTCATTGAAGTCAGCTGCATAGCCACAGAGAAGCTTACAGATAAATTGCTGAATTTCTATTCCTTATCTAAACAACAATGACAACAAAATCAAATGTATTAGGAAAAAATAAAAGAAATGACACGCACTTTCACTAGTCACATGTATATATATATATATATATATAGTCTGTGTGTGTGTGTCAACATTCTTTCTGGTAAAAGAGAAATTGCAACACTGACATGTTTTAACAAACCAAGTGCGAGTCTCATACAAATAAAAATAATTTAAAGAAGTAACTTCAAACAATTTTCTTTTTGTTTCTAGAAGGTTAAAATTAAGGTAGAAATTTGAATATAAAACACAAATATTTCATATGGATACAACATACGACAATTAATGGCCTTCTGAATATATATATATTTAAGTAATAGCTATGACACAATTGTGAGATCTAACAACAAAATAATTTTAATCAATAAAAAAAAATATACAACGATTAATAAGATGACAAAAGTTTTCCCAAAATAAAATTATTTTTATTACAATAATTAGTGAAGGAAGTAAAAACAGGTAATAAATTAGGATAATTTTTGCGATCCAGTTTAACAATTACAACCAACTTTCAGCTTTTTTCAAATGAAAAAGGTCATTTGAAAAAATGAGGCGTCATTTTGATCACAAAAAAAGCTTAAAATTCTATTTACTAAAACGTAAATTAATAAAATATTTATGGAGCTTTATTAAATTTAAAAAAAAAATTGTTGCTATTTTGGAATATTCAAAAGTCAAACTTTCAAACTTGTTTATTATGTAGAAAGCAAAAAATACATTTCATTAATATATCTCGGTTCATTTTTTCATTGAAAAAAAAACAAAACAAAAATGGCGGAAAGTGGGAAAATGAATTAAAATAAGGCAATATGAACTTTTTTTGTTTATTTTGATGTCCTGAATCAGTCCCTTATGTTTGGCCTAACCTCCTGGATACTTCTACATATATATATATATATATATATATATTATGTAAAATAAAAAACTACTTTTTTTATTTATTTATTTTTTTTGGATGGGAGGTGTTCAAAGAAGCAATCCCGGATAGCTTCTTTTCTTCACACAAATTTGTAATATTGCACTTCATCGCGCCGAAATGAACTATCAAAAGCGTATAGTAAATCGCCATTTAACTCTATACTTAAAAAATAATTATGTTCGTACAACGCCATATTTTAATAGTAATAATACATGAAATCTTGTACATGCATACATTAATCTTGTAAACGGCCAACACAAAACTAAGTCGATTGTATTAGACCACCATTAATAACGTTTTACACAAATGTAGGTTAAAATTAAAACTCCCGATTTCGATTCAATGTTTTAACACATCTTGAAAAAATATTATTTTTCAAGATATCCCCAATTCACATGCCCTAATTTTGCCACAATTTGAATACAGATGAAGATAAAAATATCAATTTTCCAAGTTAAGTTTATTATGAACTAAGATGAGCGGTAGCGAAATTTTTCTACTCAAAGAAATTGTATTTCTAATTATAATTAACGATAAAGAATTTAATAACAAAATCGTTGGTTATTTTACAGATGAAAATGTAAAAACTTGAAAAAATGTTCAATATCAAGAATAAAACCTGAATGATTATTTATTATTTTTCGTTGATTTACTCCCAGATGATCAACACATTTGAAGAGTAAAAATCACACAGTAGATGAAGAAATTAAAAAATAATAGAACATTTTTTACTTTTTTTTAAGTGCCTTATATTTTTATTAAATCCTCAAAAAATTTAATGAGAAAATAATTTTTTTTAAGCAACCTTCCGGATTAATTTCTTGGCAATAAACATTTTTTCCATGATCACATACAAAATAAGAAATGATTTTAATAAAATTTTTAACATGATTTGAAATAAAAATTTAAAGATGAAAAACAACAAGCAAAGAATCGAATTAAGTCACAATATCTATTATTTCGCAATAAATAGATTTCAACAATTATATCTCTCGTTTAAGAGTATAATAACAGAGTAAACTAGGATTACAAAAGACAACCTACAGAGAGAAAGGAAGTATTCGAGATGCAGTGATCACATACATATAATCATCTGCTTACTAATACTAAGAGTGACTCATTTTCCGTTGCCTTGATAACAAATCATACAAATGTAAATAACAGTACTGTAACAGAAAGGTGTAAATAACAGTCTACTGAATATTCCCCTTTGATATGCTAAAACTTTCATGCTCCGACAAAATTTACTTAAAACTGACATCCTAATAGAATAAATCACATTTAAAAAAAATCTGATGTGGACACCACATGACTTCCTTGTGCGCCTATTAAGTTACACATACACATTATTTTTAAAATGAAAAGTAAATAAAATTTTACTTCATTAATAACTTCTGATATTTTTTCGTTTTTTTTCTTTTTATTGTTATTAAATTATTATTTAACGTGAATTTTTTTTATAATCAGAGGTTAATAATTATTAATACATCAATGTATTTAAATAAAAAAAAAAAAATAATAAAAAAAAGGAGATGAAATCTAATTTGAACCGATGTGCTTTCCCCTTGTAAGAACCAAATATTTCATTAATTAAAATTTTATTTGGCTATAACTCTGGAACCAATGAAAATAAGTACCACTTATTATATATAATTGAAAAGCTCTCAATGAGGGCTTAATACTACAGTTAAAAATCCAAATTTGTTTTGGATTTTGGGCTTTTTTGTAAACTTTTGGTTCAGTCGATACCAATCAAAGGGGAGGTACACAACTAGATGTTACAACAGTCCTAAATCCAAAATTTCAATATACTATAGTTAATCGTTTTTGAGTTACGCGAGATACATACATACGTACTTACGTACAGACGTCACACCGAAACTAATCAAAATGGATTCAGGGATAGTCAAAATGAATATTTCCATTGAAATTTTAAAACCGAGATTTTTTGCGATTACAATACTTCCATTACAAGGAAGTAATAATATGGCCGAACGATGTATTTAGTTCAATTAATTAGTTTCACCCGCCACACAATTCTGGGGATGGACTACGATTTTTCTGAAGGAAGCTTCAGCCCGGCTTAAAAAATAACCTTGTACTATTTGTCTTTTCGCATAGAAATCCTACAATTTCATCTCAATTCACAATATCACAATACTTCCTTTACTTCGTACAAGGAAGTAAAAAATTGAAATATATTAATTTACAGTCTACATAGAACTTTAGTTCTATGAAAGTCTGTAGGTTTTTTTAAGAACTTCAAAAAGAAAACTGTCGAAACACACAGTTCGGTTAATGTACTGATATCATTTTATATATATTATTTCATTTCTATGACGTGATTTCGAAATGTTGATCCTGATGTTTATAGCGATTGTATATGTTCTTTTATCTGCGGATGATTGTACATCCGGTTTGTCCGACTTAGTTATTTAATTCAGTTATTGTAGTTTAATTTGTATACCACTACTAGGTTACTGCGTTTGTCAGGGACGGTTTATTAGTATGTAGTATGATCGTGTATTGTCTTTTGCTGTAATACAAGCGTCAAATGAATACACTTATACGTATAAAATTTAATATTTGTGATCGAATTTGACCAGACACTGAATTCATTTATATTAAAATAAATAAAAAATCGCGAACATGTAACTGAACCGATTTAAGAACTAAGCATTGTATTACAGTAATATTATTAACTGATTATGTTGGATTTTCTATTTAAAATATCCTAACGTTTAACCTGAACTCTCAAAGGAATAGTAATTATATTGTATTTTGCGTTGTATTAAAAATTATTTACAAAGTCCGGTTTTACTCAATAAGTACCACAGTCCCACATTCGGCTTTTATTAAAAGGCATTTTTAAATTCCGGTTTTACATAATAAGAACCACAGCCCCACGTTCCGCTTTTCTTAACCGCTGAATAGGAAACAAAAAGTCAGAATAGCTCCCTAGGTAGATCCAGCACTCACCCTCTAGTTGCGGTATTCAGAATTTTAAAGGTTCTTTTATAACCTAAGCAGGGATGAAAGCAATAATCCACAATATACGACTAAGCAGAAAGAAATCGAGAATAAAAGAAAAAGAAGGGGACGATCAAATCGTAGATACGCAACCCGATTTAAAAGAATGCATCAATTAAGGCTCCCCTTTCCACGAGACAGCCGATATCAATCCAGTTCATAATTCTTCGGGAAATATGGCATCTTTAACCAAAACGAGAACAAATTTTACTGACCAACGATTTTATGTAGAAGGGTTCAAAAATATGTACCAACAGATTGATTTTCTCGGTTACTCTTTCGGTTACTAAACAGCCAAATGTCCCTAAGAAAAATGCAAAACCTCGACCATCCCCAAAATTTTATGTAGTTTGGAAACATTCAGGCTGAGCTACAACGCAACATTACTGTTTCAACTTTCGTAGATTTAACTGACGATGAAATAAAAATAATTATGAAAAAATTGCGGAGATATACTTGCAAATGAAAAAAAAAAGTCAAAACGTTTTCCGTTTGTACGCCCTGAGTTTTATGCGTATACTTTATACAACAGCTCAAATTAGTTAATATGTGGTCCTTTTTACGTGCAAGAAGAATTTTTGGGTTGATGCTAATGTTTGTGAATCGTGTCTCTGAGGGGGTTTTTATTCGGCAAAAAAGACTTAGCTTAAAGAAGGCAGAAATAACTGAAAGAAAAAAATTCGGCCATATTATTGAAATCTATGGTCAACCAACTTTCACATGCAGCCTACTACAAACGCATCATAGGGTATGGTATAGTATATATAAAATATATAGGGTGTGAACAAGTCGTTGTTAGTAAAACAAAAAACTTGGCAGTTCAATTTTAACCCAGGAGACACTTCAGTTTTAATGGTTCGTATATAAAAAAAAAACATTAATTACAAAAAAAAGGCAATATTTCATGAAAAATCCTTGACAAAAACAAATATAAAATAATAAAAAAAGTCAGGTATTAACGCAATTAATTATGCTTATAAAAAAACTGTGTCAATTATTTAATCAATGAAACGACAAAACTGATGTCTCACCAAACTCACCCGCACGAATCAACGTAGATGACGTCACAATCCGCAGACACAACACAGTGAGTCATCGCTTTGTGATCTGATCGATCTGTTCCGTAATGCGAGCGAGGGTAGCGCGTGCTTCAATTTACAATGCGTTATTTCATGGGGTTACACATCAGGTGGTGGTGAAATCACTCTATTTTTTCGATAATATCACACACATAAAAAAGTTGATTTAATATCAAATAACAAAGTAAATTACACACATGTTCAAATAAACTCTTAAATACTTAATGCGTGTACTGAAAAAAAACTCCATAAAATACTACCCCATTCATAAAGATTAATTCTTTGCCAACAGTACATACGCAATACAGTAAAATGATTTTTTTAAATCTGATGTGGACACTACATGATTACCTTGTACGCCTATTAAACTACATATACACATTTTTAAAAAACATAAAATTTTATTTCATTAATAACTTCTGACTTTTAATTTTTTTGTTATTATTGAATTATTATTTATTGTAAAAATTTTCTTACAATCAGAAGTTAATAATTATTAATAAATCAACATATTTAAATTTAAAAAAAGGAATGAAGTCGGATTTGAACTGATGTGCTTTCCCCTTGTAAGATCCAAATATTTCATTAATTAAAATTTTATTTGGCTATAACTCTGGAACCAATGAAAATAAGTAATGATATATTACTGAAAATCTCTCAATGAGGACTTATTACTGCAGTTAAAAGTCCAAAATCCAAGTTTGTTTTGGATTTTGGGCTTTTTTGGACACTTTTGGTCCAATCGATTACAATCAAAAGGGGAAGTGCATAACTAGATGTTACAACAGTTTCGTACAAGGAAGTAAAAATATCATGGCCTAATAACAATTAATTCTTTCAACCAGTAGCAAAATCGTCTTTAGCATCTAGCATGGCATATTCGCCTTTCATCCGAAATCGAATCCCGGATACCGTCGAAACATTTCCCATCATATAAAATTCCTACAAATTATCCTACGCACAAGCATTCAGTTAATGTGTCTAATGTGTAGCTAATGTGTCTCATACATTTAAAAAGTAATAATAAAATGCGATGAAACAGTAAAATTTGATTCGGATCAGATATTTAGATTTACTCCATTAGTCGTCAATACAGTTTCGATGAATATTTTACAAGTTTTGCAAAGATTAAGCTTTTTTCTCTCTTTCCATAGATGTATCTTTAACTCCAAAGTAACAAAAATAAAAGTTTAACTAACCCGTCAAATTTATTTATTATAATCAAACATCAATTACACAAAATAACACGTCATATTCTTTGGTTCTTAATTCGCAGACTGGTTGGTGAGCTTTACACCAAAATGAATCGATATTGAGACTTGTGCTTCATTTCTTCATAAGATATACGACTGACATCATCCTTCATTATTTGAATTAAATACTGAAAATTTGGTCTTCCTCTGAATCGTTTCGCTTAAATATAACTTACGATTTTCTTATGCCGTATAATGTGGCCAATAAACGTTCGTTTCTACGCTTTACAATATTTCACCATACGTACCTATTCTCTTACTCTTATCAAAAACTTCTCAACTGCTAATTTTTCGATCCATCGGTTATTGTAAAGAACATAAAAAAATATAATGTACATAAATAAACATATTACAAAAAAAACGAACGAGAATTTCTTGATTCAGGCAAAAATTTTCACAGCTCTCAGCTTAAAAGAGATAAATAAGAAATTAGCAAAGAAAAAACAAACTTAAAGTCTTAGTCTAGAAATTTAAAAAATGACCGACAAACATCATTTTGGTTAGAGGACAATATAAAATTTGTGTGTGCGCAACGAACAAATCTGGAAAGAACTGATGAAAAATAAATTGTTAAAAAAACTGATAAAAGATAACCTTGTGAAGAAAATATTATTTGTGTCAACTTTACTACAAAATTCCTACATTTCTGGATTTTAATATCAATCGTTTTTAAGGAAATATTCCATTATGACAGAAATGAATTTCTGTCATGGGCTTAGTGCAGTATAAAAAAAATCTGGAAAATTATTCTTAAGTAACTTACAGTCTAGAACATTTATTTTAAAAGCCGTTTTAATAATTTCGTGTATTATTTAAGAAATAAAATTATATATATATATATATATATATATACATACATTATAAAACTGTAGTACAGCCAGAAGTCACCTACGGAAGCGAGACCCTTTTCAAAATCACTCAGAAAAACCGAATTGAAAAAATTCTGAAAATAGAGAGGAGAATTGTCAGAACGTGTATCAATAAAAAACACCAAAAAGAAGGCCAATGGTGGATTGTGCCAAATGAGGTGGTGTATCGAGAAATAGAGCCTGTTACTGATACTATGCGGAAAAAAAGAATCTCTTTCTTCGGTCATCTCATAAGGACACCAGAAACAAGACTGTCAAGAAATATCATTGAAAAGCTCTGGTTCCAAAAGCTAGAAGTAGGATGGATCAAAGAAATTAGAGAAGATATGAAAGAATTGGGAATTTCCCTGACTGACCTACAGAATAAAACTGGAAAAATTACAAAGCTAAAAGATAAAAGCATTAGATTTAAACAAAAGACAAACAAACGACAAAATACAACGAAGAGGGTGTTTACGGATGAAGAAAAGAAAGCAAGATCTGAACGGATGAAGAAATACTGGGCAGCTCGAAAGAGTAAAATAACACGCTTTTCTCAGAAAAGATCCAACTAAAATTGACTTAAGTGGTCCCATGTTGGCCGTAAAAGCATAATAATAATAATATATATATATATATATATATATATATATATATATATATATATATATATAAAGTTAATAAGATACCAACTATTTATTATTGGCCGTAGAATTAACTTATTGAAAAAAAACTTTCACTAATTACAACTGTTTCATTTAATTACCGTTAAAATTTAAATATCCATTACTACAATGACATGTCAACTAAGTAAATACAAATAATAAATTTGAAAAAAGAAAGTTCAAAAAATATAAGGTAAGTATTTTTTTAATTTTATTTCCCCGTATTATAATGATACTTAAATAATATAATTTCATGCATATATTAAATAAATAACATTTTATGAATTTAAATCATATATTCAAATGCGCTAAAAAAACATAATATTATGTTAATAAGAATGATATTAAACAAACATACTTTGCTTATAATTATATACAAACATATATATATATATATATATATATACATATATATAAGCTTACATAACAGAATAGCAATTTAAAAGTGTCTGTAAAGACCACCTCTGGCTGAAAAAACAACTTCGGCAATTTTAATTTAAATATTAATATTTAACAAATAATATAGCGTTTAAAATAGTTTATTTACTAAAATATTTAATTTTTTGCAACAATTTACGTTACTTTACCTATTTATAAACAACAATAAAATAATTTATGAAAAATAAATAATGGGTTCAAAAACAATTTCCAAAACGTAAACTGCTGGTAAAATATTACCTAATGTTAACTACTATCCAGAAATAACGTAATCGAACAAAACATTCGCAACAAAAGATATTGATACTAGATAAATAATAACTTATTTCAAAGATGAAATATACTAAGCTTAATTGCATCCCTTACTAACTGATGATTTCTCAATACTAGAAACATCGAGAAGAATGTCGACAAGGAAAGCGAATGAATGGTTATGAAGTAGAAATAAAATGTAAACGTTCAAATTTACGTTTAATAAATTTATTCTCGTAAATTACCGAAGTTTAACAACTGTGCGATCAGTTTTCCTGCATGTAGCTATTCATTGAAAGATAATTAATTACTAGCACAGTCCATGCTGCTTACAATTTATCTTGAAATAAGAATAATAACATACCTCTTAATACAAATTCGGTATATTTGTCGTCCATAAATTTTCACAATTATCCACAAATTTTCTTTAATTTGGTTGAAATATTATATTCTTTAAAATAAAACTGTAACTAACTAAAAGATCGAAATAATAACTCGAGTGCGAAATACGAGCATTCTGCTCTAGTACAGGCCCGTCAACTTTATTCAGTTAACTCCCAATACTTGGAAAGGTTTTAAGATGTTAAGACGTTCAAAATAAAAATAACTTCAAGAAAATTAAAATGTAGTGTTAAGGTACATTTAAATAAGGATGTACGGTAATTAAAAAGTGTTCTTTAACATTACCTAATAACAAATAATTATTCCCATTAAAATTAATTTGTTATCTTAAAACGAAGTAAACTACTAATAAATAAAGATAAGACGACTTTTTGTGACGTATTTGAAAATATTATTACCTCTAAATCGGAATAAACTCGTTAATAGAAAAAAGTTAATAATAACTATTTTCAGCTAATAATTAATTTTAATTTGTTTGTGCACAGTAAAGAATATATTTAATTATACACGCGCTCGTAACAAATATTTTATTACAACTATAAAATATTAAAAAAAACTATTTTAATTACTAAATGAAAGATTTATATTGGAAATAACTGATTGGGAATAACCTCAATCGTAACTATAATTTAAAAATTACCAAATAAGAAAACATAAATATTAAAAGAATAAAACATTCGTACGAAGTTACAAAAATATATACTAGTTATAGTATATATTTTCAGGAAAGTTTAGGGAGGCCAGAATTTACCCGTCGAACAAACTTCAACCATTAAGATTCTTGTTTGCCCAACACAAATGAAATAGTGTCTTAACAGATCACAGAAACCCACCCTCTCTAAATTTCAACGAGGTATAGACCCCCTAATATCCTCGGCTTAGACATAAGAAAAAATAAACAGGGTTGGTGGAGGTATGCTAAAGCATCTACGGTTAGTTAATTTGGTAGTAAAAGTAAAATAATTTAATTAGAATAGTCTGTATCAAAAAAGCTAACAGATAAACCAAATATATATATCTAAGTTAAAAAAAATTATTGTCCTGAAATGAAGGGAGAAATGTATTAGTATATAATCAATAACTAGAATAGCAATCCGGCAGGCGAGGGGCCCGCCAGGGTGTTTACTACACCAACACAAGCGTTTTGGCATCGAACCCCGGTTAGCTGAGATATTCGCTGTTAGGATGAGATGGATGTTTGGACAACTCAGCTCAACTCAACTCAACTCAGCTCCTGAAAGCGGAAAAGAGTAAAAAGAGATAGGGTATGTTTTCATTAGAGGCTTATTACATTTGTGAATCTTTTTTTATTTTTAACTAAATCAAGAGGACTTTAAGTAAACTGAATCAGAAAATTGTCGAAGTTGAGATCAACGCTTGTTTTGTTGGTATAAGGATAGTATTTTTGGTGTTTAAAGACTCAATTGAGTAATTATCTGAGTGCACAGTCGTTAATTGAAGTTAGATATAGAAGAGTTTTTGAGTAACCTTTATTGTCCGAGGAAGGGGTGGGGATCGCGCTTCCGCGAATTGGATAATTTGATATTTGAGGGTTGTAAGTTATGGTAGGTGATCGTAGTTGGAAGAGGTCACACTAGGGCGATAGTAGATTGTGTAAATACAGTGATGGGAATGTCTGCCGAGGCAATTGCATCGGTGTGGCATCCTGACAGAGACCAAACTGATGACTGTGCTGTGTTATCAAGTTTAGAGGGTCTAAAAGACGACCTCCGGTAAAGCCCGTCAAGGCTAAGACTGGAGGAGGTGATGTGGCAACCGAGAATTTTAGGATGTAGCTCGTAACATGTTAATTTTAACTACGACATTTTTAAACAAAAAGAACTTTATAAACGGATTTATCCTGGATATCAGCGATATTAGAAAATCTTAGTCCCTTTAAGGCGTACTCAAATTTGGTAACGGTTAGAAATGTAAGGGTGCTAAATCGTATGATTACTTATGATGGCCTATAATCCAGTAATACATTTTTGGCCAAAACTCTCTCTCACGATGAGTAAATGAGCCTTGCTTGGGGCTCTGTCGTGATGGATGATTCATTTTACCTTTTTCTATAAACAAAATTCATCATTTTTTCATCAGCCGTCAATCACACACTTAAATGGTCTAACAGATCATTACACAATTCTCGCGATCGTTTTTTTTTGACTGCCCAATTTTGCGGTCGTAGTTTACATCTTCAAACCAATTTTTGAATTTGTAAGGACATCCAAAGTCACTCGGCTCATTTCCGAGTATGCAATTTTCAACAGTTCCAAAGATTCAGTAGCAGTTAAACCAATTTTCATAAAAAATTTACAATCAACTTTTATTATTTTCGCAATCGACAATTGAAAAGTGGCTATATCGTCGGCTTGAAAATAACCCACGCAAGAGGTAAAACGTGCACAAACACGATTACTTACCGTACACGATTCGAACCAAATCATCCGACACAGATACACAGCTACTACGCGGCTGTTTCCCAAATTAAATGGTCACACCTCGTACATAAAATTTTCACTTCCTTCAAAGGACAAAGTATCATTTCTCTTACAGCGCATTTAACTTCCAACCCCCACCCTACAAAAAAAACCTTAATTAAAGAGAACTGATTTTCTTCTGTAACGATATTTTATTAAACAATATTTATTAATAAGTTTACCTTAAATATTACCCAATGAAAAAATAAAATATATAAAATAAATTTAAAATATTGTTTCTGCAGTTATAGCCTGTAGATGTAATAATTAATAACTCAGCCTCCGATTTATAAGAACAGTTACTTCTATTTATACATCGCATAAAACATTTTATTTTTTATTTGTATTTACATATGCGTAAGTTACAGTTATACATTATTACAAAAATTGCCTTTTATAACAAGAACAAAGAAAACATATATAAAAAAAACCTTATACACAAAGTTAGCTCATTAATATAAACATAATATACACTAAAGCGCTTACAGCTTAGTAATTAATTTGAAAAACATCAAACTACGAACGATTCATACGTCTATATATTAATTTGTTCTTACTAAAGGTCAATGAACTGTGTAATTTATTATTTTAACAGCAAACGACGGCAACATGGTGAAGTTCAAGTCAATGTATATGATTTTAGTCTACGAAGGGTTTGCAAAAAAAAATTACGACAACGTCCTTGGCCCTTGCGCGGGTACAAGTGTGTTTGGCTGTGACGATACGTTAGTAGAAGAGGGGAAGGACTGTCTTATACGACTGCACAGCACAGCTCCCGGGCACGTGCTACCAGACACGTGGAATGGAGCCACTCCGTTTTGTAGTACATCACCCGCTCGCTACCTTATCCGTTCCACCCTCCTAAATTTTCTGTTCTCCCATTTTATGTTAGACTTAACCCACACCACTCCCGACTGCTTCACACAGAACGCCATAAAACCGACCGACCGCTTCCCCATTCTTTGATAACATCCCTACAAAAATACACACTTCGTTAATATACACAATCGATTTCCGCAATACTTTCAAATTATTAAACGAAATTCTCAAGTTTTTTTTTTAATGAATTCTTTAAACTTGTGATTTATAAAATAAAATTTCTACATCATTATTATTCACCTTAAGGCGGGGTTTCGCTTATATACAGTACGATAATTTAAAGTGAACAATTATAAACTGATCCTTACCCTATCAGTATCCAACGTTAATATCTTATGTATATGAGTTTGTCCTTAGAGGTAAAATATTAATTACAGAAGTAGAGTTTCCAAAAGATGCCGGTACAGAAAATACAAGGTGAATATTCTCAATTATTGAGAATTAGTCTGTATACCTATCAGTAAATAATCTGACTGAAAAAAATAAATATGAAGAAACATAATAATGGACAAATAACGGTTCACAAGATTATTTACACATGGCAATGAACAACTGTTATATTCATTAAGAGACAAGTGAGTAAAAGATTTTCAGAGACTGAATCATTTAAAGATTATATTAGAAAATATACCCGCAGTTTCACTATTTATACTTAAAGAAAGAAATCAAATACATTTACCCGGCAATACTGATCGTCTGGGTAACAAATAAAATTTCGAAACGTTGTATAAGGAAAATCACACGCAAAAAAAAGAATAACTTTGGAACTGATAAAAGCTGATAACCTAATTATCGCATTTACAAGGTCTGTAAATAAAGTAATGAGACTGGTTCAGAAAAACCTTTTATTTACAATCCAATTGTACATGGACTCTATCACCTTCGAAATAGTTCTCTTAGGAAGCCGCGCAACGCTTCAAACGGTTTTCCCACTCTTCATAGCAGTGTATAAAGTTAGAAATTGGAATATCCTTCAGATGGTCGGCTACAATTCTTTTGTTTCCTACTGTTCCAAAATGGTGTCCTTCAGGTGTTTTTTTAAGTCGGGAACAGGAAAAGTCGCAGGGACTGGGACTCAAGCCAGGTGAATAAGGTGGTTGAGGAACTACAGGAATGTTTTTCTTTGCCAAAAACTCATTAATTGAGAGTGCAATATGACAAGGTGCATTGTCATTATGCAACATAGTTGTCTTTGATGGCTGGTCTCATGCGGGCAACTCTTTTCCGCAGCCTTTCAAGAATTTCTCGGTAAACATACTGATTTACAACCTGTCCTGTACGCAAAAAATCCTTATGGTCAATACCTTTACTATCAAAGAAACAAATTAACATGATTTTGATTTTTGATTGGTCTTCCAGAGCGTGGATCGTCCACAATTGATTCCCGGCAATCTGAAAATGCTTCAGCATTTACTAAATACTTGGGCTCGTGACAGAGCATCATCTCCATACCCCCTTTTCAATTTTGAGAAAGTTTCAATAGCATTCTCACAGTTTAACACAAAACTTGATTGCACAACGTCGCTCATAATTAGTATCACTTATTTTTGTAACGCTCAACAAAAACTCGTTTTACAAAATATTTGTTTACTTCTCACACGTGGCAACAATATACTAAAAATATTAATAAATAATATAAATCAGCTGTTCATATAAACATATGTTTACTAGTACAACTTTACAGTGTTGTCATTTTGGCTACCAAAAAAAAAAACTAGTCTTAGTCTTATCACTTTATTTATAGACCTCTTATTAAACACCGCTGATAGAACTGACAAAAAATAAAACATCTAAGATAAATTTCGATTCAAATTCATCACTTTTATGCAAATTTTATTTTTTTAACGAAATCTTTGCAACGTTACAACATGATACAACAACTTATTAATTAAAATAAAATTAAAGATAAATGACATACACTTTATGAAGTAGCTAAAAGTTGAAAAATTTTCCTAAGACGGATACGCATGTCATAAGTACATACCCGTTTTTCTTTTTTGTTTTAAATAAATAAATTACAACATTTATAAAAACATTTTTATTTTAATCATAATTAATAAAATTTATTATTATTTTTTATACGTTTAAGCAATAAGAATTCATAATGTAACCTACTTTCTTTTATAAGATATCAAATACCAAATAAATAAATATCAAATTGTCAAATAACCTGACAACTGTTATAGTAAAAGAATATACAAGAATTCGAATGATTATCATTAGATAAATCTACTGTGTATTATTTTGCCTTTTTTTTCTATAGGGAAATATTTTACGTAAAAAAAAATTACTTCAGTTACAAACCTCTGCGCATATTATATGAATTTTTATAATGTTGCGTGATCATAATCATCGTGATTCTTTAAATATTTTCAACGAAGAGTATTAAAATCTATTTCAAGGCTTGCTTTATTATTTTATGGTCAAAGATTTATTTTTTTAATCTTTTTTAACCGTTGTCTTAATCTCAATTCTTTAAGATTTTTAAGATATTAATTCGTTAACACTTCTCATGAGAATGCGACAACTCTTTTACATCATCTGCAGTAATTTCATCAAATAATTTTGATCACTGATTTTCTCATCGAACATTTTCTAATGAACTTCTTCAACAGCGGTATTTCCTAAGCTTTACGATTGGATCACCGCATTACAAGAACTCTCTTTCAAATCGTAAGTCCTCAGTAGTTTTGCCGCTATGAATTAAAGTTAATTTATCTTTTGTAACCCAGCGAAAAACAAATTTATGCAATCATGAGTTGCGAATACAGAGGTAATATTTTACTATCAAACAGTAATTTCATAATATACATAAATATTAAAAAATATGAACAAATTTAAATTCTATTTTATGTTTTTAATTTTTAATGTATATTCTGAAAATACCCTCCGATGACAGTAGATCCATTAAAAACACACAAGATACTTGAGCGTCTATTTTTAGCAACTTTAAAAAGGAAAGTTTTATATTTTTAATTTTAAAAAAACTTTGCAAATTGCACTTTAATAATTTATCATCGAAAATTGAATTCCAGCTTAATCCAAAAATAGTTTCCTGAAACTTGAAAACAATAGTAGTTTTTTCAAAAGACCGGCTAACATGTACGTGTACAACCACTATTTTTGAAAATGATCATCCATCACCTACGCTTCTATTTTTTTGACAATGTCATTTTTACCGATTAATTTATGGCAAAAACGGGGTATCTAAAAAAAGATATATTTAAGTTATCAATAAAAGGTTTTGTTAATATACTGGTAGATGATTTCTAAATCGTTACGAGCTGAAAAAGCTAAAAATACAGAAGCATCCCATATTTGTTATATACAAGAAAAAATCTTCCGCTTATTTCCACAAATTTAAAAAATCATCGAGAGAGGTCCGTGTTGTAATAAAATCCGAAAGTTTATAACTGTAAAAGATTCAATTTATCTTTCCTTATTTAATAACAAATAATAAGAAAAACTGCTTTTGTAAAAGGACAATCATACGGCATCTACTGCCAGATTTATCCCAATTATTTTAAAGAAACCTTTTTAATCTGCTCTACCAGACAAAGATCTTAACCGATTTTGATAAAACTTGGTGTGATGATATAAACCTACTGGGAATAGAGCCCTATTGATTTTCAAGCGAATCGATACGCAGAACGGGGATTTTTTGTACATTTTCAGTTTTTTCGTTCTACTGGACACAATATTTAACCAATTTCGATACTTTTTTCTCCCTATACCCCAGGCCGGAACTACAATCAAGTATAACAGCCCGGGGGAGTGACCATAAAACTCAAACGGGCCTCACGGCAGGTCTGCCCGCCGGTTGATCTTAACTCAACTGCCTGCCTCTAACCTGCAGGACGTGGAGACCACGCCCGAATATGTCGTTCCGAGACCCCGCCCCACAAGCCGGGACTCGATCGTGATGCCAATGCCTCTAACAGGGATACCTCCGAAGAGGACATCCCTGCCGGGACTGTCATTTTCTACGTAGGGGTTCAAGAATCCCCGTGCCTCATCGCCACCGTCCATCCATGCAAGATGGACAGTTCCGCAGAGGGCTGTCCCTTACCCCCACGTCCCCACAGATGTCCAGTCAGTTAGCCATCTTCTTTTTCAAGATCTCAGCGGCTAACCCCGCAACTGCCCTCCATTCATCCAGGCCTTGCAACACGAAGACAACCGTACCCTCGGGTGTGATCAACCCCAGGCCGGATCGTTCCTTCAATTCTTCCCACTTGGGACAGTCAGAAAAAGTATGTTGCGGGGTATCCAATAGTCCACAATAAATATAGTTTCGAAATTCTCTTCTCCGAAACTTGTGAAGATAGGGCCCAAATCCTCCGTGAGCTGGAGTAATTCACATCCCCATGCCTCCTCCCCAGCCAGGGTTCCAGTCTTGAAATCAATCTCCGGATCCAAGCACACGTGTTTGCGCCGTCCCATCACTCCTGCCACGTCTTATGAGAAGGGATGCAAGTCTGACTTCTGCATCCCCTCATACACCCGCTTAGACTCCATAGCCCGGAGAAGAATGAGCGGGACACTCGCCAGGACGCCCACCACCTCCCCCGACACGGTCCTGTAGGCAGCAACGATCCGCAGCGCCGCCCGTCGCTGAAGGGAGGCCAACCGACCCTCATTCTTCTTTTTATTCAGGGCTTCAAACCAAGCAAGAACCACGTATATTAGCACCGAAGTCGCGGCCGACATCAACAGCTTCCTTTTAGCCGCCCGGAGTCCCCATAAGCCGGCCCAGAGTTGACCCGCTCAGCCTTGGCTGTAACCTCTGCAAGATGCTTATTATAAAGACCAGATTGCGCGAACCACAACCCGCAAGTATTTCACGTATGACGACATAGTCGCCCGGAACCCATCCACCATAATACTGATCTCCCGGCTGTGGCGACAGCCCACTACAGCCACCGTTTGAGTCTTACTAGGCGTCAACTCCAACCCCCGTTCCCGAAGCCAACCACTCACCCGGCATACAGCCGAGGTCGCCAGGTCCTCCACCTCGTCCTCAGAGCATTTTCGATGAAACTAAGTAGGATGATGTAAACTTAGTAGAAATATAACCCTACTGATTTTCAAAAGAATCGATTAAGAAGAACCGGAGTAAAGAGGCAAAAACCTGATTTTATGGTGCGTTTTTAATGTTAACTAAAACCGGAAATCTGCCCTTCTGACGCACTATTTATCCTACGTTACACCTTCTTTCGTAAACAATTATAATATTCCACACGATTACGCGCACAAAAATAGAAATAGAAAACATAAAACTAAAACAAGCTATAAAAAGAACGCAATTTAACTCTGAATATATATATATAAATATATATAACTTACAAGGTTATATAAAGTTGACAACATTTATGCACAAAGAAACACATTAAAAGAAAACTAAAACAAAGCAATCTGCCTTTGTAAGAATACAAAAGAAATACAAAAGATACTGAAAGTTTTAAGAGCAATAAACAAATGGGAGTCGTTCATTGCGTATAAAGAAAAAAATCCATAGATGTCCGTCGGAGGAAATAAGCTATTAGCAGTAAAGCCGGAGGAATAGAATAAGGTCAAGAGAAGCGGAGAAGAATTGCTTCTAGGTGGTCATTATTGTATAAATTATTTTATAGGCAGATGACCCGCAGTTAACGTCATGCTTTTTTAAAACCCTTGTACTGGCAGACGGCAATTATAAGAAGTTAAAGAAAACAACGGGGAATTTTCAGTTTGGTGCAGAAGATAATTCTTGTAAAAATATTTTAACATTATATGCATTGACTTATTAAAAAAAATTAAATATTTTAAAAAGATACAAATTAAGGCTCAGACAATACATTAATCGAATATTCCGTGAATAGAACCATAAAGCAATTAATCTAATTACAAAAAAAAACAACCAATACGCAAAAACAAACCGGTATATTCGATTATTACACGCCATCTGTTACGTGTCAATGAAGCTATAAGTTACGTTCAAGAAATGTACTTCGTTTAGTGAAGTAGTTAAATTACAGGTTCAGATAAAACTAAGCGACCTCGGTAAATGGAATAACAATAAAAAGCTACAGTTTACTTTTTCTTTCCTTTAAAAAGTCACTTAATCGGAGTATATTGCAAGGTACTTCAGTGAAGCGGGGAAAATTAAAAATTTTTTAACATGAATGTTTCTACAGTTTTCTACAGTTAATGTTTGACATATTGCCATAACATTTTATTATTTTTTTTTTTAAATTAACTCATGGCAAATAGGTACCATTATAATCTACGCACTCTGACAGTGTTAATCGAAAATTTTACGTACAACTTCTCGAATTTTTCATTTTAGTTCCGCTAATGTTTCCGGTCGGTCGACGTACAGTTTGCTCATGAGTAAACCTAAAAGAAAAAAAAATCACATGCAGAAAAATCAGGGGATCTAGCCGGCCACACAACACGCCATTTTTGGAAATAATATGATTCGGAAAGTTTTCTCAGAATTAACAACAGACAAGCGAGCAGTATGACTTTCAGGTTTTGCTGGAACCACGCAATTGGTGAAATCGAACTAATTCTTGCTCCAAAAATACTGTGAACATGCTTGTATAACGCGTTTCACTAACTACTGTAGTGTTTCCTCGATCGCCTTGAAAAAACGGATGGTGGTTTAATAATGTGCCAGATGACGAAAATACACACAATACTGGAACCTTTGAACTACGGTATCTCATATATCTGAATAGGGTTTTCAGAGCTCCAATATCAACTATTCTGTTTATTTACGTAGACGTTCAGGTTAAAACGAGCTTCATCTGAAATAAACATATGGTGGATTAAGTTTTCATCACCACCCAAATGATGTAACATTTCTTGACCAAAATTCATGCGAAACGAATCAGCGTTTCTTAATTCCTAAACAATTTGAATTTTATAGGGGTAAAAACTTAATTCCTTATTTAAAATTCGACTGATTAATGATTCAATGATATTCATTACTGAACCAAGTTTAAACGCAGAAATTTTTACACTGCGTGTTTTGGCAGTTCGAACTCATCAATGATTTCTGGCATTTTAACACTTTTTCTGCTCCTTTATGCTTTAAATCTAATAAGGACACAGTTTGTTTATAATTTTTAACCCATAAGTTAATTGTACGAATACACCGGATCCACCCATGATGAGAATTATTAAACAGATTGCGAAATAACCATCGTAAATTGATCGCGGAGTCACCATTTTATAAAACAATTTAACATGCGGTAGATGTTCATTTGACCATGTTAACTAAATGGCACTTAATGACTGAAAAATCATCTAGTTTAGCGCCCTCAACCAAACATCAAATGAATAAATAAGCTTTTCAAACTTCCCGCTTCACTACGTGTCCTGTATTTGCATACACAATACAATCAATAAAATACATTCATGGAAAGAAAATTTAGTCTTAATATTAAATAAAAATGACTATGATCGGCCGATTAATCGTACAAAGTAGTATAACGTAAAAAAACAATTGCTTCGTAAGGCAAGAGTTTTAAAACGCTCTACAAAAAAATTATCTAATAAGCCAGCCATTTCAAAGTCTAAAGAGAGGTCTCTTTTTTTAAAGGAAATCCAAAATTTTAATCTAAAGAAATGAAATGTCGTTCCTTTACGTTCCTGAAAAGATGAAATCAAAATGAAGTGAGATCAGTATTACGAGGATAAGCTACAGAATAATTAAACGATTTACAAAACTTGTTTTCTTATATCAGTACTGGGAATATAAGGAAAGAGCAAAAGAGTTGAACAAGTATCAAAAAAAGCAGCCGAGCAGGTCGTACAGTACATGAGTAGAGAAAATGATAAGAATAAATACGAATAGTAGGAAGGCTTTACGTTAATGCTACAAAAGAGGTAAGGAAATAAAATGTATCTGGGATAGGAAATAATGGATTCAATAATATACGGATAATTAACTCTGAAGAAATTAAGAATTTAATTAAAACGTTGAAAAATAACAAAGGAGGACTACGTAACAGCTGAACTTTTGAAATGGTCAGAACCAAAAATCATAGGAGATCTAAAAATAATTTTTGAAGAAATGTTGAAAACAAAAAAGACCCTAAAGATTGAAAAAAGTGGCTCTAATACATCTGCTCTACAAGAATGGTGATAAGCAAGATGTTAATAAACTATGGAGATTTATCTCTTTTACCAGTTGCCTACGAAATATTTTCTAAACCTTTACTGAACAGTCGAAGAAACTTTAGACAAGAAAATAAGTGAATTTCAGGTTGGATTCAGAAAGGGAAAATCCTGCTCACAACAAATATTTCTTCAAATAAAAAAATGTGGCACAGAATGCTGAACTCTAAAGACCTAGTTGTAGCATTTGTCGATTTTAAAAAAGCATCTGACTCTGCTGATAGAGAAACTTTAGACGAAATAAATCGAGAATTTGGTGTTAAAGCAAAATTAACCGGCCTAATGAAATTCACAAACACAACGTCAAAAATTAAATTCACGGGAGAAAGTTCCAAATCCTTTGAAATAAAAACAAGCGTTAGACAGGGCGATGGTTTATCAGCACTTCTCTTAATTGTGAGTTGGAAAAGATAGTAAGAATTAGGAATGACAAACTAAAAGAATGCAAAATTTTACAAACATTAATGGGGAGGAAGAATAAATCTATTGAAAAGTAAACTGCCTAGCATTTGCAGACGATTTTGCCATACTTTCCGAAAACCTAACAGACGCGGCAACACAAATTAATGTTTTAAAAAAAAAGTGGCTAGTAAAACAGGTTTATGAATTTCTGCAGAAAACCCTAAATTCTGTCCAAAATTAAGAGTTCACCAAAATTGTTAACAAATATAGGTCACATAGAAAATGTTAAAAAATTTAGATATCTAGGAGAGATAATCCAAGAAAAGGGATTAGAGAAATTCACCATAAATGACAGGATTCATAGAATGCAAGGAACATATGTTCTGATTAAGAATATCTATATACAAAAATAATGCATTTCGATACTGTAATTAAAACAGAATGTTTAAATGCTTGTGAATATTTTTCAATTAATTATAATTGTTAGATAGAAGAATTATTATGAATATATTGCGTCCACTAAAAACCAATGTAGGCTGGAAAACAAGAAGTAAAAATGAAGTATGTGAAAAAGTACAAAAATCTCAACAAAAAAAAACAATGAGAAAAAGATGACTGATTTTCTTTGGGTACTTTTATAGAATGAATATAACCTGCAGATCTTCAAGAAGATCTTGCAGGTTATATTAACAGATCTTCAAGAATCTTTGAGAAAAGAAGTTAACAACAAGCCGGATCCAAGAAATAAAAAAATCTAGAAAGAAAAAAACGTAAAAAAGAATGAAACAACAAAAAAGATGTTTCGTAAAAAAGTACAAAAAATAAGGATTCCAAGGAAGGAAGGATAAGAAAACTGGAACAAAGTGGTCCGAGGAAAGGAAAAAAACACATAGCGAAAATATGAAAGATTATTGGAAGATAAGGAAACAAGGTAAAATGTTTAATGGTCCTTATGCGGCCATAATGAAAGAAGAACGGGGTGATAACCATGTTTATGCGCTCCAGAGATTACTAAGTTCGAAATGTGAGGAAAACCAAAATAAGAATGCATCTACTTTCATAATCCCGGTAAATGTATACAATTATGATACAAAGGAATTATCAAACGCACATAACGTGAAACCGAAAGTATCTGAAAACTGAGTATTAAGAAAGAACTGCGGATTCATAAGAACGCAAATATCTTGGAATAGAGACAGAAAAGGAACGAGAATCGACAGAACTGAGTAGACATTATTGTGATGGCAAACAGTAGGAAGTTACAATAGGTATATCATCCATCTAGAGCAGAAGATTAAACATGAGAGGCCCCTGCACACCTGAGTGATTGAAAAGAGAAGGGGAGATAAGCCTAAGAAGAGGTGAATGGATGATGTGAGATATCAATTAAATGGAAGTGAATGGTGAACGGGAAGAAGTAACCAAAAACCGGGTGACGGCGAGAAATAATTGGGACGGTCAAAAACCACACTGATTTATGAATATCGGTTGAAAGTATGAACGGTAAAATTCTTGCGAACGTTTGACAAGAATGTCTTTAATTATGTTAATTTTTAAGCAACTTTCATTCTTGATGTATCTTCCTGATTTCCGATTCTTTTGTAAAATTTAATAATCGATAGTAATAGTTTCACGAACAATTTTGTTCTTTGAACAAAAAACAAAATTACTGAAATGTGTGATACAACAAACCGGCTAAAAATTTACATGCAAAGGTTAATATCTGTAAGAATAAAACTGAGAGATTTTATTTTTTATATGTAACCAATAATAATCAGAGATAAAAATTAATCAGTCTCCGACATTCTTTAACTTTGAACTTTCTTAAACTCATATTATTTTAATCGACGAAACTCACACCATTATCGACAGACAGAATATAATAAAATTATTGCAATAGAAATACGGCAGAATTATTTGAAAGTAAAATACTTTCTAAAATTCTTTTTTACCCGTATTCATAGATTCCTTATCAACACTTTTTCTTAACGAGTGGCGAATGAAAAGATCGACTAAGGGTAGACAACTGTAATAAAAATTCTCCCTTGTTACGCTCTTTTAAGACCAGACAATCCACTTAAGAAGGCAAGTTTTGAGTCGAGTTCATTACACCGTATATAGCCAAGCCGGTCTACACTCCTGCATTATTGATCTCGACGAGTATATTTCTCTTTCTCTCACATATTGCCTCTCTCTCTTTCTTTCAAACGCACATACGCACAGGGGCGGTTGCGTAAACACATGAAATGGTCATCAGCATTCATCCCATTGTACAAACTACATACATATGTACGGAATTATTTTATATAACGTACGAAATAAATGAGTAGGCTGATTTTAAATTGCCGCAATCAGAAACAAAAAGTTTTGTATAAAACTCAAATAATAATCAAAATTACAATTATTTTTTCCTATTTTAATAAACTATTCTTTTTACAAACAGAAGCAGAAAGACTATTTATAAGTTTACTTTATTTTTTTCCTTTTACAGGACAACTTCTAAACATTTTTATGCCGATCATTTTTTTTAAATTTTATTTTATTATTTTTTAAAGATTTCTTTATGGTACGCTATTATTGTGTAGTAGTTTAAAAATGTTTGCATCAGTCCCAATATAGCGAGTTTTTTTTTATATTATATACATTAGGTTTTACAAAGCTAATTATAAGTAAAAGAAAATCTGTTGAGCAATATCGAATGTTACATGATAAACAAAATACTGCAATAATAAAGTAACAAAAGATATTAATATACGCCATGCATAAAGACAGTTCAAGATACAATCACGATAAGTACCCGTCTAACACCTGGGCCTAAGACAGAAATAATAGTAAGCCTACACGTTAAAAATCCAAAATAAAGATTTTGATATTATTTAAACACGTAAATTATAAGGTTGTCTAAAAGTATTGAGCCTTTGGAGGCCAAAATTAAAAATACATTTATTGTTATTGGAATATAACATTATGAGTCCACATATGCACCATTTTTTTCGATAACCTTCTGCCATTTATCCGGCAACACCAAAATTCCATCCCTATAGAACTTCTTTGGTTTCTCGCCAAAAAATTGTAACACATGGTTTACACAGACCTCTTTTAAACCAAATTAACACCATTCAGGGAGTTCTGCAGAGACCGAAACAAATGATAGTCTGACGGTGTCAGGTCAGGGCTGTTAATGAATGCATTAAAATCTCCCAGTAAAGTTCTCTCAATTTCTGACGGATCGTTAGAGATATGAGGTCTGGCGTTGTCAGCGTGGTACACAACACCTTCTGTTGACCAGTTCAGGCCGTTTCTTTTGAATTACTAGGTGCAATCGCGCTAATTGTCGACAGTAGAGGTCTGTGTCTATCGTTCTGCTTATCGGCAGCAGCTCGTGATGTCCGATGCCCTTTCAATCCCACCAAACGCACAGCATAACCCTCCTGGGCGTCGGTTTGCGCATTACCAAAGTCTGCGGAGCTTCTCGCTTCGACCACAATATTTTTCTAACAGTATTGTCGAAGGTTATTCACTTTTCATCACTCGTGATCAACCGATTCAGAAATGCTCGATTTCGTTACGTTTCAGCACAGATTTGCAGATAGAAATTCGATCGAGTAAATGTTTCGAGTAGTATCATGTGACACCCAAATGTCGAACTTCATTTTACAGCAGCTTTTTACAAACGGTTTAACACTGTTTGGTGACGGATATTTAGGTCATTGGCGATGTCATGACTGCTTACACGCCAGTCTTCCATGACTTTTACCAGAATACGCAAACGCTACCTCGTGCGCAAAAGTCTCACTAATTTAGACGCCTATTATTAATCGAATTAAAGTCAAAATAACTTATTTTCTTTAAATCACTAGCTTGTTTTGTTTGGTCCATTACAAAATTCTAACATTTTGACCGACAAAAAACAATAAACGTAAGATATGTTTAAATATGGCAAATATTGATTTTTTCAAGATTTTATTTAAACGTTTAATTGTACTTCAAAACATTCCGTTCCAAATAAAAAAATAAAGGAGACAAGTATGATTCCTTTTTAAGTTTTTCTTCTTTCTTTTCTTTCTTTCTTTTTCCTGTTTAGCCTCCGGTAACTACCGTTCAGATAATACTTCAGAGGATGAATGAGGATGATATGTATGAGTGTAAATGAAGTGTAGTCTTGTACATACTCAGTTCGACCATTCCTGATCCTTTTTAAGTTTTTAATTTTGAATATGGTCATCTGATGAAACAGCAAATGTTAAGAAACCGGTCATGAACGTGTGCAAAATAATTGTAAAGTGAATTTTTATTTAAATTATAATAAATACTTACAAAGGTTATTTTATCATCGTAAAGAGAACATTAAAAAGGATAAACAAAAGAATAAAAACCTAATACTAGATTTTAACGTATTTACTAAGTAGTGAAATTATTATAAATAGATTAAAAATAAAATGTTAACCAGAGGTTTATAAAAAAAATAACCAAATAATAACAATTAATAAACATATACGATTAAAAAATGATAAAGTATAATACCGCTTTGTTAAATCCAAGTTGAAAGTGAAAGGCTAGTTTAAATATAGACTAAACCTTTTAAACTTTTGACTCACTGCCGAGCCCTTTTCCACGTCCCCTCATATAACGAAGAATAAAATAAATGTTTATTTCAAGAAAGACAAACAGCATGCTCGTTGAACCGTAATATTGATCCTCTATTGTTATTCATTAATGAACTGTATTTTTCCCCTTAATTACTCCTAAGTTACGAATATTTTTAATATTGCGTCCTATCTTTTAAGGATAAAAAAAGGAAAATTGGAGTAAATATTTTAAATTTATTCAGGACCCTGACGTCCGCCGAGTACTCAGTCGGATACTACGTACAAAAAACTAATTAAGAATAAATTTTACTTTGAAATATGTAATCCTTTAATTGAAAAAGTTACAATTCTGTTTTATTTTATTATAAATCAATGTGTTCTTAAATTCTACCGGCGTTTTATCGTTTGCCAAGTTCAATTCTAATCTAAACTTATTTCAGAGGAATAATTTTCGACTTCTTTCAACTCTGTTGTGTCAAAATCAGAAATAATATTTTATACCATTTTCTACAGTTACCTCAAATTCTAATACAAATTTTTCTATAAGCACATAAAATAACAAAATAGAAGAATTAAAAAGAACTACCTTACTGTTTTATATATACAATAATGTTTTTACCTTTACAAGTACGAGGAAAAGTTGATAAGCAATTTTTTTCTTTTTTTAAATATCATCTTGGAATAATCAAGTTTCTCCATTACAACAAACCAGTTATTTTTCAATACATAGAGTTTTAATGAATATATTATGAAAAATCATTTTTCATTTACCCTATCTCTTTCTATTGCACCCCTCAATCTACAATTAACCTGCGAATATTTCCATTATCTACTTTTGCAGAAAAAAATCAGAATCCACTGACTTCATCGTCCGTTTTTTCTTATAGTTCAACACCCTAACTCATCAATAAAAAAACGTTCCAATCATTAAATGTGAAGATCTTTCCATTTTGATTTACGCTTATTTTCTGACAGAATACTTTTTCGTCTTTTTAATAAATACAGCTTCACCATACCACCCGCTTGGTTCTCACTCTTGCATCTTCAATGAACAGTCATTTTGTTCTCATAATATTCAAACTCCTCCCCCAACTTTCAACACATTTATTATTCAGCACATCTTCCATTATTTCATTATCATCCGTCTTCTTTCATCACTATTTCGTTTCTTTGTATTTTTACTTTTCCATTATAATCCATCTTCTGTCAGAATAAACAATAAAAAAAAAAACAGGGGAAAAAATCATTAATTAGAAACCTGTAGACAACGTTTTAAAGACATTAAAAAATAAAATAAAGAATTAAAAATACTTTACAAAAAATTATTAATTTTTTCTTTTTTTCGTAGCAGCCTATAAGCTTTTCAATTTTTTAAACGGTATTAATTTTTATAAAGTAGTCATAATCTTTTACAACGCTGAATAGACTGAATTCAAACTTCTAACAAAATAACAATGGTCCAGTGAATTACAAGAGAAATAGAGCCCTAATAGGATTAATAAGAGTACAATTAACTACCCCAATCCGATCAAATTACATCTCCGGTAATCCCATTACTATAATAAGATATATAGAAAATAGGTCAAACAAGTAGTATTTATTAACTAGTGTATTTTTCACATACACAAAATAAAAGGTTTCTTGCTTACACAAAAAACAGTCATTTAATGATTTCAATAATAAAATTATAAATTATAAAACTAAAAAAATTAAGATAAACATGTATACCTTCACAGGTCCTTAACAATAAAAAAAAAAATTAATAAATAACAAACAGAAATTCTAATCAGTATCAGAAACTCTTATAAGACATAAAAACAGTTAATAACACAGCTTGAAGAATTTAATTTTTAATTAAAAGTAATTACAACGTAATACGTAATGGAATTTTAATTGATTCATATGATATTCAAAATATCTTTAAAATATCGGACAGATTAATTCAGTTTTAGCCAATTGACATTTGAATCGCTTAACTGTATGTATTGAGTTATGTTGTAAAACATCGGGCACCAACGGCTATAGTTATTACATGTATATTGATAATACTTATTGGCAATATTCCTTTTAGATCGATCTATTCTTTTCAATCGGTATGCCAAAATAATTAGCATCCGACAGGAGGATAAATAAAGAAATAAGAAATGCCATCTTTTCTGGATGGTCAACCTAATAAATGAATGGATACAAGAAGCAGCACAGACTTGTACTAGAGGGTTTGAGATAGTCCACGGAAACATACTTTTATCCCTTTGTACAGGAGTATAGACGGAGTTACTCTAAATAAATAATTTTGTAAAATAAAACCTTTAAAGGAACTATGAAAATAGTCGTATTCATGTATTTATTTTCACTAACTGCTAGGAGGTAACTCATGAGCATTCTTTAAAGAAGATCTACATTCATGGTTATTCAAATTCCGGAGTGCACGAATGATGTAATGCATTACTGAGCGTAGGCGCTCAGTGATGTGGCGGGTAATGAGGGTGCACAGAAGGTTGGGTCTGGTTAATGTCAAATCTTGAAAGTTCTGTTGAAATTGCTCTCTATTATCATACATTGTTAATCTAATCTCTAATCTCATAAATGAATCTCTAATTCATAAGATTGTTAGCGATATTATAAGTTCCAGACGTTATTCTAAGGTTTAGAAACTCCAGATATATCTGAGCAGCATAAACAATATGTCCGTAAAATTATAGGTGAGTTTTAAACGGTTATAGCTTGGGAACAAAGCATTGTAGAGAGATAAACTAGAGGAAGAAACACTTCCAACTTCATGTGTGCAAAAACTAGGGCATGTGCGTTGTATTTACAGTACACGCAAGCAATACATACGCGTTAGTCATGTTTGCGGTGCAGAGGATGGTTCAATACGGGTTGCGGCTTGCTATGTTTGATTCGGTTACATATGTTACGCGAGAATACCGTCGTGTGTATGATAAAGACCCTCCCGTATGAAAATAATATTCGGCGATGGGACAAACAACTTAAAGAAATAGGCAGAATACTGAAGCAAACGCGTTCAGGACGGCCATAATTGAAGCATTGCGAACAAGTTTCTTATGTAGCCCGAAGAAATCCGTGCGGAAGTGTTCTAGACAGTAAGGCATTCCTAACAAAACTGTTCACAATGTGTTAAAAAGACGTTACGTTTCATACAAAATTCAGGTGTTACAATTTTATCCACAGCACAAAGTGAAACGATTTGATTTTCCTGTAAACGTTGTGGATAGGTTAGAGCAGGATGATGATTTTTTAAATCATCATCTAAATACTGGAGAATTCCATTTTACAGTTAGGCGGAGCTCCCCACATTTTGCCGCAATCTGCAGTATTTTTTTAACGAAATATTTCGTCAGCGAGGGTCGGATTGCCTGGCCTCTACGTTTTCCCCCCATGGATATCTATTTTTTGGGATTATATAAAAACACAAATGTATTCCGTTCAAGTTCAAAATCTGGACCATTTAAAAGAAAGAATTAGTGAAGCTTTTCTTCTATTACGCCGGATATTCTCTGCCATCGCCTCTGAATATCGCCTTAATCTCAGCAGGACAACTAAGGGAGCAGACATCGAAAAATACTGAACGGGTAAAAAACTTGAACTGTTTCGCTTTCATTTAACTTATAGTTTACCCTTCTACAATGCTTTGTTCAGAAGCCACATTCATTTAACACCCCGCTATTATTTTATGGACACACTGTATTGTATATCTGTATTCCAAGATCCTTTTAATAGGGTTTACGAATCCTCACTTGAAATTGCAATGAATCCTATAATTAAAACGGAGTTCATATTTCAGGTGGATACTTTCAATCGCCACATAGTTACGGAGCAGATAAAGGTTTTCCCTACGGAGTCCTCAGCTTGTTCTCGTGCGGCTCTTAAATCAAGGAAAAGCTTTTCATTGTAACTTAAATTTGAGTGTCGACGCAAAATCGTTAATCTACAATATGCTGCTTCATCTTTAATAAAGACACACGACCTGCAGATGATTTAAGCTAAACGAAGACCCATTTTCTGGATGGAGGTCTTGAAACTTTTAAGATAAAGAGTCTTAAAAGACCTACCTTAAAAAAGTACCTTAAGACATCTGGATGGAGTTTTTAACTCTTACGCGGAGTTTTTCTGAGAGATTACAAAACAATACAAAATACCGATCCGGTAAATATAGGAAGCCCAATTCAGAGTTAAGTTACTCATCGGGTAAAGCAAGCGTTTTAATCTCTTCTAATAAGTATTCGAACATGAAATACTTGCCTGCAGAAGGACTCAGACATTTGGATTTTCTAACCCTCTACCATCAGCGGAGTCATTTGGTTAACGGACTCCGGATATTTAACCTCAGGTCTAAGTTAAATCAGAATTAGTACCTTCCGGCTGAAGTTGGGAAATACGTCTTTAAGACTGTGTCACTGAGTAGTGGATCCCCGTCTTCAATTAATTAAAATTTCATGGCTGACCAGTATATGTCAAAAATAAACAGAATTCAAGAAAGAAGTAGGAATCAAAGATAGTACTGAATTAAGATACGGCTTAAATAATTAAGCCAGCCAGATCCCAATAATTAATTACAATAAATTATTTAACTGTTTCACTTATATCATAAACAGAGTGGTCTCTTTATGTAAGGACTAAAAAGAATTTCACTCTTTAAGTAATAGTGTTTTTAGTAAACAAGATTTAATTACATGCAACCTAATCTTCTTAAAATTTTACAAAGAAAGCGTAATAAAAAGTATAAAATGTTAAAGATAAAGAAACATACATATTATTAAACAATAATATAACTTCGAACAAATTATGTTGTTAACAAACTGACAATAACTACTACTAATTTAAATTCTTTTGACATTCAATAGACAGATTATACTAGACTTGTGACATGATGTAGAGAGGAAATGGAAACTTTCTTTAACTGCTTAATATATATACGAATATTATTCATTCATTTAATACTATAATGGGGAATATGAAGCTATAAAAAGTGATATAACCTATAAGCATAATGAGGATTAGAATAAGTCAGCGACTGTACAAAATAACTGCTAAGTCTTCTTCAAAATGTTTTACAAAAAAAAAAAAAACAAGACTCAAAAGATTATATTAACAAAACTCGGATTGATTTGAGTAATCATAAGAAAAAATAAAAATAATAATTAGGGAAGTATGATGATGATGCAATATGGAGACAACATGAGAACACTTGGCAATAAGAAAAAAATACACGAACAAACAATAAAACAAGGAACACAATTTTTTTTTTTTAAATCAGAGCTATAAAGTAATTGTTAGAGTTTAGAATAAAATAATGTATAAAACTAGATCAGTGACATCATTTTAGATACAATAATTACTTATACTTTCTAGATAAGTTTAAAAAACTTTTGGAACAACCATCAATTAATTATCAACAGTACAGATTATTATAATTTGAAAAAAAAACCAAATAAAAACGACCTTAAAATGTAGAAGAAGTAATCTAAATCTTACAATTCGTAAGTCTAGCTTTTTACAAGCCAGCAAATAGATGCGTCTCGTTCTATAACACTGTGACTACGAAAAACTGTTAAAAGTTATAGCATTATACTTTCGTATTATATATTATATGAAATTCGGTAGCTGTAATTGCCGAAGCGAGATATACAAGCAGAACCTTTTTTTTTTACCTCCGGGTCCACCGTTAGGTATTGCTTTAAAGTATGAGATGAATGTCAAGTAACGTGTGAAAATTCCATGTCTGACCGGGATTCGAACCCGGGACCTCCGGATGAAAGCCCGAGACGCTACCACTCAAGCAGAACCAACCAATAAAAAACACGGTCACCTACAACGTACATAAAAAAATCTATATTTCTATAGTTGCACGAGTAAAAAAAATTAAGTACAAGCGAATTTTTTTAAGCCGGCTATCTTAACAAAAAAAAAAAAAAAAAAAAAAAAACCAGCATATATACTAATATTTCCAGTACGATTATATCAATCGGCTATGAAAAAAAAGTTAACCATCTTCGTGCGCACTTTGATGGATATGCATTACAATCATCACAGTGATAAAAAATAACACAAACATAAACAATATTTTAATAAAATCTATTCATATTTATACACTTTATTACGGTCGTATGTAAAAAAGAATTAAAAAAATAAATACCGCCATTTTGGGATTTAAAACACTGAAAAGATTAAAAATGTTTGAAAATAGTACAATCAAAAGGAATCATTTCCAATGCTGAATAAAATAGCAGATTTTTATCAATAACAATAATAATAATAAGAATATAAAAAAAGGTTTAATTTTTATTAATTAAAATATTTTCCTATTTCGCAATTGATTTATTTTAGAGTACATAAAAATAAATAAAATAATTTTTTTTAAAATAAGGCACAAAAAAATATTTTATTTAATTTCATGACAACTATATGAGTATAAAATAAATATTTACGTAAGATCGTAATAAATTTCACAAACATTAAAATATATCAAATAAATTACCGCTAAAGGTAAAGCTTTAATTATTAATCTTAATGTAAATCGATTACAACTTAATCATTATTAGTTAATTCCAAAAACAAACATTAGAGTATTAAATATATAGCTATAAACTATGAAATCGATAGAATAAAATTCAAGTAATGAATATTAAGAGCGAAGAAAGAGGTACGGAGATGTTACGATGTAATAAAACGAGGGGCTCGGTTCTTACTCTCAAGACATTCACATGGCCTACTGAATATTACATATTTAATATTTTATACACTTAATAATAATTTTATTAATATAATCAAACTCAATTACATTCATAGCATACAACATTAACTATCAGATCAAATATTCCAAGTTTATAGCATTCAATTAACTTCTACACCCTTACAGTAGAAAATTGTCAAGCAGTATTTTATCCTTTAAATAGATGTTTTCCAAAACTACTCCAATCATTAATAAATTACAAATTATTTTGATTCATAATATTTAACATGTTTTTGGATCACACAATACTGTTCTATCGGACAACATAGCCAGTTGCATATTTTGTTCGTGAAGTAAGTGAGCCCTTTATCACAAGGTGATGATTGTATACCGTTAGCACACAACTATTAAATAATCACCGATAGAAAGTATTGAGCTATATTTAAATACAGCAATCTGGTACGGATTTAGAATTACCTATTCACTGCATAACGGAATTACGTATTTGATTAAATGTTAGAGGTTCAGCACCGGTAAAACTCATACTATCTGTCTGTCTAAGAAACTGACACTCGTTTATAAAAGTTCGTTCTGTCTTTCCTTTTTTAAACCATTGAGATACGTTTACATATTTTATTTATTTATATGTAAATATATATATATTTTTTTTGATCTATAAGTATATACGAAAAACCTGTCTAATATCATAGAGATTCTACACTTCTGATCATAAAAAAGCCAGCAGCATTAACATCAGTTGAATTATTGTAGTAATAACAACAGCGTTTCATCGCTAACGAGAGCTTAACTAAAAACGTTTGAAACCAATAAAAATTACAAATATTCAAAACATCTGATGTGGATAACATGACTTCCTTCACCTATTAAATTATATATACCCATTTTTTCCACCGCTTCATTTAAATTTATTTCATTTGAAATAAGAGATACGATCCTCCAATTCTTTAATAAAGTGGACAGTTACGCAATTGCATTTTGGTGTTTTCTAACAATCAGAGGTTAATAATTTTATTAAATTAATATATTAAAATTTAAAAAAAAAATTTAAAAAAACTATATGTATATGAAGTCGGATTTGAACCGATGTGCCTTCCCCTCGTAAGATCCAAATATTTCATTAATTAAAATTTCATTTAACTCTGGAACCAATGAAAATACGTACCACTTACGATATATCGCTGAAAAGCTCTCACTCAATGAAAGCTTATTACTGCAGTTCAGAAAAAGTCCAAAATTCAATCTTTTGGATTTTGGGTTTATTTGGACAATTTTGGTTCAATCGACTGCAATCAAACGGGAAGGTGCATAACTAGATGTTACAGCAGTCCTAAATCCAAAATTTCAACATTCTACGGCTAATCGTTTTTGAGTTATGCGAGATACATACGTACGTACGTACGTACAGACGTCACGCTAAAAGTAGTCAAAATGGATATTTCCGTTGAAATCTGAAAACCGGAATTTTTCACGATTACAATATATACTTCGTACAAGAAAGTAAAAATGGTTCGGTTAGGGAATTAATTAAAAAAAAAAAAAATTAAGATAACTTAGAATAGCAAGCAATTCTGAAGGAAAATCGATAACATTAATATATATATATATATATAGAGAGAGAGAGAGAGAGAGAGAGAGAGAGAGACTTAATTTCTTTGAAAAGCAAGATTAAGTATAAAATATTATACTTATATACCCATACGCGTACAAAAAAATCTAAATCGGCAAAAAGTTTCGATTTATTGCAAGGGTGGTTCTTATGTTTTTCTTTGTTCGTTCCGACTGCTCATGAGGCAGTAAACCCCACCATTTCTATTGTACAAATCCCGCTACGCAACTTTTGTTTCTTAAAGAGCCAAAATATTAATTTTTCAATTATTTATCGAAACCCTAAATAAATAACATATGTTGTCGATCGTAACTTTTAAATGAAACATCATAAAATGAAATTCAGGAAAATTATAAATCTCGATTTTTAGGAACTTTTATGTTTTTACAAGCTTTCTACACACACCCAATATTAAGGCCATAAACCGCGAAAATTTACTGCTCAATCGCCATTGAGTATAGAGTTTTTGCAAAATATTGAAGAATGTTCTTGGAAATGTCGATTGCGATGCACTTCTTGTTCCATAAGTTGTGGATGCTAATATTTATTTTCTTACAATATTTCAGTAAAATACTTAATATTCTCACAAACATGAGGATACGGTCGGGTGAGCGAAGCGAGCCCTAAATCGGCTAGTACAACATAAAGTTTTTTTAAACTAATATGTGCAGCAAAAAAAAAAACGATAAACCTCAAGTTTCAGTATAAAACAACATGCCAATAAATAACATAAATAGCAGCGAAATTATTTAAATCTATTTCGAAATAACGAATAGTTATTTTGTAGATTAGTTGTGGAGAAAGTTATTACTTTTTATATATTTTAAACAAAGTAAGGAGGAACCGAGTAACAATTAAGTTTAGAAAACGTTTTAACCAAAGAATATATTTTCAATAGTTTCAAAATGATAGCTAAAACTCAAAAATGTATTAAATGATTAAAGCTATTTTAATGTTATAACTTCTTAAAATTTAATATTGTGCTACATATGCTTAATACGAAAATGTGATTTTTCATGACAATTAACTGCTGGCATTGAGATTAATAATAAAAATAAAAATTTGAAGAAAAAACAAAATAAATGTTTCTACAAAAAGAGTACATTCCTTAACCATTATTGGGTGGGAGAAGGTATTGTAATATCAGAAGAAAGGTTTCTAACCAATACACTCACCTCTATACAATAAAATATCCAGTTTATTGTCACAATAAAAAATGAATATAAGTTAACGCTTTCGTCGTTATTATTTTAAATAATCAATTACGCATTACTTGAAAAAATTTAACAACTTTTGACGTGAAACTTCTTTAAAATCACACCGGAACATACGGGTACCAGAACAGAAATTTGTAGCGTAACGAAAAGGTACATCTATATCTACCTGCCTTAATAACTTCCCAACTGTTAGTCTCAGAGACGTAAATTCACTGTCATTTTATAACTTACAAGGTCAGCTCACCGATACGACTTTGAGTTTGCGTCACTGGCGAGCGGGTTGGCGGGAAGGGGGCACAGCGTAGATCGGCCAAAACTGGCGCTCTCGCTCATTTCCATTCAGTGTAGGTCACGACGTAGACGTGATAGTGCGGTTATTCGTGTGTTTGTGTTTAAAGTTTGTCAAGATAGATAGATTTAAGTATTATTAATAAGTGTATTTTGGACGATATTTATGGGTAAAAAATTAAAGTAAACATGTAAAAAAAGTATAAAAATTCAATATGCCAGCCCCATCCCGCGCAAACGCCAGCTGGAAAGATAAATTACCCATATCGTTGGAAAGAAGTTATGGGCTACGCACAGGTACCCCAATGCCCGGTTCTGAGCGAACGAGACTGTTTCGGGAGCGTCGCAAATCTGGCACGGCGCGTTCAGTCAAATCTGCACGCAAATCTGGTACGCCGACGGCGCGAGCACCTATACCACTGCTGCACCCTAACTAATGGACATAACGAGTGAAAATAACATCCATACATCTGTCAAAGACGTCCCCGGAACGATTGTTATTAACATCAGTCGAACGGATGCGATGCAGAACCATTGGCGTGCAGCGGACAAGCACTTCAAAACGGTATTTGAAAACAATCCGTTTCGCAAGTGTTTGTGATCGAAACAAACTTGTAGTCGAAATAAATATCATGTATCATTTAGTGTTTGTTTTATGTTAAAATTAAATTTGGTATGCAGTCAATGTCTGGTTTTTAATTCAATCCAATACACTACAAGTGACTCGCTGAAATACAGACCGACCAATTTATCTGTAAAGTTGGCAAAGTGAAGGAACTAAAATTTTCCATTGGAGACTCAGTTTTGTTAAAAAAAATACGATGGTGGCTCTCGCATTTAACTTTACATTGGTCGGTCTGCAGCTCGAAGGAACTTCATCCAAGGTCTGTAACTTTTCACGTTAAACCAACAGCCGTGCGCTCCGACACAGCCCCATCCGATATTTTATCACAAAATTCTATTTTATCATTTAATCCAATTTCAAATTCATCTGAACTACATTTTTTTTTTTTTAAATATGAGGCTTTCGAGATATAAGATATTAACCAATAACAAAAATCGGTAACGGAATCTGACGGCCATTTTCATTTACATCAACCAATCGCACGCCTAATAGTCTATTCCGTTAAATATATTTTCTACAAACACTAAAAAACCAACAAAACATGCATCACTTTCACTATGTGACTGAACTGAACCATACCTTTGTACCCAGTAATCCTAGAGACAGATAAGCTAAATCAATAACTTGTAATAATAATAAAAAATCAGATTAATATACTCACTGATAATCTTCTTCATCTTTTTTCTTTGGCTGAAAATTCTTTACAAGCCTCCTAAAAGAAAAATAAAAAAATTAATAAAAATACCGATTAAAAAATAGTAATATTAGAGATAATAAGTAATACAATTAAAAAATATATTATTCAAGTTAAAATAAATAAAAGGAATATTCTTTTAATTGTGAGTTTCAAAAAATTGCAAAACGTTTTATAATATTGATTTGTAAAACTAAAATATTTATTTATCGTTAACATTAAAAAAGACTTTCAATATAGAATTAATATTTCATATCATAAAAACATAATATTTTGTTACAAATCGATAGATGATGCCAGTCTGTAGCACTATCTACTAAATAGAATAACAAAAATAAATTTTAAAAATAATCTAGCTAAATGAAAAGCCAGCAAGCAATAAATTCACAGCTGACACGTTTCTCAACGTTGATACAAATAATGAAAAATTAAGTTTTAACAGTAAAATTTAATAAAATACGCTAAAGGGATGAATAAAAATGAGAGGAAAATAACACCACCATTCTGACGTTAAATAAATAATATTAACTACATTAATAAGTCAATAAGTACGCACTAAACAAGTTTGAATATAAATGCGTTGGTTCTGTATATACTTCAGTACTAGCTCTCTGAAACCAACGCTGATATTCCCGGATCCTAATATGCCTGTCAACACCTACAGATTTTTACCGTAAATAGGACCCGACGTAATAATAAGTTCATTTACATAAAATAAATATTAAAAGTTTAAATAATTATTAATAATATTATCATTGAACAATCAAACACTGTATTAAAGTTCGCATTAGTAATATACTGGATTATCAATCAATAGCGACAAACATTGTAATCATATCGTTACTACCAACCAATAAAAACGTTTATACCAACAAGTATTTTATCAAGCCTATTCGGTACTTTATACTTAATTATTACTATTTTAATATGGCGATTAAATTACAATACTATTTATAATTACCGTTTTTTTTTTCAAAGAGAGGAACATAATATTTGCAAAAACTGTATTTTTTTGCAGGAAGCTTTTTAACGAAGGTTCTTTCAAACTGTTTATATGATTCATAACACAGAATTAAGTCACTATAGCACTTCATTATAAGAATCATTAGCAATGAACTTGGCCTTATATAAATTTCAAATTTTTCGCGGTATCATGACAACTTACTCTTTTTTTCAAATTGCTCTAGACAAAAAAAAAATAGTAAATTAATATTACGTACTTAAAAGTTAAAGAATTCATCAAAATATGTATGCCGTGAAGGCAAAATATTACTAAATTCCCTTCCAAATAGATCTGTGTTTATACACATTTATTAAAGGGAAATGACCTCATTTAAGATACATTTTTAAGTAAAAGTATGTTTTCGTTTAAAGATTTTACACACTATTTGGCTAAAAGCCAAAAGCAATGCAGTTATATTTTAAAGGATGTTCGTAGCTCCATACACGTATATATATATATGTGTGTATGTGGTGTATGCATAAAGGATGTTGTAATGATGATAATAGAGATACAATGCCGATCTTAAATAAACTTAACAACTAGTCTGCGGGCGGGCGTATCACTGAAGAAGAAAGTAACAACAGCTGTTTATTTTAATAAAAACGACTCATCCAGATTACTGCCTTCCTTCTTCATCACTATCGGGGCAAACAATCAGAATAAAAGACGGCCGTGTGATTAGAATCTTGATAATATTATGTGTCATACATTTCGCATTAAATTACGCAAAATGATTGCACATATGAAATGTTAAAATTAAAAAAATATTTATTAGGGAAAAATAAGCTATAAATATTTAAAATAAATATGATCCTAGCGCTTTTAAATTTTGACGATAAAATTTAAAAATTTACTGTTATATGTAATGTTATTTAAAAAGAGAAATTGAAAATCAATTTTTGAACCGATAAATAAACATTATAAAATTATTTAAATAAAAAATTACTAAAACCGACTTCAATGAAACAGCCATAAAAATAATTCAAATTTATAAATTTATAGTATTACTGAAAGACTGAATACTTTTAGAGCAGCTTTTTTAGTTTAAAAGTTATTTTAGATCCTAAGGTAATTTTTACTTAAAAAACGGATAGGTATACAAAACGAGAAACGCAAAAGCAAGACACCTGGATTTCTTATTAATCTGATGTGGACAAGACTTCCTTGTACACCTATTAAATTACATAACACATTTTTCTTTAAAATGAAAAGTAAATAAAATTTTATTTCATTAATAACTTCTGATATTTCTTCTTTTATTCTTATTATTGAATTATTATTTATTGTAAAACTTTTTTTTTACAATCAGAGGTTAATAATTATTAATAAATCAATATATTTAAATTTAAAAAAAACTTTTAAAAAAAAAGGAAATGAAATCGGATTCGAACCGATGTGCCTTACCCCTTGTAAGATCCAAATATTTCATTAATTAAAGTTTTATTTGGTTATAACTCAGCAACCAATGAAAATAAGTAACACTTATGGTATATCGTTGAAAATCTCTTAATGAAAGCTTATTATTGCAGTTCAGAAAAAGTCTAAAATCCAAAATTTTTGATTTTGGACATTTATGGTCAAGTCATTTACAATCAAAAGGGGTATGCACAACTAGATGTTACAACAGTCCTAAATCTAAAATTTCAACATCCTATGGCTAATCGTTTTTGAGTTATGCGAAATTCATACGTACGTACAGATGTCATGCCGAAACTAGTCAAAATGGATTCAGGAATGGTCAAAATGGATATTTCCCTTGAAATCTGAAAACCGAATTTTTTCGCGATTACAATACTTACTTTATTTCGTACAAGGAGGTAAAAAATCATTATATAGAGAAACGTCGTTAACAAGACTGCTACCGAGCGTGAGCTAAGATTCTTTGGAATGCGGAAAGTATATATTAGATTTTTATTGCGCAACTTAATTTTTCCATTAATTTTCTTGAATTTCACTCAAAATACTTTAAACAATAAAATAACATCATGCTGTTTATGCATTATTATATTATCGTAATCCAATACTATGTAATGATGATAGAAATATATATATATATATTCAAATCGTTTTTGTGATAATTTTTTTTTCGGTAAAAAATAATTGATCACTCATTAATAATTTAGTTCATTTTTATTGAAAATAAATAAGTAAAATTTGATCATAAAAATTCAGTAATGTCGTAGTACGAATAGCTGATAACAACTGTTATAGCCAAGTAAGCTATCATTCACCCAATAATCTATCATCAGTAAAGCGGAAAAAGATTATTCTATATTAACTGTAGAAAAAAATTTAACGTTAATAAAACAATAAATTACCGGAAATTTGGTCATCTTTGAGCTGGACAAACATTTTATGAGAATGTTTCTTCTATGTACAAAATTTTAAGGTCGCTAACTTCCGTAATGATTGAATAAAATTAAGGAATCAATTAATTACCCTTCAGTAGTGCTCTACGGGGCATCTGCTTGGGTAGGTGCTCTGGATAGAACACGCGCAACAGAAGGAAGTTGCTGGGCCAACAACGACGATTCAATCTGCGAGCAGGGTATTGGACGATAGATACAGTGGCGGCGTCAGTCATAGCTGGTGTGCCACCGATTGACCTGCAGGCCAAGATGAGTCATTTTATTGCTTCGGGGGGTGAGAGGAAAGTGGCTGTCGACGAGAAGTTCAGAGCTTGGAACGACAAGTGGAATGTGACGGAGACGGGAAGGTGGACACACCGGCTCATCAATGACGTTTGGAGCTAGGTAGAGACGGAAACACGGTTATACCAATTACGAACTCACCCAGTTTCTATCAGAGTACGGATGCTTTCAAGATTACCTGTACCGTATGAATAGGAGTACCACAAGATGCTGTTATGATTGTGGGGAGAGGAAAAGGCGGAGCACGCAGTGTTTTTTTACACGAATGGAGAGACTTGAGGGCCGCCATGATGGGCCATGGCGCAGTAAATGAGGATAATGTCATAAGCGTGATATTGGGAAACGGAGATGCTTGGACGTGAGTAACGACTGGGATGTCAGCCATAATTCGAAACAAGGCAGCGGAGGAGAGGAGCAGGCAGGCTGGAAGACAGTATTTGACCTGAGGCGGAGCGACCGATGCCAGATGGCTGTGAACGACCAGCCAAAGGGGGTGGGCGGCAAGGGCTCCTCGGAGTCGTCGTTCGCCGATGATCCCCTGGGGACGTCGCTCAGGCTATTCTAATTCGGTAACAAGGGTACCCGCGTGATTGCGCAGGGGCTGCATATATACCATGTAGGTTAGGTCTGGCACCTGCGTGACTAGAGGAGGAGGTTTTATAGCGGGTGAGAGCTCCGCACTTGCCGTCAAGAGTGGGCCTAGCGGCGGCTGGCTGGCTTTTTCCTCCCCCTACGAAAAAAGAAGGGAATCATTTAGTAAACGGCTGGATAGACGAATAGAGAGAAACGCATGAAGTTTCTGCAGATATATTTACACTTTAAGTAAAAAAGTTGTTATTCATGTAATTCGTACACCAGGATTTTTTCCATATGTTTTTTATTTATAAGACTCGAAAAAGCAGTTCTTTTTCGAGTCTTGTCGAAATTCGAATTCGGAACCTTCAATTCAGCTGCCAGTCTCCGCAGAGGGAGCAAAATTTGTAATTAAGTGATTGAATAGATGCTACAGAATTCTGAATTATATTTTATGAATCAATTTACGTCGAGATAGATTAAAATAAGATGAGTTCAAGTGATTATTTTCCCACCATTGAACGGCTGTTTCTTGTGAAACATGTAATTCGGTAAAAAAATTACGACAGTAAAATCGAAATTTCGTCGTAATTTATTTGTAAGACTTCGTAAAATCTTATAATTAAATAAAATTCTTACTACTTTAAACACCCACTCCTAAAATAGATTTTATTCACCGATCGGAAATAGTTTTAAAGGAAAATTCCAACCATAAATCCACAGAAATTAAGGACTTAGTACCCCTAAACGCCCCATGTGAAAGAAAGAACAAAGAATAGATGAAAACCTGTAACCTTTCTATCGTGATCTGGTGGAAAGTTTGCTCAAACACAAATTTTTCTGTTATTCTAAAATAAATAACCGCAAAGCTAGGCAAAACTATCATATGATCATCAAATAAAAATCGTATAGATCTAATTGAAAAAACTGGCTTTTCACGATTACGATTACAATAAAAACATTCTTTAAAATACCAACAAAAATTTAACGAACGAAATTAGTGTAAGAACAGCAGAAATAAATTCCAGATTAAATCTGGAATAGAAAAAAAATCACAGTAAAACAAACCAATATTCTATTACCTTAGCACACACAAAACGAACAATTTTTTTTAAAATCCCTATTTCAAAATTTAAACTTCTGAATTAATCAACTGAAAACTTCCAGTTATTGAAATCTACTTATTCTAAGACAGACAGTTATCCTGGAAGTTTTAGATTTTATAAAATGAACTTCAATTAAATGGGATATGAATAAAATAACTATAAATTCAATCTAAGATCTCTGATTCGCATAATTTTATAATTTGCCAGCAATTTTACCAAATGACCTACAGAGACGATAAACTCATAACCGAAATCATTAAACATTTATTCGTCAACTAACCCATAACAATGAATTTCATTATAGCTTGAGGAATTTCAATGCAATAACAAGAGCCAACGATCAATAATAAAAAATAAAATACATGCAAAAAAAAATAACAGGGGAAAATGAAAAGCCTTCAGGCAAACCGCTTGAGCTGACCGGTTTTTAACAAGCTAGCAACAAAGACAGCGGTTTATTTAATTGCAGACCGACGGCCATCAAATAATAATCAGGTCACATGAAAGAAATTATCACATGACTTGTCTTCCTTGGCTAATACCACATCTAATATCGCGTTATCTACTAAATAATACTTCGTTTTGTTTTTTAAACGATTAAAACAGTTTACTATATAAAACAAGTACAATCTATTCAAAGAAAATAAATATGCAATAGTATAGCATAATAATTTCTAGAAATAAATCATTTTTATAGATTGGGTTCAATTAATTCGTCCGATAACAAAACAACTCCACCTTCCATGTTGTTTTCATTTATCTTCCGTATTTCTTTTAAACTATATTTCCGTATTAATTTTACCAATCTCTTTTCTTCCAATTCTTGCAGATATTCTTACTATGTTTTGAGATTAAATACGTTCCAATATAAATAAAAAAGTGATAGCGTAAATTAAAGAAAAATAAGGAGAACGTTTAAACAGGGAGTAACAGATTAAACTAGGATATCGCAGTTTAGGTTTAGAAAATTTTTATGACATGTATTGTTATAGATTCATCGACGTTCACCGCTTCTAGTAATATATATTGAATATGTTCCTAATCGATTACTTAACTATTAATCAACAGATGACAAATGTATTAAACGGTGTAATATATGTTTGTTCTCAGATTGTATCAGTCTAATCTGGAAGGAAGTGTACACTTCTGAGCGGCACAGGAATTTAATAACTTTAGACCTAATACAGATTGTTAAGAGGTATCTACGACACGTAAAACAGCTTTCGGTAATAGTGGTGCGGTTAAAAGTGATCGATCTGATCACTACATACCTCAAAATGCCACAGAACAGGCGAAGAATTAAACACAACTACGTATATATATGATATTCCAACGATTAGAAATAAAGTAAAATAATATTAAATAATATTTAACAATGGAGGTCCCTCGGGTCTTCAAAAGAAGATCCGGGAGAACAGTCCACAGGATGGTTCTCCCATGTCAACAGAATCCAAGATGAGCGAGAGGTTGGTTATTCCTCCTTTAGGAACGCTGTACCTACAAACTCCGATGGCTGTTTAATACTGAAGAAAAATAAATTATTGTTACAATAATTATTTAAACCGATCAAAACATAGATATTATTGAGAAGCTTCCATCCGGGGTAAAAATGTTACATCTCCGGAGAGTGGTGGACGGGATAGACGCTGACTGCCCATTGGATGGGGCTATTTTTCTCGTACTGAGGTATTTCAGAGAATAGAAAAGAAAAGAATAAAAAAGTGCCTATTTCTAATTATCCACTTTTTATTATTAACACCTTTCATGTAATCGATTTTGTATAGATCTGACCTTGTTAGATACGGAACGCTGAGGATATCAGTAATCTGTTAAGCCAGTGCATCGTTAATGGGATCTAGTGAGTGAGAGGGGGTACCTGCAGAACAAACCGGGAATTCGTTTTTTTCAGGTGGGTGCACAATGAGGATAGGCTGAATTGCCTATCCTGTAAACCTAGGCCGGGAAGTCTGGCCTTTTAATACCAGCTGAAATAAAAATGACGTAATAAAACTTGAAACAGTATTTTATTGAATTTAATTGACTGGTTATATCTCGCCATTACTATGATGGAGATATCTCTGCCCATTTGTACTGAGTATATAAACACTATTTTAATGTAAGCCCTTCGTACATTGAGTTTGGATGGTGGAAGGATGAGTTCGTTGCAATTCCTACATCTGAATCAACAGATTTCATAACGAATAAAAATCCTTAACAGTCAACAGATGTTAAACTAAAATCTTCAAACAGTCCTTGTTAAATTAAACTTAAACATTTCTTATTTTACTATAAAAAAAAGTTTAATAAATTAATCAAAGGAACACAAGGAACTATTAATTTTCATAATTTAAGTCAAACAAATATGATATCGTTCTTTTTTCACAAAAAAAGAAAAAAAGTTTTTTTTATTTATCTTCAAAGTAAATAACAAAATAAAATAAAACACTAGTTAGTAGTAAAAAAAAAAAAAAAAACATCTGAACAAAGAAATGAATGAACAATCAAGCGAATAAAAACTGTAACTCAAATAATGAGAGAAAGAATATGAGTACTCAGTGAATGAAAGAGCAAGCAAAGATTAATGAATGAATAAATAGTAAAAATATGTTTGTTTAACAGATTCACTACTCTGGTATGCAATTTATTTCCGTCCCAATTGTGCTCATGAATATAATTACTCTTGATATCACGAATGTATTACGTTAATCAATACTGCTGTCCTGTATATAAATTGAATACATAGAATTTAATCAAATATTTGCAATCTAAATAAATTTAAATAGAAGTCATATCACGAGAGAAATATGTGTTTGTGCACCTGTTGTTTTTTTCCTGTTTAGCCTCCGGGAATCATCGTCATGTATTACTTCAGAGGATCAATGAGGATGATATGTATGAGTATAAGCTAAATATAGTCTTGTACAGTCTCTGGCCGACCGTTTCTGAGATGTGTGGTTAATTGAAAACCAACCACCAAAGAACAACGATATTCGCGATCTAGTATTCAAATCCGTTTAGATAATAGTTCAGAGGATGAATGAGCATGATATGTATGAGTGTAAATGAAGTGTAGTCTTGTACATTCTCAGTTCGACCAATCCTGAGATGTGTGGTTAATTGAAACCCAACCACCAAAGATTTGAATACATGATTTACATGGATTTGAATACTAGATCGTGGATACCGGTGTTCTTTGGTGGTTGGGTTTCAATTAACCACACATCTCAGGTACGGTCGAACTGAGAATATACAAGACTACACTTCATTTACACTCATACATATCATCCTCATTCATCCTCTGAAGAATTATCTAAACGGTAGTTACCGGAGGCTAAACAGGAAAAAGAAAGTATTCAAATCCGTATAAATGAAACTGTCTTTACTAAGATTTGAATATTGGAACTCCTGACTTCGAAATTAGCTGATTTGCGAAGACGCTTTCACCACTAGACCAACTCGGTGGGTTGTGCTCCTACAACTTCAAAAGTTAACATAAACTTTATTCATCTGATAATTGGTCATGTTTTGCAAAAGTTGAGACCATGATAACAATATACTGTTTTAGAACAGATAGAGGTAGATAAATCTGTAGGTATACATTATTAACCCTTCTCTTTTTTATAATTGTGATATAGATAAAGCAGTTGAGTTACACGAGGCATTAGTCAGAATTGCTTTATCTTAGGAGTAATGATAGCAATCAATCCGTACGGTGAAAAGTATGAACTTGTCACTTGTTGGCCGATAAATAACAAAAGGTTCAGCTAAGTGAAGGCGGCAACGGGAAGTCATTTCATTCCTCACTTTCTACAGTAATTCTGGTACGGATTGTTTTTTCACGTTAGTATTGATAAAAAAGATTTGTGCTAAATCTGATCATTTAATAATTAAAGAAATTCTCTAATAAGGTTTAACCGTAGCTGGTTTAATTTTCATGTTAACAACATACTTATAGGTACCGGGTGATTCAAAAAGGACTTCACATATTTAAAAGCATATCAAAAATTATTTAGAAAACGTACAGGGTTCGGTTGAGGTCTCATTTCGTAGCAAAACATCAAGTTTTGACTCACAACGTTCATTAGTACCGAATTCTACCACCAGCGCTGTCACAAGTGTTGTTAAAAATGAATACATTTACTGGTACGGAACGTGCTCGCTGTGTGTTTTGGATTCACAATTTGCAGTCAGGAACTGCAGTTCAACGTAATTTTCGTAATGAGTACGATAAAGAGCCTCCTAGTAGGCGTACAATTAACTCTTGGCATCAAACCTTCGTCGAGACAGGTTGTTTTGTTAAACATAAATCACCAGGATGCCCACGGGTCCCTGACGTTGCTGTGGAACAACTCAGAGAAAGCTTTGCACTAGTCCAAAGAAATCAATTTGACACGTCTCACGTGAGACTGACACTCCACAAACGATTGTTTGGCGCGTATCACGTAAATATTTGCACTTGAAGCCATACAAACTAACTGTGGTTCAACATATTACAGATGACGACAAAACTGCTCAGCTGCACTTTGTGTGGAAATTATAAAATTGAAAACTTTACGTTTTCAGGCAAGTAATTTTTAGTGATAAGTCAACGTTTCATATCAGCAGCAAGGTGAACAGTCCTGAACACCCATAACTGGCGAATATGCGGGTAGCGAAAACTCTCATGAAACTTCGCAGCATATTCGTAACAGCCCTAAGGTCAATGTTTTTTTGTATTCTAAGTAAACGAAGACTGCATGGGTCGTTCATCTTCCAGGAGGCAACCGTAAATGGTATCGTTTATCTGGACAGGCTTTAAATTTTTCTAATTCCTCAGTTAGAAGATGATGACCAAGATGGATGCCTTTACTATCAGCAAGACGGCTCACCATTCCACTACCGCCTAGAAATCCGAGATTTTCTTGATACTAAATTCCCAGATCGGTGGATCGGTCGTGAAGACCCAATTGCATGGCCACCTCGCCCCCCTGATTTTAACCCGCTAGATTTTTCTTGTGGGGTTTCATTAAAATGGGGTTTATATACCTTTGCCTGCTGATCTTGTTGAGCTAAGACGTCGAATTAACTTTGCAGCTGCAGAGGTAACGCCCAACTTGTTGGCTACAGTTTGGAACGAGATCGACTTCAGGAGGATGTATGTCGTTACAAATGGAAGCCATATCGAACCAAAATGAATGTTGAGTGACAAACTTGATTTTTCAAGTTTGTTTTTCAATGAAATGAGTCGCTGTAAGTTACCTCAATAAATTTTTATACGCTTTCAAATTTATGAAGTCTTTTTGAATCACTCGGTATAATAATCATTCTGTTAACAGTAAGTACAACTTGTCTTTTTTTCTGCCGTTTTACGGAGCTTGTTCACAAAATATTTTCGTAAAATATTTTACTTTGTGCTTTCTAAGTTTTCTATTCGCCTGAATAATTTCTTTATTTAACGTCAATGGTATAAAGCAATCTTTCTGGTTAATAGACAATATTTTCTTTCTGCTGGTTCGTCAAAAAAAAAAACACGAACACAAATCCCCTCCTTAGTGGACAATTAGACCAATACCTCAAGGCTTCTTAAAGCGTAATAATAAAGAGTAAATACAAAATAATTTATCCTTTTTTTCGCGTGTGCGCAAATATAAATAACTAATAGATTAATTTCAAATTAAAAGTATTTTATGTCACCAAAAGTGTAGTCACAGCACGCAATAATTCATTTCATATCCAACGATAGTTACTTGAGGTTCGGACTAACATTACATCACCAGCAAGGATCTATTACATACATGACGTCATATTTATTAAATGCATAAATTATTAAACGTGGAATCGTAAAAAAGCATGATAAAGATAGTTCCTGTTTTTCCCAATGAGTTATACTGGTTTCCTTTTTGATAACAATAATAATACTTTGCGAAGTACTTTTTTTTAATTTCAACGAATTTTAATAAAGGTTTAGCATAATCAAATTAAACAGATTAAATGAAAACGGCAGATCTTATTTATATCCTAGATAATATCTAGCAATTTAATTATACTATATCTTATTGGAGTGGCTTTAAAAAAATGGATCTTTGTTGGCGCAACTATTTATTAAATAAGTTCAAATAAAATTTGATGTAATAGTAATGTTACAACTTAATCAGAACTAATGTGTTCCCATCTGGATAAAGATAACCAGATCTCCGGAGGAATGGGAGCCTGGGATTACCTTGAGGACATCATTGGTTTTTCTTGGTATCCTTTGAAAGAAGATCTTCCCTTTTCACTATCCATCCGTTATTCTTAAACTCTTATCCTTGTTATTGGTTCATTCTTTCTTTTTCCTGTTTAGCCTTCGGTAACTACCGTTTAGATAATTCTTTAGAGGATGAATGAGGATGATATGTATGAGTGTAAATGAAGTTCTCAGTTCGACCATTCCTGAGACGTGTGGTTAATTAAAACCCAACCACCAAAGAACACCGGTATCCACGATCTAGTATTCAAATCCGTGTAAAACTAACTGTCTTTACTAGGACTGGAACGCTGTAACTCTCGACTTCCAAATCAGCTGATTTGGGAAGACGCGTTAACCACTAGACCAACCCGGTGGGTTTTGTTATTGGTTCTGAAGAAGTTAAACTGATCTTCATATGATTCTAATATTGTCCTATAGTGACAATGCAATATTTTGGCGTTATCTGTTAGCGGAGCTATTTATGGGATAACTATATAATACGCCAAATGGATGAAATACCAAACTACCGGGTAAAGCTACTATGGTCATCAAGTCGTTTACAATATTCTTAAATAAACCGCCTTTTCAAAATGAAACAGGAACAATGAATGAAAAATCCGTTCAAATATTACTGAATAAAAAACTGAATAATAATGGAATTTTCCAAAATAATTTTAAAACATATTTAATACGATTATTACATCTAACTCCTATCGTTACTAATCTGGAATAATAAAAGAGAAAGCTTATTCTTTCAGTCCATAATAATACATTAGATATATCACGTCAGGAATGGGTAGATGTACTATCAAAATATATATATATATATATATATATATATATATCACGAACTGCCTGGTAGGTTCAAGGGAAACTCTTCTAAAATTTTAATCAAAACAGCAACAAAAAATTCAAAATTCTCTTTATGTACACGTTAAACAAAATGCAGAGAATTCATTTTTTATTGATTATTTTTTTTAAATTTACTATTACAACTAATTTACTATTTAAAAACTAATGGCCAAAATGTATTGTTTTTGTAAAAATGAAATCGTTTAATTTTATTATAAATAAATTTTTGGTTAGATTCAATAATTTGTTAAAAGTAGCAGCAGAAGCATAATAAGGGCTATCTCGTAAGACAAAATATTGCATTGAATTGTATGAAAATAATTCTGTTGTCTCATTTGAAGAGAGGTGGATACATATATATAGATAGATAATTACTATCGTTTTAGATAGATAGATAATTACTATCGTTTTTGGTAAAAGTGGCAGATTCATAAAGATTAGAATAAATAATTAACGATGTAGGATGCAATAACATTAGTTTTAAGTTAATATTATCAAAGAATATAAAAATTAATTGTGATTTCCATAAAATTTTCTCACTTATTTACGACAAAAAGAAGTTAATATTATAGTTATGTGTTTTAGAACGTATTCTTATAGTATTTTTTAAAAATTACATTTTACAGTTTATAATAGAGTAGACTAGAACTTAATTTCAGAATTAAATTTTTAGTAATTAGCAACTGTCAAGATTTTCTCGCATTAAATTTTTATTTTATTTTTTTACATTTTATTGTTTATATATTTTTTTTATTAAATTAAATTTTTTATATATTTCTGAATTTTTCTCAAAAGTATATACGAATATATAAACGTCCCTATAAAAAATTATTATTACTATTCATTAATTTCTTTGTTGAAAAAATTATCTTCAAAATTTTATACGAAATATACAAAAAAATATGAGTTTATTTAAATATTTCAATACTACTTCCTTATCAGCAATATTGAATTATAATGCTCACCAATTATGCTGTCCTATATAGAAATTATATTTTAGATTATGTTTCCTTTTCCCTAGCCGATTTGGACTAGATGCCTACTGATATAATAAATTTATAGAAATTATGCAAATTCGTTTATTAATCCTAGATGAAGCTGCAGAGTACAATTATGCAAAACATTAATAATAATGTTTGACATACTTTCTGTACAGCTGATTGATGTAGCTTATTCAATATTTATAAGTTGCCTAAATAAAAAATTGAATGAAAATAAAAATTCCTTACTTAAAACAAATCTTTAAATTTAATTGTTCCTATTTTGATCAACTTTTTTATTACCTTTAATAATTAATAAAAATTATCGATACACAAAATCTAAGTCTAACTTTTAACTTTTAACTTTTAACTTTTACTGAAAGTTTTAACCGATTTTGCTTACATACATATCATACTGTTAATGATTTTAAAAACTGGTACAGTTTGTAAGAGAGAGAGAAAGAGAGAGAGAGAGATATTATTCACAGCAATACATATACACTCGTACGTAACTTTCTCACACGTGATCGTAATAATATTTTACTTAGTTTTCATTAATATAAAGAATTTATGTTCTCCGATTAAGATATATGACTGAACGTAGTTTGCTCTTTTAAATGGCATTCAAATAATAAACGCTGAATAAGCTACCGAAGATTTCAACTTTTTGTCACTTTATCAAAAAATATAATAGCTTCTTAAAAAAATAGTTGTATGAAAAAAATAATATTTTATTCATGAACTTTCGTGGTATACTATTACAGAAATTGGAATTGAAAGTGCCCTATTTTTATTTTGTTAATATTTAACAAACACCTGGGTAATTATTTGATAATTAATAATAATATGTTGTTAAACAATGATTACTCTAAGAGTTATACGGGCAAATGAAAGCTTTAAATTGGACATGCACATAACTCACATATCTACGCGTATCTTTTCGTTTAAAATTTACTGATATTTCCATTAATGAGTTCTGTCTCATGCGTTTTTCCGGCATGCTATCACGACTGTATTTACTGCGTGTACGTGTCAATTCATACATTCTTATAAGAGGCGGGTATATTATGTGTATGTGCGTGCGTGTGTTTGTATAATTTTTTTTTATACCAGTATAGACACGACTTAATCGTCATAGTTGACCTACTGCGCTTTCACGTCAAGCGTTTCTAATATACCTTTATGATCGGTGGTAATATTTCACTTTTAAAATATTTAACAATATTTCTAGTAACATTTTAATGTTGATAACGGTGTTGCTTGTACTTAAACATCAATATTTTATAACTAAATTCATGCGCTTTATATTTTATATAATTTTCTACCGTGTGGCTTACGTCAAACAAATAGAAACATACATTTCAAGCTCCAAAAATGGGTTGTTAGATTATTGTTCGGCACCTATAAATATAAATCGTGTAAATTGATATTTAGTGACTTAAAAATGATAACTTATCCATGCGCTTATATTTATAAGCGTCCAACTTTTGTTAAAAATACCATCAAAAATAATAACATCCACTTATATTAAACCAGACGACACAACTCTTCCGTGTAATTACTGAATTATTTAAATGATCTTCCCACAAATTTATTTAAAATAAAATTAAAAGATGTTATTTTACATAAATAACATTATTTAGTCGCTAAATTTTTAATAAAGGTATTAAAATTTTAAATTAAATAAATAAAAAGAGCCCCTCTTGAATTTCTGCATCCCTCTTACGTGCACGTATGAAAAGAAAATTTCTAATACATTTATAAAATATCAAACAAATTTTCAATCAAGCATTTAATATACAAAGTAGCGAAAAATGAAGTTTTTGCATAGTGAAATTTTTATTTCACTTAATTAAATTACTGATTAAGGAGCTATGTCTCAACATACTACCCGCCAAAAATAATCTGTATGAGTGCTGACGAAATGTTGTCAAATTCGAAACCATAAAAACTCCCGTATCAAGTTTTTATCATTTCTTTTTATATCAAACGGCTATCAGATTTGTCATCTGCGACCCCCAGAAACTCCGCATAACCGTTTTTGCAGATGTTCTAATTTTTTACACCCGCACCCTTAAATTATCCCCGTACGGGGAGATATTTGCAAAAGTAATGGTGGAATATTGGATTATCACCCGACCTTAGTAACCGTGCAAAATTTCATCAATTTCGGCAATGTCAGGAAGTATGTTAAATTAAGAATGTAAGATTTGAGGACAAATATGAAAATCAAGTAAAAACACCAATTTTTAACAGACTCCAAAAAAGGAGGTTATGTATTCAATTATATTATATCTGCATCTAATTATATTATATACTTTTCTATGTTTATTCGCGCATAACTTTTTTCCTGTTAAACCGATTGAAATAGACCTTCTTGCAGCAATCGACGCATCTGCTTTTTGCGGTGGTATCATGACGTTGAAGAAAATTTTTAAACAAAAAATTGGTCTGAAAATTAATAAAAACAAAACTTTTCACTGTTGGCTTTTTATGTTTGTTCACGGATAACATTTTTCCTATTAATCCGACTAGGTAAGTCTTGATGTAATCGACAGCTGCTTTTCGCGGTGGTACCGTGACATTGAAAAAGGTTTTTATTAAAAAAAAAAAAAAACGGTCAAAATTTCATAAATCAAAGACTGTGAAACATCAAAGACAATTGTGAGTCGGTAAACCGCCGGTTTATTGAATTTTTTCGTCAAATTTTTTAAATCAAATTACCCGTTAGACCGCAGCGACTGGACGCTACAATCTTCATCATTAACGTTCGTTCGCCATTCTTTGAAATCAAAGACACTCTACATTTTTACTTTTCACTCATAATATCGGTACGTAAACGTGACAAAAACTGCCAATAAATTTCACCCGCAAAAATTACCTTTTACCATTAAAAATCAGATTATTCCTCATACTTCACATTTGTCGGGATCACGAATTGTAACACCACTATTGTACGTCGACAAAGCGAAGTTCACATTCGTGGAGGATCGCAACACTGTTCGTTTTTTTTCATTATAGAGAATGATGGCGATATAACACAACAGTACAGTCTGGGCTTAGTCCTACTGCGTCCATACTCACAGACAATAATGTTTAAAACAGCAATCTAATCTCACGGCAGAAGTCCCAATTACTTTACTAGTACCACCGCAACGTGACTGTACACAACAGTAGTTCGTAAACTCTCCGAATATGCACCTGGCCTTGTCGACTACAATAAAATGATTATACTACTGTTCGTAACAGCTGACTTCGATTGAAATAACTGAGCTCCCTAGCGCCATGTTTGCATCGCGTATATGTGCGGGAAATTCAAAACGTACCTTTATTTTTAAAAACACGTCTCGAATCTTGTAGTCTTATAATCCACCACGTTTTAACGTTAATGTATATTTATAAAATATAAATGTTAATATATAATTTATTACAAACATAATAAATTGTAGTAATTATTTTAATGAATATAATCATAATTTACACCTTCTTCGCAAAACAAAGTATGTCAATACATAAATCTGTTGATTAATATAATTTTTATACACCTAAATCATTTTACCGCAGTTGTAAGGTATTAAATTTTGAAACATAGTATTGTGCAAGTAATAAAACATAATTAAATTTAAACGTGTTCTATTTATTATTTATCAATCATTTGACAGACAAACAATACAGTTAAGCGTTACATTTATCTGAAGGCGTAATAATAGAATTGTTAAGGTTCTTTGGTGTGTTTATGTACATACATACAGCATTATAAAAATCTAACCAAGGTCAGTACACCGTCGGTAGTATTACAATAAGATACGTGGGCAACATTAATATAAAAGAACAACAGATCCCCGATATTATTTCTTTAAAATTATTCACTTAATTTAATTGATTCTAAAAACTACTTCGTGTATGTAGGATATCAGAGTTCGATGAATCCATAAGCACTTAAAAAGATTATCTAAACCACAGATTTCCGATAATTTATTATAAAATTAGAAACTCATCTTTACAGATGTAGATATAATTAAGACAAAACACAGTAGGTAATTAAGGCATAAAACAAAAAAACGAAAGCGGTATTTTTCAATTAAAAAAAAAAAAATCCATCATTAACCACTTGAACTTTTGGCCTTAACGCATTAGTATTACAGACATTCAGTTTAGTTCTAATAAACACATTAAATAACAAGCCAAATAAACTAACAAAAATACCATAAAACAAAAATATATATATATATAATATGGAACGAATATTATAAACCTTCAATATTTTATTACTATAAAACCACTATTAGTTTTATTTATTTTATCATCATAAATAAAAGAAGAAAGTCTTAAAAAGTAGAATCCTTTTTATTATTTTATTACTTCAAATAGTACAGAATAAATAAATAAATGACGTAGCATAATATAAATGCGCAGTAACATACATAAATAATTTTTATAGATTATTATTATAGCAATTTATGGTAAATAATTTCATTTTTTTAATAACATGATAAATCGTAAATTGAAAAAAACCTGTGATAAAGTAAAATTTCTTGTAGATACATATTTCAGTACAAATTATATTGCTTTTTTTTTTTTGCTACAATTACAACTTGCTATAAATAGATAAAAAAATAATAAATAAAAAAAAGGAAAAATTATTTATTTTATTTCAAATTCTTTTTTCTGTTTATCCTAGACAATTTCATTTTATTTCAAATATTTTCTTCCAAAAATATCAAAAGTCCATTTAAGAGTATTTTTTAAACAAAACTTGACTATTCCCTAATAAAACTACAAAAACAAAATTGGGCTAATAACGAATATTTTCTTACTACCCTTAAATAATCTGATACGGTTTTTGGTTATCGATATTTTTCAGTTATAACTTACTTAACTTAAATTACTTCAACCAGAAATATTATACAACGAATATATATATACTAGGAAAAATGTTATATTTTGCGCCACCAAATTGTTACACAGTTTATGTTTCATTACACATGATTTCGTTAAATGTTTTTTTGCCAATTATAACTAAATAATGTTCATCAATTTAGCGTACTAACAACAAAAATACTTTTTAGCTCTTTCTCGAGCTGTGATTTTTTAACACAGCTCTAACCCCATGTTTTCCTTTTTTACCCCCCCAAAAAAATAATTTTAGATAAATCGATCGTATCAAAAAGTTTAACTCGTTCGAACGAATGAATTATTAGTGCGCTGCGAACCTCCATTCGTCCGCTCTGCCCAGTAGCAGCTAAAATAAAAACGTGAGCACGTAAAACGAACAATAAAAATTGCCACATTAACTGCTACGGAGAAAAAGTACTGAAACAGTCAAATAATAAGCAAAAAATACTATTTTAGACTATATTTATAGACTAAGACGAAGGCTAATCATTTCTTGAAGAAATTACAGTTGATTAAATTACAGCAAAATATTTAATCCTATTTTTATTTATAAATATCTCTTAACCTATAAGTAATAGTTTTTCGTTTATTTCAACATTTTAATACTCAACTGATAAATAACAACATACAAAAATTTTAATTTTTAAAATAACAGTTTTCTGTATTTGAAACGGCTATAAATCAGCGGATAAATGAAAAAAAAAAATCCTTTCTTCTAAATCGGGCGAGGGCAATGAAAAAAAATTAGTTAATTGGATATATTTTTATAATTATCTTTGTGCGTTTCACACGGACATAAATCGAGTTATGTAAAGTAGTTAAAATTATACTTTCAACTTTTCTTTAGTACTATCAAGAAAATTTTCAATAACGAAATGAAATTCTTTAAGATAACAGGAAAGTTATTACGAAAGGGAAAAAATTACCCACGATTTTTATTGTTATTATCAAACAAGATACAGTGATTCAAACTCATCGGCAAATATATATATATATCGTGAGTGGTATAACATAAAAAGTTTTATAATTTAGGCATTAGTAGAGGATGAACAAGTAAAAATTGCATCATTCTGCATTACAGATGATAAATTAATGTTATCCCTATAAACGACCAAATCGATTAAATCTTTCAATATTTTCCCACTAAAAATGCTATAACAATACAATAACAGCAAAATTTACTACAATAATAATCCTTTCGTTTAAACTTTGATATATTTTCGTCTTTTGTCTTTTGAAAAAAACGTATATAAAAATTCTGATGCGATTGTCCACTTTTTGTCTAACTTATCCAAAAAAAAGATTAGATATATTATATTCATAAGATACGTAGTAACCGTCTAACAAAGAAGTTTTCCTAATCTAATAACGTCCATTTTCTTCGGAAATTACAAAAATTATGTGCGTAAAAATATTTTAATAATTAAAAAAACGAACAAAACAAAATCAAGTTTCTCTTAAACGATTTGTATCCTTATAGAACTAATACAAAAAAAAAATTAAATTTTAAGTTGTGAAAGTATAAGCGATAACTTATGTAATAAAATTACGAATGATTAAAGTACGAATAGAAAGTAAAGATTATTAATAAACAAATAAGGAGATATGAAAAGTATCCGATACAATAAATAAAAGTCATACGATAAATATTAATGATAACGTAATATAAATACTATGTAGGATTTTAAAAAGAAAAGTAAAATGAAAACAACTAACTGCTTTATGCTGTAAGGCGTCAGGCAGCCGAGTTAACTAAACAACAGCAGATTAATATTATGTGCGGTAAAAATAAACGTGCCAAGCCTATACACAATTCATTAGATTCGTACCCACTCACTACGAAGTCGGAGATAATCCATGGTCATGCATGCATTTTCTGCACACCCTAATACATAAATAAATAACGCGCGCGCCCGTTAAGAGACAAACACGCGCGCGCACACGAACAAAGTTAATGAACAGCAAATATGTAAATTTGTACACAGAGTTCGAATACAGTCAAATTTCAAATTACAATTTTCAACCTTAACTCATTACTTAAATTAAAAATTTACAATTAATACGACGTTCAAAAAAAAAAATGGAAAAAAGATTTTTAAAACACCACCCTTAAATTAAACGCACTAAAAGGTAAAAAATAATTTTAGGACGGTATCTTAGAATGGATTTGATAACAAGCTTTGATGATATGCAAGATTATGTGAAAGTCATAGCTTCAAATTAAAAATTTGATGTTAACAATTTTTTCTTATCCTGATGAATGGCCTAAAGAGTGGAGTGAAAATATTTGTACTTTGACATGACCACCCCACTCTTTAGGCCATTCATCAAGCATAAGAAAAAATTGACAAAAACATTTAATTTTAAAGTGATTTTATTATAAGAATGGTATTAAAAAGTTTTTTTTATATATTTTTTATTTTTTACTTTTTCTTCTTCACAAGTTTATACTTTACAGCTGCGCTAGCGCACAGGGTCGAGCGTATTTAGCGAAAGATCAAATCGGTACGTTTTACGGTGGGCAAGTGGAAACTAAACGAAATGAATAGGGCTAAACGATTTAATTTTCGTATCCGGTCTATCAAGAGTGTTCCCGATGGGTTAAACAGTTAGCGCTCGACCTGCTGATACATACGCCATTTTAATCGTGAAAATCGGACGAGCGGTTGCCGAGATACTACGGTGATACCCCCTCACCAATTTCCAAACGGCGCCCCGGGGACACTTGTAAATATTATCATCCGAGGTGTACCACAGAGAGCGGATGGCGTATCGTCAAGAGGGGTCGAAAAAACTTTTCAGAGCGGTAGAACCGATCGTTTCCGAGATATTTGCGATTTTCGTCAGAAAATTCTGTTCCGGTTAAAAAGTACTAAGTTTTCGCAAAACTTCTGTACAGAATTTCTAATAGCAATTGTATACCCAAATATATATCTCACTTGCTTATAAAACTACACTAAGGTCAAGTCGATTGTTATAGTAGGTAGAGCCCTACGTTTTGGTAAAATTATTTATTTCTAACGCGTGCGAATTTTAGACCCAAACTTACCGAAACAGGCTTAGTAATCTTTCACTAAGAAAACATGCATGTAAACAAGGGTGCATAAGTTCAAAGGGCATTTTTTTCACTTAGCGACAAAAAAAATTTGCTAAATCTGTTGTCATCGGGAGCAAACCTGTATGTAAAATTTCAGAGAGAATGGATAAGCGGAAGTTCTTCAAAATTCCATTGAAATATTCCGTACCGTGAATCTCACATACATAGTTCAAGAGGGAGTTAATATAAGAGTGGTAAAAAATATTTATAGCTGTAGTTGTATTAAAAGAAAATAAATAATAATGATAAACAAGAGTATTATTTGTACAACAAAAAGGAAAATATAATACAATATATCAATGTTGAAGAATTACGAAGGATATACAAAGTAAAGAAGGACTAAGATCAGGTTTAACATGGTGCATACAAACTTCTCTCCTCTCACATCATTTTTAATCTCTCCTCTCACATCATTTTCAATTTAATTTAATGGAAATAAATATTTTCGTTTTACGATCTTTATTAAACCACACAATTTTAAAAATCCAACTAATTTCAAAGGTTTTTCTTTGAAATGTTTCCTTTCTGTTTTTTAATTTCTTTTTTGCAAGAAAGCTCCATCGTTTTTGCTAGTCTTACTTTTTCCAACCTTTACACAATTAAAAAATAAAATAAAATCAGTCTATTAAAATTTTAATTATTTTCAACTTGGATAGAAAAAATTACAAAGAGTATACGAAGCTGAACGCAGTACATGAGAGTTTTTAACGCGACAGGACGGTGTAAGAACAGGAGATATATTAGTCGATGATTTAGGATTTAGGTTTAAATTACTGAAAACATATGAAGTAAAGAGCTTTATAGTACAAAGCACTGGCTACAAGAATGCCATAGAATGTCAAACTATGCGGATACGTACACGAATCTGCAATAAACAACGAAGTTAATGTAATGAAAACACGATATAAAAGATTGTCTACAAACACACGTGTTTACAGTTAAGATAAATTACAATCGATGGGAAAAAATTGTTATTAGCTTACCACTTAATAGTTTTGGAAGCATAACAATTGATAAAAAAAAGTCACAAAAATAATGAAATAACTTTAGAGATATAATCTTCTTTACAGTATTTATATGTATACAGACACACACATACTTTACAACTTTCAAGATAATTCTCCCAATACAGTGCCCGCATTAAAAGTTCCAATAAAGTTCTACGGTTAGTAAATGAATGAAAGAAAAAAATTCCACAGTTCAAACGGTGCATTGAAACGTAAAAAATATAAATAGATCTTTTTATTTGCATTCATATTATATGCATATTTTTTAGGTAAATAAATAGTAAATCTAACTTTATTTAGTTTTTATGAATAAAGAACAAAATTCAAGGGTATAATATTCCAAAATATGACTACGAGAAAAAGGATGTCTGTATTAAAAAAAAAACAAAAAGACTATTCGAACGAAACACAAAAGACTAAAAGAAACCTAAATCTTAAAAAGATTTTTAAATCTTAAAAAAGATTAAAAATAAGAAAAGAAATGCAGAAATATGGCGAAAAGTAACAACTACCAAGCAAATAAGCTAAGACTGTATAGAATGAAGGGAATATGTACTATTTTTTTTTTCAAGTTTTCCAACTGATCTTGCATTTTCGCGCGAAAATATTTTAAATATCATAATGATTTCATTTCATATACACCTTTCCCGTACAAAAATCCAATATTACGAAATTATTAAAGCAGAAATATACAAATTTTCAATCGCTCTTCAATATATTTTTAAACGTGACAATTAAATTTAGTCAAAAATTTCCCAATTTTCTGGAAAAAATTGACTAAGGACTACCAAAGGTATGACACTTTATTAAAAAAGAAACACCAAACCGGTTTAGAATTTGGTCAAGCTCCGTTTGAACAACGTACGTGAAGTAAGGATGCAAGTCGAACTATAATCCTATTTTTTTACGACAGTTAATTAATAAATTATAAATACAGGTACAATTCTTTAAAATGCAACCAAAACATAATGCTTAGTTTAATGTTAAAAAAACAATAAAAATTATAACGTAATTTTATCAAATAAACGCGAAAAATTACTATATATTTTTTTCATTGTTCTAAGTATCTTGGTCGTACAAATTTAAAGAATAAAACAGGGAGGAAAGAAAAAAAGGATGCAACACTTGCAGGTGGGCATATGCAAATTCAAAGAATAATGAAAAAAGAAAAAGAGAACGGACAAGACAAGATAAGGGGGAAGTGGAAGAATGACCTTGAAAGGGCGTCGTCGCCAATAAAATCTCTTTCCCCCACCCATTACTGTCTACAGTCAAACATTATACGATATGAACTAGGGTCGTTCGATGTAAAGAGGGTGGGAGACAGCTATGTATGTATGCGTGTGTAAAACACATTCATATACATTCCGTTGTGTGCGTATATATATATATATATATAATGATACTGCTATTACTGTAATAGACACACAATATAATATGTACAACGTGGCTACAATAAACCAACCCGATCTCATTAATACAGAACCACCCACAACTACCCATTACTATGCACCTACGACAAAATATAACGTCGTCTACCATCACTATACAGTAATATTCACTGTGACAAAATGGTAATAACAATATTCTCTGTATGAATATAAAACACAATCGTTACACAATAACACAATCCCATCAGATGAAAACATTATGAAAAGCACTACTGTTGTGTTATCTACGTTACCACAAAAATTCTGTGTAGAAGTGTCTTAAATCTTTCTACACAGTTAATCAGAATGAAAAAAAAAGTTGTACAATTAATCCGACATGATGTTTTTTTTTCTCTTTTTAGCTCTTCTACCAGGTTCGGGTATATCTAACCATCGTTTAATTGGTCTTCCCACATTCATACTTGGTACATAGTATGAAATTACTCTAAAATCCAGAATACTTTAGTGATCCTTCCATATTTCTTTGTACTATACTATTCTATGACCAAAATTCATTCCCAAATTTCGAGTACTTCAAAACAGTTTTCTTTTTTTATGTTTCACAATTAACCGTGCTTTTCATCCATATATAGCAACATTGGATGGCCATTTGATTAGACAACTTCAGTTCACCCTGGCCTTATACCGCAGAAATAAATAATTTCATATTTTGATCAACTTCTTACAACCACGTACACAACCCAAAGAAAATATAGCTTTTTAAAATTAATTTGGCAAAGCTTCTTATAGTAAACGCATAACGGCGAAGACTTGCAATGTATTCGGCCATGTTGAATATAAAAAAATCTTGCCGATACCGCCCCCTCTCACTTGATTGGCCGGGATTGTGACTTCCAGACAGGAACATAAAAAACTGAGTTCTGATCTTCCTAAAATTTACCCTCAAATTTCAAAAATTGAATAAAAAAATAATAAATTAATTAAAAAAAAAAATTCATGGTAATCTATTCTAGCAACAATGAACAAAATTAAATTAAAAGGAAAATTGAAACAATTTTCCGCGTGTGTATACTACGTATGTAGGCTATGTAAAGAAACGGAAGACAAATGTGTTCAAATGAAGAACTAACTAAGGAAGGAAAAAGCTAGAGTAAATGCATTATCAATAAAACCGTGGGAAGGTCTTCCTATTTAAAAGGGTCATTACACGCTTGGAAGCAGCAACAACATGTGGAATTTTAACAAAGTTCACAATAATAACAATGCAATGATGAAGCAAGTTACTACACAATAAATCATTAAACAGCGCGAGCACCGCACTTTTTATATATATTAAATAAATCAAATCAAACACAAAAGCAGTAAAATTCCATAAGTAACTTTTTTTTTATTACTAATTTTTTTAGTTAATCTTTTATGTTTTTTAAATAAGTTTAAGTTAAGTTAACGCCTGATTCAAAAAACCGTTCATTTTAACTTGGAAGAAAGCTCTTTAAAAACAACAAAAATTAACCTAAAAAAAAATTAAACAAAACATTGAGATAGATATTTAAATTGCAGTAATGAAATAATGATTAAATTTAAAACTATTAAATTCATTACTGGACCGAAAATTCGAAAAAATAATTCTTACGTTTTTAAGAAGTCAAGTATCATTTTGATTTATCACAACTGAACGAGTAGTAAGCGATCGTAAATGAAATAAGTCATTCCCGACATGGAAAAACTATTATTAAAAATTAAAAAAAAGATTTCCACCTTAAAGTTAAGAAAAACTTCAAATTCACTCTAATTCGACAATGGTTGCGTATGAACAAAAGTTTCACATGTTTAGCATACGACAAACCCCATCTTCTTACAATCCTAGCAACATTCTAGTCATCCCTTGCCGTAAGGGTTGGTTATATCAAAAATTGTTTCAGACAAAAGTAATGTATAGAGGACTAATGATCGCTTTAAACCGACTCAATACTTTGCCTGGAAAGGGAGGTATGATTTTTTTGTCTTCGAAACCCCATTTTTTCCGACCCCCTGGGCCAATGGTAGGTGATACCAAAAACCTTTATTTACATAAGTTTTAAACCCTTATACAAAGAATAGTAGGAACTTCAAATGAATTCAATATTTTACTTAATAAGAAAGTTATAGCAATATTTTGTTTATTCAAAAAAGCCCCTCCCCCATTTCCACCCCCATGATCCGATTTTAGCCGTTAACGAACTTGACCGAGATTTTGGAACGAGTTATTTTTAAGGAACAATTTGAAAGTGATTGACGCAAAATTACGGTAGTTATCGGGTCCACAAGAAAGTGAAATATATATACATATATAAACTTTTGAGCTGATGGTGGTTTTAGGGTTTTGGGGATGTGATGCGAAGATATGTCGAAATTTTTCGGAAGTTGAATCATGGTACCGATTAAAATAAGTAGCTTTCTTATGAAATCTACCTAAAAATAAGCATACCGTACCAGGCATACTAAAGAAAATGAATAGTGGAGTAGTTTCTTGCTGCTTTCGGTGAGCTGAATAAACTGTGGTAGCATACAGCTGAGAATATTTTTAAATTCCTAATAGATAATAAGACGTAGGTTTATAATAAGTTTAAAATTCCAATCAACAGTGATTATTTTGTAAATATTTCCACGGTAAACAGATTTTTGCTTGTATACAAGTTTGATTTACTAAATTATGTATGTTAATTTACTAACATACGCAGTTCATACACTATGATCTTTTATTCTGTAGGCCTTCTTTTAATCATAAGTAAAAATTACACACAAATATATTTACTCGTCATTTATAAAAATAGCATATTACGAGACAATTACGAATAAAAACCAGCTATAAATTACTAAAATGTATTAATTAAAAATACAATAAATAACATAGAGCAATTAATTAAATCGCAGGCAGATATTCTCTAATTTGTAGCTAAATAAGCCTACAACGATAATTTGTAATTATAAATATGAATTTGGTTTAATAACATAAGCAAGACATTCCTCTTTCCGTTAATCACGAGGTATATCAATTGGCAACAACGCTTCCAAATGTCACAGTAATTCTTAAATATTCTCACTTACAGCACACATCGACCTCACCGAAATGCACGTAATGAACAGCTCTAAAAATGACACCTTCACTCTAATGACGGTATTTCCAGTAATAAAAGTAGACGAAGTCGTAAAAAAAAAGTTAATTAAGAAGAGATATACGTACAAAATTTTTCATTACCTAAAACTAAACAAATTAGATAAATTTTTTATTACACAAAGAACATAAAATTTTGCCCATATCCACAAAAGGTTTTGAAAGGAAAACTTTAATGAAATTACAAAAGATTTATTTTTGAAATGTCATTAAAAGAAATAGCTGCCCTAAATACAATCCCTAAAAAATAGCTATTTATTTAAATTTTCTTTCATTTTTTTGTGGTGGGGGAGGGTGAAAAACAGGAGAATTTCTGATATTAAAGGTTTACGTTATGAAGAATAAGATAATTATTGGTTGCTAATAAAATAATGCCAAATAATAATGTACCTAACAAAAAGCAAATCACAATCACTTTAATGTAGTAATCTAGCTTTTAGGTTTTTTGATTTACCAGATTGCTCACACAGCTTAGATTCCCGTAGACTTCCTTCAGTGCCTTTTTATAAATATCAGAAGCACATTACGTTGTATTTTTCTCGCCGTAAGCTGAGTCTTAATTTGTCTGTTAGCTCTAAGATAAAGGTAACTGATTCTATTTGGTAGATCAGTAGTTATGACGCTCACAATGACATCACTCGTTAAAAATAAATAAATTTAAAAAGAAACAATAGAACAAAAATACATTCATAACACGCATAAGCGCTGCCACCATAAATATAAATTATAAATACAACTAATATAATCGTACATGTAACAATAAAAGGATATACCATTAACAACTTCCTGAATTGCCAATAAAATCGGCAGTTATTTCCTCGGGTGGTTAAAAAAATCATTAACTGTTTAGCATATTAATAAAAAATAATTTAACAAAAACTATTTGGGATGTTTTATTAAATTATTAACATAAACAAGAAAAATTTATAAAAATTAAAATATTAAAAGGATTTGTATTATAGCATGGCCGACTTATCGATTGTTTCAGTTAAAATATGATGAATTATAATTATTTACATTTAAAAAAAATTAGACAGACAAACCAGTGTATATACCCCCTATCAACCAGAAAATCTTTTAATTAGTTTACTTTGCTAACAAATTTCTAACCACATACAAATAATTATTGAAGGATTAAATAATATATTACGATAATATAACAAAAGTAATTCAAAAGACTATAAGCAACTACAAAGTTTTCATATAAATAATTTAACTGGAGCAAGCGGCAAGTTGTAATTATTTTAGCTTGCCAAACGAGGATGCGGGCCGTTTATAACCCAGGTAGGAGACATCAACTTGGCTTCACTTGCATAATAGGTTGACATTTTATTCGACTGCACGACCGGATTGAGGATGGAGAATTAGACCTCACGTCTTGTAGTCATCGGAATTTAAACAAAAAAGAAAAAAAGCCTTTTGAAATGGAAGAAACTATTTTTATTTCAATTCTTTAATTAAAAAGAGCAACTGAATACGGAAGACTACTTTACTATTTGTATAGTGCACTGATAAAATTTAACGGAAAAAAAATATATATTGCACCTTTCTAGGAACCAATTGTATTTAATTTAATTCAGTTAATTAAAATAACACATAATTAGAGAAAATATTTTGTATTATCATGCTGGATAAGAGACAGTGACCTACGAATTACAATTTAACTAAACTAAAGTGGGAATAAAAACAAAGTGGGAACTACTTGTACATAAGTTAATAGACGAGTGTTTAATGGTTGCGTAGTTGAAGGCGGCACGTGGGCCAAATGGATAGTGGTTCTGGCACACGTTAAATGTTTCATAACTGAAATGCACAATCAAGAAAATAACCTATTTAAAAAAAAAAAATTATTCAATCCAAAGTATTATACGACATGTATAAAAAAACAACAAAAAACAAACATTATTTTATAGTTTCAAATTTTTTTTCTTGAACATTACAATTTTGGATAGGACTCCCCGCTCGAAAAGAACAGACACACTTTGTCTAAAACCAGGATGCAATTACGGTAGAACTCGTCATCGCATATCACCTGATTTCGAAGTCGAGACTTCTAAGGTTCAAATCCTAGTAAAGGCAGTTACTGTTATACGAATTTGCATACTAGATCGTGGATATCGGTGTTCTTTGGTGGTTGGGTTTCTATTAACCACACATCACAGGAATGGTCGATCTGAGAATGTACAAGACTACACTTCATTTACGTTCATATACATATCAACCTCATTCATCCTCTGAAGTAATAAATTACTGTGGTTCCGGAGGCTAAAAGAATGGGTGGAATTACTGTGGTTTTATTATCATTATCATCACCAATATCATCATCCCTTCTTCCAATTATTACTGGGGAAAGGTTGCAGATCGTCTATATTTAACTATGCACTTTTACACTGTTTCTCAAAACCACTTTTTCCACTTTACCCTTCTTATTCGTAGTTTTCTTTTCAGAAAGCAAGCGAACATCTTATTCTTGGTCTACCTCTACTTCTTCGTCTTATTACGTTTAAATTAAAAATTATTTCACTGACACTTCCAAAAAAACTCTTTTGATTTATTTTCTGTAAACACCCAGGCCATGTTAGTTTACCCTGTTCAACTTTCTTCCTGTGCCGATCTACAATCTAGATCTTCTCTTAAATCAACAGCATAAGATACAATAACGATGTATTATAAGATTAAAAAAAAACTCAGAAAGAACAAGTAAATAAAAAAGTCAAAAAATCATTCGTGCGCTTTATCATGATTTATTTGTTTTTTAAATATAGTTCTTATACCCTTCAGCAACATTACTAAATTTTAATTATAAATTGATGTGAGATAAATTCTTGACAATAAGGTATAAAAACAGTCCAAAGACTGTCATTGATAAAACAAGAACAATTTTGAAGATGGGTATTTATTTAGAGAAAGAAAACTACTATTGGGAGATGACGTTAAGAAGTTAATAACAGATAGGATATATAAAAAGATGAAATTGTTACGCACACAAAAAGGGGAAAAAATTGTTCGGTTTTCTACAGAGGAAAGATGCTGCTGCTCTAATCCACATGAGTAGATTCTGTTACTGTTATCAGACTCAATGCCTATGATGTAGATTTATCTAGACTTTACAGAGTAACCTTTATAGAGCAGTATTTGCTATTTTAAAAAATTAGACATCGACTAAACATATAAACGTAATAATATTATACTCTTAATAGAAAAATATAATTATACTTTACGGTATTTAAATTGAAATTTTTATAGGAACTGGGGCAAAACTACAAAAGAGTCCAATTCAAGGCATTTAACTTTTAAAACTGGTAATCTTCAGAACCATATTTTTATGTTATCTTTTTTACCAATAATTTCAACCGTTTCATTTTAATTATTAAAATACATCAAGAATACATATGAAACGATAAAATAAAAAATGAGTAGTCCAAATCCTATATAATTAATAATAATTAAAACGAAATATAAAATAAAAAAGTAAAATAAATAAAAAAATATAAATTAAAAAATTCCAACGTATTACGAGTTATACAGACGACCTAAACAATTTTAGTTTAACCAAAATTTTTATATTTTTAACAATAATTATATATTAGCAAACGGAATGTAAAAAGAAATCATAAGTAGCACATCATATTAATAATGTTACTGTAGCATTACTGTAACATTTTATAAATTACAAAGAAAGTCAGATTACAGAAATTAATGGTAGAAATCTTTTTTAAACGAAAAAATAAATAATAACAAAATTAAACAATTACTACAATATAAATAACCGTACTTAAATATAATTAAGTATAATTATGAGATCATAATGGGATATTTATTTATTTATTTAAACCACGTGGCACTGTAAACTGCTTTTCATTAAAATAACATATACGGATATATGCTACTTTACGCTCTAATTTCTTTCTTCTTCCATAATACGCAAGGATATATTTATATATACACAACTACGCGGATAAATTAAATTATGAAATCGTAAATAATTCCAAAATAACCTCATGATATTAATAAAAATATAATTCATAATGCTTCTGTTATTTATCTACATCCGTGGGGAAAAATCTATAAACAAATTCGACATTAAAATGCAAAAAACTTAAAAAAGATTCATAAAAAAAATATAAATATTAAAAAAAAAATATAAATATATATACTCAAAATTTTCCTTTGGAGCAACTGGGACAGTAGAATGATTCTATGAATTTTGTATAAGAACAGCGAAATAAAACATAATTATTCAATTAACCGTTCTCTTTTATAGTTAATTTTCTCATCAATTTACCACTCTACTACGAAATATATCAACATTGTATATAAAAAACATTATTATTTCAAACATTTATTTTCATTAAAACTACAACGAGAATAATTTGTTCAAAAACTGACTGAAGCTAGGTTATATAGAATTACGATTATAAACCATTTTAATTAAAATTATAATAAAAACACAAATCGAGCAAAGAAGCTGATAAAAAAAACACTACATTGCGTTAAGATGAAGCCGATCAACTACTTCACCTTATATTAACTGTACATAAATTCGTTTCTATTTCAATTGTCATAATAACAAAATTTATTTTAACCCGATCGTTAGAAATACAGTAAATATCGTTTATAGTGACCTCCAAGGAACCGACGATTTTATTTCATTATAATAGATAGAAACAATAACCGATGTTTAAGTAGCTTAGTGGTACTACTTTAATATGCCATCTACACGGGTATTGTAGTACAGTAAAATAATCATTGAAAATAATAATAATAATTTATTTCCATAATAAAATAATATTAAAAAAAGGAAAATATGAAATAATAAATACAAATACGGTAGAGTAAAAGAAGATAGAGAAAATTTTGTAAAAATTACTTTTTTTGCAAAAAGTCTGTTATTTCACTTTGTTTCGAACATTTCGTCTTGTAATACAGTTTTTGAAGGTTCTTTTCTAAATCTAAACAAACACTTTGTTTCTTCATTAGCAATTTTTGCTAATGAAAACACTGAGAAACCGGTAAACGTTTATCATTGCCGCTAAATCTTCTGGAAGATTTGGCGGGTTGTTTGATTGGGTTGATATCTTCATTGTTGTCATTACCTACGTCCCCGACTATTTCGCTATTTCGAATTGCTGTGAGCGCTCGATATGATACGCTCACAGCAAAAGACTAATAACAACTGAATGTGACTGCTTCAGTTTACAATAAACTGGAACAGAAAGGAAGAAGATAAGAAAAACAAGAACTATAATACAAATGCAGGTAAAAAGGAATAGGTGATTCATTTTAACCGTCAAAACATTTCTGTAGCTACAATGTAGGTATTCTACATTACTGACCAGTCACTTCTGTCCATCATTATAAGCGATAAAATGTTGCACTGCAGTAGAAGTGTTCTTATTAAATTTAGCAGTTTGTAATTAAAGTCTAGTAAATTTGCCTACGTCTATTTTCTATCTCCCTTAAAAGCTAAATGATATTAAAATACTTTAAAGGTATGTATAATATTTAATATAATAATAATAATAAATATAAAATACCATTATTCAATAATCTATTAATACTACTCTATTCGGGAAATGTATTGTCGAACTAACTCGCTAAAATTTATCTAACCATTTATTTACTTTTATTTCATCTTTCAATGTACTACAATTTAATTCATTTATTACGTTCCTCGTGAACATAAGGATGACATGATTTGCTGCGCAATTTCGTAAATGTCTGAAAATGGAAATAAACTTTTTTCTTTTTAATCTTTTAAACTCATTGTACTACTAGAAGAATGAAACTACGCTGAAATGATAAAAAATATCCTTTTACGATGAGTAATATTTATGTTGAAAATTAAGCGGTTTTAACATAGATCTACTTGGAAAAAGAGAAAATTTTAGCTACTCTAAAAACATTAAAATTTCAAATTATTTTACATAGAGGGAAAATAATTTAAAATTATTTTATTTAAAAAAATAAATAAAAAAATAAAAAACATGCTTTAATATAAGCTATGTACCAATAATGTTCCTCGAACGGGCACGGAATTTTCACACGCTACAAAATCCATTATCATCGACAACTTTTATAGGGCTTCAGCCTGTTGAATAAGTTAAACAAATAATAATTATGTAACTCTGAAGAGGTAAGTTGTTATTTTTGGATGTAAAAGATAAAATATATGTAAAGCGGAACAGAATATGCATTTCTAAAGTACCGGTGTGGTGATGCGATAGGCGAGATAAGAAAATCTTCCTGCGCAGCTTATTTCAAATAATAATACTCTTTATAATATACTCCATAATATACTCTTTATAGTCTTTGTAGTCACTATATATCAACATATATAAAACAACAGTGTATACATTTTCTACCAAGGTTGTTTGTATGTAATAGCCCAAATAACATGTTAATATTACCGAACAAGGACAAAACAATAATAATAATATGAGCGAAATATGATTAAATAAACCACTACCGTTTATAAACAAATCAATAATGTGCTAAATTTTATCGATATGAATAATAATAATAATCGATATGTATAGATATGATATCGATAATAAACGATATGAATATGAATAATACTTTTTGGTGTTATTACAACTAAAATGCAGTATACATATTTCTTTTAACAGTACACGATTTTAATCAACTTCATTACTTTAGATTAAAAATTAGTTTTAAAACAAATATTAAATTAATACTTTTTTTTCATTTTTACGAAAAATATCAATTAATTAAATATTCAAATGCGTTAAAAATTTGAAATCCCAATTATTCACCAATGACTACTTATAAAAGAAAAAAAAATCTCTCGGCACGCCGGAAGGCGGAGGTAGATTTCACCGCTGCTTAGAAGGGGATAAAAAAGATTTCAACCTTAAAGATAAGAAAAACTTCAAATTTACTCAATACAATGGTTACATGTGAAGAAACGTTTTTCATGTTTAGCATACGACAAGCCCCATTTTCTTACAATTCCAGTAAAGTTTTGGTCATCACTTGCCGTAAGGGTTGGTCATATCAAAACTTGTTTCAGACAAATGTTTTAGGTAATGTTTAGAGGACTAACGACCACTTTAAAACGATTTTATACTGTGACTATTAAGGGAGGTATGATTTTCTTCTTCGAAACCCCATTTTCCACCCCCTGGGCAACTAACCCCCTAGATTAGTGATATCAAAAGACTTTACTTACGTTTTAGGCTCTTATCCAAAGAATAGTAGGAACTTTAAACGAGTTCGATATTTTACTTAGTAAGAAAGTTACAGCTATATTTTGTTTTTTTGAAAAAGCCCCCCATTTCCACCCCCATGTTCCGATTTTTCCAATTAACGAACTCCACCGAGATTTTAGGTCGTTATATTTTATGTGTCAATTTGAAAGTGATTGGCGAAAAATTACGGCAGTTATCGTGCCACAAGAGAATGAAAAATATAGACTTTTGAACTAACGGTGATTCTGGGGTCTGAGCGATGTGAAACGCGAAGATATGGTGAAATATTCCGGAAGTCGAATCACGGTACCCATTGCAATAGGTAGCTTTCTACTGAAATCTACCTAAAAAAATACTTGAGAAAGGTGCAAAATCAAGCAGATAATATTAAGGCATTTAAAAAAATATGCTTTACTTTTAAATTATCATAAAATGCCTTTAACTGTAGTAATATTATAGAAAATAGAATTACGCAACTTTTATCCGGTAAAAGTTTAATGTAAAAAAAGGTAACGGTTTAACAATTATTGCAAATTTACGAAAAAAGGCCGATAATTGTTAACTTAATGGTGAGTACTAATAAATTGATGTTGAGGCAGCATTGAAATAAGATATGTACATTCTTATACGTGAAAAAAAGATAACATAATTATCTTATTGAATTTGTATTTACGTCCTACAAAAAGCTTTTGATAGGAGTCTTTTTTCTAGGATGCTAAGGAGGAAATAGGAGTCACCGCCAGCACATTCGACTCCCTCCCGAAAAGGGAGCGCATTGCACCCTCCAAATACTAGGGCCCCCGGAAGGCGCATTCCTGCTAGGCCGGAAGGCTCTAGCACCGAAAGGACTTCAGGGGACGGATTGAAGGGGAATCACGCCGGGAGAAAGAAGCTCATACGCGGTTATTCTCCCAAGGTCAGCCCCGGTCAAACAATTTCTTCCCGGTCTAAAGAATCGGAACGCAGCAAATAATTTCGTCCATAAATAAAACAAAATAAATATAACCGCCATTAAATAAATGATTATCCGTCCGATAAAAGAAAGCTACAGCAGCAAGAGAATCTTGTCCAGATTCTGCGATTAGTAGGGAGATACAAATTCTTCCGCTATCCTTGCGTTTCGGGAAATAGGAGTGAAGTACAGGGACAGGAGGATTTTCTGAGTTTCTATAAAGTAAAAGGGCTGCTGTTGTTCAATGCGCAGGGCATATGCTCGAGACAAACATTAAATAGGGCGTTTGATAAGGTTTCTCGCTGCCACCTGTACTTTTCTCAATAGTTAATCCAAAGAGTCCTATATAAGATGCGAGAGAGGTACGACTCAAGAGGTTGTATTAAGATTCAAAGTGAGAAAATAGATATGCTTAGATTTGCGGACGATATTGCGGTTTTAGCAGAAAGTGAGGAAATGTTAACAGAAGTTCTAAGAGGAATGGATAACCCTTGCCGCTTATAACATGAAGATTAATTATGATAAAACAAAAATACTTGTTGCGAGCAAACAAGATGTGACACAGAATGTAACGTTAAATTAAAATCAACTAGGAAGTGTTATGGATTTTACGTACTCGGGTAGAAAAATTACAACTGACGGCCGTAGCAGGAAGGATGTAATAATTATGGTAAACCAAGCAAAAGTGGTTTTCAATACGGAAAGAAAATTATTCACATTAAATAATATTAACCTGAAATTAAGGAAACAGTTACTAAATACTTGCGTGTGGAGTTTCCGTACTATTATACGGAAAAGAGTCTTGGGCACTCGGGAAAACGGAAAGAAGGAGGCTTGAAGCCTTTGAGTTACGGTGCTATATCGAAGATCGTTCAAGATATAGTGGACACAGAAAACAGGTAAAGAAGAGGTTTTGCGTAAAATCAGATAACCATAACGTTTGATGGATCACATGAAGAAGAAAGGAAATAACTGGATTGGACATGTACTTAGGCACGACTGGTTGTTAGTAAACAATAGTAAGACCATTTTAACCAACTTCATTACTTAAAATTAAAAATTAGTTTTAAAATGAATATTTAATCAATGCTTTTTTCATTTTTACGAAAAATATCAATCGATTAAATTTTCAAACGCGTTAAAAATTTATTTACTTTTGTGGAAAGTTCTGTGAAGGGTAAGAATTATATAGGATTACCTCGACTGGGAATATCCTGGTGAAATAATTCAAGATTCTGGCTGTCAGTCGTATAAACAACTTAAAGGACTAGCACTCTGAAGAACTGCCGCAAATCGACCAAAGAAGAAGATTTAAGACGTTGAAAACAAAAATGAAAGAAACAATTGTTTTACAGTATTCGACTTATATTAAAAAATCGCACGAGACATTTTCCATATTAAGTAATTTTTACAAAATATGTTGCACACGAAATGTATGAACAAAAAAAATATTTCGACTATTTTCTGTTAAAGAATTTTTTAAATCTAACGATCCGTTCATAAACTGTAAGGAAAATTCGTACCAGTTCAGCGAGGAAATTTTGAGCGAAAGTATATTAAATTACAAATTATTATATTTATTTATTTGTAATATATTTACCTTGAGAACAGTTTACCTAATTTTCATAAATGAAATAACAAAATAAAATTGAACATTTTGTTCTAAATTTCACTTCCGGGAACTAAATGTTACGTCTTACTGAACGTGATTTAATCAGCAACTTAAATAACTGCAACTACAAGAATAAAAATGATCTTGTTAAGATAAGATACTTCTCTGTTTATGCTTTACTGCTCACCCAGTAAGGTTTTATCTGGAGTAATTATATCTATTCTAGATGAAAACATCGGTAAAATAATCATTCAGATCCGCCCATCGGTTCATTTTTTTTTTTTTTTTTGACAACCAAACAAATTTATATACGGGCATTTTGAAATATAAAAATACTGTTAATTCCGTTAGTTTTGAATCTATTCTAAAATCCATTTAAATATAAATAAATACAAACTTTTGAATGAAGAAAAAAGTTAATTTTATAGGACAAATACTTTTCTATATGAGCGATACACGTTAAAAAGTTAAAATTTAAATATCGGCCTGATTTTCCACCCTTTCATACATCTTTTTTTTTCCAACAAATAATATATAAATATTTAGCTCACTGGCAAATAATAAGGTTTATGAAACATTTTTTTTTATTATGAAAGAGCGGGCATCCACGGCTAAGGTCACTAGCCCGGTGGAAATTCGTTGCATATAAAATGATACCATACCTGATCGGGATTTGAACCCAGAACCTCCACACGAAATGCTCAGATTATCTACTCGGCCACGGAAGTGAACTTTTAATACTTTCCAACAAACCATCTAATTACAAACATTTATTTTAACATGAAAATTACAATTCTTAATATAAACGAAAGAAATTAATCTAAGGAACCTACAATTACAAACAAATTTGTGTTATTATTTGTAATAAAAAACATTAAAAAATATTAATTTTATATAGTAAAGATAAATTTTACGTTTTATATGTTATATAACATTTTTCCTGCGGTACAAAAAATATACATCAGCGGTAAATGAAAATTTAGGTTAATATTAACAATAATAAAACATTACATCATATGCAAACAGTACTTTCTATTTCACTATTTTATCCTCATTAATCAAGAAATAGCCTTCAGGTCAGTAACACGTAGACAGAATAAGCCAGGATCGGTTACGATAAATAATAATTAAATTTAACATCTAACAAATCCAGCATCTGGTGGCTAATAACCCGGTTACTAATAGTAATTTATTAAATCCATTATACCGGACGATCTTTTTTCCTTAAAAGTAATGTTAAGAAGAATTATGCAAAGAAAAATCATGGCACCGGCCCAAATAGAAAACAAAAGTAAAAAAAAAATACTAAATAAAATAATAATTAATCGAAGAATAAAAATGAATAATACATAAAACATTACATTCCAAAGAATTTTTTTTTTTAATAAACATCTAATTTAGCTTCATTAAAATTCAATACCATATTTATCGAATACAATTATTCGATTATTGATATCTGCTATTATAATAATGATGTTGGTTATTGGAGATATGACTATGCAAGAAGAATATTTATAAGTTATAATCGACAAAACCCAACTTATGTATATAAGACGTTACTCCACAAGGTGACAATGATTATATAGTAACTTAGCTTTATCGTTGATATACAACGCCAATATCACAAGAGGAATTATTTGGAAAGTGACATACGTAAATTAAATTAATAATACAATTATTAATATAAGCTGAATAATAGACGTTTATTATAAAAATAGTTGTAATATCTGTTCCTCGCATTGTCAAATACTGAAATTTGAAGTTTTTTTCAATTATATAGAGTACCAATAAAGTCTTACCATGATTACAAAAATTTATTAAAAAAAAGTATTACAGTAACAACTCTCCGGTTTGTGAAAAGAAAAAAAATTATCAAGTTTTTTTTTATACTGATTTGTTGCAGGTAGAGGGCACCGTGATCATTTTTTTTATAAAATGGCGTTAAGCCAGCAGAAAGCGCAACATGTGTTTTGGTATCACGAGTCGAAATCACAGATTACTGCGCAGCGAAATTTTAGAAGGGAATCCGAACGACCAGCGCCTGATAGCGAGAGTATACGGTATACGCCTGAGTATACGCCTGATAGCGAGAGTTGTACGGTATGCAAAGTTTGAGGAGAATGGAAGTGTAGTCGACCTTTCGCGAACAGGGCGGCCATCCGTTAGTGAGAGAATTTCTACATAGCCCTTCGAAATCTACCCGTCGTGCATCTCGTGAACTAGGGATTCCTCGGTCAGCAATGCACAAAATTTTACACAAGAAACTAAGGTTGCACGGGTATAAGGTTCATATATTGTAACATCTACAGGCAGATGACAGTCCTCCTCGTGTTGTCTTTGCGACCGACATTTTGCAACGGATTGATAACGACATTGAGTACCTGCAGCATGTTTGTTTTTTAGACGAGGCCTCTTTCCGCACCTCAGGGAAAGTAAACAGGCATTAAGTGAGAATATGGGAGTCAGAAAATCCGTATTTTACCAGGGAAAAAATTAAAGATTCCCCTAAAGTGAGTGTGTGGTGCAGTTTGATGCACAGCAGAATCATTGATTCATTCTTTTTCATGGAGCAATCAATCAATAACAGCTAACGTTTACCTGGATATACTGCAACATTTTGCTATACCTCAACTAAATGACTTGCAACCTAGGGTGATTTTCCAGCAGGGTGGCGCACCACCACATCGGAGATTACTAGTTCGAGATTTTCTGAATGAATCATTTCATGGCAGATGGTCTGGACGTGACGGTCTCACTTCCTGGCCACTCCGATGACCAGACGTAACTCCCTTAGACTTTTTCCTCTGGGGTTATGTTTAAGGACAGAGTCTACGCAACACCTGTACCTGATCTGGACACATTGAGACGGAGAATAACTGAAGCTGTTGCTAGTGTTACCGGAGAAATGTTGACAAACACGTGGCGTGAAACTGATTATCGGTTGGACATTCTACTAGCGACAAAAGGTGCACATATTCAATTTTATCGACATGGTAAAAACCTGATATTTTTTCTTTCTTTTGCCACAAACCGCACAACTGTAATAGTTTTTTTTTTGTAATAAATTCGTGTAATGATGGAAAGATTTTATGGACACTGTATATCTCTGACCTTTCGTGATAAAAACGTTTTTTACATAAAAAAAATAAAAACATAATTTATATAATAAAAGCAATTAGAAATTCTGTCACTGAAATGAATAAGTACAAACATAATTCATCTAACGATTAAAGTTTCTCCTTCGCATGTATGATGATGTTTTTATTAGATTTTTCCAACAATTTTTATTCTGAACAAAAACCCTCTTCGTCTTTATATAATAGTAGATATAGATTACTAATCTTTAAAAACGGAACAAAAGATTCAGGTAGAGAAATAACAAACTACAACTCTCCCGAGTACATACTATTAATCTAATACAAATTTAAGCAAGTTAAATGAAGAAATACGAAGAAAGAATTGAAATTTCGAAATGTTTTGGAAAGAATGTCGGATTTTATTTGAAATAATACATAATTAACTATATTGCATCTTAGTTTGACAAGGTTAAAACTTACCAAATGATGATTACAATGCGGTAAGAAGTAATTATAAAAATTTAGAAGAGCAAAAGGAAATATAGAATTAAAATATTTATATAAAAACGTTTATTAAAAAATAAGTTAGAAGGTATTGAAAATAAGTAAAACACCCATATCGACCAGTCAGGATACAAAAATTGACGAAGTTATGATGCTACTTACAACCACTTTCACACAAAAATATTTTTTTTAAATTAATGGACGGGGAGGGAGGAACTAAGGAAAACTAAAATAAACAGTACCGGCTAATTTGTACGGCAATTTTGTTACCCGGATATTTTTTCTAAAAATGAAAAATCATATGGTCTGTAAAACAAGAACTATTCGGTAAATTAACAATAAATACTCACAAGATACACAAACAATAAATTATTTAAATCATAATAATATTAAATAAAAACTATTCTTTGTTTACAATTATTTTACTAAATTAAAAAACTCTGCTAATTACTTCAATACAAAACATACAGTTATCGTAAAATAAATGTATTTTATCGAAACATGTATTTTACAGTTATCGTAAAATATGCCCACGATTATGAAAACTATTATGTTAAACAGTATAAGTAACAAACTGTGTTACGTTATTCAAGATTCATACATTTTTACGAACAAAAAGCAATATAAACACAATACATAATAATAAAATTACAAGGCTATTCATGAAACAAATACACTGCCGCACAAAATAAAAACGTTTCATAAATATAAATATAAAAAAAAAAATTGGGTCAACATCTGTATTTTTAATAAGAATGCAGAACGAACAATGCCATGACAGAGAAGATGATTAACGCAAGAATTTTTCCCCAATTAATAACCTACACAATATTATAATTCCCATAAAAAAAAATTATTATCAGTGAAATAATATTAATATATTATTATTTTTTTTTAAATTTGATAATAATCTTACAAAAAATTCGTTAAATATTTTTACCATTAAATATAGATCTTAATTACTTTATAGATTATATAATATTATTTACAAAAACCAGGTCAGTGTCACAAAGAAATATTTTTATAATAATAAAATTAAGAAATAAAAAAAACTTTTCAAAAAATAAAACCGCCCAAAGTAAAAAAAAATTCAATCTTAAAATTTCAGCTTTTTAATTTTGTGCCAAATTAAGACTTAAAAATTATTTTTGAAGTAGCTAAACAATAAATTTTAAAATGGCACAAATTCTATAAAAGTATAAATTTAAAATAATATAAAAGTAATATTCTCTTAGTTAAAAAGAACGTCGACCCGTGTCTTAACAAAAATAAAAAGAATGCTGAGAAAGAAATTGGTCGTAGGTTATGCTAAAAATAGGCATGTACTACAAATTTCTGTAATGCGGGAATATTTATTTTTTTATTTTTTGTTTTCCCACGAACTTTTTTTATGAAAATGTTTTGAATAAAACATTTTCATAAAATGTTTTATAGAAGATAACTTTCGTTAAAAGATTTTCCACTCCAGTTATATGAAAAAAAACTGGTCAATTATATGAGGTGTAAAAGGAGAAGACTAGAAAATACAAAAAAAAAAAAAAAAAAAACATACGTATGGGTCGAAGTGACCATCTCCTTTATTTTGAAATATTAAAATAATACTGTAATGAAAATTAATAGTTTTTTTTTAATTCAATAACATATGAAAAAGATCGGGGACTATTGAAAAGAAAATAAGGCTTTTTAAATCCTAATAAAATCATCTTTTTTTAAAATGTTAACATTTATTTATAGATTTTTTTTTTTTACTAAGAATTGATTCTTTGAATAAAATATTAGAATAATTCAGTAAACACCACTGTAATATAAAACATAAACAAATTTATATGCAGACCACAAAGATAACAAAGAAAGAAAACATTATTTTTTTAACAATCTTTCATTCCAAGAAAGCAGAGAGGCAAACTCTCATTATATGAAGTGTGTTCACTGCTTGAAACTGACAAAAAAAACTTAAAAGCTGACATGTAGAACGGTAATTGAATATAAACTACGGTGTACAGTTTAAATAAAACTTTCAGTTTATTTTCATTCTGTTACAAATAAGTCTTTTATAACCTATAAATTAAAAAAAAAAGAAGCTTTAAACACCCTTACCGTGTTCGTGTAAAGTAAACAAATTGGTACCAATCCTCTTTTTATCAATCGTCCACTAGTGTTAGTGTTATTACTATACTCATGTTGATAGTTTGCTTAGCGATTAATGTATCGTAGCCAGATGCGGCTCTCGGAAGGAAAGGAGATGTCGAATGTTGCCAAACGTATCTGATCTCTTTTTCATTACCCTTATTTCTCTCACTCGCAAATTAACTTCGACCTAGCAATTCTTGAAAGTTTAAGTGTTACCCGTTTCCCAAAATAAAATTTTATTTTTTTGGTAGGCATGTTAAATTTTTTAAAATAATTGTTACTTTTGTAATTGTAATTCGATAATTTTGTAAATTTGTAATTTACTTTTTTTTGTAATTTTATTAGCGAAAAATTTCGGGTTTCAAATTTCAACGGAAATATCAATTTTGTTTAGTTTCGGCGTGTCATCTGTACGTACGTACGTATGTATTTCGCATAACTCAAAAACGATTAGCCGTAGAATGCTGAAATTTTGGATTTAAGACTGTTGTAACATCTAGTTGTGCACCTCCCCTTTTTATTGTAATCGACTTGACCAAAAATGTCCAAAACAGCCCAAAATAAAATAATTTGGATTTTGGACTTTTTCTTAACTATTTTTTTGGATTTTTTCTTTCTTAACTGCAGTAATCATCCCCCATTGAGAACTTTTTAACGAAATATCATAAGTAGTACTTATTTTTATTGGTTCCAGAGTTATAAAAGATCCAAATAAGATTTTAAAGAAATATTTGGATTTTACAAGGGAGAGGCACATCGGTTCGAATCCGACTTCATTTCCTTTTTTTTAATTTAAATATATTGATTTATTAATAATAATTAACCTCCGATTGCTAAAAAAAAAAACAAAAAAACAATAATAACAATAAAAAAATAAAAATATCAAAATTATTAATGAAATAGAATTTTTGTACTTTTCATTTTAAAAAATGTGTGAAAGTAATTTAATAGGAGTAGAAGGAGCCATGTGGTGTCCACATCGCACTTTTTAAAATTATTTACAGTAGGCCACTGTATTTACTATATTTTTACTGTAACAATTTACAATAGTTATTAATATTATAATAATCACTACAATATATTATTTAAATTGAGAAAACAACTGCAGTACAATAAAAATAATTATTATAAATAAATAATGTGGCGTTATTCATCAGAAAGTGGTTGAATCCCGTCCATTTCGTCATCTTCAGAACCGTATTGCGAAAACAGAATACAATAATTTACGTACTTTAAGAAAAAATACGATATTTCTTTACAGAATTCAAAACATGTTATATTGATAAATTTAAATGGAAATCATCTGAATCGGTTCAACTATTCTGGAGATATTAAGAAAAAAAGGCTAATATCGTATAGTAAATCCTGCGAACTTTTTCAATGTAAAAATTTTTTTTTTCTTTAATTACAGAGAATTATGAAACGTCAAGATCTACAAAAATAATCAGAAATGGAAAATTTGATTAGATTAACATACTCGTACTTTACCATAAATAGTATACTGTGTAGATAAACAGTATAAATATATAGCTAGAAAAAAAGCAATAAAAGAAAATAAAATAAGTAGAAAAAGATATGAAGTTTAATTTAATTGAAGAAAAATAATAGATTATCAGGCTATAAAAATAAAAGTTAAAACAAAGATGGCGAAAAGATTTCCCTCGAATTCTATCTTCGGACTGACTAATCACTCACTGATGATGGTGATAATACCACTCAAAAAATAGTAAAAATACTATTCATAAATAATAAAAATCTGATGTGGGCACCACATCACTTCCTTGTACGCCTATTACAATTACATATACACATTTTTAAAAATACATCAAATTTTATTTCAATAATAACTTTCGATTTTTTCTAATTTTTTATTGTTATTATCGAATTATTTATTGTAATTTTTTTTACAATCAGAAGTTAATAATTATTAATTAATCAATATATTTAAATAAAACAAAAAAGTTAAAAAAAAGGAAATTAAGTCGGATTCGAACCAAAGTGTCTTCCCCTTGTAAGAAACAAATATTTCATAATTAAAATTGTATTTGGCTATAACTCTGGAACCAATTAAAATAAGTACCACTTACGACATATCAATGAAAAGCTCTCAATGAGGCTTATTACTGCAGTTAAGAAACAGTCCCAAAATTCACATTTTTTTGATTTTGGGCTTTTTGGACATTTTTGGTCAAGTCGATTAAAATAAAAACGATAAGTAGATGTTACTACAGTACTAAATCCAAAATTTCAACTCTACCGCTAATCGTTTTTGAGTTATTTGAGATACGTATAGACGTCACGCCGAAACTAGTCAAAATGGATTCAGGAATGGTCAAAATGGATATTTTCGTTGAGATCTGAAATTTTTCACGATTACAATACTTCCTTTACTTCGTAGAAGAAGGTAAAAAGGAAAAAACTTGATTTAAAAAATTTTTAAATTACTTTTAACAGAAACCAATAAACAAATAAACAAAGGTTTTTAACTTTTTAGTTCCACAGACCTCAACAAAACTTTCTTTTACGAAAAACATTAATATTCATGGATTCTTTTCTTTTTTTTAATTTTCACTATTATTAATATTAATACCTCTCCCAATCGTAAAGGTAAATATATGCTATATAAAAAAAAGGAGATTTAATAAAATTTCATGTAGCCTATAGAAAGAACGTTTCTACAACAGTAATATTAATATTGTTACATTTTATTATTTTTTAATTTCAGTTTAATAAAACAGAGCTGTTAAAACGTAATTTTCAACAGACTGGGAGTTTATCTTGGCAACATGTCTAAAATAACAGTAATTTAATGAATGGCATTGCAACAGCATGCAATAATAAAAAACCTTTACTGCTTGAAAAAGAACAAAGAATACTTACAGCAACCACGGCAACATAAGGCGTATTAAATCTACCAACACAACGCGATGCTGTTTATCTATCTATCTAAAACATCCCACAGAAAAGTTGATCACACCTTTTATATAAATATAATATTTTCGCTAGTATTTTTAATATAATACAAATTATTTGTATTCCGATTCAACAAACGAAAAGGCGGTGAGAAAAATAATTGCCCTAAATACGATTTTAAATATAAAAACCTACTCAATAAAATAAAAATTCTTAACAAATTTACATATAAAATTCAGAGTACTAATGATTATTTACATCACAATAATAAGTATTAAAAGTAGAATTTTTTTTCCCGGTAATACGAAACTTCTGAAAAGAGGTATTTTAGAAATCACAAAAACACAAAATAATTTATACTTACATGATGGTGCACGAAGTGATCCAACATTTGGGTTTGTTAAAAAATTATTTAAATGAATCTCAATCCAGAAAAGTAAAATACAATGTATTTACTATATACCTGGAGATTATGTTCTGCTTATCGCATGTTCAATACGACCACCATCACGTCTAGCAACTTCAACACGAACTCCTGTGTTATTAATAACTCGACGACACATATTCTCGTTGCACGCCTCAATGATCAGCACTCCCAGTTCCATCACTGTTCGAGGAAGTTTGGAAAAAAATTTCTCCTTTAGATTTCCCCAAAGAAAATAATCACACGGATTCAAATCAGGACTGTTCAACGGCCAGTTCTGTCCACACGCAAACGCAGAAAAAATCGGTATGAAATGACATTGCGTTTTAAAAGTTTCATCCAGAAAGTCTATAACAACATTAGATGTGTGCGGTCTGACTCCATCTTACATGAACCACTCGTTTTCTAATCGAAACTCTTTTGCAAGAAACTGAGGAACAAAGTTATTACGCATCATGTTTAGATAAGTTCACTGTTCGCTGTCTGTTCAAAAAAGAATGGCCCTATTACCCCATGATTTGAGATAGCGGCCTGTACCGAATTCTTGGAACGTGATGCACTTTTTCAAGAAGCGCGTATGGATTTTCGGAAGCCCAAAAACGCACATTTTATTTATTAACACCTCCGTCTATGTGAAAATGTGCCTCATCTGAAAACCAAACATCTTTAAGCAGTACGTCTTGTTTCTCACAGCCCGTTCAGTAAATGCTATTCTTTGGCATTAAGGTTGTTGTCAACCTTAATTTAGGCAACACTGTTATTTTGTACGGATACAAATGATAATCGGTATTTAAAATTCGCCGCACAGACCACCTACCCAAGTTGTGCTGCTGCTTTTCTTGTTGATTTGCCCGGGCTCCTAGGCAACGCTGTTCTGACAGCTTCCACATTATGTGGCGAACGAACAACGGCAGGCCGTTCGCTTACTCTCAAATACTTGAACCTCCACTATTAAATTTTTCGTAAAGTCTACGTATTATTTTTAAATGAGGGCAACCACCGTTTGAAAATGTGCACGAAACCGTCTTTGTGTTAAGCATCACGCTTTTAGTTTCATTAAAAAACAATACAATCTTTACGCGGTGTTCAACAGTCAGTCTTCCTTTGTCAGCCATCTTGGAACTATACATAAACAGCCCACTTGGAAAGAGAAAAAACTAATATTTACGAACTGCTGTCATTTCTGTCAACATAAAACGCATTAATAATTAATCATTAACCTAAACAATTATCTCCAAAACAAATGTTGGAACATTTCGCGCGCTGCACTGTATTTTACATCTATTTTTCTTCAACTATACTAAAATCAAAATTTAATTCAAAGAAAGAGTTTATTTTTTTTATTTTTCAATCGATAATGTATAATACAGTTAAACCCAAATATTTATAGAAGTACACCAACAAAAAAGCCCAATTTTTAAGTTTGAAGGAATCTTAAAACTCTACACTATTATGCAATAAAATCTCATCTATGATCAAAATTTACGATTTTAGTTAACATAAGTTTCCAGAAACACGAGCTTACATTTAATTTGAACAAAACGACGTGGATTTTTTGTGAATTAATCAGCAAAAAAGGAACAACAGAATATTTTTAAATTATTCAAAGAAAGTTGAATTTTTTTTTTTAAGACGTCGCATAACAATTTCTTGGCATACTAAGTCAATCTGGAGAGATTTAAATAAAATAGCAGATAAAAAGAATTAGGAATAATACTGTATTTTCGTGTTCACTTGCGTGTAAAATTCTAAACATTTTATTTTACACAAAAAATTTGTTCGGAAATATAAGAGTAAATATATATATATATATATATATATATATATATAAAACGGGGGGAAACGATTCCTTTTTTTTAACTTATTATTATTTCTTTTCCTAGCAGTTCATTTATCTCTCAGCTGTGGAGAAAATAGAAAAAATCACTTAAAACTCTTTTCTGCTACACTATTTGTGAAAGAAAAAACTATTAGGACACTAGACGATAAACAATTCGGATAGAGCCCAATCCAATGTGACTTAAAATATTGTTTAAAACCACAAATTATTTTAAGAAACAAAAAAACAAAATCTTTTGGCACAGTCGGCAATACCTACACACTTTGAATCACAAATATGCATAACAATTCTTTATAATGTATAATACAAAAAAAACATGTTGGCAGATCTAAGCAAGAAGACCGACTTTATGTTATTTTATTTTGCTCTTTTTGCCCCGCTCAAACACAAACGCAGTCATCATGATCCTCAAAGTAGGTAACGCTATTATTTGCCAAACAATATTGCTTACAAAAAACATCGGAGATAATAAAGAAACGTCAAACGTACCAACTTACAGCAACATAACGAACCACGCTTCTAATTTGCCCTACTCAAATTTTTTTCGACCTTAAATTGAGCATAAGTCAAGAACGACTCTCAACCAATCTTATCAAATTTTCACATGCAACAACTTCGGATACACTATTTCAGAATATCTTAATTTTCATTATATTGGTCTGGTAGTTTTGAAAATTTTCGAGGCACAATTGTTTATATATATACATCATCAGGAGATAAAAATTAAAATAAGTAAAAAATTAAAATAATTACACAGTCATGACTGTTTGAATGTCAAAAGTATACTACACTATTTATTAATTTTGATTCGAGTATATTTTTGACATACAAGCAGTCACGACTGTGCAGTTACTTTAATGTTTGACTTATTATATTATTTTTACCTCCTGATGATGGTTTGAAATAAACCGAAAGATCTTGAGAAAACACATCTTTTCTGCTAATGTGGATATAAAATTTTGAATTATTTTTTATTCCATTAAAAAAATTATCAGCTGAAACCATGTTTAAGAAATTTATAACTATATTTTCACCTGAATCTGTAGCTATAAAGTGAAATCAAATCCTTAATACTGGAATCCAAACGCATAAAAACGTTGATGGTATACTTTTGTGGTATGTCATAGAAGTAACGGAGGGGATTTTACTTTTATAACAGTAGCTTCTTCTGGCTTATTAATCTGTAAAACCAGAATTATCATAAAATTGCAAAATAGTTTTTGTGAGTAATTACTTTTGGACAGATAACTGGGGATTTAATAAAGTTTAACGAATGAAAACTGCATATGTATTTTTTTTATGGATTGTTTATAAAGTAAAATTGTTTATAAATGAATGAATTAAGAAATAAAAATAATGCTTCCGAGAATTGGGGACTTAACTTTGAAGGTAAATGCACCAAAACAATCGTATAGATAGTATAAAAATATATATAATCAAACAAAACAAAAAGAGAACCCTCAACTATAAAATTGTTATTTTTTCGTAAATAATATTAACAATTAATGAAATCCACCTTACCATCACATTGATATGAACTTCAATTTATCATCAGGAGATAAAATTATTGCATTAAAGTCAAATATTTAAAAAATCACAGTTAAAGTGTTAAACAGAATGACTGTCCGGTCCTACCAGTATTCTGAAGGAATACATACATGTACTCTGGTAGATTAAAATGAAATCAAACAGAACCATGTTATCAAAGAGATAATTAATAGATTAAAATATTACTTTTTTATATTTATATTTATTATGTTTTTAAATCATTTACAGTTTTTGAAAATTTTTTCTTCATTAATTAAATTTTAAAAATTATTATTATTTTTTTTTTAAAAACGATATATTATTTAAAAACATATTAAATGTAAATATAAAGAAGTAATAAATTAATCTAATAATTATCTCTTTGATAACATGTTTCCGTTTGATTTCATTTTAATCCACCAGAGTACATGTATATTCCTTCAGCATACTGGTAGGACCGGACAGTCATGACTGTTTTACATTTTGATCTCTTAAAATTTTAACTTTAATGCAATAATTTTATCTCCTGATGATGGTTTCAAGAAGTCGAAAGATCTTGAAGTTCATATCAATGTGCTGGTACGGTGGATTTCAATAACTGTTAATATTACTTATTTAACATATCAGCGGTACCATGTTCCAGAAATTAATTATTATTTTTCAGTTTCAAACTAGACATCGAATATTAAAGACAGGCTGATGCTAAAACACAAATTAAACGAGAAATATAAAGAAAATCAAACGCAAAAATATCCCGTGGGAAGTAGTACTGACCAAATAGAGGCCACCGGATGACCTCAACCAACAATCTTGTACCGTCCAATAACGAAGAACAACCGTGTCTGTATAATCTAGTACCCATAACAAACAAACACAGCGGTTCTAAAATGAAATAAACCCGACTACAATAATATACTTATTCCCGTTGAATTAATAATCAATTAAAATAAAACTGTTGTAATAAAAAAAACAAAACAAATAGAGCCAATCAAATCAATTCAATCAATGCATTGATTGATCACCAATTAAATGTGTTTAACTTGATTTTTATTATTATAATTTAACAGTACTGTACAGATTCAACACCATTTAATAAGATTTAAACGAAAATACTGTTCAATTCTTATAACTAAATCAGTTATGCAACAACATACTAATAAAAATAAAACCCATTAAATTGGCGAAACTAATTTCTCAGTATTATTTTTAAAAAAGTAGTAATAATAGAAACTAAAAAATATACATGTAAAGAAAATTTTCTAAATTCTTTTTTATGTAACAATGTTAACACATTAAGAATTTACATTCACATTGAATACAAATAAAAATAAAAAACTTTCAAAAACTATTCGCAATTATTTTTATTTCCTATTGAATTGTTTTATCAGGCCTATTATAACTCTTTAATTTACCTTAAGGCAACAGAAAGTAAGATACAGATAAACAAGGCCGAAGTGAATGGTATGTCAATCTACCTACAATAAAACGCAATTAAAAATATTAACTATCATAAAAAGCTATAAAATGACGATTTATTAGTTAGTTCTGAAAATTCAGAACGTTATTACCTTAAAAAATCTGATTGCGGCTGAATTCATCTTTGTCTTATACTCCATAAATAAATTACAAGATCATGAAAAAATAAAAACAGTGTGTACCAGAATATAATTTTAATGCTGACATTGAACAGCAAAAATAGTATAAAAAATGTTAATTTTTAAACCGATCTAAAGTACCGTTAGCTACGTCGCACATGGAATTCGTACAATGCTGTAGTTTATCGAGTCTCTAATGCACTGGTCCAGTAGGGAAGTCGGCGTGCTCCAATGAGGCCAGGGGACCCCGATGGGTGAGCCCCATTGAAGAGGGGCCAGAAAGGAAGGGCAGAGACTGCTGCCACGACACTCCAAAGTGACCGTGTTATGCTTGATGGCTAAGACCGGTCGCCTTGGAGGTGTTAAACAAGTTTGAATAAAAGAAAGTCTCTAATACACTAATCCACCAAGTCGGTCTAGCGGTTAAACTCGTCATCGCAAATCGGCTGATTTTGAAGTCGAGAGTTCTGAAGTTCAACTACTAGTAAAGGTAGCTACTTTTTTTATGGATCTGAATACTAGATCGTAGAAACCGGTGTTTTTCGATGGTTGGGTTTCAATTTACACACATCTTAGGAATGGTCGACCAGGGACTGTACAAGACTAAACTTCATTTACACTCATACATATCATCCTCATTCATGATCTGAAGTAATACCTGAACGGTAATTCCCGGAGGCTAAACAGGAAAAGAAGGGTCTTAATAAAAGAAAAGTGGGATTTTGAACATGGATTAAATGAAAACAAAAATATTTACAGTTGATGTTGTTTATTTATCGAATTTGTCATCTCAAAACAGTTTTTTTATGTAACTAATAAATTGCAATAAGGGCACCATACGTCGCTCTGCAAATGTCCAATCGATACTCGGTTTCTGCCCATACCCGAATTACATATCTTCTGTCATATTTACAAAATATAAAAAATCGATTAAAAAAACCCCTTTTCCTTTAAGTGACGTAGGTCGCCTTATTTTTCAATTTTCTGTGTAAAACTTTATGAATTGTTGTTTTCGGAATATCTAACTCGAGGCTTCGAAGAGAGATGAATTTGTTAGGACTTCTGATAGCAGAACGTCTAATTGTTTGTCTGTAACTGTGGTCTGCCAGTTGATTTTTCCCTCAAAACAGAACCAGTTTCTTCGAACTGTTTGAACCAACGTCGTATATTATTTTCATGCGGAAGCTCTTTTCCATATTCACATCGAAATGGACTAAAACTACGGACTTTAATTCAGCATGCCAAAAAATACACTTTTGCTTTTTCTTGAACAGTGAACATAGTAACGGACTGAACACACCTCAAAAGCAATATAAAAACTGGTGTGGTGTTTTGAACTGTTGTTACACAAAAGTTTGGGTTGGAGGCTATCAAGGCTACCAACATAACTTCTCAAAATTTTCCTAATGCCTTGATCTTAATTACAGGAACACCACTATTCGTTTATAATTTGCCGAGCGACTAATCGTGTACATAGTGAAATTTATTAATAATGTAAAAAAACTGTTTGAGATGACAAATTCGATAATAAACATCAACTGTAAGAATTTTTGTTTTTATTTAATCTGTGCTCAAAATCCCGCCGTTCTTTTATGAAGACCTGTATTTTGAGAGTATCCATTCTGAACGCAATTATCCTACGGGTTTACGGAATGAATTTCCTTCGGCCAAATACAATACATCTGGATCCAACGTGGTCGGCAACAGACTGGCTGAGAAAATTAAGTTTTTTTTTTTTTTTTTAGTTTTTTTCTGCCGGAAGGCGAGAAACATTTTTATGTTATCTTCGCCCGGAAAACAAATATATGAAATATATTAATATATATATGTAAAACCTATTAAAATAACAAAAATTAAAACAAAACAAAACCTTAAAGTAAAAATTTTAAAACAAAATTAAAACTTAAACTAAAATGTGTTAAACACAAAAGCATACAACCACCATAAAAAAATTTAACACTATAATAAAAGAATATCGAATAAAAAAGAAAACTATTAAAAAGTATGTAAAATAAAATCATTTCGGAGAATATAAACACTCGGTCGAAAACGTCTTTATTATTTAACTTGCCCAGGATTTGAAAAATCCTGGGCAAGTTAAATTTACGACGCAAGGCCGCATAACTATGCAATCCACAAGGATGTGGCGCACAATCAAGCGGCAGTTGCATTGTATGCATATCGGTGCATTTTCTGCTGACATTAGGTACCGTGAGTAGCTCTTGTATGTCCTATCTGCAATCGGCAGAGGACCACTTCCTTTCGGCGAATTTTCCTTTGGGAGGAATTCCATGGCAACAAGGTATCTTTGATATGTGAAAGTTTGTTATGTACTGTGGCAATCCAGTCATCATGCCACCTCGCGCGAAGTGTGAGTTTGACATAATTAATAAAGTCGGATGTAGTATCACGAGTAGTGAAGGAAGGTTGACTACATGCGTCTTTAGCAGCGGAATCTGCAAATTCATTACCCGGAATCCCCACGCGACTAGGGATCCAGCAGAAACTCACTTGTGTGTTGCGATGGTTCAACTCGGCAATTGCATTGTAGATTTCGGTGACTATAGGATATCTGGAATACGCACTGGGTAGGTCTAAAGGTGAACGCGTCTTCCCAAATCAGCTGATTTGGAAGTCGAGACTTCCAACGTTCAAGTCCTAGGTAAGGAAGTTACTTTTATATGGATTTGAATAATAGATCGTGGATACCGGTGAACTTCGACGGTTGGGTTTCAATTAACCATACATCTCAGGAATGGTCGAACTGAGACTGTGCAAGACTACACTTCATTTACACTCATAAATATCATCCTCTGAAGTAATATCTGAACGGTAATTCCCAGAGGCTAAACAGGAAAAAGAACAAAAAAAGGATGTGTGGAATAAAAATTTTCTGAAGCTTGGAGAGCACTACACAAGTCGCTACAAATAAAGATATGAAGGTACTTTAGTGTTAATGATATTCAAAACCTTATTTATAGCGTAAAGCAGTATACTGTTGTAATTAGGAGTATTGCTGATATTTTCTACAAATGATAAGTCTTCTTTAAACAGATATTCTTGTATAGATGTAATTAAAACACCACTTTTAAAACGAAACATTACTTTTTTCGTATTTTATCAGAGCTATTTTACTGATAAGGGTTTTTTTTTACTGCACAACGGACCATTTACAATCACATCAAGATAAAAATCCATTAATTTTACTACGTTGGATGTAAAAATGGCTGCATTTTAGAGTAATGTTATTATTCTAAATGTATATCGTGTAATTAATAAATATGATTACTTTTTTAATAAACATTGATTTGTTGTAAACATTTTTGAATTAATTTTTTAAACATCGAATAACTTTCACGGTTTTGTTTATGTAATGCAACGCCAAAAATGGACTGAATAATAAAAAATGGTGTTGCTTAATAAAAAATAAATCCTCGAGAAGTAATTTCCAAATTTAATATAATAAAATATCTATTTTTAAAGCACGGTGTTATTTTATTTCTGCTTAGGAATTCACTCAAATTAATTCTATTGTTATTATAATAACCACACAATAGAAATATTTGTAAGAAAAATAATACGTGCACAAAAATAACGAATATACTACTTACACACATACAAGTTACTGGTATGTATGATGAAATAAAAAATAAATAATGTTACTACCTTGTGTTTTCAATTCTGTTTTTAATATTACATGAAAAGTACTGAATATTACTGTTCTGAAGGATCAATGCAAGCATCTAATAACAAGTCAGCAAACCAATCCTATCAGGAATTCAGCCTACCAGTACCTAAATTACAATCAAAGCAAATCCTACACATTTCAAAATGACAGAAATATTTTTTTCTACAACCTCTATACCAGTAGTTTAAAGTAAAAACTACTTAGATTACTATTTTTATTTTTAGTAACAATAGTTGAAAAATTTAATTCCGGTTTTGACAGTTTTGTGTAGAACAGTCAACTGTGTAGGTTGGTGGTTTCAAAGTTTAATCAGATTGCATAGTAAACTGTTATTTTTCAAATTAAAAGGCTTAAAAAAATGTACTGACCGTCATTTTTAACAGAAAATTTTATTTAAAAAAGTCTCTCATATTCGTTGAATTCAATATTAAGTAACCTTGCTTGGCAAATTTCATAAAAATTGGAGAAGTTCGGGACCCTAACTTCGTCATAAACAACATAATAGTCAAAGGCGCCAATTAAAGCAGAAATTCAAAGAATAATAAAAATCTGATAACAGTTACAGGACTTTCACGTCACGCAGCTAAAGCCGCGTTCCGAGAATTCCTACAACTGTGGGTTGTTTCTGATGCACGGCTTACACACACAACTTAATTTAAAATATTTATCATTTTATTTAAGAATAATATTTTTTTTGTTTATTCAGTTCTAACAAAAGCGCGGGTGCGGCGGTACTAGCGGCGACGGTTCTACTAATTAAAGTGATATAATTTCACATATTACATACAACAAATTTCGCTTGTACGATCGGCAGACTGATGTAGCCACGAGGACTAACGCAATAGGTACCGAGTCAACCGGGCGATCAAGTTCAAAAAACCCGGCCAGATCGAGTTACTTTTTTTACACTTTAAATATTCTTTATTTAACCCACTGAGTTGGTCTAGTGGTGAACACTTCTTCCCAAATCAGCTGGTTCGAGAGTTCCAGCGTTCAAGACGTCTATACAGATTTGAATACTAGATCGTGGATGCCGGTGTTCTTTGGTGGTTGGGTTTCAATTAACCATACATCTAAGGAATGGTCGAACTGAGACTCTACAAAACTACACTTAATTTACACTCAAAACATATCATTCTCACTTATCCTCTAAAGTAATACCTGAATGGCAATTCCAGGAGGCTAAAACAGGATAAAATATATTATTGATTTATTTAAATAAATCAATAATATTCATTCATCTAAATATTAATATATGAATGAATATTACCTGTGACGTTACAAAATATCAGACGACTACAACAGAATTTTTTTTGGGGTGGGTGTACGATTTTGCAATTTTTTGCAAATATTGTTATTTCTTGATTGTTAACAAATGTGCCTAAGAAAAATGTGACCTTAATCAGGCGAAATCTCGAGATAAGGAAGGTGACCTCGCTCTACAGCCTCATCCCCTTAACCTTTTAAGTTGAAAATTTAACGGCATCAATGCCCCATATAAAAAGAAGTAATCTGACAAATTTTGAGATGATTTTGAGGCCGACACCGAACATAAACGCACATAGGAACATTAACACCCGGAAAATTTCAATCCGGTATTTTGGGTCCATTAGGTGTCAAAACGTCACGATCCAGTGAAAACTGCACATATTCAAATTGGATCGATTACAATACTTTCCCTTCTAGAGAAATGAAAATATATAAAATGTTCTAATTATTACTTTTTAAACCGCGGTCATATTGAAAATAAGTATTTTAAATAGCTTTTTATTTAAGATAAAAGAATATTTCTAGTATAATCATTGATAATTAAATTATGTAACAACTAATTTAATTATATATATTTTTTTTAATAGCAAAACTGATACCAATTTTACTTTAAAATTACAGGGCATTTTTTTAAACAAATTGATAGTTGGCTAGGGCAAAAAAACAAAATTGATTTTTGTTATATGGAGATTAAATTTTGTCATAATATTAAAACGCACACGGCTACCGTTTATAACTATAATCATATAATAGTAGTAATAATAACATAACGATGTTAAAAGTTCAGCGATGCAACTGCATTCTTGACCGTCTATTGGGCACTGACCGGAGCTTGTATGTTGTCCTTTCGTTGTACGATGCCAACCTATAGAATCACAACCAGTTTCCAGCAGCTGCTTAATAACATCACCCAACTCGTCTGCTGTTAAATTACTGATGGCAACAGATGCGATATAACTGGTACGTTACTAAAGCAGATACAAATTAAACCAAAAATATAGATAAAATCCGGTATACATAATAAAAGCGATTAAAATATAATATAATTAGTTTCATTTAGTAATTCACAGACCGTAATTAAGAAACTTCATGTAACATAAAAACTAATTAAAATTAAGAAGTAATGATTGTATTCAAACATTAATTATTAAGATTTTCAGATTTTATATGGACTAAAGGTAAGATTTCAATCTGTTACTGCGAAGTTAAAAATTATTAAAATAAAAATACATCAACAGTTCTACAGTTCAACAGTTCTAAAAATACCTTCGTTAATTTTGTACTGAATTTAACGAACTGAACTCTACAGAAAATTTAATCAGGGTGACGTCAAGAACAGATTGGAAACCACGTGCTGGTGAAAACTGTTTTCTACCATCATACCTCTCAATCACAACTGTCCAAGAAAAATAGCAGTCGCATTTTTACGAGTAAAAGAGAAACGTTTATACAAAATCGTGACAGATACGTGGTTACGCCCTACACCAAAGAGATTTTTAAAATTTCATAAAAATCTGAAAAAATATTTGGTCTTAACTGCCTCATAAATATATAAACAAATAGATGAGATGCCAAAAATGTCGAATTAAAATAAGACCTAGCTTCGCGCGGATTAATTAATAAATAATAATATTCCACAAGCTCTTCACAAATATAAACATTCGTTCTAGTTTTTCTGAAAATAACACTGGAAATTTTAAAATCGTCATATTACTCGTGCGTATCCTTTGGAATGAATTATTTAATAAACAAATTGTGTCGATTAGAAAAAAATAATTATACAGATTATATTAAAAAAAAAGGGTAAAATATCGGCAAATGAAATAAGTGTTTATATAATTTCTTAAAAGTGTGATGCACAGGAAATATGATCAACAGATATTTACTACAATTTTTTAAGTCACGATACCGTACCCTTCATAAAACAGAAACATCTGTTTTGAGATTTCAAAAAATGAAATCTTCAATAGTTTGAATGGTTTCATACATTTCCCGATTAATTTCTATTCTCTGTCAATACTTTACGATATTTTTACACTTTCATGAATTCAAATCTTTGAATAGCTTTAACTTTTTCACGTTAAAGGGATTCTAGATTTGAATTTTTTCTAAATTAAAGAAATTCTACAAGGAACCTTTTAGAATTAAATTCATTAAACCTCAATCTCTAAATACAGAGCCCATTACCACCAACTTTCTTTTTGTAAAACTCTACCATACATTTTTTTCTTGTTTAATTCGCTTAAAAAACTGCTTCGTTTTGCACTCCATCAGTTCACCTCTAAATATGCAACTTGTCCTGTAACACGTCTAAAAAACCTCAATTTTTTGTATCTCTAGCTTTCTTACCGTCTGTGCTTCGTTGTCATAAAGCACTACCTACATCGATGTATTCTGAAGAATTTTTTCAACTTTGTGTAAGTCTTCATTACCTTTTATTTTTTACATCGTCCTTTTTTTTACACTAAATAACAAAATTCTGTGAATTCTGATACATTGTGTTTTCCTATCTTTAGGAATAATTGCTCAACATCCTCTTTTCTATTGTTTTACTACCTTTATTTGACTTTTATTTACTTTTAAACTGAAGCTTTATCTAAACAATAAATCCATACCATTCTTTTTATTTTTAATTGATCCCTAGTTTCAACCAAAATAACAAATCATCAGAAAAATTTTGATTTATTATTTTTTTTTTTTTTGTAACCGGACAATACTGAAGCCCTCAAATTTTGCTTTACTTCATAAATAAATTAAAAATTACAGTAGGACCAAGCTGTGGTCATTCTATGAAAAAAGTTTCCAAAAATTCTCATTGATGAATATTCAAGTGAATCCGATGAAATATTACGCTGGCTATTTTATTTTGTTGGCTAAAAGACAGCAAATTCTGATCGAGTTTGGTCAACCTTTGAATTCGATCAGATATTTTAATATAATATTATTTATTTTAATATTAACATATATATATATATATATTTTATTTTAATATTTTCATTTAATAATATTTTAAAATGAAAATATACAGGAACGAAGTTTTCAAGAATCACCAAATAAGCAGCTAAAGAGACATATAATAACAGATTCTGTAGTGTACTGGCTTTTTGACTACGCAAAAATTCGAGTATAAAAGTAAATAATATTGTGAAATGCAACTGCAGGAAATAAAAATATATCCACCCTTTTTTATAGCGCGGCATTACTAATAATAAACTCTACTTGTTTATCATTAATTCTTTATCAGTAACTAGCATGCGTTAAATCTGATATCATAAAGCATAAATCACAAAAAAATGAAATATAGATAACGCAAAACTACCTAATTACATAAAATTATACAATAATTTGTAAACAAGGTTTTTTTCTGGTCAATAAATAATGTTACACAGTTATCATAATAATTAGATGTTTACTTCGATTATTAAATAATCTTCAACTGATCTACGGAATTGATTAAAAATACTTATAAATATGAAATAAAAGAAAAATTAATAAACAAAAACGAAGCAGTAAAAAAATTTCTATAAGAATTTATAAAATACAATATTTAAATCTCTGTAAATGTTGGTATTTTATTTATTTCTGAATGTTTTTGTTTTACTTAAGCATTTTTTTTTTTTTAATTAAATGCTCTATATTCACAGAAAAGGATTGTGTAGCAATTAAAGTACGCACAAACTGAATTGCTCTTTAGTTTTTGTTATACAGTTTTGGCAGTTCTATTTGCTATATATAAATATATATTTATAAAATATGTTTTAGAGAGTATAATTCTCAATGTACGATATCAGCACAATTTATACAGTTTCATAAATGGTTGTGACGTAGCTAAATATAAAATTTTTTAATCGATTAGTCTTTTTATCAGTCAGTTTTTCAGAAATTATTCTCTAAACGGGACATCTATTTATCTATATATATGTGTGTGTGTGTTAATTTTACCAATTGAACAACTGAATTAAAATATGGTGTAACAAACAAATTAAGTTTTTAATTATAAAACATAATATAACAAGGTTGTTAACACGTTTAGTAACCGATGCTAACCAACTGCTAACCGAATGATTTAGAAGGTCATGGATTCAATCTCGACCCTCACAGTCTGCCCTGACCTGATTAACAAAAGCATATAAACGAATCCTAAAGCAAGTTTTCAATGAAAAAGCATACTGCTAGATTAAAATACTACTTAAATCACCATATTATTTTTTTTTTTAAATAAAATTATTCTAAAGAAATATTTAAAAAAAAATATATATATGTAGTGCGTAACGATAATGCTAATGGTAAAATGATATGACACAGCTAGTTTAATGATGTAGAAATTGTTACAAAAATGGCAAACGCCCCGATATGACTAAGTAAACATTACATAGTACATTTACGTCGTGGGTATTATACGGACTGCACATTTAAATTCGATAACCCTGAACTAGCGTCCTCTCTCCCACTCACACTTTCACTCTCTCTCTCTCTCTCTCTGCCTTCCTTATCAACAATAAGAATTCTTTGTATATATTATACGATACTATGCCAAAAAATGTAATAATATTAAAGCTAGAATTTTTTTTTTCTTGTACACAATTCAAATAAAAAAAATGAATGAGTATTTCATCAATGAATAAATTACCAGAAACAGAAAATTTTAAACAGTGAACATTAAAAGTGAAGGCTATTAAATAACTTCATCGTTTAAATATTTCAATCTAATCATCAGCAAAAATAATATTCAGAACAAAAAAAATAAATAAAATAATACGTAATTTTGTTTCAAAATTTAGACGTATATTCATCGAATTTTTAAACAATTTTATTTATTTATTTTTTTAAATGAAAAAATAAATCGCTAAATAGAATAAAAATTAATTATGTATTACAATAATAAAAAATAAATAAATGTTTTGTTCATATTCAAGGGAAAGTATAATATATAGTATTATATCATACAAATAGCATTATAAAACCATACAAGGTCAAAATAAATGACCTCCTTCATTCATACGAACTGACCTAATTACATAGGACAAAAAACTAAACAGATTTACTTGTTTATATACTATAAGTCAACAAAAACTTTATAGAACATCCTATACCACTTAAATATTATGATTATAGGTAATGAAAAGATTGCAGCGATGATACAAACGAAACTAAATATAACTGGATCATTTATTACTATAAAAATAAATAACAACATATACCGATTTATCTATCGAGAAATCCGAGGGAATGTAAACAATCAAGATATATGTACATAGTTATTTTTGAAAAATATAATTTTTTTTAGGAGACAGATTCAACTTCTGAAAAATAACTTGATTTTAAAGGATTTTATTGGATGAAATTATATACATATGACTTCGTAAAAGGTCAAAAACTATCTATTCCAAACCGATGTTAATAAATTAAATAAACTCTTTATTTGTGTAGTGGGTACAAAAATATAATCTGGTGGCGTAAAAACCTATGTTTTGTTTTCATAGAACGTTTCCGAGCAATGTTGTTGGAATGACTGTCAGGTTGTCCGCCTACGAAATTAAAAACCGGAATGGTTAGCCGCCGATCCCCGGTTACCTTGAAGTCTAAAATTTTAAATTTCGTAATAATATTTTTTTCTTTCTTTCAGTAATAATACGAAGAAAAATAAAGATATTATAACAAATAAATACTTTTTATTATTCATAATTAAATTACTTATTATTCATAATTAAATTACTTATTATTATACAATTTAAATATGTTGTAAAAAAAATCCGAATATTTAATTTGAGAATATTGTTTATATAGTTGTTATACAAAAGAATAGACGGCATTAAATATGCATAGTGGTTATTTAATAACGGGTATCTCATTACATAATTTAAAGGAAAAAAGTACATTTTTTTACAATTACTAATAACCAATTTTCAATTTATGTAATTTTTACTTTCCTGACATCATAACGTTACAGCTATGCTGCAAAAAGGAAAGTATGGTAATCAGTCAAAAACCTGGGTATGGTTTTTTTGCATTTATCGACGTTTCACAAGCCAGGGATCCCAAAAACAAAAAAAGTAAGGGGTGATGATATTCTTACGTCCATATGTACGTGTGTTGTCGTGTTTGAGTTAAATAACGTTTGACTAGATAAACCGATTTTAGTTCCCATCTAGCCAGAGGGTTTTGCTTCCTGGTCCCCCAAAGTGTTCGTTACCATCATGGTTGTGAGAATAATACAGATATCAATTAAAGTCAGGAGTACAGGTCAATTATCCATGAAAAAGAAAGTAAATTACAAAAAATCGAATAGTAGAAATGACGGTTATTAAAGCGCGCGCGCGCGCGCGCGCGCACACACACACACACACACACACACACCTTGGCGACAAAAATTCATTACTTATTTCTGTTGCCATGGTAACAGAAATATAAGTAAATGATTGATTAATCTTTTTTTCTCTAATTAATTTCTTTAAATCATAACTTTACTCCAAGGAAGCTAGAGCCTCGGTCTTTCTTTCTTTTTCCTGTTTAGCCTCCGGTAATTACCTTTCAGATAATACTTCAGAGGATGAATGAAGATGATATATATGAGTGTAAATGAAGTGTAGTCTTGTACAGTCTCAGTTCGATCATTCCTGAGATGTATGGTTAATTGAAACCCAACGATCTAGTATTCAAATCCGAGGGCCTCGGTCTATGGATTTAATACGTTCCCTGAGATAGCACGACTGAATCCTGCAAATTTGATAGCAATCGGTCGTTTGGTTCTCGCTTGATAGCACAACAAACAAACATACAGAAAGGCAGACAAACAAACTTTCGGCTTATATTTTTTACACACAACATACGTATATATATGTTAGGGTAATTCACGAAGAATGTAACTAACCTTTCAGGACATGAAAATAAAGTAGAAAGTTCATATAAACATAGTTCGGAAACGCTTCGTTAGCGAGTACCGCTGGCGAAAGATTTCTCCGATTTCTGCCCCTTCGGAAAAATTAACCCAGACTGTAATTCTTAGAATCTAAATTAAGAGGTAAATTTAGTGGTTTTGTATGAAAATGTCCCAGAACTTTATCTTTAATACTTTTCGAAAAAATAGGGGTAAAAGACAAAACATTGGGATCGAAAAAACGCTACTACTTTTTATTTCTCGTAAAATACCTTTGTTAGATGGATAATTAACAAATAAAAGTTTTAAACAAAACTTGTAGAGATTCTGAGTAAAATTGTATGAATGAACTCCCCAAAAACTAAATACGCACGTATTAATTTCAAAGTTTATTAAAAAAAAAAGAAAAAAAAAAGAAATTGTGGCAGAAACAAAATTGTATTGAAACAAAATTTTCAATATCTTTTTCGCCTGTGATGAATTCATACCACTTAACTGCTTCTAATTCATTAAAAAAGCAATACCACAATTGAATACTAATACATTTATTTTAATATAACCCTGGACTCTTAGATTTTTCTTTTAGTTTCGAATCATTAACAGCCTTCGAAAATATTAATGTTCGAAATATTACTAGCGTCAGTGTACCATTCGAAAGGAAGGTGTTTATTCCCGATTAAAATTTTAATTTAAAGAAATAATAAAAATATCGGATTGATATCATCAGGAAATATTAGTTATTTAAAACCGTTACACGAAAATTTTTCTCAAGCTGAACAAATTTATTACAAAATAATAACAGCTATTATTATTAAAAATAATAATAGCTAGTTTTAACGCTAACGTAAATTACAAATCAAAATAAACGCTTAATATAAAATAAATTTTATGAGGCAACAGAATAAATACCATAGCCGATTTTCAGTCTTTCTTCCTATTATTTAACTGATAATTTTAGGAAAGCAAAATGTCGACGTTGCCGATCACCATATAAATTTGCCGAAGGCCATCGATACGAACTGAACATTAACCGTTAAATTTAATACAAAGAATTCATCGGACGACACCAGCAAAGATAGTGTGAAGATAATTAATACGGCATGTGATGTTACGGTAAAATTTATAAAAATTAGAGCGTAAAATAGTATTTTATTTTTTTCATCTACTTTCAGAAAAAAAAAAACACTTTTTCATGGTTTATAAATTCTACAACCCACCCGTAAATGAGTAATTTTACTAATGAAATTTAATTATGTTATAACGTGATTTGTGTCAACTTGAGAAAAGCCTTTGAAGTAGACTGTAAAAAATGTGAAGTCGAACTGAAATTTATTCATGAAATCACAAATGATTTTGGTTCAGGATAATAGCTGATCATTTTTTAATCATATGTAAGAGATTATTCGGTAGATAGAACAGTGTCTATTTTTCATTGGGTCCGGTTTTCTCTTAAGACACTTTTTAATATAAATTCATACCAAGATATGATGAAGCGAACTAAAGAACAAGGAGAAAACTGGTTAACTTGTCACAAGACAACCTTTTTTAGTAAAACTATTTAAATAAATGGCCTTGAAACTATTCAAAGAACAAAGAAGTGTGGTTCACTGTTTATTTGTTAAGTTACAAAAAATAAAAATTAGCTAAAATAAATTTGTGTCTTATTTATACATAGTAATTTTTTTCGTATAGTTCAATTACACCGATTAATTTTTTTACAGAATTTTTTTGTAATTCATTTAACAAAAATTCTTGAAATAGAACAAAAATAATATACTTACATGCACAAAAATAGGTACATCTATGCATCTGGAAGGATTTATTTTAACATGTTCGATTTTAAGTAATTTTTTTAACTGTAGATAACTTTTGTTACCACTCATATATTAAATCGTTCTTGTACTATTGTGAGATTCATGGTACGGAACCTTTCAGTCGAATTTTGAAGCACTTCTACTTATCAATTCGCACTGAAATTTTGCATAAAGGTTTGCTCCTGATGACAATACATTTTAGCAACATTTTCAAGACGCTAAACTGCCCCAAATTAATAAATGAAAAAACTTCCCCTTGAACTAATGCAATCTCGTTTACATATATATTATCTTAGTGAAAGAATTATCCATGTTTGTGATATTGTCGTTTCAATTGATTGAATTGAACGAAAGTATTTTTTCGTCCGTTTATACTGTAAAGTATAAACTTATTAAGACTAAAAAGTAGAAAAAAAAAATATATATATATATATATATATAAAAAAAAATTTAAAACCACCCTTAAATTAAACGCACTAAAAAGTAAAAAATACTTTTAGGACGACATCTCAGAGTAGATTTGACAATAAGCTTTGATGGTGATCTACAAGACTATATGAAAGTCATAGCTTCAAATTAAAAATTTGATGTTTTTGCCAATATTTCATATGCATGATGAATGGCCAAAAGAGTGGGGTGCTCATCTCAAAGTACAAATCTTTGCACCCCATTCTTTAGGCCATTCATCACGTATATAGAAAAATTGGCAAAAGAATCGAATTTTTCATTTGAAGATATGATTTTCACATAATCGTGCACATCACCATCAAAGCTTATTGTCAAATCCATTCTGAAATATCATCCTAAAATAATTTTTTATCTTTTGGTGCGTTTAATTTAAGAGTGGTGTTTTAAAAATTTTGTTACATATTTTATATACATATACGCGTGCGCGTATGTGTGTAATAAAATATCCTGACATATCTTATTGTAAAAAGAAATTAATTGTAAAATAAGAAAACGTAAAATATTAGGCTATCATAAATGGAGTACATAAATAAACAAAAACAATAAAGGAAACTATATTGAAAAAAAAAAATGCCACAGGCAATAACGTGACATTAAACTGCTATATCAAACCGGTATTTTTTTCCCCATCTAATAATTTATTTCGACCCAACACGTGGATAAATGGTAAAATATCTGTTTTACGCATGCGCAAATTCATCACTAGGTTAAATGGAGTTGATGTAGACCAACTAGATTTGTTAACAGAAGACTGGTTAACATAATTCTCTACTACACTACATCCTTACTTTCCAACAAACCAATTTGGAATTGTGAATACAAACGAGCATATTAATTAATGAGGTAAAAAAAAAAATCTAATGCCTTACATGAAAATTCTATTTATCATTGTAATACATAGAGATTAAATTTTTAATGAATGTAAAAGCTGTTAATTAACAATTAACCATTTCATTGTTAAAACAATCTTCATCTATTCCCAGGTCGCTTTTACTTTAATCTCTTTTTCATTCTCAAGGTCAAACCTTGATTATGGGCAAATCTATAATGTATAACAAACATAATGTTCTCACGTAACGTTATTCTAGGAAAATTCATTATAAAGACACAACTCAAAAAGATAAACAGAGTGTAACTACAACGCGAACATTATTCAGACTTAAGTTTTTCCCCAAAAAAAATGAAACAGTTTTACATATTTCGGTATCGATGACAAGATCATTTCAAGACAATTTTTTTTTCTTTTTTAAACAGTATTTCTTATTCTAAGAAATATTTAAAACTTATATCTACGTTTTGTCTGAAAATTACTTTTTATTTCACACTCAAATTTTAAAGATACTCTAGGAAACCTCACAACATTATTTCAAATATGCAAACATACACTGCACGATATAAAAAAATTAATATCAACAATTTTTTTTTAAATGTTTGTTTTATTTGATATCAATTTAAAATTATAACATCTTTCTTAAAAAAAACAAAAAAAAAACGTAAATTTTACTAATACTAATATCTAAGCGAAAACAGTAAAACAATTCACATCAGAAATACTTATAAATTTGTTTTAACAAAAAGCCACCAAAATCTGATTATTTATGAAAAGAGATAAATTATATACATACAGCATGTCCCATATAAAACGCAACCCATCAATCACTCATCCATGAAATTTCAAAAGTCAAGCTTACTCCCCTACTCGTTACTGAAATGGACTCGTCCAACATATGAACATCGCGGCGACGCAGTAGAACACTACCGATAGTAACAACAATGCAATCATAACGTTCAGTGTATTGCTAGAGACAAGATGGTGTTTTCGCTAGATGAACGTGTTTTCATTGTCGAATCGAACTTCAGTACGAAATCAGTGGTTGCAGTGCAAGATTTGTTTCGTCATAAGTACCCAGATAAACCAGCTCCTAACAAAACATCAGTATTAAGGTTAGTGGCAAAATTTAAAGAGACCGGTTCTGTTAATAACAAGGAACACAAAAGATCTGCGTCAGTGTTGAATACAGATACAGTCACTGAAATCAAAGACCGATTATTCGCCTCGCCAAATAAATCGATCAGACATTTGTCTGCTGAAATTAATTTGTCTAAATCAACTGTTCATCGCGCGACCAAACGATTACAATTACGACCTTATCGCATTCAAACGGTTCATCGACTTCTTGAGCCCGACAAAGAAAAACGGCTACAATATTGTCAACGATTTCTGCGTGAGGGAATTATTGTTATGGATTCGTTATTTTTCACAGATGAAGCACGGTTTCATTTGGATGGCTACGTAAACAGCCAAAACAGTAGAATTTGGAGTGCTGAAAATTCTCACGTTTATCACGAAAAACAATTACACCCGCAGAAGTCGGGCGTGTGGTGTGCGATATCGCGGAAGAAAATAATCGGTCCTATTTTTTTCGAGTACACCATTAATGCAGAACGATATCAAGATATTTTATTTCAGTTCATTGCAGTCTTGGAAGAGAAAGACAGACACTGCTGGCTACAACATGACGGTGCGACATCGCACTACGCAGATTCAACTTCTGATTTCGTTGAGAAATTCTTTGGTAATCGTGTTATCAGTCGAGGCTTGTGGCCACCAAGATCTCCAGATTTGACTGCGGCGGATTTTTTTCTACGGGGTTACCTCAAAGAAAAAGCCTACAGCAACAAACCACGAACACTTGAACAATTGGAAGTCAATATTGAACAAGCTGTATTAAATATCCAGCCACAAACTTTGAAAAAAGTTGCAAGAAACGCTGCAAAAAGAATTGAAGCTTGTATTCAAGAAGATGGCGGCCACTTCCAACATTTACTCTAAATGTAAGATAATGGATAGTAATAATAAAAATTACATTTACATTTACACAGGCCTTTTTATTATTTCAATACCTACCAATATAAGGTTGGGTTGAGTTTTATATGGGGCACCCTGTATATATATATATAGCTCATGAAGAATTGTAGGTAACAAAACCATTACAGCGATTCTCACAAATAACAGCAATCATCACAAGGTAGGTTTATTGGGAAAAAATGAAGAATGAAGTGGTTTAACAGAGCAAAATATATATTTTAGCACATCAATATTAGATGCCCACTAAACTACAGATATATTCAGCTTTCTTCGTGTGAATATCTAAAAACCAATTTCTAGATTTTTCTTAATATACCTTAAAAACCGGTAAAGAACGGTAAAAAAACTTCGAATCATAATTGCAAATTTTCCCAATTTCCGACTATACTGAAGGTGATAATCACTGCATTTGGGCTTGCAAATACTCTTCAGATAAATATGTAAAAACCATTTTAGGTTATCTTAAATATTAGTATTTTAAGAAGTCAAAAAAACATTGTTTTTTTTTTACATTTTTCCGTTTTATATTACCACTATTGAATCAATCCTTATGATATTTGGTAATATTTGTGATGGTTATTTATGTTTGTAATTCTGATAACGCATTTCGCGAGCGAAGGGAAATGCTAGTTATCTATAACGAGGAAAAAATCCTTAAATCAGGAAATCGGAACGCAATCGGAACGTTAAATTTTTTAATGGTTACACAGAGGAAAATTAATTATAATTAACTACAGAATCTCACTAAGAGTACATAAAATAATTATATGACAGTCGATTCAAAAATAAAACCACAAAGATGAACCAGAAATAACATTCAAAACATTCATCAAACTGAAAATTAACATAGCCAATTCACGCACGCAAGCGCGCGCACACACATCATTCTCTTCCCTCCCTCTTAAAATAAAATCGTTAATCAAACATTTATTTTTTGTTAATTATTAAAAGAAAACACGCGGCGCGGTGTTAATAAATCATATCTGTTTTACAAAACTGCCCTTAAATAATACAAAATAAAATCTAATGAGTTTTGCAATAACTAAAACGATGGGAAAAAGCTTTATGATGTGGCTATTAAGTTTATATAAATAGTTTAAAATAATTTTTTATACATATATATATATATAAAGCGTCCGTAGTTTTCCAAGAGTTGATTTCATGGAATCGAGCACTTACAAAAGAAAGAATTTCTCTGTGATGAGTAATTTGAGCAGATAAGTATATAATTTTCCATCACTTTCTATTCTGCTCTAATATTCGAATCTTAACAATCCTTGCAACATCCTGCAGCCTCAATTATCTGCTATATATATTCTCATCCATTGTTTTCGTTTACACTTTTTAACCTCTTCACTTCCTTTTACAGCCAAATTACCTAACTTTTGATGTCATAATATGTGGCCCACTAACTCAGATCTTTTTACAGTTCATCACAAATATCACTCTTCAATAATTCGTCTTAAAACCTTTTCATTTCATACTATTAGGTTTAATAAATGTTCTGTATTCGTAAAAATATATATTTTTAAACCAAAAACTTCTACTCATCATTTTTTCTCATATTGTGTTTTTATATTTTGTATAAATTTATACATTAAATTATAAATTTTCATACTACTTGCTTTACTCTGGCTAAATCTGTATTTTAAATCAACCAATTTCTTATCAACATAAAAATTTTTGTAAATTTTCTACGATTTTTACCATTCTGTTTTTTATGTTTTCAATTTTTGTATCACTCCTTAGTAATTTTACTTCATAAATAATAAAATTCTATAACTTACGGTACATAAAATTAGTTCAACAGTAATAATTAACCATAATTATCCATTATGCGGTCACATTTCATTAATTCTACACCGAATTTCTCCTTCTACAATGAACTAATCCAAGTCAATACTTTTACACATTTGTAAATCTAAAAAAAACCATTAACGAATTTTAAAATATACTTGTAAAAAAAAATTTAAATCCGAAGATTGAAGATATCGGAATTAAACTGAGGTATAAAACAATGCAATATTTCAAAATACATTAAACTTTTTTAATCAACCAAAAAGGTAACTATACTAAAATAAAGAAAAATCTGGAAAATGTACTCAGAAAAAAAATTATAAAAAAAATATATTTTTTAAAAGCCACAGTTCATCCGTACAAAAGTGGCGGTTCAAAATTAAAAACTATGTCAACGAAAAATCGTTGTGTTTAAGTAAAACAATACTACTGCTACTGTCTTCATTTCTATAAACAAAAAACAAAAAAAACAAAAAAAAACGGCATATCAAGTTAACGCATAAAAAGTTGTTAGTATTAAGAAAATAAAAAAAAACTTTGAAAAGAAAAGGAATTTTTAGAATCATTACTCTTCAAGAAAAATCTTTTTAATCCGGTTAATAATTCTGAATCATCATGTACAATTTTTTTTTAAAAATAATATCAATTTAAAAAAGGTGTTAACCTATTGAAACAAGCATTTATATATAACAGAGGTGGAAACATAATATAAGAATAAAGCGTCACCGACGATACAAAAGATTTTTAAACATTAAAATTTAATTTATTGAAGGATGAATAAAGCCTAAATCGGATTTCTCAGCAGGAAAGATTCCAGTTTTACATAGCAAATAGAAAAGAAATTTAGTAGAGATATAAAAACAAGAAAAAGAAGGAACTGAATATTCGCATCGAAAAACTAATAAAAAGTTTCCCATTCGTACACATATAAGAGAACACAGCAAGAAATAAACATCGGTTAGTTATTTATAACGCACTCTGGACTATAAGCGGCCTCTAAGCAAACACACTCGTGGCAAGAGTGAACAGTTCTGCTGTAGTACAACTGTTATTACTATGGCTGTGTTATACCTACAACAGTGTATGTTCTAAGAAATTCTTAAGGGATAACGAAAGATATAACCTCAGTGCAACGATTCGTTAAACTTTACGATTTAGAGTAACTTTCCAAAATTTTAGTAACATTAGTTTACACATATAAGGAAAATGATACAGGAACATCGAAAAGGTTGCAGCAATTTAAAAAATCATAACTCAGGAACTACTAGAGATAGTCAAAGTAGTATTTTTTTTTTAATTCACCAACTTTTTTTTACATACCTTAAACCTACGGATCATCTTAAACGTGTTGAATTTACAAGTAAACTTCTTAATAACATTAACGACGACGAAACATTTTTTTTCAAACATATTATTTTACGGATGAACCGACTTTCCATGTCAGTGATTGTATCAATCGACATAATTATAGGATACGAGGATCTCAGCAACCCAATGAAATTACCGAGTACGTCAGAGATTCACCAAAAATAAACATGTTGTACCGTCTGATGACCGATCGTGTGATTGTCCGATTCTTTTCTCATAGCCTACTGTCACAGGGAATGTTTATATAGACGTGTTACAACTGTACACTTCCCCGCAAGTTGACCAAACTGAAAAAAAAATAGAGTTGCTGTAACGTTTCAACAAGATGATGCGCTCCAAACTTTAGCCTAGGCGTTCGACGCACTCTCAATGAAAGATTCAGTAACCATCGGATCAGTAGGCCGGTCCTGTGCTTTGGTCTCCGAGAAGGCCAGATTTAACACACCTAGAAGTTTTTTTATGATACGTTAAAAACATTGTCTACAGTGAAAAATAATCAGAGATGTTCAACATTTAATCTCTGATGTTGAAAATCAGAAATGTTCACAACGGATCACCGCTGTTATTACCACAGTGTTACGCCTGCTACGATCCAGAGTATCTAGGCAGAAGTCGATTATCGGCTGGATGTTTGAAGAGCGACTAACGGAGCTCATATTGAAACATTACATTCATATGCGCAGTATTTCGTTACGGCAATCAATTGCCTCCTGTCTGCAGTCAGAACATTTCGCGGTTGTAAGCATCTTCAGACTGTCAGGTGGAGAGCTGGTTGTCATGTTGATGAGATCACTGCTCATATTATTCAAGGCTGCTTCCAGAGACACGGTGTACGTCCTGCATCCTGATGCTGTTGCCAGGGTTTTGGCGGCGGCTCTTCATGGCAAGGGGTACGACGATCTCCGTCGTGAATCGATACTCTCGAAGCACTCCGGAAACCTGACATCGTTGCAGCCAATGATGAGTAGGCTGTTGTTTTTGTGTAGGTGGTATCCGGCTCCAGACCGACCCACCGAAGCCACCACGAAAAGGTTAGTTACTTCCAGGATAACGCGTCTCTAATACGGGGCGATAGATAAAGACGCTGTGCGGTGTCGCTTCGGTCCTTGTGTCATCGGCTACTGACCTCAAGGCCCTTGGACTGTCCGCGGGGCGTATTTTCTAGTCACAAGTCAAGTGCTCCTGGGGTCTTCCACAAATTTTAACTGCTGACAACAGATGGCCTTTGAGCGCCGACTTCAGTCAGCCCGAAATGTAGCAGCAGGTAACTCCCATCCTACGGCGGTGATTGGTTAGTTATTCTGGTTATGACTTCTTCCCCTAATTGTGTCCGCATCGCCCTGTCCGTCTGACCACCTTTAATCTTCCTCTTCTTTCCTAATTTCTTTTTTCTGTTTCTTACTTAGTTTTCTTTGATGCGCAAGGTGTAAAAAAAAGTAAAATGTTTTGAGTTGGTGAATTTAAAAAAAAATACTCGTTTGATTATCTCTAATAGTTTCTGGGATACGATTTTTTAAACTGCTGCAAACTTTTACGATGGCTCTGCATTTTATTCAACTTTCAGCTCTCATTCAAAAACAGTAACTATTTTGACATATATATATATATATATATATATATATATATATATATATATACCGCTGTGATTTAAGAGAAACTGAAGAGTTTAATTCATTACTACCATCCAATGTTAAATATATACAAATTGCTTAAACGTGGACGATTATCAGAGAGAAAAATATAATAAAATTTAGTGATCCACGAATACTGGTATAGTAAAATCTCGAAATTAGAATATGGCGTCATGTCTTCTCGGTGCGGCGAAATTCGAAACAAAAGTGTAGAATATACTTATTCCTAAAATACCCTACTACTACTGGGGTTAATACAGAGATCTGAGGTTAACATTCGATTTCCAAAACATAATTCGCCATTTAAGGACTTTCAAGACGTTCTGTGTACTCCTGAACAAATATTCTTACTAATTGTTGCAAAATTGTCTGTTTGTTCTTGATGAATATTTGAGAGCGGATGGAAATAAATTATTCTTAGCTGACGAATATCTTTATTTATTTTTATAACCGATATCCATATCGGAATAGTAGTATATCTGTATTTTATTTAGAAGTTTCCGAGTTTGAATCTAGTTAGCTTTATATTTTCCAAAAGGGTATAAAATGACGTCCCCCTGAGGACGGCTGGTAGAACTTTTCCCTCCCATACGAAAAGGGATAAAAATAATTTCTCGTAAGGCGGGGTAGCTATAATTAGAGAATATTGTGAAGTTAAATCACATGACCTGGATTTACTTGTGTGGAATACAAAAGAAACTTTGGACAATGTTTTTTTCAATATACATGATTTATTTTTAGAAACTAACATAATTATTCATAACAGGTTTATCTAACTGATAAACAGATGTGTGAATTATAAATAAATAATTTATCACCAAATAAAAAAAAGATACGTAAATTTATGTCACCACACCGAGTCACAGTACCAAATCATTAAATTCCTAGAAATATCTGTATTTCAGTAAATTAAACATAATAAAATAAATTATAATCGATTAAAAATATAAATTTATTAGAAAGGACAGATGTAAAATTAAGAAAAATGTAAACAACATTTTCTACCGGTTTCTCAAACAAACAACAAAACTTGTAACATCAAAAGATATCATTTAAATCCTGATAAGTTTGTAATAAAGAATATGGGTTACAGACAAGGTAAAAAATATGAATTTAAAAACTGTACATTAGTTTATAGTTACTGATACAAAATTTAATGAAGCAAACAGAGATAAGGGGGGACGATCTACCCGTATACAGACCAAACACTACACTTAAAAGACTGTTTCTAAAGCTAACTCAAAATAAAGGCCATTAGTGTCCTCTTAAAATTTCTACAAATATGTAACATCAGATTTTTGTATTAAATAACACAAAAAAAAGTCTTTAAAATCTGATTTCATCCAGGGAACTACAATGCCACCAGAGAACAGAATCAGGTTCCTTAAAGAAAAGCTTTAACTATCCTAAAATTTGTTGGCGTTTGAAACTACCATATTAAACAGTTCATCCAGATATTCACCGGGAAGAAGTGCCGATAACTGAACATAAACTGTTAATGTTCTGTTCATTAATGATGATCATTATAATAAAATTAAACGTTAACAATAATTTTAAGATTGAACATAATCCTTCAAACCAAAGAACAGTTGTTATTACAAAGGACAAACATTGATACAAACCGATCATTTAATCAGTACGGTCGATCATTCTGATTTACAAACACTCGTTACAATGTAGAGAAGGCGTGTTAATTGACAGTAATAAAAATGGATATCCACTAACATCCATCTTTATCTGATCACCATCTCGATCATCAGTCGGTGTTGTACGGTTAACTTGAGAATGGGTGTGTGGAGAACTCTGTGATAGAGCTGAGGAGTGGGAGTGTTAGCATTGACCTCGCTCCCGAAAGCGGATCAGAGCAGAGAGATAGGGTATGTTTTCGTTAGAGGCTTATTAAATTTATGAATCTCTTTTTAATTTTTAAGTAAATCAAGAGGTCGTTGAGTAAACTGAATTGTAGGACAAAATTGCCCTTGTTGAAATCAACACATGTTTTGTTGGTATGAGGATAGTATTTTTGTGTTTAAAAGATTCAATCAAATAATGATCTGAGTGCATACTCTAACAGAAGTTAGATAGATGTAGGAACATTTCGTGTGAAACCTTCGGTGATAAGAGGAAGGATCGCCATTCCGAAAATATGGTAATTTGATAGTATCCGGTTATAAGTTATGGTAGGTAGTCGTGGTTGGAAGAGGTCATACGAAGGGAATACTAAGTTGTGTAAATACACTAATGAAATACATTTGCATCAATGGCATCCTGACAGAGGCCAAACTGATGACTGTTTATTATCAAGTTTAGAGGGTCTAAAAGACGACCTCCGGTAAAGCCTCAGGGGTAAAGCATCAGGGCTAGGAACGGAGGGTTCGTCACAAGGCGGGTGTGTCTTCCCCAAAGGGGGGGGGGGATTGATGGTTCTTACGTAGGAAAGAAACTGACCGCTACACAAAACTCACAAAAGATGAAAGGACTGGTATTTAGGAAAAACATAACAGATCAAAGAATGATTAGATATCAATCTTACATTTAAATAAAAAATCATTCGTAAAAACAAAATTTTAAAAATTCTGATACATAAACAAATAAGGGAAAAAGCAAAAAACATACCTTAACTTTCCGGCATAATCCAATTCAATATTACACCTTTCCCTGATAAATTGGCCATATTTTTCTAAAAAGTCAATTCCTTTTTGAGTATGAAGAGACAGATTATCATACTGGTCCTGAAAAAAAAAATTAAGCCATGTAAATAAAATCTGGATACTTTTTATATTTGAAAAAAAAAAACTGATTTAAGATTAAAATTTCTTAATTCTAATAATAATGTAAATTATAGTTCTACAAAATATAATATTTAATCGTCGGCAGAGTATAACAACGCAGTAATAACATAAGCTTCAATAAGTGATTTAAACCAAAACTATTATTGCAGGGTAAAAGTTTGTGAAAAAAGGCCGTTAACTAAAGTTTTTGTCAATATCATCCACTCCATTAAATCTTACAGCAAGAATAATCGTTATGAAAAAAAAAAAATTAGTTTTTTTACGACTTTTTCCTTATATAGTAAAACTAAACAATGACGAGAAGCTAAAGGTATTGCAAACCATAAAGTTAACAATTAGGCATGCCTAGATCATCCTACATGATTTGCATTAACGTGATATATATTAGTATAAAGACGTTTTATTACATAAAAAATAAAATAAGCAATTAATTACAATTAAGCATTTATTAAGCAATAATACATAAACAATTTATTACATAAAACAATAAAATATTTTTTACATTTAAACATTAAGATTTATAAACTAACAAAGAGATCTTAAGTTATATCTTTTGATTCCAGTTATTTTTTAAATTGTTGAAATAATAATGATAATTATGAATCAAACAAAACGAGTATTACAGATTATAAACAAGCACCAACATAACAAGGAAAAATACCACTGAGTAATGCTTTCTGCATTTATTCCCGTCACGGTCAATCACTTCGGTAAAAATTATCAATCGCTGAGAGGATTATTATACAATAATAACAAAATTTGATGTGGACAACACACAACTTCCTTGTACGCCTATTAAATTACACTATAAATTTTTTTAAAATGAAAAGTGCATAACATTTTATTTCATTAATAACTTCTGATATTTTTCATATCTTTTTATTTTGTTATTGAATTATTATTTATTGTAATTTTTTATCTTACAATCGGAAGTTAATAAATGAATAAATTTAAATTAAAAATAAAAGTTCAAAAAAAGGAAATGAATCGGATTTGAAACGAAGTGTCCTCCCCTCGTAAAATCCAAATATTTCATTGATTACAATTTTATTTGGTTATAAACTCTGGAACCAATGAAAATAAGTACCACTTATGATACATCGTTGAAAAGCTCTCAATGAGGGCTTATTACTGCAGTAATAAATTCAAAATCCAAAAAGGCTTTTTCAACCATTTTGGTCCAGGCGATTACAGTCAAAAGGGGAGGAGATGCACAACTAGATGTTACAACAGTCCTAAATCTATAATTTCAACATCCTACGGCTAATCGTTTTTGAGTTATGCGAGATACAAACGCATATATGAACTTACGTTCAGACGTCATGCTAAAATTAGTCAAAATGGATTCAGGAATGGTCAAAATGGATATTTCCGTTGAAATCTGAAAACCGAAATTTTTTGCGATCACAATACTTGCTTTACTTCGTACAAGGAAGTAAAAATATAAAGGATTCATAAATGGAGTTATAAATAAATTACATCACATCAGAATTTATATATATTTTAATAAAATAAATTTCCTAGAAATAAATATAAGCGTTCAGGATAATCTGATAAATATCAGATTTAAGTCTACTTAAATTTAATTTCACAGCAATAGTTTTATCTTAAATACCAAAGAATTTGAAAATGGATCATCATTTTTTAAACTTATAAATTTTTTCTTAGTTGGTGGAAAGTTAAATCACTGTAAAAAGTAATTCTTTTACATTTTATTACGGTAACACAAAATCAAAATGAAATAAAAAAGCCAAAAATTACAAATATCAAATCCACCTGCAGTGATAAACAAAATACTTTTCTTTTTTTTCAATAAAAATATCACAAAAATGAAATGAAGGTTGAAAAAAATACACAGATTCAATCAATAAATGAATATGCGCAGATCATTAAAGTAATTTTACTCTGCGCATATAAGGAAAACTGGCGTAGTGTACAACATATTCGACAATCAACAATTCAAATGTATAATTTTTTACACTGAAAAAATGAAAAGAAGAATAAACTGATAAAAAAAAAATACCAGACATTAGGTAACGGATTGAAAATTGAGACAAAAAGTTTAGAAATCAGACTGGCAGCAATATGTCAGGATTACAACTTATCAAAAATAACCTTTTAAATAATAAGAGATAAAACTAAAATAATAACAATAATGATTGATATTTTGAGTACAACAAAAGGAGATTAAAAACAAAACCAAGATAAAAATATTGAATATTATATTACACACGATTTGTGTGAGCGTGTTAAGTGCGTAACAATAAATATATAACACGAAAGTGCAATTTATAACAAGTTACATAATTATATAGTTATAAAGTAGGAATAGTATACGTTACGGGCAGTAGATATAATACTGTATTCCTAAATCATAACAGTGTAACGATTTCCGTTCAATATTAGAATAAAAATTTTAAAGAACTTAACCGTAAAAAAAAACCGTTATTCTCGTCACCTATTGTAAGTAATAATAAAAATAAAACGGTAGAGTAAATCATCACGAATAAGTATTTTTTTAAAGGACACTTATTAAATTAGTCATTTACCGTTAAATACGGCATAAATAGAATAATAATATATTTGATAATATTTATGGTCAAAGACTTTCAAATAGTAACAAAAGGTTTACGAAGGTTTAGGAAATCACTGACCCGAATCGGTATTCGTAATTAAAATAAACAAACAAAACTATTCCATTAATGAGATCAGAAGGTGATTTTTTTTATAAATAAATTTTGAAATTAAAAATTCATTCAGAAAACTTATCTACCACAGATGTCCCACATCAGTTTCCATATATAGAAAAATAAACATTTTTTTTATGAAAACTATTTTTATTTATATAATATGATCTATATAACCACCATTAATTTGAAAAAAAAAACACATTTCCGATGGGTGTCCTCCGCTTCAACAAGCATACGTAACCCCAATTGTTTCCATACATAGAAAAAAAAACCTTTTTTTTTATGAAGGCCATGGTTTATTAGGAAAACACAAAACATGAATTATCTCGAGGAATACATCACCAACGCCATTACAAGCTGTGCTTAGCACAGCTCGAATATGCCTGTAATGGCATTGATGATACGTTTCTTGAGATGATTTATGTTTTGTATCTTTTCATGATACACTTGGCCTTCATAAAAAAAAAATGTTTATTTTTTATGTTTATAAGTATGGAAACTTATGGGACACCAGTATTAGTCATTAAATACAAAAAGGACATTCAACTAATTATTTAAACGAGTCTGATTAAATCTATGTAATTTAAGTTTTGTTATTTTTTTACTTGTAAACAAGAAAACCACCTCATTTCATAAAAAAAAAAAAAATATATGAATTATGATGTTATTTTTCTTAACAAATGACTATGTTTCTTTCGAATATAAATAAACCGACTTTATGCAGCAAAACCAGTATAATCGCATAACAATTAAGCTGAATACAAGAAATTTTCAAGCTCTAATGGAGAAAAAACCTTAAATTACATCATTTAATATGATTATGATTCCACAACATGTAAATTTCTTAGAAATCAGCTAGAAAATAAACAAAGATTAGGTCCAAAGATTGGGATCCAGAATTTTCATAAGAGGTCATGAATTAGACCGAGAGAGCATTTCCGCGCACTAAATAAGAAAATTATTTAAATAACATTTATTTTTAATAATAACGAACATTATTAGGATCTAAAATTGCACACACAAATACAAAAAAGTACCATAAAAGTTTCTAAGATCTAGAAAAAAAATGTTATTTGTTAACTGTAAATGTTGATACAATTTGGCTATTGATTTATCCATACATATATACGAACGTAAATTAATAAAATAATTCCAAAATAAAAAAAATCTGTATCCTATTCATTTCCTATTGGATTTATTTACTTGAAAGAGAAAATTTTCTAAAGAATATATTGAAAAAAAAAGTAGCCAATCGAAAGATAACGACATAATGCAATGTGATATGATCCCCGCCTACTGAGCGTTGTTATGGTTTCCCCTCTCCGTTAATCACCAAACAATCGGGTAATAGACATACTACGTTCAACTTGTTTGTTAAGCAGGCCGTCCCTCTTACACACTTTAAACCAATCATGAATAACATTGATTTTCTATACCTCAAAAACAACACACAGTCGATGCAACTTATATTGATTATTAAAATTTCCTCAATGTTATTCCATTATTATTATTTGGGTAGAAAAGATACATGGTAAACAAAGGCTGACAGATGTGAAAAACTGTATCAGCAGTATAAAAAAAAAACAAATAAATAAAATATTATCGTTTAAAACTAGAGTAAAATGGATTAAAATTTTACACAATGAGTTCTAATTCAACGAAAAAGTGTTACTTTCGTAGTATTTTATGTAAAAATACGATAAAATATGAATGAAAAAGTCAATTCACCTTTAAATATAGAATAACATAATATGTATTGTTTTATGATCATAAAAGGTTTAATGATCAATCTTCATGTACCAATAAAAATAAAACATAATATCACTTCCAGAAGTACCAATTCCAAATAAATAATAAAAATAACCTTAAGAAAAAAAGAAGTATTAGTATCAAAACAGTTACACAATGTAAGATTATTTTATTTCGTTTTCGTTCTATATGCTTTTAAACTTATTATTACAATCATTCTGGCGCTACCTATTATAGTAAGCGATAGTAATTTTATACTAAAAAAAGAAAGTGTAACACGGTTAAATCACGCGATTATCGAACACAGATTGCGTGAACCCTATTGGAATTTGAAGTACAGTACACCCTAAAGAATTTATCGTTTTTTTTCTTATAATAATTCACATTAATGTAACAAAATATCCTTAATGTGCAATCTTTTTAACACGTTTAGATAATCGTGCTAAATTTGATAATATTAAACAGTATTAGCCGAACAAGAATATAAATCTTTTATACACATTGATTTAACTTGTTATTTATGATCGCAAAAATAACATCTACCGAGATTAAGAGATTAAAGAAACAAATTATACTAAAACATAATATATTTCGGAAGATGAACAACGAAAATCAATATCCTATCGAAAACAAAGAAGAAATAACAAAAATATAACGACCAATAACTTTTCAATGAGTATTAAAAACAAAAAAAAAATCCTACTGCTGATGGTTGATCCTTTCTTCCAATTTCGTTTGACAGTTAATTCTGATACTGCTACGTCCATACTGAGGATGCCAGAAACTATAAAACCCTATATCCTTGAGGTTATTAAGAAAGAGGGAGCTGCGAATGGACAAATAGGGAAACCTTTTCACCTGAACCAGCTGAAATGCTAAATGAGTATAATTCCTAAAAAAAAAACTGGGTGAGCGCCACTTCAAATCAGCTGATTTGGAAGTCGAGAGTTCCAGTGTTCAAGTCCTAGTAAAGTCAGCTATTTTTACATGGATTTGAATACTAGATCGTGGATACCGGTGTTCTTTAGCGGTTGGTGGTTGTGTTCTTTGGGTTTCAATTAACCACATATCTCAGGAATGGTCGAACTGAGACTGTACAAGACGACACTTCATTTACATTCATATACATCATCCTCATTAATCCTCTGAAGTATTATCTGGACAGGTAATTACTGGAGATTAAACAAGAAAAAGAAAAGAATGGGTGAGCGCCACTGAAAAAAACGATTGCAATCGTTACCGGTGACGATTACAAATGTTACCGAAACGCTAACATTCAGTAGCAATAATTCTTATTTCTACAGGATTTAGTAATGATAGAGCGTTGGACGGCTGAATTACACGCGTTTGCTATATTGAAGTAATATAAAAAAAAATTGATGATATTTTTATATCTGTACAGCGGTTACTTCGACCGCCATGATATTTTCAACATCAATATCGACCAGAATGATGCGGGGCCGCCACCCCGTGCCATTAAAATCTTGCGGCAGAATTTTCAAGAAACTGTTTAGTGTTGAATAAGAACCCTCCGGGTAAACATATTATATTACAAACAAAGTTACACATGAAAATATAAACGCCTAAAATATGAAATGCTACGAATCCCCAAACCGTCAGCCCATCCACAAACAGGTTCACTTTGCATATCGAACACCAGTCTTTAAAGTTCTCCATAGGATTTACATATGCATTCATTTGAATATGAATGATACTTTCCATTTATAAGAGTACATGAATAAAGAAATTTTCCGGTAGTGAGCAACAAATAACCCTAATGAAATCGTCCAGGAATCAGTGCACTATATTAAACTGATCAATCAATAAACAACAGTATCCTGTGTAATAAAGGCCCATTTTTCTAAAAGGACAATGATGAAAATGCCTATTACCGTCACGTCTTAATGGTAAAAGAATTTTTGACTTTTCGAACATCATAGTCTTAAAATCAATCCAGACAGATGGTTTCAAAACAAGATGGAGTGACCAGACGTTACATCGCTAGGTAAAAAATTGTTTCCATAAAATATTAGCTGCAGAAACGGCGGTATTCTTCTTGGTCTCTTGAGATCGCCGAATTTCACATCTTCGATTTTTTCTTGTGCGGTTGGCATATTCAGATATCCACCCTAACGAGCGTAATATCTTGCAGATATTTTACATCGTGTGATGAAAAATATAAAAAGACGAATGAATGAATTGAATGGTTACAGCCTTCAGGATGTATTATTTATTCATAACATAGAATGACTTATACTACAAATAAATGATGCTATTAAATAAAGTGATCACTTGTTAACATTTATTTTTTTAAATTTACAAAATAAAAATATTAATTTTTTTTAAATCGCCTGCTTTACTAGATTACACATTACAAACTTAAAACGATCAATGACCAGTGACGCCACTTTTTCTGATCGACTCGGAGGTAAAAAAAAATTGTTTTGATAAAAAAATGTTTTTCCTCTCACTACTAAAACACCCAATTAAAAATTAACAAGGTAAAGCTAGAAGAGATTACATATGTTTCAATTAGGGCAGAAGAGAGGATAAGTGTTATGTGCAGCCGCGTAAAGTGTAGTGACCTTGTTTAACATGAGGCTTCAGTGGAATTCATCTGTCTATTAGTACAGTTACGCGTGTTAATTGTCAATTTTCTACTTTTTTTTGAAGAAGGTAATTAGATTAGTTTTGTGAAGGAATGTTTTGTGTATTTTCATAAGAAATATTTATCTTTCAAATAACTACATATAAAGTCGTTTCTCAATTAATTCTTTTGTTTTGACTGCTGTCAAACTATCCTACCCAGCTAGGATAGTTTGCGCTAGCGCTGGTTAGGAGAGACTGCGCAAGTTTTCCATTTGCTTCAGTAAAAGAAGAGATTACTAAAATGCCTTAACGAGAGATACCGTGCTTACACATGGGCCGATATACTTTTTCTTTTTACTCAGCAAGTCGAGATGTTTTTTTAAATTGTATTTTTGGTGTTACAATAACTGAATTAAACATACGCCAGGGTCAGTGGTGAAGATAAGAAAAAAGAAAGCTGACCTCAGAAGTGGATCGATTATTTATGGACTGAATGACTGAACTTTTCATACGAACGGAAACCAGCAGGTAAAAATTTGCTGATATTCGATGGTCGTAGTTCTAACATGAACAGTTAAGACGTGTTTGAAATCGCCTTGTTCAGACGAGATGTGTTCGAAGTACGCTTCGGATCGGTGCGTATTTAAGTCTTTTAAAACATTTTAAAGATGATTACGGAAAGATGGTACAGCTCGACACGGAACAGGTAGAATTAAAGGAGAGGACTTTAGCGAACTTTTTAATTTAGCATGATGTCGCTCCGCTGATGTCCAGCTTGCTTGCAACTTCTGCATTCTAATCCTTTATATGGATACAATTCCCGAACATGCCTATTTGTTATCCGTTGATAAAGAGCCATAACAAGGTAATATTGATTAATTTAATATTCCTACCGCATCTTTAATTATAATTACGTCTTCTTCATCCGTTCCAACAAATGTAGTTCCTCAAACTCTTACATCTCCTAGAAAACCAACCACATCAACAACACCCTCTACTGTAAAATTGCATTTCTCTTCAAACAGTTTTCCTATCTGTAGAGCCGTAAACTTCTGCATACGTAATAATAACAAACAAGGTAAATACATTATTAATAAAATGGAAGAAGACCAAAACCTGTTCAAAAAAATGAAGCCGCGGAAAATAATAAAAAACAAGGAGTGAAGTCCCAGAAATCTAAATTAACAGCAGAAATAAGTAGAGACGGTAAAAGTTGAAATTTGATTCTCCTACATCGTCGACACCGTCCGGTGAAGAAAGCAGTGAAGGAATGGAACTTCTGTTAGTGAAACCAATGGCAATGTATGCGCTAAGTGTTTAAATTGTACATCGTTAAAATCCGCTTAAAATCCGACTGGATAAAATGCATCTCATGGAGAAGGTAGCTTGATACATTCTTTTGTCTATACAAACAAAACTGTATTGATTGTCATCGAGAAGAAATCGAAGAAGAAAAGAAGTAGGTTGTAATAAAAATTTGAATTAAAATTGTATTTGGAATGAATAAATATTTAACTTTCTTATTTCTGCAAGTATGTTTTATTTAGAAAAGTAATTTTATTAAAAATTACTTTTTACTATTTATATTTTATTTTTTAGTAATTATATTAAATTTTAATTTTTGCGATAATAAAATTATTAAAAAAAGATTTTCTTGAGAATAAGTAATTTACGATTGTTTTCAAACCGAACGCCATCTATCCTACCCAGTTAGCGGACATGGACTAATTACATTTTTGAAAAATTGCATTATAATATCAAAAATGGGAAAATAAATTTTAATACTGTTTACTAACTACGTCTAATGTACCAAAGAATTCATTTGTAAATTTATTTTAAAAATTAAGCAAAAACTCAATGTTTAATGAATTTTATCCAAACTGGGCGCAATTTTTTCCCAGCTCTATTTCACTAAGAATGGTGATAAAGTTTGAGTACGTAACATTCTAGAAATGAAATAATTATATACTCGTACATTAATCATTACTTTGAATTAAGAATTACATTGATAATATAAAGTTACTATAAAGAAAATATAATAGTTGTGCATGTTGTAGAACGAGCACAACTACTGGAAAGAATATTAATAATATTTATGTCAAAGTATTCCTTTAAATTGACTATAAATATCATAAGGTAAAAAAAAACTTAACTAGAATTCTGTTAATAACGGAAGAATTGAGAGAAGAGTGGAAGAAGTGCTAGGAGAAGACCAATTTGGTTTCAGGAAAAGTATAAGGACAAGGAAAGCAATTTTAGCGCTCATATTAAGCGTAGAAGGAAGATTAAAAGAAAACAGACCAGCATACGTAGCATTTATAGACTTAGAAAAGGCATTTGATAATGTAGAGTGGAATAAAATGTTGAGCATTTTAACACAATTAGGGTCAAGTATAGAGAAGGAACAATTGCTAACATTTACAGGAACCAAACTGCAAAGTAATAATCGAAGAACATAAGAAAGAAGTCACAATTAAGAAAGGAGTTCGACAAGGATGTTCCCTATCCCCTTACTTTTTAATCTTTACATAAAAAACTAGCAGTTAATGATGTTAAAGAACAATTTAGATCCGGAATAACAGTGAAGGTGAAAAGATAAAGAAAGATGCTTCGATTTGCTGATATAGTAATTCTAGCCGGCAGTAAGAAAGATTTAGAAGAAACAATGAATAGCATGGATGAAGTAATACGCAAGGACTACCGCATGAAAATAAACAATAACAGAACGAAAGTAATGAAATGTAGTAAAAATAATGTAGATAGACCACTGAGTATAAAAATAGGAAGAGAAAAGCTTATGGAGGTAGAAGAATTCTGTTATTTGGGAAGTAGAATTACTGAAGATGGACGAAGCAGGAGCGATATAAAATGCTGAATAGCACAGGCGAAACGAGGTTTCAATCAAAAAAATAACTTGCTTACACCAAAAATTAATTTGTCAGAAAAACATTTTTGAAAGTATATGTTTGGAGCGTAGCTTTATACGGAAAGGAAGTAAAACTTGGACAATCGGAGTACCTGAGAAAAAAAAGATTAGAAGTTTTTGAAATGTGGTACTATAGAATGTTAACAATCAGATGAGTGGATAAAGTGGCAAATGAAGAGGTGTTGCCGCAAATCGATCAAGAAAGAAGCATTTGGAAAAAAATATAGTTAAATGAAGAGATAGACTTAGAAGCCAAATATTAAGGTATCCTGGAATAGTCGCTTTGATATTGGAGGGACATAAAGATGGAAAAATTATGCAGGTAGGCGACATTTGGAATACGTGAAATAAATTGTTAGTTATGTAGGATGTAGGGGATATACCGAAATGAAATGACTAGCACTAGATAGGAAATCTTGGAGAGCTGCATCAAACCAGTCCACATGACTAAAGACAAAAAAAAAATTAATTAATGTGATATATGATTTTAATATATAAGCAAACAAATTAAATTTGCCAAAAAATAAAATACTACTCTGTCAACAAACAAGACAATATAATTTAAGGACATTATATGTGTAAACTTTATTAGAAGAAATAAACAATACACAATGTTACGACAAAAGGAAACAAATTTATTTATTTTTTAATCGCATAATGTATAATTAGATTTTTACAACCGATAAGAGGAAAAAACCTCTTTCGAAATAATTTAATCGCAAAGAAATAACTGAGAGAATCTTTTATAAATCAAGAATGATTCATATATTTTTAAGTAACGATAAAACTCATTTTAATATCGCGAAATGGGTGACGAATAGAGTACATAATCGTTACACAAGTATTAAATAAATATATAGTAATAAATGAAAGAAAGAACGCTTATCGATAGGTTTTTTTTTTTAATATTATAAGCACTTTTTCATTGATCAGTCAACATTTAAAATTTCCGACAGATAAATATTATTTATATTGTAACATATATATAGATTAATATAAATGAGTAAAAAAACAAAATTTCATTTATTTACTAATGAAGACTAAAATTTTTAAATTAAGAAACGATAAAACAGTAATATTTCAAGTATTAAAAATTAAGAAAATACTTGGATTTTGAAAAACCTTGCAAGAAAAATCAAATAAATAATACTGTTATTTCTCTTAAATTTCGACTAATTGTCTGCATGCAAATTAAAAATAACATAATATAAAAGTAAAACAATCTGACGTAAAAGAAGAATTAAAATAATATTTTTAGTTCTTATTCTTCAACATGTTTTTTTAAAGGCGAATAGTTTTTACTTCCTTGTACGAAGTAAAGGAAGTATTGTAATCGCGAAAAATTTCGGTTTACAGATTTCAATGGAAATATCGATTTTGACCATCCCTGAATCCATTTTGACTAGTTTCGGCATGACGTCTGTACGTACGTAATTATCTCGCATAACTCTTTTCTTTTACCTGTTTAGCCTCCGGTAACTACCGTTTAGATAATTCTTCAGAGGATGAATGAGGATGATATGTATGAGTGTATATGAAGTGTAGTCTTGTACATTCTCAGTTCGACTACTCCTGAAATGTGTGGTTAATTGAAACCCAACCACCAAAGAACACCGGTATCCACGATCTAGTGTTCAAATCCGTGTAAAAATAACTGGCTTTACTAGGAATTGAACGCTGTAACTCTCGACTTCCAAATCAGCTGATTTGGGAAGATGCGTTAACCACTAGACCAACCCGGTGAATTATCTCGCATAACTCAAAAACAATTAACCGTACGATGGTGAAATTTTGGATTTAGAACTGTTGTACCATTTAGTTGTGAACCTCCCCTTTTGATTGCATTCGACTGAACCAAAAGTGTCCAAAAAAGCCCAAAATTAAAAAAAAATTGAATTTTTTACTTTTCTTAACTACACTAACAAGCCCTCGTCGAGAGCTTTTCAACGATCATAAGCGGTACTTATTTTTATTGGTTCCAGAGTTATAGCAAAATGAAATTTTAATTAGTGAAATATTTGGATCTTACAAGGGGTAAGACACATCGGTTCGAATCCGACTTTACAAATATTTTTTACCTTTTTTTTTAAATTTAAATATATTGACTTATATTTAAATATATTAAGGCTAAAAGAAAATTTAGGATAGATAAATAATTCAATAACAATAAAAAAAGTATTAAAAAAAAACCAGTTATTAGTGAAATAACAATTTACGTACTTTTCCATTTTAATTCAAAAAAATTTACACAGGTTAATAATTATTAATAAATCAATATATTTAATTTAAAAAAAGTTAAAAAAAATTTATGTACATGAAGTCGGATTGGAACCGATGCGTCCATGGTTACGGATCCGACACGTTCTCACTTACATCACATGAGCGACGTGAAGAAAAATTAATATAGGAACTAATATAAAATGCTGATACGGACTCCACAAAAAATGTGGTTCAATGCGGTGTCCACCAAAATGCATTTGTGTAACTGTCCACTTTATTAAAGAAGAGAACTGGAGGATCGGATCTAACCTTCAAGTTTAAATGAAGTACAGCAAAAAATGTGTATATGTAATTTAATAGGCGTACAAGGAAGTCAAGTGGTGACCATATCAAATTTTTTACAGTTTGATTGACCTTTTTTCATTCTGTCTGTTTACCGACAAAATATACCCGCACATTAAAAAAAAAAAAATGGTGGTATTAAGAAAAAACTTCGTAAGAAAAGTAAAAGTTGAGAAGTTTATATCTTGATAAAAAAATGTATGGAATGTAAAGAACATATTACTGAGGATGAGCTAAGCGACTTTAGCTCTAAGGAATGCGGTAATATCAAGTTTATCATTTACTTTAACTTTATACATAAACATTTACATAAAGTCAAAACAGTTCTTTAAAATTCGTTTCAAATCGATTATTTACATTTAAAACATGTTAACGCAAAGTTTCATATAAATTTTCTTGAAATTTCGCGAGAAAGTTCTTTAAATATAAACATTACATTAGGTAATATTACAATGTAACGCTATAACACGTACAACTATTGGAATCAATACTAATCAATATTTATGTCAAAGAATTCCTTTAAATAACCTATAAATATCATCCTATTTTATGAATCACAATCCATTATTCATCTACTATGTTATATAGAAAAAAATTTCTACGAAAAACAAAGGAACCTTATGTACAGAATAAAAAAAGTGATCGATGAACTCTGTGATTTAATTTACAGAAGAAATTCCTGTTTTTGATTATCGAACAAATTTCCTTATCTGGCAACAAATAACTTTGATGAAGACAAATATTACCAGTTAGCATACTATTGGTACAATATAAGGTAAAAGGTATCTACTGTATGTGCTTATTACTAACGAGAAGGTAATCAATCTTTGTGTAAGGTCCTATAATTCTTTTAAAATAATACGTAAATTTATTTTAATTTTATTTTTCCATCTTCTAACAAATAAATTCTCGAAAATTTATTATGACCTACTTTTTTAAATATCTTTGTTGAACATGCAGTAAATAGATTAATTAACAAGTAAGTTTATCTTTACGAGTTAATCTTTATTTTCTTTAATAAAGATAAGTAAGAGCATAATACAACTGAAACAAATTATTTAAACAATAAAACAAACGTTCAATTAAATTAATTTACGAATATATGTACAGCAATTAATTAAAAAAAATTAAAACAATTCAATCACCGAGGTACTGTACAATTTCGTGAGACCCGATCCCATTAAATTGGTTAAATCGTTAAATAATATTTTATTACACTAGGTACGGTACTACACTAGATAGCAGAACAATCGTCACTTATTTCACTTAATTCCAACGAAAGTTTTACCCAATAAACAAAATATTATATAAAATAAATCACATGAAGTTAAATAAGTAAACCGTAGTTTGATAATTATTGATTTATATTATACGAGAAGTTATCTCTAAAGTAAGACCGTTTCATTGTAAAAAAATTATTCTGAAAACTTTACAAATATTTTTTTTTATTTCTCTTAAACTACATACCTTATACTACTATGTATAATCGCCACATGAATTAAGACATTTATTGTAGGGATACACCTGCTTCATATGTCCTCGTTGTATTCTTCTGCCGCCAGTCCACTAAGCCACTGATTAACAGCATTTTTAAGTCCACAGTCACCCGCGAATTGCTTACCACTCAAAACTTCTTTCAATTTCCCAAACAAATGGTAATCAGGAGTTTAGTCCGGATTATATGGTGGGTAATCGTAAATTTCCCATCCAAATGTTCTCAGTAAATCATGTATCGAACCCGCAACATGTGGACGTGCATTATCGTGCAGCAGGACGACGCCGTCGGTCAGCCGCCCACGTCACCGATTTTGAATGGCGCGCTGTAACTTAAGTAGAGTTTCGCAGTAGGCTTCTGCAATTATGGTCGTTCCACACGCATGAAATCGATCGGAAGATGTCAAACTGATTCCAGAAGATTGTGGCCATCAGTTTGCGTCTAAATGGCTGTGGCTTGACCTTTGTCGGTCTGGTTGGTGATTAAGGATGACGAAATTCACTTGATTGCAGTTTTCTCTTTGGCGTGTAATACGAAATCCATGTTTCATTGCAGGTAACAATCGAATTAAGAAACTTATCACCTTTTTCTGTGCAGCGCATAAAAATTCTAAAGCAGATCCCATTCGGATTTTATTGTACGTTCCATTAAGATGTGCGGCATCCGACGTGCACAAACTTTTCTGCAGCCTAAATGGTCATGAACAATGCGACCGATAACAGCTCTTGAAACATCAGGAAAAAGAAGTGCCAGGCCGGAAAACGTTGAGCGACGATCTTTTCTGATTTCATCATCGACGCGTTTTAACAAGCCCTCGGAAATTATCGAGGGCCTCCCGATCGTTCTTTATCATGCACATGAATTATGTTATTTCTAAACCTTTCACACCGTTTTCGGAAGTTTCTTTCATTCGTTACATAATCACCGTACACAGCAACCAACTGCCTATGAATTTCTTCCGGCTTAACGTTTTGATGATTAAAAAACGTATGACTTCACAGTCGGCGGCAAAATCGATTTTCCTATTAATTTTACATTACAAAACTATAACGCGACAACATACAGACAACAATGCAGTGTGTACTTTATTACTAGCGTGGCCATGAACGACACAGGTTCGCCAACTTTAAAGAGAGAAATTTCCCAGCGGTCTTTACTTTAGCGATATCCCTAGTATTAATTAATGACAGATTTTAAAATTCTGGAAATCAAACAGAATTACTGTTAAAAAGCTTACTTATTATAAACAAATAATAATAATAATATTAACAACTTATATTATTATTGCTAATTAGATTTAAATTTCGACATCGGATGTTCAATTAAATTACTACATTTCCGAGTCGTTCAGCCAATTTGCATACCAGTGTACAAATCTATAATAAGCATTATAGCCTTCTAGTTGGGTTTCTCAACACAAAGAGTAGAAAGGAGAAAAAGTAACAAAGAAAGAAAGATATAAATAACTTATTTTATTAAAATTACCTTTTTTTAAGATTCATATTATTCGTCTGTATCGTTAAATTATATTAAATTAAACTACTAGATCGATTTCGTTAAAATTTAGATATGTTGTAGTGTGTATCTCAAAACTGGTGCATGTGAGAATTTAATGAAGATTGGTTGAATCGTTCTTCAGATACGCTCAATTTAAAGTCGACAACCGATAACATAACCTCAATTTGAGGTTATCTTAACTTTGTATTGTATTTTTCATACGCGCTTATGCAGTGAGTCACAGTTGTGAGCGAGTTTAAATTTGATGCTTTTGTATAGGGTCTACTCGTTATTTTTAATCACTTAATTATACCTCTTTTTGTTTTATAATTTAATTTATATTTTATATATTTCTCGTATGACAGAAAAATCAGTTTTCTTACGCAGAAAATTCCAAGAATCTGTTTTAAAAATAATTAAGATGAACAGTTAAGATTAAAATTCGACTTTTAATGAGGTAAAAAGATTTTTTCCCTTATTGTTTAATAAATCTCATTCAGCCTGTTAAAATACAGAGTACTGGTATAAAAAAAAATCATTTACTGCATCGCAATGTTTTACACATTCAATTATCTAACATCAACGATAATATAACAAACTATATTACTTTTATATAATTGAAAACAAAAATTAATAAATATAAAACGCTGAATATGAGAGAAACAAATAAATAATTAAAAATAGCACGCAAATGGTAATAATTTAATTTAAACGTCAACCAACAAGTGCCGTAATATTTAATTCGCAATCAAACCAATAAATTAAAAATATACTGGATTTTACGGAAAATCGTTAATTTATATTAATTTTTGTTTAAAAAAAAAAAATGTTAATGAAATGTTTCTCTTCTTGTATAGTACCAAATTTTGGCGATTAAAAAACCAAAAACAGGTCGGAGATACTGAAATTTTAAATATATATTTAATTTGTCATCAGGAATAACAATATTAAAATGTCTATTTACGAGTAGATTTCCTTTTGTAAATTCTAAATTTGTTTCAAAGTCCTTTACGTAACAATGAAACTGACTAACCAATCCGTATTTAATTTTATTGATAGCTCTACAGCTATAATGCAAGAACTAAAGTATGCCAATCAGTCAAAAAATGGGGTATGATTTTTTTTTGGTATTTTTCGACGTTTCATGACCCAGGGACCCCTCAAAAAAAGTGAGGGGTATGTTCGTTCGTACGTACGTTGGAGTGTTTGAAGTTTAATAAGCTTTGACTAGATAAACCACACAGTGTCGTTTGTGTTGGGCAAGTTGATAAAAGTTTGGAGGTCAATATCTGCAAGGATGGGGTAGATAGTATAGATATATATGGGATTTCTTTAGGGTCAATTTTCTCAAAATTGTACACGCGTGCATCTTATCATTTAAATAATAATTTTGCCCTCACATTCTCCCCTTCCCAAAAAAATTGAAAAACGCTATCTTTTAACTTATACATTTTATAACCGAACTTTTTTATTATAGAAAAGAAAAATTGCAAAGGTGAAATCATATTTTAATTCGCTATAAAATTGATATAAATAATGTAAATCCGAATAATAAATTCAATAAACATAACAAAAAACGTCAACGCTAAATAATACTCGGATGAGAGATTTGAGAAGAATAAGAGAGAGAGTCTATAAACATATTGGAATGATGGTGACAGATGGATAGTTTATTTATTATTTATAACGCATCTCTTTGAAAAGATAAAAAATATATGGTGTGAAGAGATGATTTTGATATTGCAGAAAAAGGCAACAGAAAGAATAGGTGATTTAAAACAGACAACAAAGAAAAACTTTATCAAAGAGATTATATTGATTGAAAAGCTGACAACCCAGGAGCTAAACTTTCATAAGCATTTTCATAAAGTTTACAATTAACATCTCTTCTAACAATACAGTTGAAAATTAATATAAGCTTACTTATTTTCATATCAAAAGAAAATTTATTAACATAAAATCATTTGTTGTAAAGGATTTCATAAATTTAATTCCGCGCCTCGGTACTTTGTCTTAAGGTATCATCAAACTTAATTAGAAATACCTCAGATTACAGTACTCTAATAATTTCTTACAAACATTTTAAGAGTACTACACATCTTACATCTCGCCAGTATACTCGTAGGTTGCCAACTAACTTATCACTATGATAAAGCTTCATTTACAAAATTAATTTCATATTTTTTTGTAATGAGTTTTATTACCTCTTTTAACGACAGTGGCCGTTTTAGAACTTTTTTTACTTTCTTGTTAACAGGTTGGAATGGTAAAAAAACTAATACAATTTTTATCTTTAAGTAAAAGGGAATAATACCACTAAACTATTTGATAATGATAAAAAATTGATCCAATCCTAGTAACACCCAATTTAGACAAATTTTTTTTAAAAATTTACAAAAAATTCATAAAAAAATTAATCCTTACAGATTTCTTATGAATTCAATTTTTTCAATTATTTATCTTAATTCCAATAAGTTGATTTTGATTTCAAATTATCTGACTAAAAAGCTAAAAACACAAACGTAAAAAGTTTCATGATGTAAAACCACTTTAAAAATACGAATATTATGATTACAGATGTAACAAATCGTACTTTTGATATAATTTTAAAAACCTTTATTTTAGTTCGGGAATCATTTTTTACCTACAATAATAATTATTCTCAATTATAAAAATGACAGGAGAAATTTACCTATTGATACAAAATTACTTATGTGTCATTTAAAAAAGCAATAATACTAACGTAACGTAACGGAAATGCACTAATTTAGATTTCCATCTAATTACAATAATTTAATTAAATTAAAATTATACATACATTTAATTAAATTCAATGAAAAAAGGCGTTAATTAAATTCATTACATTAATACTCTAAAAACGATTCATCGTTTATGATAACTGAAGTTTTAAAATACCTTATCTAGTTTTCATGAACTCGGGTCCCAAGACCAAGATCACAACCATTAACAAGTCATTAATCAGATCCTAAATATCAAAATGGCGTCCGGGAAAATAGTATCTAGCACCTAAGAACATTAATAAAACATAGCGGATCCAGCAAGAATTATCGGTTTACTTAACAGAAAGAGAAATCCTTTGTAACATCACGACAGTAACATATATTTTTATTATTTTAAGTATAAAGTATGAAAAAGATTAGAATAAAACATAGATTACAAATAAATATTATTATTATTGTTTTAATAAATAAGTTTAACTGTAGAGTTCAGTTTTAAGAATAAAAAATGCTCTTTACTAGAATTCTATAAAAATGTCAAAACAATTATATTACTAGCTATGAATTAACAAATAAAATGAAATTAAACGGAAATAGAGTAAAAATAATTTGCCTTATATAAAAACGATTGATAGACAATTACATCATTTAACGGAAGTTATGTCATAGTAGAAAAAAAAGAAAAAAAACATTTAAACTAAACCGGAAATCAAATCGAATTCTGCGCTGTTTATTTATTATTGATAAAAAAAAGAACAAAGTAACGAGAATTGAAATCATAAAACAATGGCTTACAACGGTTCAATTTGTAGTTTCATTACTTATTAAATCTTGCCGGTATATGCAAACATTCCCAGTTTCCTTTGATTTGAATAAAAATATATTTTTCAAAAAGAATAATTAAAATCAAAATCATACGTTAATCATATCAAAACAATCGTTTTGTTTTTTTTTTTTTGTTTTTTTTTAATATTACTCAAATAATTTCTTAATCTTCATGATAAAAATCAACAGTAATAAATACAAAACGTTCTGAAAAAGATAAATTTTACGATTAATAAATAACTAATGATACGTCTTGAATTTCGTAAAATATTAGCAAAAAATGGATTTATAAGAAATTAAGACGAAAAGATGGATGCTTTAGGGGGAGAAAAATCGTTTGTTGAATCATCTCTCGAGAGAATTTATTTAATGATTATACTCCGTCCTAGTAACAGACTCGTAGATCCTTCCTTAGGTCAATACAAACAAGGCTAACGTGATATAAGATAACCAACCCCCAATTCTAAAAGTAGGCGAAGATGAACCGCCTTCTTTTACGCACGGGGAAAGAAAATAATCTAACACCTACGCAAAGAAAACAGATTTGAAGTAAAAATAAAACCTTTTAACAGAAAAAAAAGATAATTTCAAAAATAATAAAAAAAAAAAATTTAAGTTATTTCACTTAAAATCTAAATTGTAAAGAAGAAAAAAATTAAACGATGAAAAATTTAAATATGACGAAGAACAATTTTAGTTATGGAATAATTTAAGGAAAAAAGTTCGAATTCAATTTAAAAAAATATGATAGATTATTCTCGGATTATAATGCGGTGGATAAGCGATTAGAAAATGAGCTTAGTAAAAAAAGGATTTATAATAATTCCATCCGAAAAATATTCATCATTAACCGACCACGATTATAGAATCATAACACTACTTGCTTTTACAACGTCCATTGTATAATTTGATATTTATTCTATTATGTTAAATAATGACCACCGCATTTAATATAGGGTGAAATATTATTTAATAGTATATATATATATATATATATACACACACACACTCATACAAATTTACTAACAGAGGTTAAAAATAAATTTATTTACAATCTACAGCAAGGAATATGTCTAATAAACAACTATAGTTTCTCTACACTACAAATCTTATGACGTAAATAAAAAACCAACAAAAAATGTTTAAAAATATATTCTGAATTTTGTTTACTTACAATTTTTGACGCAGCATAAGAACGAATGAAAGACTCAAACAATTGAATATTATATATGAAATCATCATTGTTCTAAGTTTCAATTACTAATAAGAACTTTACGCTTAAAATGTAAACCCTTCTCTAATAATGAAGTTGAAAATTGTTATAAATTTAACTATCATAATTAAATAATTTTTTTTTTTTTAATAATATTTTTATGAAAAGAAAAATAAAATAATTATACAAACGTTATAAAATTATCCGTTGAACAACCAAACAAAAAAGGGGCGAAATTCAACCCGATAAAAAAATAATTCAAATACCTCAAATTTGTTTTTGAATATTAGTTAACAAAACCCTCTATAAGTAATAAATTTTATACAACATTCTCACCCTTGCAATACCTCATTTAATAAAAACAAAAAAAATTACTAAGTCAACGTACAGTATATTTAAAAAAAAAAATCTTTATTTTTTTTCAAAAAATGTTTAAATTTTGATCGGCTTTCCCACCCACTATCACCCCCAAAGTATTTTATTTTTATTTTTTTGGGTGGCTTGCAGTTCTACAATGCTAGGAGGACATTAAAAAAAAATTCGGTTAAAAAATATACAATAAACAAAACTATAGTTTTTTTTTTTTAATTTTAGAAGGGAGAATTTTGGGGAATTTTTTAATTGTAAGATTAGCATTCACGCATTTACTGAGTGAGCTTAATATATAGTGAGGTTTATGTTTGAAAAACTTAGAAAATTAACCCCCAAAAATCCCATACAGCCTGAAAAAGACATTGAACCAAAACTTTTACCAACAAATTACGCCATATAGAAAAGAAAAAAAAAGAATGTACGTGTACATTTATTCTTTTTTTTTTAATAGTTTTTTTGGGGGTTCCTGGGTCACGACGAAATGTCAAAAAATCTCATGCCCATTTTTTTACCGATTACCATACTTTTCTTCTTGCAGCAGAGCTCTAGAGCTATGATGCCAGAAAAGTAAAATGATTTATCCTGAACTCAAAATTATTTACATCCCCTAATCTTTGACTTTCCTAATTAAAATTTGCTTTTAGTACTTACTTTATATAAGTAAGCAATAAATTCTTAGGAATAAACAATTTCAACAGAAACAAAAGCGTATAAATCAAGATATTATCGATAACGTTGTCCTGTAATCGAAAAAATAAATTCCTTGCTTAAAATGCAAAACTAACAACTTAAACAATTTTAGAAAAAATATAAATAAATAAATAATGATTTATCACCTTTTTTAAGGATTAATAATAATCGCAAATATCAATTATAACATCTGCATTAATACATAATCGAGTCGCAAATCTCTTCTTCAAACATTAATCCTCGTAAACTATCATTGAAAGATTCAACCACACTCGTATTACTTTATATATGATCCTTTTTCACTCAAATACGAATTGACTATACGGCCTGCATTATTTACTAATAAATGAATAGAAATAATACGGATTGAAAAAACGAATCGTGACGTTTATTGAAATGAAGAAATAACGCTATACGGATATATGTATCACAATATTTGGATACAGATACAAATAAAAATGAATGTCAAACAAGAATAATTATTTTTTTTAATAAATTTTGTGGTCAATTAAATAAATAACTCCAGTTAATGATGAAATAAAAATCAGATATATCATAATTTTTAAATTTAATACTGTAAGCTAAATTCAACAGAATTTGTGTGAAATAACTAATCTGACCCGAAAACTTGAAAAATAACTGGGTTGGAACAATTAAATTTTTAATTGCGTTTACAAAAGAAATAGTTTTCATTAATAAAATTAAAATTTAATTGGCGGCAATGTTAATTAAATAAAAGAAATAAAAGAAAACTATCGTAACAAAATATCTAATGTTATAAGTCCTTCGAATTCCCGCTAAAACAAACAATCAATATTCTGTAACTGAAATCACAAACAGACAATATATACGTGTGTGGTATGTAAATCATGAGAAGGGGTAACACATTTATAAAAGTATGTGCCATTAGTGGTAGTCCTTGAGAAGGTCCCGTCGCTTCTACCATTTGATACAAGCCGATCAAAAACGCGCACGCGCACACACATACACACACACAAGCAAAAACAAAACAACATATCTATTTATTATTAAAGTTCTAGAACATAGTAATTTATTTTTATTTATTTAATTACATTAAATACCAAACCACGTTATAATTATGATATCCTGCAATTTTTTTTAGTTAACAACTTAACATCGTATGTAATAATTATCATTCCAATACAAAATTGCAAAAAAATTAATACAGATATTTGTTTCAAACAATATTCTATGTATACACAAACACAAATAAAAACTACTTTATTATTCTATAGCTTCTCAGGCCGGCTTCACAGACAGGCCCTGCGGGCGGGTAGTCCTGGCGGGCGGCGTCTCGAAATGGGATTATTGGATCCAAAATTGATTATCTATTGTGTAAATTTTTTTTTTTTTTTTTTTTTTGAATGATGAAAATTGATATAACGAAAGTTAAATTAGAAATTTAACTGTAGAAATTAATACTAAAGAATCGGAATTTTCCGCTAGTGATCGGTACATTTCGGTGCCTAAGTTTTGGTTATAGTTCATTATTTTATTAAGAAAAAAAAACCACATAAATAAAAAAATATACTATTAGTATATATCGATATATCAAGTATAAACCTGACCACACGAGACATATGCTAACGAATCGGGATTTTCCGCTAGTGATTGGTACATTCCGGAGCTAAGCTAAGGAGGGCGCACACACAGATACACATACATACAAATGCTCTTTAATAGGGTAGGATAGTAGAATTTTTCAATGATAATTATGTATAATTCTAAAATATATCCTGTAAAAGAAAACAAAAGATCAGGTCTATTTTTAATCATACTAACTTCAGTGAAAATTTAAAATAATCTACTAAGTAGCTTGTTTTAAAACTCATTCTTTCCAAATTAATTCGACTAGGATGCCGTTTTGTAGATTTAACTTTGAAACATTACAGTTTATTATAAAGGAAATAAAAAAGAACCAGATTTTTTGGCTCGTCTTCCAAATATTTAATCTTCATACGATACCAAATAAAATACTGTATAATACTGTAGCTTGAAGTCAACAACTTCAAGCTACAGTATTATAGTCAATGTCAGTTATAATTGTTACTGATGTAAACAAAGAGCTCCAGAATTACTTTGGATCAGGAAAACCATTACATCCATAAACGAAAATCTTAATGATTGTCTCCCAATAACAGAAAGCAATAGCAGCGATAAAAAAAATATATATAAATATTATTCATTTCAGCAGATCTGATAAATTCTAAATTAATTACCTACGTATTAATTTATTTATAACGTATACTCATACAATTCTATTTCGCGTGCATGCAAGCTACTTGTTTTTCTATCTTCAGTTGACTAATTCTCCGTTCCGCGTAATGATGTCCCATTTCTATTTAAATCCGTTAGTTTATTCGTGTTTAATATTAATTTTGTGACGCAGTAGACTGCAGTTTGTTCATAAATTACACGTTTCTTAATAGTTAGTCGTATATTCATAAAATATTAGTCCACTAAACTTTAACCGTAATGATTATAATAAGATGTAAAATTCGCGGTAAAAATATTTAAGCGACACGATTCGTTATAAGTTGTGATAAGAAAAATCGTATTTTTAGTTTAAAAATTACTGTTTGGAATTACCAAAAATACATATAACTATATACAAAATACTGTAACAATACCGGTATATCTGTTACTGAGGTCGTAACCTCGTCTTCAGATTCCTCAGTAACAGATTCCTGCCAATTAAGAAGAAAGTAGTACAAAATATAATAATGGGAGGAATCCAGAAAGGGGCTAAAAGGAACCCTTTTAGTAAAGCTAACAGGTCCGTTTAACAATCTTCCTTTGTAATATTGCCCGCTGACACACCTAAACAGATGTTGTTCCGTGAGAAGAGTTGCCGGACCCAGAGTACGAATGTATGGGAAAAATAAAGGGCTCGATACATCGTTCTCACGCTCAACTGGGGTCTGGTTCTGCAGGTCAAAAGGATAGGAGTATAAATACTCCAGGGAAAACGAGTTGAAATGAATTTTGCGAGATGAGTTCTAAACGAGAAGTTATTACGCGAGTTTGAAGCGTCAGTATTCTGCAAGGAGTTCAGTGAAGACGCGAATTTCTAGTGAGTACAAGTTCGACGCGATTAAGGTGACGTCACAAGTAATTCCAGTGTGGTCAGTACATGAAAACAAGAAATGGTTCGGTGAGTTACCGTTTGGACGGTAAGTAAAAGAGATAATGTACTAAATTTCATTCATAAATTGTAAGGGTTGTTTTATTTGTGAACAGCAAAGGTATTTGCAGAGGAACAACTTCATACTTGGCTTATCTGTAACACTATTGCTCTTAATACAAGACTAGTTGTTAAAAGTGTTAAGATTAGCGGTTATGCTAATGTTTTTCGTCAATGGGACTGAATTCTAGTTTTTATAATTTAACTACCTGTAAATAAATCCTGACGATTATTTAAAATTCTTTTTTGTATGTAATCACTGTTTATTATTACTACTGACATTTATTATAATTATTATTATTATTATTATATTAAAATAATAATAAAATTCCATCCTGCTTAGTCCTCAAACCACGAACATTCTGGTAGATCATCCTCAAATTACACCAAATTACTTGGTGTAATGCTCACTTTCATGATTTTAGAATTATTGTTGTTTTTTTAAGGGTTATTGCTTATAACTTGATTTATTTGGGATGTATTAGTAATATTGTGTTTTTGTTTTTGTATGTTTTCATCTATGTGTTTTTATTATCACTCCATAGCTACCGTTTTAAAGTTCAAATTATTATTTTTTTGTATTTGACTGTATAATTGTTATTACTATTATTGTGTTTTGAATATTGTATTTTTAATTTATATGTGGGTTGTTGACTTGTGGCTGTTCTTTTGTGACTTTATGTGATATTGTGCAGTATACAAGGGTTTTGTAACTGTTCCGTTGCACAAACAAAGCAAATAAAAATAAAAATAAAAAATAAAATTGTTATTACTACTACTATTAAAATTTATTATTATTGTTTGCTGTTGTCATTATTGTTGTTGCTATTATTGTGAGATGTTTATTATTCTTATTTTCATAGTTATTATTAATTATTTTATTTATGTTCTTAAACTAATAAAACATCTACCTGACTATGGAATAAAGAAACGTTTGTTTACATCAGCTCCTTTACTTATAACTGTAATTGTTTTTAGAAAACCATAATAACAACACTTAAAATTATCCGTAAAAGGAAAATATTTACATTAAAAATTAAATGAACAATTATTACAACGAATAAAAAATAGTCGATACATTATATACTTTAATAAATCTTTAAAAATTATATCACCACCGCTGAATTTATAATTCAAGCTGAAGAAAAAAGAAAAAATATAATTTTTGAAAACTGGAATTTTATTGTTAGGAAATAGCTAATAAGATTTAACAAATAGCTTTTCTTTTACATTTTTCGTTTTTATCTTCAAATCATAATTTTTTTAAAGAACCTGAAAGTGTTCATGAAAATATATAATTATTGAAAAAAGTATATATTTTTAGATTTTTTATTCTGATTTTTACAGTACCTAACTCCTTTTTATTTAATTTTTATCATTTGATTTTATATTACTTAATATGATTACTTTTTACAATTAGTGATTCATTTAATGATTGTTGAATCATATCAGTTATTTTAGTTAAATTTTTACGATTATTTTGAATGGATATTTTTTTATGTTTTAGAATTATTCTTTATGTATTGTTATGGAACTTTAATATATAAAATTCCTTTTTCAAAAAAAAAACTTATTTCATAAAACTACTTCAGAAATAACTATTTAATTAAAATGAAAAAGAAAGAAGGAATACATATTCCCATTTTACTTTTTTCATATCACCATATATTAAAATGCCCGGTGTCAAACCACTATCTTTCAGATAACAGAAACCTTTTTTAATACTTATTTCACGAATATCAAAGCAGTCGTTTCATATTTATTGTGACACAACGTACATAAAATAAAATTATACCACATTATGCTTCTGAATAAATCAAATAAAAATAAATTTATCGACTTGAATAACCAGATAAGTATTATTGTATGCGATTACGTAATTTATTTATCGACTGAAATTAAAACCAAAACACACCTATATAAATTAAAATAAAATATAAGGCCGAATTTCCAGAAATATACACCGTAAATAAAAATGAAGTAAACATATTGTATTACAATTAGTCTATTCAAAATACGATTAACAGAGAAACAATAACAAAGTTAAAAACAATGTTTTAACAAATATAAATTTTCAATTATTACAAAACAACACAGAAAAACCTTCTAAAATTTTTTTCCTTCACTGTTACCTTTAACACTCCCTTATATAAAAATTCATAAACCCTGAATTACCATAATTAAGCCCAATTATTTTTAAAGATTAGTTTTATGATTTATATGGAGTAAAATTTTATATGGTTCTGAAACATTTAATAAAAAACAAGGAAGTAAAAAGTAAGAGAAAGATAAAAAAATTAACGTATTAAGATGTGGAAATGTAAATGAAATTAATAAAATGGAGAGACAAAGTAACTAAAGTAAAAGGATTGCTAATATAATAAAAGTCAAAGAAGGAAAAAATATAAATATAAAAGAAAGAAAAGCCAATCGGATATGACATATACACAAAAGAGGAGACTGTTAACAAGAAAATAATATTATAAGAAAAGACAGTTATATATTCAAATAAGATATATTCATACCACATATCACGCATCATTCATATTCACATCACATATATGAATTGATGGGAATATGAAGAGGGAAAGCTCAGGAAAAAGAAAAAGTCGATTTTCAGGAAAAATCTGCCCGATTTTCGATTCAGCCAAAGATTCATCACTGATTATTCTAACAACTTTTAATCAAATCAACGAATCTTCCAATTAAATCATACAAATGTATGGTACGGTGATAATAAAAATTGTTTTCAGTAAAAAAAAAAATTAAAAAAAATTCGAAATGTGTGTTTTCGTAATCTTAAGTAAATAAATAAATATAGAATAAATTTAAATACTAGTAGCAGTAATAAAAATAATAAATGACATCAATTATGTGTAAAATATGAGTTCAGTATTTATTTCAAGCAAGATAACTTTCATACAAAATAAATACGACGTTATAGAAATATTAACTCCTTAAGTAACAAATATATATATAAGTATATCAAATTGTAGAGGAGTTTAACTAACAGAAAAGGTTAAGTGCAATGTATTACATGGAAGAAACAGGGAAGAGGAAGTGTCGACCAAAATACATAGCCTACTAACAGATGTTGTGTAAACAGTGCTAAGACTTCAATGTTATCTTACGTACCAGTACATGTACTTTTGAGTATAATGTTCTAAATTAAGCAACGGTATATTACAACCACGTACTAACAACTAAACAAAATTAAATTGATTCTATTAAATCGTATAAACTTTGTTTAAATCTCCTTTGAAAGATTTAAAATACTATATATATATATATACAATTATAATTTTACAGTAGGGATACAGAGGAAACATTACACTAATTTCCCAAAAGAAAAACATTCTCATATTGCGTTATATTTATTATACAGCTCAAACAAATTGTTTCCTAATAATTTGCAGATTCAAACTTTTGGGTTAGAAATACCTCAACCAAACAGAAGAATGGACTTCAGTTGAATGACCGCCTGCCGCCTTAAGTGTATAATTTTTTTGATAGGATTTGTAAGTTTATCAAATACTTTTATAAAGTTAATCGTCCTCTCTTTCCAACGATCAATTCGTCTTATTTATTCCTAATAAGAGACTCCGGAAAAGTTTCCGAATTATTCTGAGAACCTTGAAAGCAAATTTAAATTGAAATAGAAAACTCTGATTTTGTTTTTTCCTTTTTTTACCATTAACGATCAATAGAACGAAAGAATTCTTAAATCTTATCTTTTCTCTAAGAATAAAACTAGAAGACTGGTTTCACCGTTAGTATAAAATACTCAATAACCTCGGAAATTCTCGTTTTGTAAACTTACCGATATTACTTTTTTGTAGTTAAAAAAAATGTATACATTAAGGGTTGATTCAAGCTAAATTTCTACATAAGAATTGTACAGAATTCCAAAACCATGGCCATTCTGGCTACATAATGCAGACAGTCGGTTACGAAACAAAACGTGGATTTCATCCGTACTTCATTCAACATAAAAATAACAATCTGGAATTAATTACCGAGTAACTCCAAATGAAAATAATTGTTCAAGAAATCTAAATAGAAAAGGAGCAGGAAAATTCATCTGTACGCACATTAGTGGTACGAATAAATTAATTAAAACTTAAAACTTAAGTATAGCATGTAACGTAGCGCGTTGAATCTTCAAAATTTAAGTTGTTTCTCCTCAGTTTCTAATTCACATCCATTTCGGGTCACGTAAAACCAATTTGACGTTGCAAGTCTAAAAAAAATCAAAGAAGCTTTTAAAATTTTCTTTTAACTCTATAATTAACTTAAAGTAAGGATCCGTTCAATCAAAAACTAATTTTTGATTGAAATAAAACTTGCTTTTACAACCAATCATAACACAAGGACGTAATATGGCAGTATTATATATTAAATACCCTGAGGTATGGAGGATGAAAGGGCTGATTTACTGGGAAAAAAATTCTCGGACAAAATATACTAGTTCCGAACCCGCCTGCTTGGTACTACCTAAAACTGGAGTTGGGTTCTCCTACGTATGTATGTAATATGTAGGAGAACCCAACTACTACAACTTCACTTTAAAGAATTCAGTAAAGATATTCATAAATTTCTTTTTAGCCTACAGGGGGCTAAAAATACATTTGATGTTAAGTAATTAAAAAACCTTAGTCATTTTCGAGAATACCCTAGATCTAGACACCTCAAAAATCCAATAGCTTCGGAAGACGTTTAATCCTGAAATTCGAGAAGTTCCGAAACTTACAAAATGTAATTATTCCTGGGTATAGGTTCTAATTTGCAGGGCCAAGTTCAATATTTTGTTAAAGATAAAACGGGTCAGGACTGGGTCAAGAAGTTAAACAGCGTACGAAAAAACATTTAAACTGAAGTGTTGAGTAATACAACCGCTCCACCTTAAATAAGATTAACATTCTACATATATGAAACAAAACATTAGTATAGTCGCTTTTGATTTCAGTTAATTTATTACGTTATAAAAAAAAAGTACAAGTGTATAACACTGTTTATAACTAAAGTAATCAGAAAGTTTATTGCTTCTTAAGTAGAAAAAACAATTACGTCTTTTCATTACACAATTGATTTAATTGAATGATTTAAACGACGTCTTTAATAAAAAGAAAAGTATATTAAACAATCTTTATGCCATTTTCCTTATTTCCTACAAAAATAAATAATCTTTTTAACTCCTCTAAAAATCTATTTGAAAAAAAAAGTCACAGAAATAACGAACTAAGCTAAAAATATCATGAAAAATCTAAACGATACATCTACGAAGAAAAAAAAACGAATAAATAAATGGCAGAGAGCAAAAGTTTAAAATAATTGATTTTAGCTACCGTTTCGTTAAAAAAAATAAAATAGAAAAGAAGCACATGCAGACAAGACAACAGACAGGCACAAGCCTAACAGACAAGACCTGTTCAATATATCTGGAGCTGTCTTGACAGTTCGTGCACCTCGTTTCCTGTTTCGACGCCCAACCCAACTGTTACAATCTTTAATAAATAAAACTAAACAATGTTTTTTTTTTTTTTCATAACAAACCAATACTAAATAAAAATACACCTTTATTATTTACTGGAAAAGTAATTAATGTTTGAAATTCTATTTCGTAGAATGAAAAAAATTGATAAAATATTGTAACAGGTTAGGCACAAATACAACTGAAAGTAAAATAAATGATGAATGATGTACTAAAATTTATTACACATATTTTTAAAAAATAAACATTTTCTGAATTTTCGTAATTATCTTCTTGTAACTGTCATATATAAATTAATGAAGTTGTTGTTTTTTTTGTTTTTTTTTTTAAATGTATTTAATTGTAAGAAAGAACACGATTAATTAAATTTAATATTGAACGTAATTAATTTGTAAATACGTAAATTTATTACTTAAGCTCTAACGTGGTAATTTTTTATTTCAATATTGTTTTTAATACTGTTCTCTGTTTGTTTTATCCACGTTTACAAGTCAATTTGTATAAATTTATACTGAATTACTACAAGAATATTTTTTTTACACAGAAATACTTTGGAATTAATACCGGAAAAAAGACAAGTTTCTAATGCCGCCTGTATTTTTTTTTTAATGTCTACAATGTTTCACAACCACTAATCTATACTCCAAAAACACGTAACACTTAACAAGACGCTCTTAATTTTTTACTTCATTTACTTCTTAACTTTTATTTCTGTTAAAGCCTTGTCTTGTTATTTCCGTTAATAACTTTTTCTGTTAAAACTTTTTATTTCTTTTTTTTTGTTTTTATACAAGATCTTCAAAAAAGAATGGTGGAGTTTCTGTAATTCAGATCAAGGCAGTAAACCAACCGGGTTGGTCTAGTCGTAAACGCATCTTCCCAAATCAGCTGATTTGGAAGCCGTTTCAAGTCCTAATAAAGGCAGTTACTTTTATACGTGTTTGAATGCTAGATGGTGGATACCGGTGTTCTTTGTTGGTTGGGTTTCAATTAACCACATATCTCAGGATTGGTCGAACCGAGACTGTACAAGACTACACTTCATTTACATATCATTCTCATTCATCCTCTGAAGTAGTACCTAAACGGTAATTCCCGGAGACCTAGCAGGAAAAAGAAAAGAAAGATCAAGGCAGTAGGGAAATTTTGAGAAGTTATGTTGGTAGCTCTGATATAGCCTCCAACTTTGTGTAACAGCAATTCAAACCAACACACCAGTTTTTGTATTGCTGAGGTGTGTTTAGTTCGTTATTATGTTCACTGTTCACGAAAAAGCAAAGTGTGTTTTGCGGAAGCTTGAATTAAAGTCCGTAATTTTAGTTCAACGTGCATTTTGACGTGAATATGGAAAAGAACCACCGCATGAAAATAATACAAAACGTTGCTTCAAACAGTTCGAAGATCTGCTTTCGAGGAAAAATCAACTGGCAGACCACTAGTACCACACGAAGCTGTTGAACGAATTAGACAACCTGCAAAAGTCCTAACAAATCCATCTTGAAGGACTCGTTGAAGCCTCGAGTTAGATATTCCGAAAACAATAATTCACAAAGTTTTACACAAAAGACTGAAATTACACGCATATAAAATCCAGCTGCAAGAATTGAAACCTGATAATGGAGAAAAAAGTTTCAATTTCGCTGTTAAAATTTTCCACAAAATTAATAAAAACGAATCATTTTTAGACTGTATACTTTTAACAGATGAAATTACATTCCACATTAATGGGTGTGTTAACAGCACCGTTCACGAATATGGGGATCTTAAAACTCAAATGTAATTTTTGAGAAACGATGCGACACGCATAAAGTGAATGTTTGGTGTGGTACGATGGAAAAATCGTGTAATCCGGCATTTTTTTTTTTTTTTTAATGAAAATATTTACCTCGATGTGTTTAACAATTAATACTTTGCTCGACTGGATGAACTCGAAAACATTCAACGAATTCTTTCCAACAAGATGGCGCACCCCGCACTTTAATGCATTCATCAGCCAGGCTTTGAACGGAAAATTTGGTCATTGATGGATAGGCCGGCAAAGATCTTTACCCTGGCCTCCAAAAGTCCAGACCTGACATCTTGCTATTTTTTCTTGTGGGGGTATATAAAAAACACTGTTTATTCGCAAAAAATTCGCGACCTACGTCACTTAAAGGAAAGGATTAATGAAGCAACTGTAATCATAACAGATACGTTAATTCGGGTATGGGCAGAAACTGAGTACTGACTGGACATTTATAGTCAACATATTGTATTTCATTAGTTACGTAAAAAAACTGTCTGAGATGGCAAATTCGATAAATAAACATAAAGTGTAAGTATTTTTATTTTCATTTAATCCATGTTAGAAAGCCCACCATTATTTTATGAAGACAATTATTTTAATTGTTTAACTCTTCCTTCTTTTTGCATCAGTTTATTGTCTCATATTTTCCTCATTATTTATGTTACTTAACATTTATTTTCATACCATTTTCTATCATAATGGATTCTAACTTTTAAATCTGTTAAATATTCTATGCTTCGTATACTAAAAACCTATATCATTCTGATACAGAAATTTAAGTAAATAGATAAATACGTATGCAACTTAAAAAATATTATTATTATTATTTATAGAACCTCTACAGTCATTTTTGAACTAGAGAATACCGGAAACCAAGAAATCATCAAAGGTTTTTTTTTCTTTCATTAGAAAAATTATTTACTCTTTTTATAGATTATTTGACACAATTGATTAAAAATAGATGTAAGGTTTAGTATCTTCGAAATAGAACTAACTCAACGTTAAAATAAAGCCGTGATATTTTAACCCGTGTTTAGCTTCAATAAAACACACACTCTCTCTCTCTCTTTCTCTCTATATCAATCTATCTATCTATATATATATGGATTATCTATTATACTATTATATAGATTTGATTTCAAAATAATTATTTTCCCTCAAAATCTCTGCTTAATATACACCAAAATCGTTATAGTTTGTCTCAATCTTTTTTAGTTTATTTTGATTGAATAACTGAAATTTTTCAGCTACTGATGTAAAAGAATTACGAGAACAATCCTATAAATGTTCTTATCATAATTCTCAATTCTACCAAATTTTATTTTTATTTTTTCTTTTACTCTTATTTATTTTAACATTTTATTTCCTACGGTAATGAATTGTAACTCTTTCGGTATATCCGCTGAAATAATATTAAATTTAACATTACCTTACATATTATTAACAGTGTACATATATAAAAGTAAAAATAACCCAACTGTTAAAAAAAATAATAATTTAAAACAGTACCATACATAACAAAAATAACAAATTAGTTTTATGAAAGCGGTTTACCTATTAACCCGTAAGGGAATACAGAATGAACTGTCTGGAAATTAAATAATTTATTTACGAAAGAAATATTAGGCCTATTCTACTAACCTAGCGTTATATTATAACACTAATTTAAATGTTAATTTCATTGTCGACCGTATAAAATATACTAATTAACAGGTTTAACAGTAATAATTATAAACAAAAGATGACGTACCAAACCAAAGTAACTAACGAATTTCTATAAGCAAAAAAAACTATCATTTAAAATAAATTGCGCGTATAAAAATAATATTTACGGTAGATTACATACATCGCAGTATAAATATAAGTCAATTTATATAACAATTTACCGGCCTTAAATCTTCTAATACACACACACACAAACACACACGCGCGCGCGCGAAATTTAATGAAGATTTATCAATGGAAAAAAAAACCGGTAAATAAGAAAGGATTTCTGACCTAGTTCCAATGAATTCATCTAACACGATGCAATTAAGACACGCCCAAAATGCACGATAAAATTGCACCTGATAAATGCTACTAACGTTCAGAGCAGAATAAACGTAGCAATTAAGTTAAATAAAAGAAGTGCATAAACTACTGTTTAATTTAACTAGCTCTTTACATCACCCACCGGGTTGATCTGGTGGTGAACTCGTCATCGCAAATCAGCTGATTTCGAAGTCGAGAGTTATAAGGTTCAAATCCTAGTAAAGGCAGTTACTTTTACACGGATTTGAATATTAGATTGTGGGTACCGATGTTCTTTGGTGGTAGGGTTTCAGTTAACCACACATGTTAGGAATGGTCGACCCGAGACTGCACAAGACTACATTTACATTCACCCTCTGAAGTAATACCTTACGGTGGTTCCGGAGGCTAAACAGAAAAAGAGAGCTCTATACATCGTAAAAAAAACACAGAATAAATAATACTTAAAATGATTACAGAAACCGCAACAGTTATTTTGGCTATAACAATAGCAACCTACATTTGATTTTTTGTCTATATATATATAAAATAAATAATATAAGGGTCGAAGGGAAAAAGCGGTCCAGTCTATTGTTTCTGATTTTTGTATTATTGTATCATAGCAATTGTAAAGGCAGGCAATCTGTATCATCCTATACTCGTACTTTCATTTTAAGAAAAAACAAAAGAAAATCGATGAATTGTAAAACCTCGAACAGACAAAAAAGGAGCTTTAGCACTGATTATGCGAAGGAGTTCATTTAATGTGTTTGCCACAGTTTTCTCCTCCATTTGTTATTTTGATATGTAATTAAAATGAATTTTTATACTTTAGACACAAACTAAATCGAGAATATTAATGTCGGTAATATTTTCCTGTTTACCCAGTATTTAAATTTTATTACATCTTGTTTGTTTGAACACTCCTTTTTCATGAATGGATACGGTAACGTGGTTACCAAAACATGGAATTTCTTCTTATAGCGACTGTTCCAAAATCAAAACAAGTTTTACTCTAATCTTCTCGAATATTTTTAATTATATTCTTGTCGTAGATTTTTATATTCAAAAGTGTTAAAACTATATCGTATCCTATATCTGTTAACTATAACATATTTGGATCATACAAGGAGAAGACAGATCGGATCGAATCAGATTTCATCTCATTTTTCAAAACTCTTTTTTATTTTAAATATATTGATTTATTAATAACTATTAACCTCTGATTGTAAAAAAAAATTTACAATAAATAAAAATTTTATGTAATTTTTATTTTAAAGAAATGTATGTATGTGTGTAATTGAATAGACGTACAAGGAAGTCATGTGATGTCCACATCAGATTTTTTTCATCGTTGTAAATCTCTTAAAAATTTGTGGACGGGTAGGAAAAAATTAATTCCAATCGCTTCAAATACGTTAGTAAAATATCTGACACCACATAACTTCCTTGTACCCTTATTAAATTACATTTACGCATTTTTTTAAAATGAAAAGTACATTAAATCTTATTTCATTAATAACTTAAAATATTTTTTTCTTTTTTGTTATTGAATTATTACACATCGTAAAATGTTTTTTTACAATGAGAGGTTAATAATTATTAATAAATTAAAATATTTAAATTTAAAAAAAATAAAGTTAAAAAAGAAAAAAAGGAGATGAAGTGTAATTTGAACCGATTTGCATTCCCCTAGTAGGATCCAAATATTTTATTAGTTAAACTTTTTTATTTATCTATAACTCTAAAACTAATGAAAATGAGTACCACTTATGATATATCGTTGAAAATCTCTCAATGAGGGCTTATTACTGCAGGTAAAAAAAGTTCAAAATCCAATTTTTTTTTTGGATTTTGGGATTTTTTGGACACTTTTGGTCCTGTCGATTGCAATCAAAAGGGGAGGTGCACAACTAGATGTTACAACAGTCCTAGATCCATAATTTCAACATCCTAAGAATAATAGTTTTTGAGTTATGCGAGATACAGACATCATGCCGAAACTAGTCAAAATGGATATTTCCGTTGATATGTGAAATTTTTCGCGATTAAAATACTTCCTTGTACTCGTACAAGGAAGTAAAAAGAAAAAAAACTGATAATATGACACATAACTTTCGTTTTGTACTCTTCTTTTTTTAAGATTTTAAACAATTTTAAAACAGTTTATTATTTAATAAATAAAGTAATATAACATAAAAAACATACTAAAAAATACATATTTTATATAAAAAATTTATATTATTATTATTATTATTATAGTATTAAAATTATTTCAATGCGTTTTGAATCTTTTCTCACAAAAACATTTTATTTATTACAACCAACACTGGAGAAAAAAATTCGCAATTAACCGAAAAGGTACTTCGACTCGCCGGTTGACAGACTAGCTGAGGACGCCAAGTCGAAGTCTATCTCCCCCACCACGCGCATCAATGTACCGAATGGAATAAGTATTTTACGGGGTCCAGCATGATTTAGCTTACAGTGAAGAAAACGAAATCGATCGCTGCGAAATAGTTTTTATATTAAAGTACAAGTATTCGAGCACAACGTGTGCAAATTTCAGACCTATTGACAAATGAAATAGTAGAAATTAAAAAAAAAAAAAAAAATTCTTGGCTCCGTAGGTCGTACAGCAAAAATGTTTTTTTTTTTTTTTAATTTCGTAGAAAAATGGTAGCTATCAAATGGCAATAATGGAATTCCAACTTGATAAAATAATTTAAATATTTCAAGCCGAAAAAAAGTTTATGTTTTAGTCGATTTTTCGCATATTTGCAATTGTTTTGCAATACGCGCACTATTTGCAAAGGAGAGTACAACTGTTAAAGAAAATTTTAATCCCCAGATGGGCCACGTAGGTGCATTACAGTACGAGTCATTCGAATTTTAAGAAAGTCTTTTTTTCCTTAAAAAACTCGATTTTTGCAAAAACTATTGAATATTTTGCAAAAGCCAAAAAAAGATACTTATTTTACTTGTCAAGGACTACATATTCTGGAAGTTTCGTCAAAAAATCTTTTTGCATTTTAGAAATTAATAATTGAAGAAAACGTTATTTTTAGCGTTTTTTTAAAAATAATTAACGTATTTGTTGATCAATTGACATCGGGCAGGGCTTAAGATTTATGTTTCAAAAAGTTCTACAACTTTACTTAAAACGGTTTTTTTTTTAACGTCTAATTTTTCTTTAAAACGAAAAAGCTATTTTTCGCCAACTTTGGACGCCATTTTGAAAATGATGCGGAAAATGAGAGGGTGAAAAAGTAGTTTAATCAATTCTACGGAATTTTTACAACTCTTACCTAACGTAAGCTAATTTTGGCAAAAAAAAGGGGGTATTTTCGGCAATTTGATTGGCCTAAATCGTCCTTTACAAAATTAAATAAATTAAACGACATAAGAAACTTTAAACTCCACATACATTTAAGTATCTTTAAAATTCAGGGCTCCAGAAGTATCTTCTAGCACCCGGTCACAATTCTGTTGCAGAGTTTTAATTAACAACACATCCTGGCTTGGAAATCCCAGATGCAAAGTAGAAATAAGTTAAGTTGACTACGGTAGATTTGGAAGATTTTTAATTTCGCACAGCGCGCTGTGCGAAATTAAGTCTCTCGCGTAAAAGGAGAGGTTGCATTTCAATAACAAAAACATTGGCTAACGAACGATACAAAAAAATAATATTTAAATGAAGCAGTGAATGAAAGGACGTAATCTCATTTAAACTGACCAGATGTTTAAACGCTTTGGTTAAAATTGGCACCAGGGTTTTAGCGTGAGTTAATTATGGTCTCTACCAACCTATATTATTTCAAACAAAACAAGATGCAGGTAAACTTCCAACACGTACCTAAAGTTACATAATATATCCTGAATGTCACATGAATTTAATTAAGCGGCATAGATTTTTGAGTTATATATAATTAAAAATAAATGTAATAGCAATAATAACTTTATTTTATAAAAGCGTTGCAATTTTATATTTTTCTTTATTAGTAATGAACGTATTTTTTTAAAACATTAAAAAAATCAGTTCAGTTTATTGATGGAAACAACCACTTACGTACAGTTAAATAAATTTAGAGTAAATCAAATATAAACTGGGTCCCAATTTTGCCCAACGAATTTCAATCATGAAGGTTTTGATGTGTTTATTTTAACTATACTTTCTATTACGCAACGGTTATTTATTTATTTATTTTTTTATCTTTTTTTTCAATTTATTGGGTTTTCTAATAATCATACTGTTAATCTCAAGTCCACCCGAGATGACTGTGCTTCCATCTGGATTGCCACATTTACGCCCGCTTCCAGTTCGGACATTGCAAGAATGCTCCGAATGAACATCGTTTAATAAAATTAACAGAAAATTTATTGATCAATATAAATTAGTCTGAAGAAAATCTCAAGAACAGTAGAAGGAAGTTATTTAAAAGTACTTTTACTTATTCAAAAAGCATTTGTGAATTATAATACCCATAAAATCTGACAGTTTTTTTAGTCAGTCAATCACGATTTTGATGAATCGTTTTTATAGAGAAACATGTAGGCTACAAAAACCGCTGTATCATACGTTATTTTTCTAAAAATAAAGAAATTATGTAATTTTGAAATAAATTTATCAGTTTGTGAAATATGTAATTTTGTTTTATTTTGCGAGTACTACTGCATCGATTTCGATGATTTTTTTTAATTTTCTTTCTTTTTTTTAATAGAGAAATATGATGGCTAGGAAAAAACCGAATTTCATAGTTATTTTTACAAAAAATTACAAAATAATGTAATTTAAAAAAAAAAATTAATTTCTGAAACGTGTTCATTTCTTTGTTCGATTTCGATTATTTTTTTAAAAATTTTCTTTCTTTATTTTTTTTTATACATTGTTACAACTACGCGAGCGAACCCGCTAGTTTCAAATAAAGATTTCAAAAGCGACTGTTCAAATTATAAATACTACTTTACTTATACCTTATAGGCTACATTAATAATCATTTACGACAAAATAAATGGTAAAACATATCAGAGTAAACGTCACAACATATATTAACAATATTGTACTTCATTGAGAATTAAAAGATAATCGAATAAATATTTTTTCCTTTTTAGTTGGCGAATTTGTTTTAATAAATTTTAATAGCCAAACGAACAAAAATCCAATAATGTTCAATATTTTTCAACCAATTTTGTATTTGATAATACATAAACAATGCCTACAAACTATAACATATTTCACTCTAAGAATGCTGTAACAACAATGTTTAGAAAAGTTAACGTTGAGATTGTTAACGAAAAAAAAATTTTGTTAAAAAAAATAATCGGGGATAACAGGCTAAACATACGGAATAGACTACATATAATAAAGAACAGTTATTGAGAGTAAATAACGAAAACAAAGACGACTCATAGTAATACTAGTCATGGCTTATCAGTATAATTTTAATTCGTCTTGCGTTATAACGGAGTATATGAATACACGATACGTGCACGTTACGCGTAATTCCATCGTCTGTGAAATTATGCGGACACTGGAACGCATAATTGATGATAATGTAGAAAAACTTATTTTTGTTTAAATTTTAAAGAGTTAAACTTTTATCTGAATTTTAATTGACATTCTATTATTTTTAATTTTTGCGGGGAGTCCTGTACTAGGAAGAAGGAGCTCTCTTCTACTAATGGCTACGCATATAGGCAATTATTTATATTATGTATTCATTTATTTTTTCTTCACAATTTATTCTTTACGAAATAGATTTTCACGTTTTTACTTTGTTTTAATTTTCTGATTAATGTGCGTCTCTTTACCACAACCTACGTTATTCATTTTCAGTCCAGTCCATATATTACCTCTGTACGAAGGCCCTTGAATGTATTTACGATCAGTTTTTGTTTATTTAATACTGTTTTTATGCTAATTTTCAATGTTTTTTCGCTTTTAGCTTTTCTTCAAATTATTGCTAAAATTTCTGATAGTATAAATCAATTCGGAATTACATTTCTTGTGGTATTCAGCCGATAAAAGCTATTTAGTGTGCATAATAATTACAAAAATCGTTTGTTAAATAATTTAACAGTTTATACAAAGTTATATTACATCAAAAATAAAAAATTACAATAGTATTTTTAACAGGAACTAAATACCCACGAAATTTTTTAATTGAATTTCAGCTATATATTCGAAAGGAGGGAAAGAAACTCCATAAATAAACTTTTTTTTAATTGAAACCTTCTTATATCAAGGAAAAAATGCTGAGCAATCTCAATGAACTGTTGACAAAATCTGTATATTACCATAAATCATAGATGAAACCTAAATATACCATGTCCAGTAAGAAAAGCTATAATTTCGCTAATACTTCGTCCTCTGTTCAGTCATGACAACGAATCAGAGGTCTCTTAAAGGTTTCAGAATAAGAGATTTGCAAATTTTCGTTATATATTGGTTTTTTCGGGCGTTTATAAATTTCACTGACGGTCAGTAATATAATGTATTCTTTTACTTCAAAAAATTATATAAACCATAAATTTACAAATAAACACAATTCTTTACACAGCTCATAAATCTTAAGAATAATAAACTAATTTAAATTATCTTTTCATGAAATCATATCGGTTATATTTAGTATATCAAATAGTATATTATAAAGGTAAATTCACTAATTTAAAAAACTATGAGATTCAATAATTATAAATTATAACAGACATCTCATCATAGATAAAAAATAAACTCACGAAATTATTTTAAAAAGTCAAACGCGCGCGCATATAGACAACCCATCCGGCCGTTATTTATACATAAATATATATATATATATATATATATATATATATATAAAACCACTTGCGGCTCGTACCTAAAATTAGTGGGGGTGCTGCTCCAGAAAAACTTTTTCTGGGACTTTAAAAGGCCATGGTTAAAGTTTTCTGTAAAATAAAAGAACCGAAAAAAATGAATCAAATAGAATAGCTGGAAGCAGGATAAACATCTAATTCTATACTTTATTACATTCAAAAATATGGAGCACAATTAAGCACAATGTGCTTAAAAATAGTATTCGGTTAACCGAATAAATAAAATGTCAATACAGATAATATTTTTTAGTACTATTACATAATAACTTTATAAAATGTCCGCTTAAAAACACTCTAGTCCAATATGGTGCTTAATTTAGATTTCGACGTAAACAGAAACAAGTACATAATTAGTTTTTACAAATTACCTTCCCTTTCACCCTTCCAGCGTGTTTTTGGACAGATCTGGCAATCAAAGAGCCCTTGCTTTCCGCCATCTTCTGATTCCTACTGAAAAAACAACTATCCACTTTCATATTCCTTCCACAGACTAAACTAGAAAAGGGAACGAACAAGGAACGTTCCGTACATACGCGGAGTAAAAAGAAAACTACCTTCCACCAGCTCGCCAGGGTCAGCACTGCAGGATGACACTGCTTTCTCCCTCGCAGCCTCGCGTGCAGCTTTCTATGTACGCATGCGCACTACAGCCAAACACCACGCCGCTGGAACTGTGAAGCGCACAGTTCCTCACAAAGATTTTTATATTTTTCTATAAACTGGGGGGATTGCTACTGACATTAAGCTTAAGGATTATGTATTGTACAAGTATAAAGAACAAATTAACGAAAAAAGGATTCATATTAAATGTTATCGATAATATCAAGTGGAGATAGGGGGTGCTGCAATTCCACAGTGCCTATACGCGAGTAAACCCTGTATAAAACACCTGGCTTTTTATCTATTTCTATTTAAATAAATAAATACACACACACATTCTAGCCGGTCAGGGCTTCGCTCAATAGATGTCTGGCTGGCCAGGAGGCCCCTCCCCCCCTAGTAATCGTTAACCTAATGGTTATGAGAGTAATAGTAATAAACAACAATTAAGGTATTCAGGTTTTATAGAAACCTGAAAAAGAAACTAAATTACAAAAGAAAAAATAGCAGTAAGTATGGTAACTAAACCACACAGACCTTTCACGAAGAAAACTTAACAATTTATTTCTGTTGCCATGGTGACAGAGATTAAGTTAATTTTTTCTTCTTTAATTAATATCTTCAATTGATAACTTCACTCTTAAAGGGTCAAAGTGCTCGATATATGTCTTAAAACCTTCCTTGGGATAATACAAATGTATCCCGTAAATTTAAAAGGGATCGGTTGATTGGTTCTCGTGCGATACGATAACAAACAAATTTTTAAACACTCGATTTTATTCATAAGATAGTATGCTATATATATAGACTGCACTGATTTAGGATTATGTAAACTACATTGGACAGTAATGAAATATGTTTTAACTGTATTAAGATTGCTTATCGTGACTGACAAAATTTTTTTATCTAGTCATAAAAAAGTTACATAAGCAACCGAAATTAATCCACTCGCTATCATTATTATGTTTAATAACAAACATACTACAAATTCGGTGTGTATTGGGATTAATTTATTTAGAGTAGGATGAAAGACGATATTCATTTTTTCAACCTCACGCCCTTGCGACCTCAAGAAAGTGGGAAAAACTCTTACCATCCTTAAATGAAAACTATACAGACGAAAGTAAATTTTTTCTTTGAGCAAGTAAGATATCCTGATTGTAGTCGCTTTAGTACTACAAATGGTTGCATTTCCGCGCTGTAATGTGGTCTTTAACCTTTTTCATTTTTATGTATGATTTCACGTATACGAAATGAAGTCTTTCACAAAGTAAAAAAATTTGTAATGAAATTTATATGAAAAATGAATAGTTATAAACCATTAATTAAAAAAAGTTTTTACACAATTAAAAAAAAAGATACATTTAAAGACAAATTTCCACTTATAAAAAGCAAATTAAGTTGGCTGTTTAATTTTAGTTTTGATTACCTACTACAAAAAAAAAAATTATGTTATTTTTTGTACAGTTCAAAGAAAGTATATTAATGATAGCGGAATGGCCAGTCAATACGTGCAATTTACAAGATGATTTAAATATTCCTTAACTTTTTCAGTGAAGTTTACCACTACTAGTGGAATTCCCTACCACCCGGTTTCAAAAGGTTACTTATTTCATTCTGAACACATTATTTCCAATGAAATGACTACTACCCTGGTTAGATATGTGTTAACCCCACATACCGACAATGAAATGTTTTCTTGGCCAGACAGCCCTCAGATTACCCCGAAATCTCACTGAGTATCCATACACCTACCGTTAACTCTACAGGGACAGGTTTGAAAGTGCTTTAGGACAATCACAAAGCGGTGAAGAACTAAACCGGTTTTAATCAATGGCCTTAAAAACGTTGACTCTCCTTAATGAGGTTATTATGCGTTGTAAATTTACTCCATCTCTACGTAGGTATGCCCGCTTAAGAATTCACTATATATATATATATATGCCAGAAATTAATTTGCTATATTTCCCGAGGTCATACACATATTCTGACTAATCGACCCAAGAAGTAAATAAACATCGATTTAAAACAGTGTCCCATTAAAAAGGCAAACTACCAATCAGCCTTCTATAATATTTGAATTGACAGCCCAACTATCCTACTTTATACTGGAATGTACTTGTCCAAAACGTTAAAACAACGCGCCGACGCACTAGACTGCTACTGATAGCCAAAACAAAATGATCATAACGTTCATTGTTAGAGAGAAGATGGTGTTTTCACATGACGAACGTGTTTTTATTCTTGAGTTGTAGTTTAGCACGCGATCAGTGGTTGCAGTGCAGGGATTTTTTTGCCGTAATTACCGTGATAAACTAGCACCTAACAAGACATCAATTTTGAAGTTGGCGGCTAAATTTAAAGAAACAGGTTCTGTTAACATGGAACACAAAAGATCGATGACAGTGTTGAATGCAGACAAAGTCGCTGAAATCAAAGATTGATTAACTGCCCCGCCAAAACAATCAATTAGACAAAAAAAATAATAGACTTACTATCATATCGATTTCAAACAGTCCATCAACTTCTCGATCCAGACAAAGAAAACGGCTAGAGTATTATCACTGGTTTCGTCGATACGTATTCATGCTATGGACTCGATTGTTTTCACAGACGAAGCGTGGTATCATCTGGACGACTACGTTAACTAACACCAGTTGGATTTGGAGTGCTGAAAATCCCCACGCGTATCGTGAAAAACAATTGCACCCGCAAAAGATGGGCGTATGGTGTGCAATATGACGAAAACACCATTCTTCTTCTTTCGGTCTTCTTTCGTCAAGTACACCATTACTGCAGAAAGATATCAGAATATTTTATTGCGATTCATTGCACTTCAAAAGTGCAATGAATCGCAATAAAAGGAAAATCGATGTTGTGGTACCATCATAACGGTGCATCACACTGCGCACATTCAACTTCTGATTTCGTTGACGAATTCTTTGGTGATCGCGTTACTGGTCGAGGCTTATGGTCACCAAGCTCTCCACATTTTTTCTTTAGGGTTACCTCAAATAAAAAGCCTACAGCAACAAACCACGAACACTTGAACAACTGAAAGTCAATATCGAGCCAGCTGTTTTAAATATCAACCCACAAACTCTGAAAACAGCTGTAAGAAACAGTGAAAAGGGTGGAAGCGTGTATTCATGAAGATGCCGTTCACTTCAAGCATTTACTTTAGAATTTAAGGTACTGGAAAGTTTTGAAAGAAAATATTTAATTTAATACTAATATTTAATTTAGTACTTATAAATAGCTATTTTTTTATTTAAATTTACCTACTGACATAGTTGGGTTGCGTTTTATATGGCACAATCTGCATTTACGCAGTACGGTTTGTTATTATGTATCAAATTATGTTTCAACATAATTACTTGTTTAGCATAATTGTTTCATGAATAATTGCACTTAATGGTAGCCCGACTGTCAATACCGTTCTAATATTAATATGGCTGTAGTATTCATAATAAAGGATTAATAAATAAATAAATTTGTTTTTGTTTCGTCGGACCACGCTAAACTGTCAGAAAATAATTTCAATAATATTTCAAATACTAGCAAGCTTTTCTTTTCTTTACGTTTCCTTTCATTTTAACTGAGCTCTAGTACAGATGATTATAATAATAACAATTTTGTCCTTGAAAAATGTTTCAAGTCACAATGAACAGAGTATATATATACTTAGGCGTATATCCATTATCTATTACTGGCTATTAGGATATCTATTATGGTCACCTTTTGATCTTATTATTACTTTTATTTTTATCTAAAAATATTCATTCCTCAATGTTTTATGATAATACGATAATTTTTAAATGTCAAAATTGGATTTATAAACAAAAAAGAAAACAATCAACCGGTGATATTTATACTCATAAAAAAAAACAACAAATGATATAAATATTGCGAGTATATACAACATAAATAAAATGAATAATATGTAAGAACAAATATTCAAACTGTATGAAAAAAATATATATAACACTAGGAACTAATGAATAATTCAATTCAATGCAACAGAAGAACAACTATTTAGTTAAAAAATAATAATATGTCGAGTGACTTAAATACATGAAGTAAAATGCGAATAGAAGAGAATACTTAATTAAAATGCATAAAGGTATATGATAAAAGAGAACTCTTACGTGTTTATTATTATCATGATAACGAATCGTGAATTCAAGTCATATGGACTTGATTGATGATTAAACATCATCATTATAAAGACAATAACATAAAGTACATTGTGTGTGTGTGTGTGTGTGTGTGTGTGTGTATGTATGTATGTATGTATGTATGTGTGTGTGTGTGTGTGTGCGCGCGCGCGCGCGTGCGCGCGCGCGATAGATAACAGGAAGAAACTGCCTTTATTATATGTCCTTGGAGATCTAATGAAAGCTAAGATAATTTAGTAAGGTTTTCTGTCAATGGTTATTAGAGTATTAGTAAATAACGAAGATAAAATACAGTCGTGAAATATAAATACACATTTGTTAGTAAGTAAACAATAATAATATTATTATTTTTAAACCCTTAAATATTATAGACCTTTGCCATAATAGGAGAATAATTTAACAGGAATTTCTTTATTTTAAAACTCATACATATTTATAAAGCATTAAAATTATTTTTAATAACGCACTGCTTACTCGTATTAATGCTTAAACGAGTTCATAAGCGCTTTCGAAACAAACGATCGCTACTTCAGCACGAGTTAAAAAATAAAAAATAAATAAACTTAGACATTTCATAAACTGATTATCTATCCATTGCAAACTGTTCAGTAGAAATTATTATTTATGGTTATTTTTTTTTTTTGTTTCAGCTAACTACAGACTTCATTTATCATCTTTCTTAGCGTTCCTCTCCATTCTTTCCAGCAGTGGATTTTAAAGTTTCTCTCTGTTCTTTTTTCTGAATTCTTCAGTTATTAGATATATATATATTGGTAGAAAAGTCTTCTTTCTGAGTTATCTTTTAATTTCTTCTTCATTAATTCCCGATTAATTGATTAATTACAAGTAAGCATTTTCTATTATTGGTTTGTTTAAGCCCTTTTTAACATTATCACGATATATATTTTTAGTTTTTCTTTTTAGATAAAAAAATCGGATTTTTCTTCTTAGCAATTCTATTATCTTCGCATCTTTAAAATACGGCCTACGGAAGCCGATCTTCATGGAAGTATTATTTCTTTAAACCTCTAGTAAAACATTTTGTAAGGGGGTAGATTTTATATAAAAGTATATTAAATGTAACGTCCATTATAGAAATAAATACTTTCCTTACAAATCTCTTTTCTTTCTACTAGATTTCTATTAAAAGGCTGCTGTCAAACAATCTGCCGCGTACAACGTTTCTGTACGAATCGCCGTATTCAAACCGAGTAATTTTTCATTTGGAAAGATAAATTTTTGTTGTACATCTTTCGTGTTAGAGGACAGGGCATTTATTCAATTTTTGTTCGCCCTATTTCTTAAGGATGTTTTTTCATTCTACAGCCCTTTCACCGAGGTACTTAAACTTGTTTTAATTTTCTATTTATTAATTTATTTTTTTTTAAAGTTAGAAAATTCTTGATATTTATCAAATTCGGTTTTTGTAAACATTATTTAATTGTATTTTTGTAATTGTACTGCATGTTTTAAAATATTTTCCTCTAAAATTTAATTTTATTAATACCTCTTTTATTAATAATTGACTTGGATTTATTTTGCTTGATTAAATTGTATATTTTTTATTATACACTTTATTTAACTAGTTAGATATTATATTTTATGTCTTTTTTTATTGTTACTAGTGTTTTTGTTGTAAATTACAGGTAGGCTATATGATTTTTTACTCGAGTCTTTCAATGAAATTAATTATTTCATTATACAATTTCAATTTGATTTATATATATAATTTATGCAAAAAATTATTTTTTTACTGCAAACATTTAATCAAATTAAGTTATTTTATCTTAATCGAGAAAGTAGTTTAAGGCTCTTACAATGTTATATACAGTTTGGTAATCGATTGGAGAATGTTGCTCTGCAAGACGAATTAAAAGACGCAATGTTGTAACAGTGCAACTGTAGTTTTAAATAGAAATTACATTTTTACCGACTTTTCGAAGAAAAGTAAGGCATTACTTTCGGTCGCATGATGGTAGCGGGGAAGTAAAAATACATTTTCTTTACGTTTTTAGGTATGAGGGGTATAAAAATACCATAAATCTCAAAAATCACTACATTGAGTTCATTGAAATTTAGAAATGCTATAGTAGCGTATCTGAAGTTATACATGTGAAAATTTGATAAAATTTGGTCGAATCGTTATCTTAAACTATGGTATCTTAAACTGAGTTAGGCTCAGTTTAAGATACAAAAAAATTGAGTGGGGCAGGTTAGAAGCGTGATACGTTATGAAGCTGCAAGTTGGAACGTTGACGTTTCTTTATATACGGAATCTATTATTAGCAAAACTAAACCAAATTAAATAACGAAAAGTCGGTCATCTTGCGCAGAACTGCGCAAGAGTGTTTTAATAAAATTTATTATTTTATATCGATAAGGTTTTTAAATCGACAATCGAACTTACAAAGAAACAACCGACCAGTTGGATATAATACAACATGCACTTTAGTACCGTGGTTATAAAAATGATTGTTTATTATATATTTCCTGAGGTTTTTCATACATGTAAATTAAAAAAAGTGATCTAATAAAACACGCGAGTTCAAATATTTAATAAATTCTTTATTTATTCATTTAAGAAGGAAAGAATTTTTATTTCATATCGGCAGTTTATTTATAAGCATTTAATTGCATCTTCAAAAAGTCTTGACGAATTTTTTCTTTTAGTTTTTGAACGTTTCGCAGAAGAGATCTTCAGTGACCCACGTCTCTCTCCAAATAAATCCCTGCGAGATCTTGAAGGAAAAGAAATATAATTGGTCGGGGTAATTTTCTGAAAACAATCGTTTAATTGAATAAACTGGTCGCCTCCATTCTATTGAAACTAAGTGTTCGGATTTGTTTTTCTGCTACATTAGGAAACAGATAATTTTCGGTCATTTGAATAAACTTATCTGCATATTCCATAATTATTTTATTCTACAGGTTGTATAACATCATTAAAATAAAAACTAACCCGATTAAATATTGTTGAAGTTAAAAAAAAAAAATTAAAAATACCAATAATTACGCCACTACCAAATTAGTAACAAAAGAAAACCGTTCTTACGTGATGGTAATGGCAGTCCCAATACCCTCAAAGAAATATGGACCGATTATTTCAGAGCAAGCAACTGCATACCGCACTGAAGGTTATTAGAGAAGTGAATTACTTTTAAAGAAATATCCACGATAGCGTAGATAATTATTGCGATATCATATCCACTGATTTTATTTTGCGTAGCTCTTTTTACAAAATATGTTTCTCAGATTATGTAACCATATGAATTCCGCAAGGAGGTTACAGTAAAATCAGAAGAAACGATAGAATATGAATATTTAAAATCAATTGTACAGAAAACACTCTTCAGCTCTTACCTACAACTTTCGTTTTCTACGAAATTTCTATACCAAAACGTAGAGGACTCTTAAACAGCAGACTTTAGCGTTCATTTGAAGACGATTTATAATCGGGAAAAATCGATGAAGAAGAAAGAAATTCATGAAATATAGAAAAGATACAGTTTTTTTTTTAGTTAAACGGCAATAAAATAACAACTTAAGTAGTAAGATATAAAATAAATATATATATAAACCGATGCAGCTGCAAAATAAATTATTATTGTTGTATAGTATACATAAACATAATGGATATAAAATACAGGAAAACGAGTCGAAACGTGTTAAATTATTATGAAACGATAAGGTGGTAACGTAATGCAATATTTAACTGCATATTCCAATGACAAAGACACGTTTCGCTGCGCGTAACAATAAACAGACAAAGAAAAAATCCATTATTTTAACTCAAGGAAAATTACATCTAGTATTTAATACGAAGAAGTATTTAAACGTAGAATAAACAAATAGTTTTTTTTTAGAATTTAAAAAACTTTACATTTCAATACGTCACTTAAAATTTTAACAATCAACTGAAGATTGATTCTTTTTTTTTAAGTAAGCTTACATTACATAAAGTTTTGAATTATTAGGTATAATTCTTTGTTGTATATTCATCTAACCATATGATTTATACCTCCCTTCCAAACTAGCGTGTAACGTTCGTAATTAGACCAAGAAAATTTAAATATATGGGGAAAAAAACACTGTTAGTAAAAATAAATTTACTTTATGTTTTATTTTTTCCGCAACTGTTTTTCTGTAGTTAAAAAATAAAACCGTTTTAAAAGGTGCAAACAATAATAAAAGAATCACACAGATTATAACTAACTATATAAAACAGTTCGACTAGGCTGTTAAACCATGGCTGATTTTCATACTAAAAAAAAACTTCATTTAAGCGGCAAACGGAATAATAACAACTTCTGTGTGTGTGTGTGTGTGTGTGTGTGTGTGTGTGTGAATTCTTCCAACCGTAACTATTAAACAACGGGGTTCAAACCAAAGTCGAAACAAAATTTGGATTATTTAAATAAAATTCTTTATATATAATTATTTTTATAAAAAGGAAACGCACAAGTTTTTTGTTGTTCACAACTGTTTTTATATCAAATAATTTGAACAACAAACTTGACTTGAACATGTAAGTAACAGTAGTAAAGAAAAAAAACACGAAACACCGTTGATCGCTCTATTTGCGCTGTCACCTGTTTTTTTTTTTTGTAAAATCCGGTTATTAGGAGATTCCCACAATAAAGTAACGAAAATAACATCCACCATATCGTATAGATGTAACAGAGCAGCTCTATTACTCTAGGGTAATAAGAATAAAGCACGTTGCAAATAATTTATAATCCATTCTAATTATTAACCTTCAAAATCTTCAACAAAAAAATAAGAAATTAACATTTTACATAACTTTCATAAAAATAAGTATGAATTGAAACACACTCCATAGCATATATGTAAAATTATAAGTTATAAAACCGCTTACCAACAATTATCAGTAGTAATACACGTTCTAGCGCTTTCAGAAAATTATTTCCATCTTCAGGAACGTACGGTAGTTAGTTATGTATGTAATAATATTTACTTCACATATTAATTAAGTTTCAAGTCATACGTAATTCATCGTCAGTACGGTAGTCTCAATTGTTATAAACTAGTAGTATGAGACTACTATACTGACGAGTTACGTATGACTTGATTTTAATAACTTTGTCTATCAATTGTTATATTTATATAAGTATTATTTTATGTATATAACTTAAATAATATGTAAAGTAAATATTATTACATACATAACTAAATACCGTGCGTTCCTGAAGATGGAAATAATTTTCTGAAAGCGATAGAACGTGTATTACTACCGATAATTGTTGGTAAGCGGAATTATAACTTATAATTCTATATATTATACGCACCAACCGGCCATGACAAACAAAAATAATAGCATTTTTTTTTCAGATTTAATCTGGGTAAAATTGTGATACTTTATTATTTCTCTGAATCAAAAAGAAATTGTTCTATTCAATGGTGAATTACATTACCTTATATGTTATGCTAAACTATTATGCTTGCAACAAGTACGTGTTAAACCGTACATTACAGTATTAATATAATCATTACCGATAAGTTTCTATAAAATATCATTTCAAAAATAAAATTGATTTACAAAATATCGATGTTTAATATAGTTCGATTAACGCCTGTGTGAAATATAGAAACTATTTTTAAAATACTCACTATCCAATGAATTAATATTTTCTTGCTATGAACTTATATCAATTTATCTTCAATTTTATTCGTATAAAATGAAACTAGACTATTATTGATAACAATTTTGTGGGGATAAAATATTATACGCTGTTGTAGGGTTCATTCAACTTAGGTTCAATCTTTATACCGGCCACAGTGGCGCGAATGATAGCGTCTTGGCCTTCATCCGGAGGTCCCGGGTTCGACCCCCAGGTCAGGTACGGCATTTTCACACGCTACTTGTTGTCATTCATCTCATCCTCTGAAGCAATACCTAACGGTGCTCCCTGAGGTAAAAAGAAAAATGAGTTTAATCTTCTTATAGAAGAATTATATAAAAGAATTATGAAAATCTGATGTGGACACCACATGACTTCCTTGTACACTTATTAAATTACGTATACACATTTTTTTAAATGTAAGTACATAAAATTTTATTACATTAATAACTTCTGATAATTTTTCAATTTTTTTTTATTGTTATTATTAAATTATTATTATTTGTAATTTTTTTTTCAATCTGAGATTAATAATTATTAATAAATCAATATATTTAAATTAAAAAAGGACATGAATTCGGATTCCAACCGATATGCCTTCCCGTTGTAAGATCCAAATATTTCATTAATTAAAATTTAATTTGGCTATCTCTGGAACAATGTAAATAAGTACCACTTATGATATATCGCTGAAAAGCTCTCAATGAGGGCTTATTATTGCAGTTATTATTATGGAGTTATTGCTTATTATTGAGGGCTTACTATTGCAGTTATTTGCAAAATTCAAATTGTTTGAATTTTGGGCACTTTTGGTCCATTCGATTGCAATCAAAAGAGGAGGTGCACAACTAGATGTTACAACAGTCCTAAATCCAAAATTTCAACATCCTATGGCTAATCATTTTTTAGAGTTATGCGAGATAATACGTACGTACGTACGTACGTACGTCACGCCGAAACTAATCAAAATAGATATTTCCGTTGAAATCTAAAAACCAAAATTTTTCGCGATCACAAAACTTCATTTACTTAGTACAAGGAAGTAAAAATATAGATAAGGTAGCCATTTTCCCGTTCCAGAAAGCTATCTCGATCAATCCTGTTTTTTTTTTTTTTAGATGGCTATTTTAATGCCAAACAATAATCTGTAGGAACTAGCAACTGGCGAATTAATTATGTGTACATAAAATAAATAATATAAAACAAATAAAAGAAATAGTAGTGAAAAATAACAATATTAATAATTGATAAAACTAAATAAACAGTATCTATATTTACTTGTTAATAAAATCAAATAACAGTAAATGTTGATAAAGAAATTTAAATTATCATTTTAGACAATTACAGTCTAAATTTCGTTTTACACTTTAAACAAATATATACATTTTTTTTTAATAAAGCGTGTTTTAATTTTAGACGATTTTAAAAATATTTAATGAAGTTTGAAAGCAACAGAGGTAATATAATGAATTCATGTGTTCATTGGCTCTTTTATATGTTTTTACGATTGGCTAAAATGCATTTCTGTTTGTAAATTACCGTTTACAACATGTACCATCCGCACCATTTTGTCCGGATTGACGTTTCCAAAAATAGTCTCCGCGTCGCACACGGAATTAAGGTTTCACATTGATGATGATGTAATCATTAGGTGATTCAAAAAAGGTCTTCACAACTTTAAAAGCATATAAAAATTTTTTGAGATAACTTACAAATTTGGTCGAGGTAAAAAACACATCAAGTTTTGACTTGCGTAGTTCATTAGTAGTGAATTCGGCCACCAGCGCAGTCACCAGTGTTGTTAAAAATGGATATGCCCACTGGACGTGCCCGCTGTGTTTTGGTTTCATATTTTTTTCAGTCGGGAGCTGCCGTTTCAACTAAATTTTTGTAGAGTATAGTAGGGAGTCTCCTAGTAGGCATACAATTTACTTTGGCATCAAACCTAGTTGAGACCTTAGTTTGAGGTTCTTCTGTTAAACGTAAAAAATCACCAGGTCGCCCACGCGTCCTTGAAGCTGCTGTGGAACAACTCGGAAAAAGCTTTGCACGTAGTCCGAAGAAATCAACTCGACGTGCGTCACGTGAGATTGGCATTCCACAAACGACTGTTTGGCGCGTATTGCGTGAACTATTGCACTCGAAGTCATATAGACTAACCGTGTTTCAACTCATTATAGATGACGACAAAGTAGCTCGACTGCAGTTTTGTGTGGAAATAATGGATAGAATTGCAGACAACGATACATTTTTAGACAATATAATTTTTAGTGATGAGTCAATGTTTCATATCAGCGGTAAGGTCAACACCCGTAACTGCTGAATATGGGATAACGAAAATGCAGATATCAAATGATGTACGTTCAATCTTCTACGGTAATTTTTTTAATAAAATATAAAATAGTAACAATTTTTTTTTTTCAATTTTCCATACATGGGTGAACACGGTATACACACGCTTGACACAGATAATAATAAAACAGGTGAAAAGAGAGAAAAACTAAATTAAGATAAAAATCCGTTGATTAACAATAGCATGCACTGACTGGGCGTGATCAGTGTGTTAAAATTAGTACAACTAACGATTATTTTACTTGGTTGCCGAGACTAGTATATCTTATATTCGTTATAACCTCATACATTTAAATATCAATTAAAAGAGTCAACGAAAAATTATCCAACATAAAACGTAAGCAAATAAAGCTTTATATAGTATAATAAAAATAATCTATAGGAACATAAAGAAACACAAACTCACGTAAACAGAAGACAAGAAAAAAATCTTACACGTGTACATATACCGTACATCAGATACCTCACTCAGAATTTAAACAACGTCCATTATCTCGTTATGTAAAGCCGTAAAACTTACCTGAAAAATAAAACAGATAAAATTAGTATGATATGAAAATTAAATGTTAATTATTTCAGGAGAATACATTTTCCACAAATCAGAACACAACAACGAACATTTTCCACACGACGTACAATGCATAGAACACATTTTATGATCCAAATACAGAAAACGAATGAAAACTTTATATAGAGTACTTAAAAAAAAATTCCGGCTGTAACATCTGTGCGTTTTACACAGATAAAAAGACATGATAGATAATGAAGAAGTCGAAAAAGAAGAGTATTTTAGTTTTTCATAAATTTAACTTAATAAAAATCGTAGTAATGAAATAAAATTTCACTATTATAAAGCTAATTTACAAATAATCTTGTTTGTGGGAATATGAAAATAAATTTGTAGCGTATGAAAAGTGTAATGCCTGACCGGGATTGGAACCCGGGACCTCCGGGTGAAAGGCCGAAACGCTACCACTCCGCCACGGAGAATAATAATATATTATTAAATTTATTTCCTTATTAAAGACAGCATTATGAATCTGATTAGAAGAAACATATAAATAAATAAATTTACAACTGTCAATATTAATACAGCTAATTAAATTCAGTTTAAATAAATATTGTTACGCACTGAGAACCGCATCGAAGACTAAAAATAAATGTCAACTTCTTTACAAAGATAATAAACCAGAGATTTTTCTCCCACGTAAATACTTAATACCCACGTAACGCTGTTGATGATGTTAAATAGTTTAAACTGCTGTCGTTGTTCACTGAACCGTGTTATCTGTTTTATGCTGATTGTGACACGTGACCGCGAAACTTAAAATTATCACAAAAACCGCGGAACTACTGGACCGTAATAATGTCTAATAATAGGGGAGAAAAACTTAAATGCAGTTCGTACTGGATTGAAATGATAATAGATAAAAAATTCCAATGTAACACTTCATCTAATAATAATAATCGAGAAATTAATATATTTTTAATATGCATGAACTAATTCTATCGCTATTAAACTATTTAGTAACTAGTTATATAAAAATAAAATTAGCGAATTAAAAGCAACATGATCAAAGTCCTGCAAAAACGTTTCTCAATACAAGCAAATAAATAGTATCAGAGTAATTAAGTGTAAATTTGATTAGAACGACCATCAGTTTAGAGGGTTCAAATCCATTTGGCTAACATTTTTATTAGAAAATTATAACAGTCGGAAACAAAAACAAATAATCTACCCGTCCTTAACTCTATATTATTTAAAGCTCCATTAACCAATCTGGTTTCCTAGATTCGTCGATTCTGATCGGATGAACATATATTAGGAAGGGACTTTTAGTAAAGAGTCTCTTAGGTCTCTTCCCAGCATGTCCGCCAACGACAGATCTTTTCTACCTCTCACAGGGCCACATTTCACTTCAGATCCCGTCTCTCGTTTTTCCCTCAAACTTTCATACATACCTTTTACTTAATGCAAAAGTCACAAATTATAACTGTTACGCCTTTTTTACGCTTTGCTTGTTAATATAAATTATTTTAAAAAATCAACTATATATGTATAGGCAACCAAATAACAAATTGAACTGTAGCAATCTTTGCGAATCGTAGTGAGCGAGTTAAAATTGAGTTTGATACTGAACCGTAAATATTAACATTAATATTAATTTAAATTTAAATTAAAAGTAAAATTGTAGATAGCGTTAGTAAGATTAGACGCGACCAAGAAAAGAAAGAACAATGCAGAAAAGAGTATGTAATCTACCGTAATTGTTTTTTCACGTTTCATATAAGAGTAGAAAGAGGAAATATAGGATTCAAGAGATAACAGAATTACAATCGAACACTTTTACTAGTATTAAATAGTGACGTCATTAATATATATATATTGCACACACCAAAGAAAAACAGGATTAGCAAAAATAATAACAGAAGAAAATGTAGGAGGTAAAAATTACAAAGAAGAAGACAAAAGGTTAAAATATATAAATAAAAAACAACATGAATATTTGGGATATTACAAATATACTGCAATGAGGAGCGGAGAGTAGAACTGAACGGATGAATAAGACAAAAATACGTCATTGATGCCGGTAAAAAAAATATATTTTACTCGTTGAAGAAAATATTTAGCCTTGAACCTGCGATCTTTTAACTACGAAAGAATCCTTAAACGTAATTACGTAAATAAATGATATTAAGAAAATTACATATACCGCGGTGTATTTCAAAATGAACATCGGGGTTTTAAAGTTAAGTAATATTTTTCAAGTTTCACATACACTGTTTAATTTATACATGAAATGAAAGAGCAAATCTAACAGTTTTATCTGTGCGCAAACTCTAAAGTCTACTGATTACGGTTTGCGTGAACTTCTCAAATGAAATGATGCACCACGACGATGAAGGCTTTGTTTGTCATATCGTATTCGGTGACGAATCCACATTTCATGTTAAAGGAAAAGTAAATGCTCATATTTTGCGTATCTGAGGATTAGAAAATCCTCAAGAAATATTGCAGTGTGAACAAAACTCCCCAAATTGAATCTTTTTTTTGTGCCGTATACCGACGTTAAGTTTACGGGCCGTTCTTTTTCGCGGAAGCAAGTGTGCCTTCTTCTTTTTTCCTGTTTAGCCTCCGGTAATTACCGTACAAGGAAGTGTGCCTGGAATGAACTATCTTGATGTGTTACAACTATGGCTCTTTCCTCAACTGCAATACGAACCATAGAACTTCACTTAGCAACAAGATGGTGCACCTTCTCACTGGCATAACGCGGTACGTGATGGTTGAATGAAATTTTTCCCGACCGCTTGATCAACAAGCGATGACAGGGCTTGTTTGATGTGGCCTCCACGTTCGACGATTTTATTCATTAGGGGTTAATAAAGGATCAAGAATATGTGCCACCGTTACCAACTGTTATTTTTAAGTGGAGTATTTTTGTATAAACTTAAAAAATCGTATCTACTAAAGCAGAACTGTCAGAGAGGTTGAAAGCTTGAGATAGTGAAGAAAAATGTTCCAAGATAAGGTGGATTGAAAGATCGAAATGGATACCTACCGAGAGAATATATTTGGATGAAATAAAATTATCGAAAAAGAACTGGATGATATTATAATTAGGGGAAAAAAACAAAATAATTAACTGGGTCAAAGTAAAGAACTGCCGTTCAACGAACGTATGAGACGAACTTCAACTGAAGAGGGTTGAGAACTTGGACCAACAAAAAATACAAAATAAATATGATTTTTAGAAAATCTGTTTTCTTATTGCTTACCTTAAGTAAACAATAAAGCAGAATTGTAGAAAATAAGGATATGAAATAAAAAAAAAATTTCCCGGATGGAAGAATGGAAAGAAAGTCTACTACTTAGGGAGAACATTAAGGGAAACAAACACTAAAGTATAAAAGTAAAGTATCAGGTAAAAAAAAATTGTACTAGTCTTTGGATAAAATTTTTATTTAAGAGACCATGGTGACTTTACCACTCCACCCGCTTCACCGATTGTAACCAAAATTAAACAGCATCAATGACCCATATTCAGACGTCAAAAAGTTCATAAAAAATTGGATTAATCCAGACTGATGGAAAAAATAGATATAACTTAGGTCTTATTATCCTCCAATGAATGTAATCATCCATCCAAGTGACATACTATTGTAATGGCGTTATCTAATTTATACAAGAATACGACTTCAAATCTAAAAAATAAAAAAGGTTTTTTTGCCCCCATCTCGTTCCATGGATTTAAATAAGACCAAACACCGCCAGAGTTAGTTATCCAAGGGACATAAAACCCAGATAAAATTTACCTACCCTTCGAAGAAAATTTTGAAATACAAGACCCATAAGTTCCGTTATCTTCCTGCCATCTTGACTAACTATGACCAAAATTAAATGAAATCATTGACCTATATACATAAATCGTGCCAAAATTTCATCCAAATCGGTTATTCAGTTTGGATGGATATCCAGCAAAAAAAATAGGCCAACATATATATATATATATTTTTATATACTTTTCGGAATGTTTTAATGCTAAAATTTTGGATAAATGTCGTGAAACGTCAAAGTCTACAAAATGGAAAAAGATCCTATTTCCAAAATTTGACCCAATCGGCATGCTTTCCCTTATGCAGTATAACTATGGCCTGGAAAGTAAAATTAGAATTTGATGGATCCCAAAAAAAAACCCAAATGAATAAGTCTACTTCTATAAAAACCAGAATATGCTAGTTTTTTAAAAATAACAACTGGTTTTTTGACATTCCGCTTCTCTTTTAATTTTTGTAGGTGCATAAAAAACTGTCCTGTCCAAGACTAATTAACGGAACAAAAAAGGTGTTTAAACGCGTGTCCATAACTATATCTGTATCACGCCTGTATCTTTCTGTTTCAAGTTACAATTTAATCAACCGTATCAGCGCTTGCAACAACATAATAAAAAAGGTGGTAGAGCTAAAACTACGGAAGCATCTTAAAGTAAAAAGTAGCGCAAGCGTGAAGCCGTTTAACCTGTTCGTATAAGCGCACCTAGTCCATAGAGTAGTGTGTAAAATAAAAATTCTCACAAATAATAAAATTATATTTAATTTTTAAACTTTCTATTAATAGAAACCGAACCGAGATGAATAATCTATTAATGAAATTACGTTGCGTCGACTGCCAAAAAAAAAGTTGTCGACTCCAACTCTACATAAAAACAATAAGTGTATGGATGTCTGAAGTCGGTCTAGTCTTATAGTATTTTTTTACTTTAAAATTTAAAGAAAAAGAAATTAGTAGACGGTTTTATATTAAGTGAATGAAATGGGAATAACGCCAGTAAGCAGAAATATAACACATCATCAAGATTTAAATACTGTATAATGAAAAATCACGACTCGGGTCCACGTGTCAAGATGAAACAATAAACTTGCATTTTGTCACACCGATTTTAATAACATGACCAACGGAATTTCCCCAGTAACTGAATAATAAAAAAAAATTGCATATTACAGTGAACCAGAAAAATAAACATAAAACAAAGTAAGTAATAAAATATATTAATCGCACTTTCTTTACAATTTTACAATTTTTTGAGTTCCTTATAAATTAAAACTACTGTTTAATAATGTTTAAGACTCAGATACTGATCTGATTTGTATTTCAAATTTTATTAACGTAGATCCAATCGTAATTCTGACTGGTTCACCTATAGCTCCTAAAAGGTTTAGTTCAATATCAAGTTTCACGGCTTCAACATCAGACTGTTTTTGGTCAGGTTCATTTCATTAGGCAATATTTTTAATTAAAAGGAAATTTTCTATCAATCATGCGGTTAAAATCTGTAAAATGATCCATTAATAATACGATAAATCTAAACTAATTAACAAATAGACAAATTACAATATTTACAGACTTATTTCGTAACAGTGTCAATTAAACGTTAAGTAATTATTATCTTAACCACTAATTAATTAGATATAAATAATAATTGTAAACGTATCGGCCTTGATAAGTCCTTACCATCAATCATCCGATCAATACCGTTCGGAAGTAATTATTACAGACTTATAATTTTATAAGGAAAGGTACCTTTCCATCACTAAATTTTAACTTACTTACTTAAAACTATAATCTATTACTTCTCAAAAAATGTTCAAAACAACATTTAAATAATAACAATTTCAATTTTCTTTAGTTTAAGGAGACGGAATATATATTAGTGTCATTCATTAAAGGAGACGGAATATATATTAGTGTCATTCATTAATTTCAATCAGTATCGTCTCATTATTTTTTTTTTCTTTTAATAAATATATAATAATTTATATTATTTTACTATAGAAAGCCAAAGAATTTTTTAATGAAAATCTAAAAGGCTTGACAAACGTATAGTATACTGTCGCATCGTTGCAAATATTTAATTATATTAAATCATTACGAAAGAGAAAATCTGTATTTGTTCTCAGACTTGCACAACCTTCTCCAATACGAGTTAAGCATATTGGTTACCGTTAAACATTACACCGGTAGAATGCAAAGATAATAACCGATGCTTAGCGGCAAACTACAGTATGATTATAAGACATTCAGTTGCAAATAAAGTTCCCTTTCTAAACCGTAAAAAAAAAATAGTACTTCGGAACGCTCGGCAGCAAGTTTAGAGTTCTTATGAATATTATCGACCTCCTAAATAAAGAAACTTTATTCCTTTGTTCGACTTACGAGTTCAATAAATTAGCTCATCCAAAAGGATTTTTTTTTTGTATGTGTACAAATGTGTACTAAAATATATGATTTTTTTCCATTGACTTATTTCTTTACGGTACATCTTTATCATTTTTACACAACTCAATTAATTATTATTTCTGATAAAAATTCTGAAGTACTATACATATACCACCTATAAAATAATTTTTTTGTGTTCAACACGTCACTTAACAAATACTCATAAATATATCTATGAAAAATATCCATTTCCACTATTTATTGACATTTAAAATACGTTTTGATAATACACAAAATACATTAAATTAACCATTTATTTTATGAATTCCTCCTGCTCATACTCACGTCAATATATAATTCAAATTTCAGTACATTCAGTTGTCAATGAAAATTTAAAAAAATGCTCAGAAAACTTAAATTTAAAAAACTAGTAATAAATAGGTAAAAATTGAATTTATAAGGTAAATAAAAAAAGATTTAAAACAGGTTAAATCTAAAACATGAATTAGTTTGAGCAACCGAATCACAGCACAGTGTTTGTTTTTTCAGTGTGTATTGTCACTACCTGCAATCCTATTGTGCACGGTTAATGACCGTGTATATAAACAATTTTTCCATCTCTCTCTCTTCGTGAGAGAGCTCATATTTGCAAATAAGCTACTTTGAAATAGGAGATGTATCGGCACGCAAAATAGTTTAATAGAAAAAGTAAATGACATGCGACAAAAACCTTTTGGTTGGAAATTTTATCGTAAAATTAAATGGATTTTTTCTGTTTGTTATTAAAATTTCGTTAATATAAGGATCAGTACATCGCTTTTGTTTTCTTTATTTTTATTAATACACCAGACACCGCACTTTGAAATTTTCTATATATAAAATGTGGCTCTCTCATATATAGAGTTCTCCGTAAAAAAATATAAATATATGCGAATGAATACAAGACTTTTTTTTAATAATAAAAATACACGTTCCATTTTAGTAACTATAAAAGTACTTTTTATAAGATACACATGGACCAGTATTTATAAAAAGAAAGGTAATACGAATAAACAAGGGCATAGAAGGGTAAAGATGCGGGAAGAACTCGTTATAAAAAATATGATGAAGAGGTATCCGATGACACTTAGCAAGTCGAGTCCCGGAAGTTCCGGTTATGGGTCTATGCCCTTCTCGCAGGATATTCTATAGTAAACCTACTTTTAGTATATATTCTCCGCCAGCTTAAGAAATTGAATGATATAAAAATACGAAAAATATTAAAAAGGCTTATAAAACAATTAAAGCGTATCACAATATTCAACGGTTATTATATCAGTTTATATTTTACAAACGCAAAGTATTTCTGATATAATTAACGTGTATTTAATTTACAATTAATTTTTTTTTTAACACAATACTAAAAGCTGTTTATAACAATATACTCTGGGGTCAACGTCAAAGTTCCTTTACTTCTACTGCAATTCCCCGAGAAACAATTGTATCAATGTTTTCTGCAAAATATATTCTTACCAACTATCAGTAAATCATGGTTACAAATACAATAGCAAATATTCATCTCTAAATAATGTCCAATTGTCATTTAAGAAACTTAAAACACCGCCTTCAGGTAATGTAGGCTAATGAATTACACTCAAAATTTTCCGAAAAGTTATTTCAAAAGAAGAAAAAAGCAGTACAGGTTAAATGAAAACGGAGACATACCAGTTCATACTTTTTTAAATACACAGATTTGTCCTTATCTAAACAAAAAAATTAATTTACTAGTTTGTTCACGGTTCCCTAATACGACATATTATTGATAAACCACTATTTTTACTGTTAACAGTTAACAAGAGAATTATATCTTACGTCACACGAAGATAAAAAACAAACGAGATAAACGTATATGCTGCGTTTATCAAAGATAATCTTAAGTATATTTAAAACAATGAACAATAAAAGAACAATTAAAAAATAAAGTAAACGTAAAATGGTACGAATAAATAAATAATTAATCACGTAATATTTCAATGTCGAGTTAAATAAAATTACAGTATAGAAAAAAAAAGTTTGACGACGTTACAGTTAAAAGAGATAAATGAACAAGAGATTCTCACGCAAAAATGTCATGCACAACAGTAAATCACGCAAATACAGGGAAATATACCATAACAGAATGATGAATAGAAAAAAGATACGTAAACAAAGAAATGACTGAAAAGAACTTACTTTTGATTTAATTTTAATGAAACAACAATCAATTATTCCTTTTACATTGGTAACGGAACCCATAACCCACAAATAAGAAAAATAAAAAATAATAATGAAAGAAATACTAGAATAAATTATAAAGTAAACGGGCTGATAAAAAAAAATAAATAAATACAATTAAAAAATGTTTATCTTGAATTAGCTAACAATAAATGAATGGAAAAGACTAAATTTAAAAAAAGTACCATTAACAAACCTCAACAAAAACGTAAAAGGATTTATGTTACCATTAATGTATGAATTTTTTTGTGTAAAACTATTATTACAACCATGAGCCATCACTTTTAAAAAGATTTTTAGTTAAAAAGAAAAAAGATATTCTTAGAAATGTAAATGAAGTTAATCCTTTCTACATAAAAAAAAAACCAGTAAAATTTGGAACATAGATATAGTAAAATGTATTACAAATGTAGTAAATAGTATATATTCAACTAAGCCAATAACTCTCATAAATATTTCCTATGGGATATACTCATCAAAAAATACGAATATAAGACGAAGTGAGGCAGATAACGCTAGCATTCGCATTCTGGAGTTTGCCAGTTCGAATTCAAGCCGCAACAGTTTTTGATGCTAATAGCTCTTCGATAATATCAAAAAAACACACAATCTTTATCGTCTGGCTTTAATAGCTATAATACTACAAATCAATAAACGTATAATAGTCGCAGCTACCTGTAAGCATTGATTCCTTGATTAAAAAACGTTGTCATAGATATCTAAAATTGAAAAAAAAAATAGCTACACTTACAACAATTTCAATTAATGAAAATAAAATAACTCTGACTTGACATTAGGGATATCGCAATTATCCACGCGTCAATTTATATCAACGGCTAGCTAGCTAACTTCACGCATCAGCGGAATAAAAAATGCTGAGCAGATGAGTATTGGAGGAAGATTTAGAGATCTATTTTTAAAATCGTACTAAACTTCACAGTAATCACAAAATAAATGCTACAAACAATTTTGTGCAAAAGTTTTTTTTTTTAACGATACATCAACAAAGAAATTTTCCAGTTCACGTAATTATAGATTAGTATTCGATATAACAGTATAAGGAATTTAGTACGGGATAAATACGTGCCATAGTACGAGTAAATGGCAAACCATTCAATGTATACAATCTTATACAAGTTGATTTACAGTACTGTCCATCTCAGTTTAGTTGATAATGGTTATAAGAAAATGAACAGGCTTGCGATAAATCAATGAAAAAACTTAAACGCTTACTTCGATCGATATTAAAATATGGACGTTCCTTCTCGCCACTGTAGAGAATAAATACTGTATTTAACACGTATTTTAAAACATTTATCACAACTACGTTAGGTTATTTAAATAAGGCGTTTCATTAAACCTTAATATATTAAAAAGTAAACGATACCGTTTTGACCATGACAATAAGCATAAGTTATTATTCATAAATAAAATTATTAAATTAATTGTACGAGTATAATTTCTTTGGTTGGTTTGTCTGGCATTTCTCCCACCACCATCCCGTTCGGTTGCACTGAAGCATAACACCGAATGTCCGTACCACAAACGGCTACTGTTCCTCAAAACGGTTTAGCGCGACCAATATACTAATTAGCTTCTAGAACTTACCTAACTGCGTGAGCGAAATAAGTGTGGTGCCCTACACCAGTCGCTTGCGTGTCCCACCGCTCACTAGTCATATATTACTAAAATGGGTAGGCGCACCCCGACTATATACTAAAATATATGACTTGTCAATAAATTAAAATTTATTCTGTCAAGGACAGCAATTTGCTGCCACGTCTAGGTCGCTGAATGCCAGCAAGTACCTGTCCACCATATTATAGCGGTTGGAGCTATATTTGACCGATGGCCAGCCATTTCTCGAGGGTAGCTTCCTACGGTAAGCGGTACGAGACTTATAGCCCTTAAACTACTGATGCCGGTTAAACAAAGCAACGGCATCAAGTAACTCCCACACGGTCCGACAATGCGACTCACGCCACATTGACTCGCCGCTTATGAGTGACCAATTTTCCCCTTGACCTTTAAGTTTCAGAGTGGCCTGAGTTCTGGCCCCCTCAAGAGGTCCGCAGGTCCGCCTGCGGACCTCCCCGCAGACGCACAGCTCATCATGTGCCAGGTGGAACCGAAACAAATATTGGTTCAAATTCACGTGGTTGGAGAGCACTTCGGCTCCCGTTGCTCTTAAAAACGGACTAGAGGCGTACCATTTCCCCAAGTCTTGTATAAATCTATACAAGGACCTATCCTTACTTGTGGCGTGCCATTCTTCCATCGCGAGGCTGTAAAGTCTTCTCCGCAGGCGGGAGATGGGCAACTGTACGAAATTTAGATACATTGTGCTTAAGTAGCGTTGATTTTATTGAAATCAACAAATATCTAAGCTAATGTATAGTTAAACATTATTGGTACAGTCAGTAAACGGACACGCACACTGCTGTCTAATGCGTTATCTACGTTTAATATTAACTTCGATATAAGATGAGACAAAGATCTTGGAGCTATCTAAAATTCGAGATATACCGATGAATTTATAGATTCTCTAACAGACTATCCGTTTGATTTAGATTAAACATCACAATTCAGACTTGAGGCATTAACTTCACGTGAAAAGAATCCAGCGATCCACAGACTCGATATAATCCTTCAAATGTTGCTAGCGAAGGGCACAACATTAATCTCTATCGACCATCGATTAATTATTTTTAACAAATCTTTTTTGACTAGTACTGATAACCAACAGTTTTCTTTTAAATGTACAGTTCTTATATTCAATCTACGTACGAATATATAAAAATTAAACAATTAATCATCAGCTTTCAATTCGTCATCTCTCCGTGCTGAGTTGAAGAAGATATGAGGAGTTCATTAACAGAAAATGTATCATTAATTTATTTTAAACAAATTGGCCCGTCGTTCTTATGGCTGAAACGCACGTAAAGCACCCCAAATACAAAGATCCAATCAAAATTTACTTTTTCTAAGAGTAACGATGTTCAAAAACGGTCAATTCGTGTAGTGAACAGAATGAAGGTGTCACAAACGAATGAATACCGCCAGTAATTTGGTGTGTTGGCATAATAATATGCAATCGTATATTCGGCTTAATAAAGAAGACAACGGGAGATAATTTCATTACTCTTTCTTTTCAGTACGCCTGGCATGCTTGTTATTCTTGAAAATAACTATCATTTTCAAAGATTACGGCTAACATACAACAAATACTTTTGCAGAATATTTTTGTTATTGTTCGTCCAACTAAAATATTATATACTGAGGATTTTATACTGTCATCGAACACAGACCAGTCCATTTTCAATATAAAAAAACAAAACATTATTCTATGAAATAAAATAATTAGTAACTGAAAAGGTTCACGATATTCTCATAGCAGTAAGATATAGATGAACGGGTCAACCTATTACTTATTGATATTAATACAGTATCAAAACACGGTATCGACAAAGCATGAATCCAGCTTTTAACTGAAATTAAGATGTTTAAAGGAAAATGAAGTGGATAGAAGTAAACCATTTTAAAGCAATATTTTATAAGAATAGATAAAATAACAGAATAAAAAAGAATTCAATTAAAAAACGGACTCAATAAATTGAAGAACAAAATAGAAAATATAATAAAAACGATGTAGATACCTCTTAAATTGGATAATGATAAGGAAATCCCCCCCCCCCCCCCCAAAGATGTAAGATATAAAAAAGAAAAAGGTGAAAAGAAACACAAGAAAAAACAGTACATCATGAGATAATAATCTTGCTAAATAAACGGTATTCAAATACTGATGATTGTAGAGAAGAAATAAATAATAAATGCCATAACGGAGAAGCACTGTACGTAACCAGCTATGACGTAAATATGTCTATCGAAAATATCATAGCCATTTTTAAGACTTAACAACCATCTCACGACAGAAATACTAAGATCGGTAAGGAAAGAACTGGTTTGTGTTGTCTTTCATCATAGCCGGATATACAACTACCCATTAATAGTATATATCCGCCGAAAAGCAATTGATATTCAGTACTACACAGACATGAATTTTAAACCTGAATTCTATCCAGGCAGTATAGTTGAACATCATTACTCCTGGAAAAAGAGATCAATTGGTTCTGTTTTCAAAACGTACTGAAATAGGTAATATAAATTAATAATTAATAATGTACGCCCTTTTCCCTCGTTAAAACACTAGTAAATAAATATGATATACAGATGTTTCAATTAAATGCCGGAAAAAAAGAAATACTCGTACTTTAAGGCAATACAAACGTGTACATGAAAGAACAACACAGGAAACAGGGTACATCAGAAAAAGAGAAACAATTAAATAATAAATAGAAAACTATTTAGTCTCACTAAGAAAAGAAAAAGAGATAAATTATAAATAAAAGATAAACAATAATACGATCTTTCTTTATTATTAGACTAAGCTGTTGATTCAAATTTCCTGTAAAGAAAAGTAATCATTTAAACGTCACGGATAACGGATATTAAGTAAGCGGTTATATAAATGATATAAATTTAAATGGGACGTTAGGGGTTGAGGGAATAATAGATTACGATATACAACCGACAGATGATGAGGTCAATAGGTCACAAAAGGCTGGAGAAGGACGGCGCCGTCGACGACGTAGAAATCCAACCTCCTCACAATATTTTAACAGCTCCTAGTTCAGTTCAGTATCTATTAGGGGATGAGTTGAAAGCAGAAAAGCCTCAATTTATACGTTCAACCCTTGGCAACACGCCAGAGAAAATTTTATCGCGTAACTAAAATCCAGAAGTTGTTATATCATCAACCCCTCTCTTTATCTTTTGCTTCTCCTCTCGTTTTTTTTTTTTTTAATCTCCAGTCCTTGCTTGACTTTTTCAGTTCATATTCAAGGACAATGGCATTAAAAAAAAACAACGAATTATAAAAAAGAATATAAAAACACAAGACCAAAAAGTAAAAGAAAAATTTCATTTTCACGGATTTTTTTTCAAAGAAAACTAAATAATATAGAAAAGACTCATATTAAATGTTATAACAATATTAAACTAAATTTAATATATATACTTAGTCAAAGTCAAAATTATACTGTGTTCGCATTAAATCGATATATAATTATTTTAAAAAAATAACATTTCAGTTTTCTGCGATAAATGAAAAAATTAATAAATACAATTCATAATAAGATTACAATCATAAAAACTATAGCCGTAAGAGAAGTAAGATGAGAGAGATGAAGGTTGGTCGTTTAACCTTGAAGAAAACTATTGCTAGATGTAACCAACGGCTATCCTCATAACATTTGAAAAACAGCACGCAAGACTCTTTTCTGTGCCTTCTAAGTGAATTTCACCAGCTTTTATTAATTATTTCAGAATTAATCGTTAAAATATCATCTATTTTAAAATACAAATATCAGATGTATCGGATGGGGATCCAAAGATTATTTCATAGATTACACGATTCCATTCGGTGTGGATTTATCATTTCACAGTGACAAAGAAGTGTGAATTTTACAAATGATTAGTATGACTATACGCGAGAATTAAATTTAAGTTTCAAAACCAAACAACCTCTTTTAAATAAATAACCAACATTACAACTTATTACACTTATAATATCTATTTTTTATAGAGATTAGGATAAATTTTGTAGCGACTGAAAAATGTCTAACCCAATCAAGGATTGAATTCAAAACCCTCAAGATGAAGTTTACAACTTTTATTTATAATAGTAATAGCACTTGTTTTCATAATTTATACAACCGGTGACCAATGTAGAGAAGCTATACACAATAATTAAGTCTTAACCTTAATATATCTCATTAAAAATTATCATTCTTGTCATCCTGAAGATGACACAAATCCTCTAAAACACAAATTTAGTAACAAAATAGCAAAAAGATCTTGAAAAATCAATAATGAATGAACCTTCAATAGAACTGACAGTGGATTAAGCGATATTGACATAAAGAATTGAAACCCTTACTTAGAATTCCAAGCGACACATTCAATCTATGATACGTAAGACTGCCAGATATGAAACTAAAGAATCAATTTAAGGAAAATAATACCTCTCTAAATACTTATAAGTATACAAAAAATTTAGTAGTAATCCATACTCACCATTCTGAAAATTCCTACCAAACCGATAAATTATGCCCTAATTTTCTACTCGCTTCGGATAGAATTCTTTCCTTAGCCAAGAAAACTTTATAATCCAATTTCATTTTTAAATCTACAACCTCTGCTTTTCTACGTATGTAATAAACTATAATCAATTTTCTAAAATGTTCCTAACGGTAATATTTTTTCTATTAAACATAATATTTTCAGATTTTAATGAATTAAGGTAATATAATTAGATAAAATATGAATTTGACCTATATCTTATAAAATATTATTTATTACAATCATATATAAAATTGGCACAGAGTTTGATATCGTCGGTACACAAAAACATTCTTGATACGGTACATCATTAATGGATATATTAAATATTAATGAACCAAAATAAAACTTGCGGTATACCAGATGTAGCTGCAAATTCTTCAAATAACTTACCGGTGATTTTTTTTAACTCTAAATAATCTTTTAAATAAAAAAAGAAACTTCATTTACACCAGGATGTAAATTATAACACAAAGTTTAGGTTATAAAAAAAACCCGTTCGCGGATCAGTTGTGGAATGCCTTTCTGAAACAAAAGTAAACAGCATCAGTTCGACCTTTTCCTTAATTGGTACACGTTTGACGTAAAAATGTATAAGTACTTTTGACCATATTACATTAAAACAGCAATAAATAATTTTAAAAAAAATATGTATTTAAAAGCAAAAAAAAATCAAGATTCTTTATTAGCAACATTAGCATAGAAATACTAACTCATTAATAAAATAAATAAATAAATTTGTTTTAAAAATTTATTAATTGATAAGTACAGTTAAAGAATGTTTTGTGTGTAGATGTTATTAGCGTTTTTGTGTATATTCAGGCGCGCGCATGCTTGTAAAAGGCTAAATGAATTATAAAATCCGTAAATATTCAACGTATATAAACACAACATAAAACAATCATAAAAATTCTAAAAATAGATTTATCCTAAAACTAAAAATACTTCAACTATAATGAAAAAAAAGTAAGTAGTAACAACAGTTTCCGCTGCGCATTTCAACAAAAATATTTTAATTTATTTTTTATTTTTTTTTAATTGTTATTATTGATTTTTAAAATCTTTTCACAATCACAGGTTAATAATTATTAATAGACCAATATTTAAACTAAAAAATAGAGACGAAATCGGATTCGAACTGATCTGGCCTTCCTCTTGTAAGATCTAAATGTTTTATTAATTACAATTTTATTTGGCTGTAACTCTGGAACTAATGAAAATAAGTACCACTTATGATATATCACTGAAAAGCTCTCAAAGGGCTTATTACTGCAATTAAGAATAAGTCCAAAATCAATTTTTTTTTTGGGGGCTTTTTTGGACACTTTTTGTCCAGTCGATTGCAATCAAGAGGGGAGGTGCAGAAATCCAAAATTTCAACATCCGACGGCTAATCGTTTTTGAGTTACGCGAGGTACATACGTCACGCCGAAACTAGTCAAAATGGGTTCAGGGATGGTCAAAATGGATATTTTCGTTGAAATCTGAAAACCGAAATTTTTCGCCATCACAATACTTCTTTTACTTCGTAGAAGGCAGTAAAAAACAACGTGTAAAACTATTAAATATAATCTGTATTTTAAAGTTCCAACAATTTCGGGATGTCTTAATTTTACCCTTGTAGTAGAAATCGGTGCGAATTTTTCGTAAACTATAACTCGAAACCAAAGGAAACATTTCCGGATCTGTGTTTCTTACATGAAAATTTTATTTATTTTAATTAGTAGATAAAAATTCTGAAATTCATTAAATTTCTTTGCGAGTCATTGTATAGAATGACAATTTTACTGTACCGTTAAAATAAAAATATTGAATATTAAAAATATAAAAATGAAACTTAACAAGTAGTTTTTATTCCAACACAGAATAGTCGGTGATATAGAAACCGTTCCACCCCAATTTTTATTAAGTTTCTACAATTTTCTTTTAGATATTTTTCTGATAATAATGAAATCCTGCAGTAATTTATTTTTTCAAAAAGAAAATGAAAAATACATATTTTTATTAACTAAATAAATACGTTAAATTTTAATGAAGACGGAAAAGTGAAACCAACAGAATTTTTTATGGTTTCTAATTTGAATAACAGAAGTAAAGTGAAATCACAAAAAAAAACTACTATACAATTTAATTTTATACCAGAAAAAATGTATTTGATAATTTTTTCCCCTTCAGAATCTCTCTTACTATTATTGAAATTAGCAACAACGGATCCCAGCTGGTTGCATAAAAAACCTTTTATAAATACTAAAAATTACCAAACTAACATAAAACTAATTTATAAATTTACAGTTTTTTAATAATAAATAGATTAAAACAGGAATCATTCCTTAATCAGGATAGTTAAGAATCCCAATGAAACAAACACCATAAACAAGACAAAAATAATTTAAAAACAAAAGAAATGAGACGGGATGAATTACATTCTAAAATTACTTTCCCATTAACCAAAGCGAATAACAGGCAAATTCTGTAATGAAGAAAAAACTTTAGTGAGCGTTATTATGGAAAAAAATGTAAAAGTAAACAAATAAAATAAAACAATACAAAAAAATTCACAAATTTAGACACCAAAAATTAAGCCCATTAACAAACGCTTACTGTTATAAAAAATTAGGAAAATATACGGGAAAGGTACATATATAGTATTATGTTACTGGAATTTATAACTAGTCAGTGAGTAATATAATACACAAGTAATTATATATATAAAATATACATACTTTCTTTGTGAAAGCGTGTCAGTCAAACAAGAAGATCCTGCTTTATATTCATTTACAAGTACAATAAAGAAATTAATCATACATTACAACTGTAAACATAGTATTAGTTACCGAAGTTATAAAATTAAAAATTTAATTAAAAAATGGAACAGTTTTAAATTAACTCGTTTATTAATCACAAGTGTATAAAATAAACATCATAATTTTCATTTTGACTGTTTATTTTATAAAGCGTACAAATGAGAATATTCCGTATCTAGTTATTTTTAGTTCTCATGAGAAAATGAATTTAGACAGGTGTTATACATCTTACTAACACATTACTTTAACAATAATAATATACTACTTCAAAACTCACTTCCTCCTATAAAGTAAAACCTAAAACCCGTTCATTAAAATTTCAATGGAAACTTTTTTACCTGACTCGAATAAAAACCTATCGACCATACTGCAATAAAAAAAGAAAGAAAAAAATTAGAATCCTATGGGAAAGAAGGGGATACAATAGTAAAAAAAAAAAAAAATTTATACGCTCGTTAAGATATCATATAGATTGGTATAGGTGATCAAACATACGACATTGATCGATCCGAAATAATGCATAGCCAAGAAAAAAGTATTCCGTACAGACTTGCCAAAAATTTCTAGAGTAAAACCAGGACAAATCATCAATAATAGCAACAAATCCTGAACACGCAGAAAATGATGTCTAAGTAAAACTACGAATATTTAATGAAGGAAATTTATTAGCGTATTATTTCTACGCTTACAATCCGCATTTAATTCGATGTATGTGTTTTTTTCATTGATATTATTTGCAGATCCAAAAACACCAGGCAAAGAGTAAACTCTACTAACTTGCGTAATATGATTGTACTTTTACTATTTGAAATGTGGGCGTCTGACTAAAATATTTATTACCTAGGATCACATTTTTTGCTAGTCTACAGTACTGTAAAGGGGAAAGCAAAATTTAAAAAAATGAACGAATCGAATAATTATAAACAATATATTTTAGGATCGACACGTTTTGATTATTGAAATAAAACAGCCGACACGCACTGCAATCCCGAAATTATTACAAGTCATGGTAAGACATTTAGGATAGAAATGGTTTCCTTTTCCCCCCTTTTTTTTAAGGCCCAAAATATACTGCTGCTATCAGCATCCGGTGAAATTCAAGCCAAAAATTAACACTTTCACTGAGCACACCAAACGGTTGATAGAAAAATAAAGATCAAAACTCTCAGACAAAACAACTGTGATAAGTACCTAGGCATAGGTATTTAAGAGAGGTTGGGACAAATATCGCAAAACAATAAATTAATCAATCCACTTATTTCTACTGCGAAACAATCAATGCTTTCTTAAAATTTTAATTATGAGAAAACCTATTGAGAAATCATTTAGCAAAGATTTTATCTTTAAAAAATAAGTAGACAGTGGCGGCTCTTAGTTAAAATTAGTGGAAGTGCTGTTCCAGGAAATTTTTAAACTTTGTTTTAAAATTGCGTAAAAGGAAACAAACATGTATAAAAAGAAAATTTATTCAGAAACTTGATAAAATCCGAAAAGAACAAAATCAAACATTTTGTTATTTACTTCAACCTAACTTGTTGCAGTTCAAGCTTGATCTATTCATTTAAAAATGAAATCCATTCTAATTGTTTTAATTTACATGAAAAATCAATAATTTTCTCTTTGATCACACGCGGTGTAAAAAAAAACTACCTTCCACCAGGACGCCAGGATCGGCACTGCGGGAGCAAGAGTACTCTCTCTCCCTCGCAGCTTCGCATGCAGCTTCCTATGTGCGCAAGCGCACAACAGCCAAACACCACGCCACTCAAACTGTGAAGAGCACAGTTCCACACAAAAAGTTTTGTATCTTTTTCATAAATTGGGTTATGACTACTGACATTAAGGTTAAGGATTATAGATTGTACAAGTATAAAAGGAAGAATTAAAGAAAAAAGGACTCATTATATTAGATGTTATCGAAAACATCAAGTGGAAATAGGGGGTGCTGCAGTTCCACAGTCCCTATACGCGATCCGCCATTGAGTAAAGATAATATTAGAAAACTGTAGATTTATTTTTTTATCAAGGAATCCGACCGAAAAGATTTTATAATTTTTAAATCTTATTTAAAAATTATAAGACATTATAACAGAACTCAGAACACTGAATAAAAATTCATGTCAGGGAAACTAAAATAATAAAATTAGGAGACAAATTTTTGATGAGTTTTTTATTGCAGAAAAGAAAGAACTGAACAAGTAAAACAGTGCAAATATTTATTTAGGTGCCGTGTTAACAGAAAACTGCAATTGTGAAAACAAAATAAAACCAAAAAAAAACAATGGCTAAGGAAGTATTTACAAGAAATAAATAACTATTATTTAATAAGATGGAGTTAAGACTTGAAGAAGTATCTTAAAAGTGAATGCTTGATCTACATATATACAAGGAAGTCAAAAATTGATAATAAGAATAATAAATTAAGCATAATTCCTAAGCTAATAAATTAAGAATAATAAAAATTTGACTGAAATGTATCAAAATTTGATCAATTTGTTAAATTATTAGTAACTGTTAACAATGTGACACTGCGACCTATCATGATTTCGTACTTAGGAAAATTCCAACAATCATACCATTAGGTAATCCCACCATAAGAAAATCACATGATTTTTTTCCTTTTTATTTTTTCACAATAAAACTTTTCGACTTGTTTTATCAATTTTTAACATCTTACTTCTTCCAAAGAATTATAGAGCCCTTGTTGGTTTCTGCAATCTTCTGATCACTACTGAAAAAAACAACTAAACCGCTTTCATATTCCTTTCACCGACTTAACTAGAAAAGGGAACAAACAAGGAACATTCCATACACGGAATATTTTTGCGGAGTAAAAAAAAAAAACTACCTTATACCAGCACCCCGTGTCGGCACTGCAGGAGTGACAGTGCTCTATCTTTCCCTCGCAGCTTCGCGTGCACCCAACTTCACAATTTCCAAACACCACGCCGCTGGAACTGTGAAGCGCACAGTTCCATACAAAGGTTCTTGTATCTTTTTCATAAACTGGAAGGATGGCTACTAACATTAAGCTTAAATATTATATATAGTATAAGTAAGTATAAAGAAAGAAATAAAGAAAAACGTATTCATTATATTCTGCAGTTCCACAGTGCCTATACGCGAATCGCCACTGCCCTACACACACGCATCAAGTTTCAACTCACAAACCACTGTGACTCACTACATAAACGCTTAAGAAGAATACACCGATAGACATTCAACCTAATCTCAAACTGAGGTTATGTTGTCTGTTGTCGACTTTAAATTGAGCGTAATTCAGTAAAGATTAAACCAATTCCCATCAAATTTTCATATGCACAACTTCAGATACACTACTACAGCACGTCTAAATTTCAATGAAATTGATCGAGTAGTTTTGAAGATTTTCGAGTCACAGAATTAAATTTAGGCCTATAAATAATGGAAACCACAATTTAAATGAATGGTATTTTCGTACTACTCATACCTCAAAACGTTAGAAAAATTCAATTACGCTACCCCAATCCCATCGTGCGACCGAACGTAATACAGAACTTTCTTTGAAAAACTGTAAAAAAAATTCATTCTTTCACATTGCAAAATAACTTTTCCAAACTGGTAAATTAAAAAAAAATGAAATAAAAAAACTAATTAGAAAAAAACATTGTTTTATAAAAAAGAAAAACAAACGTTTATTTTATAAAATTTAACATTAATTCCCAATTATTTAATTTCTGAATTTAAAACCCATTTTTTTTTAATAAAAAATGGCGTATAAAAGTTTTCATTTTGTAAGAAGACTAACTTGAATAAAATTAAAATCATCTTTTAAATGATATGATCTAGGTTTGCAAAATATTTAAATTCTGGAATGACTCCACTAAAAAAAATCTTTTCCTCTTCCAAATCTTTGTTTCTTTGGACCCAATTAAATGCACAGATAATGGATCCGCAGAAATTACGAAGAATGCGCGTTCACCCTAAAACGGTAATTGAGTTGAAAATTATTAAAAAAAAATTCTCAAATCTTAAGAATTTACGTTTTTAAAACATCGTAACATATTTTAACAAATATGTTTCGAGGATTTCCTGGCATTCTTTATTCGTTACCCATGTAAAATAAGTGAAAAAAGTCACCCTTTATTATTCGGAATATAACAAATTATTAGAGGCTGTTAAAATATAAAATATATGTATAACGATATACAAATGTAGAACATGTAATATAAATCTATAAAAAAAAGATATCTCATAAAAAAATGTTAGTTCATATCACATCTATATCGAAAACCAAGGTGAAAATTTAACAGATAAAACCATTTGATTTCGTCCACGAGGCGTTAAGAAGCAATTTATTCAATGTTTAGAAGCCCCTGTAATTTGAATAACAATTTTATCCCCCTAGTTTCATGTTTAAAGGTTACGGGTCAAGTGGAAGCGGAAGGAGTTTAGGTCACAGGTTAAGTATGAAAAGAGGTCTTACGATCCAAAATTTGTCTCGAAATAAGATACCAAACAAGCTAAGTTTATATCATGTTACAGATAATTATAGCTACTCACAAAAATCCATCAATTATTATAAAATGATAAAATAAAAAATATAAAATTTAAAATTGAGGCCACGCTGTTGCTTAAACGTGTGCAAGCTCGAACACAATTTTACTATCTTCCGTTTAATAAACTGCTTCTAGGAATTAACTTTCGATCGAAAGGGAGAGTATCATCCATAAAGCACATGTTCCGTTGGTTTCCTGCCGATCGAAATCCTTTTATTTTTGTACAATACATTTAAAGTAAATGTATTCAGTCGTCAGCGCATCTCCTCACTGCGTATTATGTCACTTCGTATAATTCCGATAACAGAATAAAAAAATGAATTTATGGTATGTGCAGCGACGTTTATTAACAGACTTCAAAACCTAACCCTCATTACAATATATACTAATAGATAACGCCTTGATTTTAATTTAATTTCATTATCATATCCCTCCTCCTTTATTTCCTAGAATCCTCTAAATAATACTACATATTTCATTAAACTTCTCAACTTTATTCTACATATTTTTCTATAAGCGATTATTAAACAAATTACCTACTTAAAATTCACTCTATTCGCTACTAATTTTGTTATAAATCATCAATTTACACCTTTTTATCTTTTACCTGTTAGTCTCCGGGAATTACCGTTCAGGTATTACTTCAGAGGATGATACGTATGAGTGTAAATGAAGTGTAGTCTTAAACAGTCTCAGTTCGACCATTCCTGAAATGTGTGATCAATTTACACCTTAAAACAGTGTTTCTTAACATGTAGGGGACGTGATAATACTAAATAGGGGATGTGAGCATACCGAAAAGAAAATATTATTAAAAAAATGTATTAATTTACTGAAAGGAAAGCAAAACAAAATACATTCTGATATAATAAATAAAATACACATTTACACTGATATAATACACTAATAAATAGGATTGTATCAGTACTGCCCAACGTATTAATTTACCAATGTATTAATTAATTTATCAATACTAAATTAAAAACAAATTTAATAATTATTAGCGACTGCCTTGGGCCTGACTTGCACAGTAAATTTTTTCGAAGGAAGGTTAAATACTAGAAATAGACACTAAGTTCTTTTTCTGTGTTTAGTTGAGATCTGCATCTTGTCTTCAAAGCAGCCACTGCAGAAAATCCGGTTTCTGAAAGGTAGGATGTTTAAAATGGTAATAGTATACGAAATGCTCTTGTTTTCATTGCAGAAAACTCCATCCACCCCTGCCGAAAATTCAACGAGTGATTTATTACTAAATTGTCTTTTGATTTCGCCACTTGCCGTGAAGTCTTTGAAGATTTCTTCTTCGATAGTTGAGAATATTCTCGAAGAATTCTTCGAGAATATTTTGAAATGGATCCCTAACCAAAGGTTTCTTCAGCCTTGTAAATTTTAACACATTCATCCACAATTGCAAACATTTCTAAGTTTTTTTGCTTTAAATTTCTGCTCCGCAATTCCAATTTTCTACAAAACGCATTAACTTTATCCCTCGTATCCAACAACATATGTGTATTTGTTTCTTGCAGTTGAAGATTCAAAGTATCTAATTTCTTGAATATGTCGACCAAGTAGCTCAATTCCATCACAATTAAAACCATCTCGAAAATTCTCGGCTTCCGAAGGGTTTTCTTCTTCTAGAAAAATTACGATTTTATCTCTTAATTCATAAACACGTGGTGAAGATTTCCCACGTGATAACCATCTTGCCTCGCAAAAAAATAATAACGCTAAATGTACTGCACCCATGTTTTTACTACGGTTACAACCGTCGTTAGCACAATATTCAGACAAGGACTCATCTCTTTGTAAGCCAGAGCTTCTCTGTGGATCAAGCAATGTGTCCAGACACGCTGTGGAGATTTTTGTTTCGCAAGTGCTTGTAAACTTTGAAATCTTCCAGACATTGAACGAGCATCATCGGTGCATATTTCAACGCAATTTTTCCGCTCTGTTTGCCTCGTTTATAAAATCATTTAACATAGCAAAAAATGCGAGTTCTATAGGTTTACAGAAAAGTAGTTGTTCTGCTACTTACATACCATCACAAAATCGAACACAGACAATGAAATGAGCATCTTTATTGCTATCTGTTGCCTCATCAAGCTGAATAGAAAACATTTTTTCACGCAACTTCCCAAAGCTGATGCTGTACATCTTCAGTTATATCACCAATTCAACGGGCAACAGTATCATTTGATAAAAAGTATGAACTGCAATTGTTTGGTAAAATTATCTCCAAACATAGTCTCCACAATCTCAATTGCAGCTGGAAAAATAAGCTCTTCACCAATGATGTGAGGGTATTTTACATGAAAATTTGTAAAAGGCTAGTATAGTTTTTCAATCATAAAGTTTTTATTAAAAATTATGTTTGCTTTTCGTATGATTTTAACTCATATGAAAAAAAACCCCCGATAATTCGAAGAATTATCGGGGTTTGTTAACGTACTCATTATGAAGCGTTTCCAAATGTCGTTTAACTTTATTATATTTCATGCTGTCTGCTGCCAAAACTTTCGAATAAATGACAAATACGAGCCTTACTTCATTTACTTTAGTACTGGAAACCCAAAATTTAAGTATTCTTGAGGATATTTTCTGATTTTATTTTCGGAACCACGCTCGTCTGTGTACTTGTTTATGCTTAACTATCGTCTAATGTTCGCCCACTTAAAAATTTATCCATGATTTTGTATAAATCTACTGCCGTGGATATTTAATACCGCGAATTGTAACTGGTGTGTGTAATTCATTCTATCGTGAATAAATTACAACATTCATTCACGATAGATGGACCGATTCGATTGAGACTGGCTGGTATTGAACGAGGTACAAAATTTATACACGTTTGCGCAGACGTTCCAGAGTGTTCGAGACAAATCGGAACTTCTCGCGAAGCCACGAGAATGTCCGATATGGTGGATGTAAGAAAAGAGCAATAGAGAGGCATCGATTATGATTTTGTCAATGCAGGGTTCGGTGTTGCCAAATATCAATAAATTTACTTATACTTGGTAAATTGTATGGTTTGTATTTAAGGTCGTAGTGTAGCTTTAGCGACAAAATACTCAAATACATTATTATTGTATGGGAGGGAGGCGTGATGAAGATTATGATTGAAAATTAGGTCGCAAATACTGAAAGGTTGAGAAACGCTGCCTTAAAGTGATTGTTATTTGTATTAAAAAATGGTTCCTACAAGCGACAATTATTACCAAGTGTTACAAGATACGATTATTAATGTTGAACTGTTCCTCTATAAAGTTTAGAATTGCGATCGAACTTTGGTTTACACCGCATAGAAAGTGCCAATCTATTAAATCATTATTACAATGGAACTTTAATAATTTTAGAATTCAAATTTATGTACCTGAGATAGAATAAAAACGACATTACCCTAAAAAAACAAACTAAATTTGGATTAGAAAACTAGAACCAAAATCCAAATCAAGAACAGCTTGAATGTGAAGTTTTTAAAATCATAAATCTTTCCATCACGTATTTAAATTAAAGTATAGTAAGAAATCAAAAAATACATGTTATAAAGAAGAAAAAAATGATATTGTATAACCCATATTTATACAAAACATATTTCTATAATAAACCAGTGTCATCTTGAGCCTTATTTATATGCGGTTTAAATCCAAGAAAGGTAGAAGCTGCATATAACAAACAGTATGCCGGCACCACAATCTGACCAGTATAGTATAAAGTAAAGCAGCTTGTTTAGTAGCGAGGCAGTTAATACCTTCAGACGGATTATACCTGGTCATTGCAGTCAAGTGGATGCGGATGAAAAAGATGAAGTCGTGCGTGCACGAGATCGCGCGCGTAAACGCTCTACCACATACACGCACACTGATGAAAATTAAAAGGACCGATGGATCCATTGTATTCAAAATACCATTCGAGTGAATAAAATATGAACTAGCTACCGGTACAGACAACACCTAATATCAACGCTAATTTTTATTATTATTATTATTATTATATAGTCATAGTTCACATATCCTTAACCGAGTACAAGTGCTGATTACAGTAATATCTTTAAAAAAAACAAAATTAGATCAATGTACGTACGTAATATTAACCGACGGATATCATAATAATTCATTTATTTAAACAAGTAAAATCAGATTTTATGTACAAAACGCATCTTTTAATAAAGAAAAAAGATTTCTTTATCCGATCTGACCTAATTTTTTTACGGCTGTGACGGATGTAAAAGTACCTGACGTACAACAGGCATCAGTCAGAGTTGCTTTTCTTGGCAGTAATGATGTTCACTGTATTCTGTGATGAATAGAATTAAGGTGTCACCTTAAGGGCTGAATAAACCTGCTTTTCCGTGACTAAACCTGCATCCGTGGACTTGCCTAAACGAAGACTGTAACCGAAAACCGCTTCACTCCTCACTTTCCCTAATAAACCTGGCACCGGATATTTTGGTGGTGACTAGTGTCGCCTGCCACTGTTAAAAATTCATTTTAAATACATACTAAGACAGATAGGTATAATTACAATCGCTAAACAATAAATCGTACTAAAAGTTAAAATAATAGGATATGAAGGTAAACTTGTTGAAACTACAAAATATAAACGGCTGTTTACATCATCAGTACATTTATACGAAAACAAAATAACGGCTGATAATCTGAATTATAATTTTTGAATCACTTTACAATCGCCTTAAACTTTCACTACATCTTATTTACATTCATATATATCATTCTCTGAAGTAATACCTTACGGTGGTTCCAGAGGCTAAACAAAAAAAGAAAAATAAACTGCATATTATTGTAGATACCTATCCTAATTATGCTGATCTGATGTGTGTCCGTCCGAACAACGAGTGAACTAAAAATATATTTACCAATACGCGCGAATAATGTTATAAATTAATCGACCGAGATTAACTATTAATTATTTACGCTGACTAACACAATCTTCCAAACATTAAGAAAATTGAAACCTTTACCATCATTTCATGGAATACAAACAAAATTATTACCTACTCGCATTAAACATACGTTCACATTTGCTAGCATGCTACAAAAATGGCTAGTTTCTTCGTTAACAAGATAGATTAGTAAAAATGGCTAGTTTCTTGGTTAACAGGACAGATTAGTAGCAGAGTCGATAGAGATTTTAACCTCAAAAAAACTTACTACAGCGAATGAATTATTGGAATGTGTTCGGAAAGATGTACAGAATAAAACTGTGCCCTAGCGGACATGAGCGGTTAACTATTTAATTTATTAATTAACAAATTAAGGAAAACGGTTGTTTTTTGCCAATACCGGCTTTATTTTTAATCGAACGTAAAAATAAAATAGCACCAATAGATAACTAAGGAAATTTCGTATAAAAAATCACCCGAGTACTTTTTTTCTACGAGCAAAACTAAGGACGCTAGCGAATTTTACAATAAGCAACAAAATCGCGCTATAGTTATCATACATAGGTAGCGTAACTCGAGGGCGTGGAATAAATAAACTTCCATAACTCTCTGTTCCTGTTAGAGATAATTCAAAAATTCAAAAAAGATACGGATTCTTAAGTTCCAAGGCTATAATAAGTCACATTTTCGAAGTATTTTAATTTCTGATTATCCGGTGATCTAGATCTACTGTGAAAATTTTCAAGTTGTTGATAAAACCCTTATAAAACTAGTCAATATAGCTCTATATTGTTTTGGCTTACTTCCTATTCATTCTATAAGGGATATCTTTAAATCTTATTTATTTAACTGTTTATTTATAAACATTTGAAAATTGCAGTTTTTAGAAAAAGCGTATTTTGGTATCTTGGCTAACGCTCAAAACCAACCATTATTAATTTTGTTTTTTTAGATAAAGATGGTAAGGTATGTACTGTAATACTTTATGTATTGAGACGCTATAAACATATTGTTATAAAAAATTAACGAAAACAGATATTTTTATGCAACTTCATAGATTTATGTAAAACTACGTCATTTATCAATATTTAACCATAGATTTAATTGATTTTGCAAATTTTTTGCCGTTTGTGAAAACAAAGTGGTTTTTTGAAAAATATCTACTCGTGGTTTTCGTCAGTATTTTGTATATTTTTAATCTTAAGAAAGAATAAATACCACCAGTAGAAATCTAAGACAAGCTCTTTTTTCGACGAGCAAAATTAAGAAATTATGATAAATTATAAATTAGTCTTACTGTATTCGAGAAGCTACTCCACCATAGGGAGATTTTTATTTTTCTTGTAAAATTCGCTAGCGCCCTTAATTTTACTCGTAGAATAAAAGTACGGGGAAGGTTTTTTATGCAAAATTTCCTCTATTGGTGCTTTTTACTTTTACATGCGATTATAAATAAAGCCCCTATTATCGAAAAATAAACTTTTTCCTTATTTTTAATAAAGAAATTAAATAGTTATTCGCTCATGTCCGCTAGGGTACACTTTTATTCTACATACTTTTCCGAACCTATACCAATAATTTATTTGCTGTAGTGAATTTTTCCTGGTTAAGGCCTTTTTTAGTCTCTGTTGACTCAACTGTAGTAGCAATTCAAATGCTAAAGAACTTGCGGTGCACCGAGCAGTATTATCTTATTTCTAGTAATCTTTAAAGAAACGAAAGTGTGAAATATTTATTCATGGAAGTTATCTGATCACGTCGTCTTAAGGGAGATAAATATGATAATTTTTTTTTTATATTCACTTATATATATATATATATATATATATTTTAAATTTGAATGGATAAAAATTAATATCATCATATAATTTCATTTATTTCATAAACACAGAGATACATTGCACTATTAAGAGCAACAAAACATAAAAAGGAATGGCTGCAACCTTTCCCGCTAACAACTTTAAAACCAAACAATTTAATACTTAACCACCTGGCTTTCAGCTCTCCTGCAATTCCATCCCACAAGTGTGAGTAGAATTAGAGTTCAAATAAAACATTAACTACAAACAAATCTAAAGAATTTTTCGGAACGATCTATCAAGAACGTATCAGAATAAATTAATTTTAAAACTTAAGAATAAAAAGTAATAAAATAATGAATGAATGACTAATCCTAAAAAACGATTCAAATACATATGAATAGCTCAAGTTATTGAATAATGATGATTTATGTGGGCGCAGAAAAAAAACCAGTGATGTCGGACATAGCAATAAAAAATTGGCAGTGAAAGTTAACGAGTCATGAACTTGATAAAACTTGAAAGTGGCGTCTAATGAAAAATAAACATAAGTTATGACGTTACAGTAACGCAATAAAAGAAATAAGAAAAGAATTTTTAAAAACAGATTTATCTCAAATTCGATTCAGGCATTTCCCAATTTATTTATATTAGAAAAATACATTAAAAAAAATCATTTAAATCTAACAAAAATACTTTTCTTTTACAACTAATTTCATCCTTTTTTTCAACTTTTAAGAAAAATTAGATTTAATTCATAACCGTAATAAATTAACTAATAAAAAATACACAGATGAATAATGGAATTTTTTAAGAAAATAAAATTAATAACATTCTAGAAATGTTATTAGTCACCTCACTGCACCTATTTAATTATGAGTCTTAATAAAATTAAAAAAACTAGCAATGTTATGCAATTACATCCTATTCATACTATGTTATAATAGTACACGGTGTTTTAATAATTATTTTTATATGCACATGTAAATAATGATCGGTCTTCCGGATCGATTCACTTTGAATATAAAACAAACTACATTCTTTAATAATTGAGATGTAAAAATTAAAGTTAAATAAATAAAAATACATTATTTTTATTTCAAAACTTGAACATTACAATAATTATTTAAAGCGTATGCGTGTTATCTAACCAAAAAAAAATGTTTACGCACGATTCACATATCTCACTATCATCGTTAAACCTGAAGACCGACCATTATATCCGGTGCAAAGATAACAGAAAAAAATGACAACAGATTTTATTTACATCAACAGCTCGAAAAAAACAAGTACACCAGGAAGAAATATAATAAACGGCTGATTTAAAACAATTTAAATATCTAGGGGAAATAATAACTTATAATTTAAATGAAAAAGTGACATGGCAAAACAGGACAAATAAAACGATTAAATCTCAAAAATTAACTTGGTTAACATATAACAAAAAATGCCTTTCTGCTAAAACAAAACTTAACATTATAAAACTGTAGTTCAGCCAGAAGTCACCTACGGAAGCGACACCCTTTTCAAAATCACTCAGAAAAACCGAATTGATAAAATTCTGAAAATAGAGAGGAGAATTGTCAGAACGTGTATCAATAAAAAACACCAAAAAGAAGGCCAATGATGGATTGTGCCAAATGAGGTGGTGTATCGAGAAATAGAGCCTGTTACTGATACTATGCGGAAAAAAGAATCTCTTTCTTTGGTCTTCTCATACGGACACCAGAAACAAGACTGTCAAGAAATACCATTGAAAAGCTCCGGTTCCAAAAGCTAGAAGTAGGATAGATCAAAGAAATTAGAGAAGATATGAAAGAATTGGGAATTTCCCTGACTTACCTACAGAATAAAACTGGAAAAATTACAAAGCTAAAAGACAAAAGCATTAGATTTAAACAAAAGACAGACGAACGACAAAATACAACGAAGAGGGTGTTTACGGATGAAGAAAAGAAAGCAAGATCTGAACGGATCTTGGTGAATCCAACGAATACTGGGCAGCTCGGAAGAGTAAAATAACACGCTTTTCTCTGAAAAGATCCAACTAAAATTGACTTAAGTGGTCCCATGTTGGCCGTAAAAGCATAATAATAATAATAAAAGGCTGATTTATCCCACAGTAACATGGAACAAAATTTGTTCTTTTAGAAGAAATTTTTAATTCCTTCTACGAAGTAAAGGACATATTATGGTCGCGAAAGATTTCGGTTTGCAGATTTCAACGGAAATATTCATTTTGACCATCCCTGAATCCATTTCCCGGCGTGACGTATGTATCTCGTGTAACTCAAAAACGATTAGTCGTAGTATGCAAAAAAATTTGGATTTAGAACTATCATAATATCTAGTTGTGTACCTCCCCTATTTATGGCAATCGACTTGACCACAAATTTCCAAAAAAAGGACCAAAAACCAAAAAGTGTGGATTTTGGACTTTTTCTTAACTGCAGTAATAAACCTTCATTGAGAGCTTTTCAACGATATATCATAAGTGGTACTTATTTTCACTGGTTCCAGAGTTATAGCCAAATAAAATTTTAATTAATTAAATATTTTCACTTACAAGGGGAAGGCACATCGGTTCGAATTCGACTTAATTTCCTTTTTTTAACTTTTTTTAAATTTAAATATTCTGATTTATTAATTAACCCGTCATTGTAAAAAAAATTACAATAAATAATAATTCATTAATAACAATCAAAAAATAAATACAAAATATCAGAAGTTATTAGTGAAATAAAATTTTATGTACTTTAAAAATGTGTATATGTAATTTAATAGGCGTAAAAGGAAGTCATGTGGTGTCCATAACAGATTTTTTTAATTAAAAAATCGTTATACGATGAACATTTTATACATAAAATAATAAATCACGATGCTGTTTGTCAAATGGGATAAAACTGGAAAAATACGCGTTTAACATTACACAAAACATTAACAACAAAAAAATTCATAATTTCATTAACATTTTTTCGTTCTGTATATTTAAGATAAACGTATGCTAATTTAAACAAGAATTACGTAATGGAGGGGAGAACATTTATTTACTGTAATTATTTTTAATTTATTCAACCAGAAAATCCAGAAATAAAAATTTATTACTATACTTCATAAATTAAAAAAAAAAAAAAAAGGAATGACGTTTGAGAAGGCACGGGTACAGAGTTGCCGGCTCGCACTACTGTAATGAAGAGTCGACGAACCCACAGGAGGCTGGCTTTATATATTTATGTAAACCATAAAAGTCCTCTCTGTATATGTTTGTTCTCGCACACTTATGTGAACAGTATCAACCTTGGAAAATCACCATGGTAACGACCTACCAAAAGCGGTAGGCGTTTTTTCATCTCCGATATATGTCCAATCATCCTTTTCGAATAGATAGCGTATAAAATGATTAAGATTTATCTAGAATACGGATAAAGATAGAATAGATCTCTATGGTACGACATAAATGCAATAGTCTTTTTTCTTTTCATAAATATATGTATCGCCGCATTATATATACTACCGTGTTATATCTTTGCTTATGATTTTGAAGCATAATTCGCTTTGTGATAAATGTTTTCCCATTTTTTTCTCTGTTAAACTAAGCATTTCCTTTTCATTAGAGACATTTGTCTCCAAAAAAAAACTAAAGAAAGTTCCTTTTTCTTTATTAATTTTTAACATATTTCGAATTTAATACGGTTTTGTATTCCAGTTATCAGCTATTTTTTTAAAGTAAAACCTATTTCGATCACAAATAGTTATTTGAAATGTTTTTTTTTTTTTTTAGAAAATGGTACGTTCGTTATCATAAACTAAAGTTTATGAGAAAAAAATTCTAATTATTTAAAGAAAATGTTCATTGTAGTTGTAGACGAAAATATTTTTAATTTTGTTTTTTATAGTTTTGTCATTTTTTGCAATTTTAAATAACTAATTATGTAGTGAAATATTTAAAAATAAAAACTTAATTGAATATTTGAAACCAGTATGATCTACGTCCGTTCACTATTTCCCGCAGCAAAACATCTTATCATTACAATACATCATTTTTATAAAATTACAATAAATAATATTTACAATCTTAATTTACAATAAATAGTTCAACCGTTATTAAGCGGCCTTTCAGTATTTTTCTCTCCACAGTAGTTAAATATAGTAGTTATTTTAAAAGATTTTCTATCAATCACTATTTCTTCACTATTGCAACAAAAATGAATTTATTATCTACTAATTTTATTCTTCAGCTAATCTACAAATGTCTTTTATTAAAAAAAAAATCCTGAAAGATAATTACTACTAGATAAGTTATTGTTTTCCGATCAATAACTGGAAAATAATTAAGTATAAAACTTTCCAAACTTGGCGAAGACAATGAGAAAAGACTTCCAATTATTTAATTTTATTAACTGCATTTCTTATGAAGCTGAAGTTTCCGTGTCCAGAGCGGATTAGATTGACTCTTCAAATACCCGACTACATAGGTAATATCCTTGTCGTTGCTTGATATCAAGCAATCGTGGGTGCAGGAGTGATTCATTTTAAAGGGCATGCTAGGCGTGTTTTTAAGTTTTCTGGATCAGTTCGCCAGGTGGCGCTATCGTAATTGAAAGTCCGAGCTGAGATTTTCGTATATCACGAAAAGTTATGGAACTAGAATTTGACATATTTTTTGTCTTCGTGGTGAATCGAGAGAAACAAGAAGTGGTTTGACGAACGAAGACAGAGCACTTTCTCGACTTCAAGTGGGTGTGCTGCTCTTCAGGAACAAAAAGAGGATGGCGCGAGTCTGATGTCGGTCGTTCTCTCATAAAATGAATCTAATTCTTCATCTGAGAAATAATTTAATATCAAGCAGGGTCGAAATTTTATGAAAGAATCTCTATAATGTGCAATTTACTTCATCTAAATATTTTATGAAATTATAGCGAAAAAGTTATTTATTGTACGTGTACTCACAAGATAATCTATTTGAATGCTGTATAAATTAAAAAACTTTTATAAAATTAATAAATAAATCAAAACGTGGAAATTGAATTTCTAACGCAGGATGCTAATTATTACTGATAACACCACTTAAACTAATAGCATATGTATCAAATGAATATTTTAGATCGGAAGCTTTTAATCATTTATAAATAAATCACATTTATAAGGCGAATTCAGGCTGTCTACAAGTATATATGCTCTCATACACATAATAAATCTGCTTGTTATTCAAATCTAAACGATTAATCAAATGTAATTCGTCCTACAGTGACAACTAAAGTCGTCAAATAATCATGTTTCAAATCAAAATTTCCACATTCTCATACCCAGTATACGTACGTGGACATCTGCGGCAATTTTTTTCAACAAACGGGTTTTATATATATCGACCGAACGTACTGGCTAGGAAGCAGTGCCCCCTGAATCCTCCACCGACACGAAATTCTTAAAATACTCCTTCTAGATTACCCTTAGCTAATAGTGTTAGTAAAAGAGGAATTACTGAGAAACGACTCCTAGATTTATTATTAATTTACACAAATAAAGAAGGGCAAAAATATAAAAATCAAGATTAATTACTAAATTGATACGAATATCTTTTACATCTCTACCGATCATAATTCCATCTAGAATCTTATAAATACTCTGTACAATAAAAATATTCGTATCAATTGAGTAATTTATTTTGATTTTTATATTTTTGCCTTTCTTTATTTGTGTAAATTTAGATCTAGGGGCCGTTTCTCAGTAATTCCTCTTTCATTAAAGACTTGTTATAACTAAACCAACGAAACAAATATCTTTGAGTTACCCATTCTTTGACTTGCATTATATTTTCCCTTACGCCTAATAAAATACAGTGAAATGAAATTCAAATATATTAGGTACATAAGAGGGGATATTGGCAGTAACGAATAATTCGATTAAATAATAAAAAAATTTAATCGTAAAACCTGGACAAATGTTCCTTGCTGTTGTGCGATTACGATTCTTAACCGATAATTTTTAATGACAAGAAGTAACATTACTCAACGTGTGGTTTCTAATAACTGAAGACTTTATATAAATTAAACGTAGTGAACTATGAACCATTAATACACACTGTTCCAAAAACAGTTTGACTAAATTTCAACAAACAATACAAAAATAATAATTACAAAAAAGGACATTATTAAACAAATACAATTGCAAAATTAATTGATTATTAATTAACGATATCATATTATTATAATAAAAACATACAAATATTTTCAAGTAACGAATACTGTTATAAGTAATCATATTTTTAATTACACTTATAAAAAAATACTACTAACTACAAAAAAAAAGAAGATAAATGACTAATTACAAATAAATACATTCATTATTCATTACTTAAATATTTAATAAATAAAATTTTAATAATTAATTAACTATATACGCATGACCTTAACATGTCAAAAATGACCTTGGACATACATTTATCAAACATAAGAAAAAATAAATAAATAAATAAATGACATAATCTGTTATAATGGGAAAAAAATAAATTATTAGATAAATTAATATTTTATAAAACGTCGAAATAAAAACATTTATTCTGTATCAAAATGACATTACATAAAATTTATGAAATTGATCATTTTCAAGAGTTTATACGCAATAAGGAGGAGCTTCATGGTTTACGAATCATTTTTATTTTTAATTTAAATGAGCTGAAACTTTTATAAGTATTTAAAAGTAAACTTACCAACAGATAACAAAAACAAAAAAAAATATATAAATTTTTTACCGTTATCCACCTAACCGACTGTAAAACTATAATTCATTATAGGAAAATAAACATCAAAATTTTGGACGCCAATATGTAAATTGAAAGGTACGGTAAAAAAAAACATCATTACACATAATGATGTTGATACTGGGTCACAAATTCTTTCCCTAGATTCGATTCTTATCCACAATAAACAAACAAAATAAAATCTGTATTACATAGATTGTTATTTTTTATTTAAATGAGAAAAAAATGTTCTACTGCGCTGTTTAAAAATAAAATTAATTTATAGAAAATTCTTACACGTTTAACCACCTAAAAGGTAAAAATACTTATGGAGTAATTAAGCTAAAGAAGAGAAATTCTATTCCCTTACTTTATCTTTGAAGATATTACACAAAATTAAATTAAAAATATAAATATTTTTCTTCCAAACTTTACAATTATATTCTTAAACGAAATATTAAGTCAGAAGTGGAAAAGGGTAGATGTAAAATGTCTCGGGTCTTAGGTGCAGGGAGGGGCTTTAAAAACTATAATTTTATGGGTAACTCATAAGAAAACCCAAAAATGGGAAATGATTTTTTTAACTCCTTCAATTTTTTTTACTTATTTATTGTCGCATCAACAATAATAAGTCATTAGCCACTTTAAAAAAACTAAGTGACCATACATAATTAGAAATAAACACCAAACCAGGATAACAACCTGGGACATGAATAAATAGGTATTAAATATTAGAACATTACCACTAGATTATTTTCACTGTGCACAGTATTCCGTAAGGGAAGTCACGTAAGTAAAACCCCTAAATTAAGTACTTCACAGAAAAACCGCCACACATTATATTGATGTACTTCTTTCAATGAGTAAAGCCTTCACATCTGAACCCAGATTTAATTGTCGTCGAATAGACCCGAACATTGGGCAATACGGGCCATTTCACACTGAACGTCTCACAGTTCTGCTGAGGAGAGCCAAATAGATGGGCTTGGATTAGCTTTGTGTGCCCGATCCTCAGCCGAGTTACAATGACGTGGTCTCTTCTCTTTGGGCTAAAAGGTTTTTCGAAGGCGTTCTCCCGGATGCCACGTAAGGCCGTGGAAGGACTCAGCAGCCAGAACTTATTCCACTGATTACGTAGTTTGACACGGACTGTCTTCATGTTAGGTCGCCCTCACATGTTAAGTCTAATCGGAGGCCATTTGCAATTTTGTAAAAAACAACAAAAAAAAAATTGAAAGAAAAAAATTATAGAATTTATCCTGGTAAAAGGGGTTTCTTAGTAGAAACGGATAAATTGATAAAGAATCAAGGGGAGTTAAAAATACCCAGTGTAAATAATTTTTTTTTAAACTAGATACCACGAAACTCATTCGAAAAGCTAAATTAAAAAACCTCAATCGAGTCTTAAAAAAAAAATTCCAGTTGGCGTTCAACAAGCTATTGAATCGCTTTTTTACATCTATGATTAAAAGAATAAAAATAAAGCATTTATATTCAATTTTTGTTTTTGGTAAAAAAGAATTCACTAGTCGAAAACGCTTATCTTTTATGGTCATGGCTCGATTTATTCAACTGAATCTAGAAAACCCTTTAACAGTGTGATTTAAAAAATTTGGAACGCATCCTAGTTTTAAGGAACAAAATTAGAAATCAATCATAACCTAAAAATGATAACCTTTAATGCCTTTTAAGAAAAAAGGCTAAAAAAATATAAATTATCATATGTTCTTAATTTTAATTTTTTAAGATTACTGAATCAATTTTTTTTTTCTAAATACTTAACCATTCGGTATTTCTTTTTTGGTTTTTGTCTACGCTAATTCTTACAAAGGTTTTAAGAGATTTCAATCAAACTTCATAAGATATTCACTGAACCTAAATAATAAGCTTTCGACAATAAATGGCCGTGATGAAAATTGTAACAATTGCGTCACAATTTTAGAATTACCTAGATTACTTCCCTGTTCATTTTACATTACAAATTTAAAAAAAAAAAATGTAATTAAAAAAAATAAAAGGATATTTCTTTCAATTTTATGTTTTGTTCACATCTTCGAAGTATTTTACATCGACATAATCGACAGGACGAGCATCGCCAAACGGACGTATAATCCACTCTCATATTTAATATTAGATCAAATTTTTAAGGTAGAAAAATAACTTATTAAATTATTAATTTCCAGTAGAGCAGGCAATACAGTTCTATACCGCGCTAAGCAACCCCGAAAGTTAACGAAAATACCAATAAAATAGAATATTCTACAAAGTATTAGTTTTCTTTTCAAAGCACCACGATACAATACATGTTTAACAGAAATAGTGATACTGCCAACTACAAATTTTGCAATTCTACAATAATAATAAAAATAAAGGTTTTTAAATAATTATTAATTTTTCTCTTTTGTAAATAATGTACGAGTAATACACAATACGTGTTTTTTTCTTCAATAAGATAAATTAATCATATCTATTAAACTAAAAGGTTTGTTTTAAATCTATTAAAACAACATTTTTATGTTACGTAAAAAACCAAGACACATAAATAAAATCATATTCCAGAAAATATATAGATAAGACTTTTGGATCGCCATTATATTTTGAAGCAAAGCCTGATATTCTACTTACAGATATATTCAAGTGAAAATTAGAAAAAATAGTAAAAGTTAGGTAAACGCAAATTAATTTACAAGTAATTACATAATACCATATTTCAGAAAACCCGTAGCACACGATCAGTAACAGTCTATGTTCTCTCTACACACACTTTTCTTATTTTTATTAAGAAAGAATTCGAAAAAATATCGCAGAAAATGTTAAAATGGGATATAAAAATAAATTTATAAACACAAACTTATTAAACCTTTCCAATGATATCACGATATTTCCAAACGACATAGACGAGGCTCGAATTAAAGTCCAGAAATTAAGCGAATGTGCTAATAAAATTCTAAACACTAAAAATTTTCGAAAATCAGTAAATTAAAACAGTGTCAAAATTTAGATATCTAGAAAGAAGAAATAACGCCAAACGCTCTAGAAAAGGAACCGCTAAAAGAGCGAACGCAGAAAACGGCATTAGTGGTCAAATTAACGCGAAATTTATATAATAAAAAATCGCTTTCGCATTATGCTAAACTCCGACATTACAAAACAGTTATTCTTCCGGCGTTATATGGCGCTGATATTTACAAACTTTTTCTGATAAAAATCTTTGTGAAGTAGAAAAAAGAATTTTAAGAATCATATATGGACCCGATTGCCAGGACGGATTTATAAACTAGAAAAGTGAAACTGAAATTTATAAAAATATAGAAAAAATAAAAGACACCATTCCGAAAAGAAGATTACAATTTTATAGGCATTTATACAGAATGAGCGAAAAAAGATTAACAAAATAAACATTTAACTTTTATAACAGTAGAAATATTAAAACTAGCCGGTTTAAATAAGTAGAAAACGATCTTAAAAACTTTAAAAATCTCCAAAAAAACCTGTTTAAATAGAGACCAATTTAGAAAATTAATCAAACAATCTAAGTTTCCAGAGAAGGATAAGAGAAGCATGAGAAAGTGTAACGAGGATGAAAAAATATTGGGAAAACAAATGAAGTCCAAACTATTATGCAAACGTGATGATCCTTAGTGGATCAGACAAAAAAAAACTAATTGAATTAATAAATAAACAAACGCTAATAAAATATATTCATTTTTTGAATTTAGTGAAAATTAAGTAAGTTATTTGCAGTTTTACAAATAAACTTAGACCCGGCTTCAATAAGTCGTAATTTAAAGTACTAATAACTCATCTTTTACTTCTTTTAGTACTTTTTTAAAGTAAAAAATAATCTAAAAAAAAAATTATTTTACTTAGCCTTAAATTTCGATTTTTTGAATTTGGCGCCAATAAACCAATAACTTGCCAACCAACACTTGATTTGGAAAAGTAAAAAAAATTAGAGATAAAATGAATTTAAAAAAATAATCTTTTTTTAATTTTGTTCATTAATTATTACAAAAAACAATAGTTATTAATTATTGTTCGGGAAAAAAGGTTTCCCGAACAATTTTCTTATATTTTCGCCCGTAAACACTTTGAATATTACAATTATTCGGAAGAATTTTATTACGGGACCAGCAGAAGAACTTTCACCATTTTTTTTTTTTGTTTTCAGTCATTTGCTGCGTCACTGGTTTGATGCAACTCTCCAAGATTCCCTATCTAGTGCTAGTCGTTTCATTTCAGTATACCCTCTACATTCTACATCCCTAATAATTTGTTTTACAATATTCCAAACGTTGCCTGCCTGCACAATTTTTTCCTTCTGCCTGTTCCTCCAATATTAAAGCGACTATTCCAGGATGCCTTAATATGTAGCTTATAAGTATATCTCTTCTTTTAACTATATTTTTCCAAATACTTCTTTCTTCATCAATATGCCGCAACACCTCTTCTTCATTTATCACTTTATCCACCCATCTGATTTTAACATTCTCTTGTAGTACCACATTTCAAAAGCTTCTAATCTTTTCTTCTCAGATACTCCGATCGTCCAAGTTTCACTTCCATATAAAGCTACGCTCCATACATATATATTCAAAAATCTTTTCCTGACGTTTAAATAATTTTTTATGTAAACCAATTATATTTCTGACTGAAGGCTCGTTTCGCCTGTGCTATTTGGCATTTTATATTGCTCCTGCTTCGTCCATCTTTAGTAATTTTACTTCCCGAATAACAAAATTCTTATACCTCCATAATCTTTTCTCTTCCTATTTTTCCATTCAGTAGTCCATATTCGTTTTTCTACTACATTTTATTACTTTCGTTTTGTTCTTGTTTATTTTCATGCGTTAGTTCTTGCGTAAAGTACTTCATCCATGCCGTTCATTGTTTCTTCTAAATCCTTTTTACACCCAGCTAGAATTACTACATCATCAGAAAATCGTAGCATCTTTATCTTTTCATCTTGTACTGCTACTCCAGATCTAAATTGTTGTTTAACGTGACTAACTGCTAGTTCTATGTAGAGATTAAAAAGTCGGGATTAAAAGATCGGGAACATCCTTTTCGGACTCCCTTTTTTATTACGGCTTCTTTCTTATATTCTTCAATTATTACTGTTGCTGTTTGGTTCCTGTAAATGTTAGCAATTGTTCTTCTATCTCTGTATTTGAACCCTAATTTTTTTCCAGACTACGTTATCGAACGCCTTTTCCAGGTCTACAAATGCCAACCCACCGGGTTGGTCTAGTGGTGAACGCGTCTTCCCAAATCAGCTGATTTGGAAGTCGAGAGTTCCAGCGTTCAAGTCCTAGTAAAGTCAGTTATTTTTACACGGATTTGAATACTAGATCGTAGATACCGGTGTTCTTTGGTGGTTGGGTCTCAATATACCACACATCTCAGGAATGGTCGAACTGAGAATGTACAAGACTACAAGACTACTTCATTTACACTCATACATATCATCCTCATTCATCCTCTGAAGTATTATCTAAACGGTAGTTACTGGAGGCTAAACAGGAAAAGAAAGAAAGGTCTACAAATGGCAAGTATGTTGGGTTTGTTTTTCATTAATTTTTCACTATTGTGTACAAAAAATATCACATGAACGAATTGAAAACAAAACCTTTTCTTGAAATCAGTTAAAGATATGGAATTTTTTATCCACATCAAATTTTATGTCGTTGCTTACATTATTTTTGGCGACGTTAGATATCGAATCGAAACCCCGTAAAACGATTTATTAGATTAAAGTTTTAAGTAAACATTTAAAAAATTGTAACCGCTTAATAAATTTTAATTGTGGTCGAAAAGGAAGAGAAGCGATGAAATAAAAAATTTAATTGCTAACCGCATCGAACTAAGTGAAGTTTCCACAATGTTTAAATCGGTTACCAAGAAAAAAACGTTTTTATTAGCATTACATTTAAATATTGCTAATATACAATAAAATTATTATAAGAAGGAAACAGAGCGTTTAAAAAAAATAAAGGCAATAAATATTTTAAAATAACATTACGGTATACATGTAAGATTCATACGTCTGGAGAAATTTGATTCGATCATCAAAAAGATTCTGAACAGATAGTTGAATGTAATAAACTGTTAAGAAACGTAATAAGAAGACAAGAAAAATAAATAGGAGAAAAGAAAGAAGAATTATGTGACAAAACTAGACTGGGTTTTGTTGTCTCGCCGCTTACTTACAACTAACAGCAAGCGGTATAATTTGCCATGTAGACCGTTATGAATTGCTGCTGGTAATATAACAATCATCACCATCATCATCAGGTGTCTCTAGTCAATCTGATGTAGGTTAAGAAGTCAACCGCATTTTTTAAATATTTCCCTCGCTCTTTCTCAAACCGTTCTCTTTCCCTTTCTTACAATAAAAAATAACCTTTTATTTCATGCATTACAAAAACAAGTCTGTATTTCATCACAACATACTTTTTCATCCGATGACAAGTGTAAACAGAATTGAAAACAAAGTCCGTTTAACGCTTAAAAATAATGCTATTGTTGTTACACAAACTTATTATGTCAGTAAGATATCATAGAATCAATAACAATGTCTACAGTAACATTAACATTTAAATACGCCAAGTAAAAAGGTGTACGGTCAGACAACTATTCGACTGATATGAAATTAATATAAAGAATTTCCCGTGAGTTTTTATAATAAAAAAATAATGTTTTTTTTGAAAACCATTTATAATTTATATAATTTAGTCAAGGTAACTACCACTGTTTTGAAAACACATTTCGATGCATATCCTCTACTGCTGAAGAAAATGTAACCCCATAAGTTTCCATACATAAGAAAAATAAACATTTTTTTTGGTGTATCAGGAAAAGATAAAAAACATAAATTATCTCGAGGAAGGTATTATAATACCATTACATGCACAGCTGTGCTATCTCCATGAGATGATTTACGTTTTTTATCTTAAAAAAATTGTCTCCTTTATTAACCTAATTCGACTTTAGGGCTATGTGAAACGAACAAAAAATTCTAAAAAATACGTCATATACCTTCAAAACATGACATAAAAAAAAAAAACAGATATAATTATAGAATAAATATTTTTTTTTAAAAGAAATGAACAAAAACAGAATATTAACAACGGTTTGATTGTCTTAAGCTATTAATTAATTAATTAAAACACAAAAAAATAATAATTTCCTTGAAATTCGTAAAGATAACGATCTTTTTAAATACCAAGAAACCATGAAGACGCACTGATTAATTAATTAATCAAATTATTACTTAATAAAGCATTAATTATTTGAATAAAAGGGGTATTGACTTTCGTATGGAACACAATAAATAATGATAGTATTACGTTTAATTCATGGAAACATAACCATAACTAATTAATTACAACTCATCCGATTAAAAAGAAAAAAAAAATACTACAAAATTTGTAAAACTAGAAATAATATATATTTTTTTTTTACATAGGAAAACTAAATTTAAATCTAGTCGAATTAATCCTACAACCTCTAGGTAATCTAAAAGAACCTAATTTAAATAAAAACAATATCGTATACCTACAAAAAATTAAATACAGTAAATCTGAAACGCATAATTTCGTAACCACTTCAAGGAATGAATTTCATATTATCGACAAGCCTTAATAGTATATTTACGTAAACAAATATTTTTTTATCTTATCGTTCAGACAAATAAAAACACAATAAAAGTGAACTTATTAGAACAAAGGAATTCCATTAAAAAGAATATCAACGAGTATTTATCTAACAATTACGAACAAAACGAAAATAAAATTAAAATCTTACGTATATACATCATACACCGATCAGCAGGTAGTCTCGAATTCAGAATCTAATGGTACCACACAATATGATAATAATGTCAAGCCATAACTTACCTGTAAAAAAAAAATACATAAAAATGTTATTATGACTAGAAAAAAATTAAATAGATAAAATTCTAAAATCTGAATTTAAAATTATTATAGATTTTCAATTTGGTTTAACATATTACATTAAGAAGCTGGTTTTCCATAACGATTTCTCTTTAATTCTAGTTCCGTTAATATTTTAAATAACCTATCAGGAATCCAGTTTTGAGAGTATGGGAGTTCGGGGACAAGAGCAGATTTTATCCTGATTTTTATAACGTACAGGCTGTATACCATAACCATAAATAAATATACAAATAGAAAAATACTATAACGCCTAACTATCCACATATATAAAAGAACTTGTCCTAACTGACTGATTCATCAACGTCCGGCAAAAAATACTGAGATAAATGGATGAAAAAAATTTGCATACACATTCTTCTAAGTAGAACTAAGAAAGGACTTTTTGAAATTCCGAGATTAAAGGGTTAAAATGGATTTTGAATTTTTTTTAAACGTGGCTATTTGTTTTTAATTTCTCGGTAACAAATGAAGATATCAACTTGATTTTTGCTGTGCATAATTTTGATGTAAATATATAAAAACCGATTTCTAGATTTTTCGTAATTCAACTTTGAAAAGAATGAAGAAGAGTAAAAAAAAATGTTGAATAATGTTTGCAAATTTTCCCCATTTCCGACTACACTAAACGAGATATTCACTAAATTGGGGTTTGCAAATATTCCTCAGATATATATATATCTAAAAACCATGTCTGGGCTTTTTTGGATTACGACTTTTCAACGCGTGCGACAGTGTACGGCGCAGCGGCTTAACCACAACACAGCCACTGTTACTGTATGTACGTAACTGGTTACATCTGCCTCCAGTTAATTGACTGAAAAACATAAAAGTTAAAAAAAATCTGATGTGGGCACCCCATACGACTTCTTGTATGCCTATTAAATTACATATACATATTTTTTAATGCACTTCATTTACACTTATTTCATTTGAAAGTGAGATACGATCCTCCAATTCTTTAATAAAGTGAACAGTGACAAAATTGCTAAAATATTAATTATTAACATCAAATATTTATGCAATTATTAATCCAACAACCTTATATGAAATATCAGGATAGAGTAAAGGCCCCTTTATTACTCCTATTACTAGATCAGTATTATTCGTATTTTCGTGAGTTCTGATTAACAAAAGTTTTAAATTCTGGTGTGTCGTATAAACAAAAGTTAATAATAATTAAAAAACTATTCCGTTCAGTGAACTCCTGTATACTAGTTAAAAATGTTAATTTCGACCTAACGGGTGTAAAATATTCAATTTTTATTATTGGATTATTTGGTGAATAATCAAAAATTAAAAAGAAACAATCATACAGAAAAAAGAAAGATAACATTAAGAAATATATGTCAAAAAACTAAACGAAGATGAAAATGAAAGGGAAGAAAATATTAAGAAAAAGGGAAGAATAAAAAGATTAAGAGAAGATGATAAATATAAAGAGAGAGAAATTTGAAAACTAGAGAACGTGTACACAAATTAAGATCAGAAGAATTATATCAAACCATTAAATGACTGGCAACAAAAAACAAATAAACGAAACGATGATCAACTCCGACTTAGGAGAATATTGTCCGACAATATCAAAGGAGTAATGAACTAAAAGAAATTTTTTTTTTTTGCAATTTATTAAAGGTTGGGCAAATATGTTTCAGTGTATATGTTGTTCTTGTGAGGGTATATTTTTCAGTCACTCTGTAGTTAACTTCAATGTAGATAAAATTAAACAGAAATTCCACAATAATTAAATAAAATTAAACAGAAATTAAACTAGAGAATCCAAAAATAATAGGATTCTAAATTATAATTTTCAATTAATATTAAATAATCAAATGTTTCACCAAATTTATTACACATACACGTATGTAATGCCTATTAAATTACTTTTACACATTTATAAAAATATATAAAATTTTATTTCACTAATCATTTTTGTCATTTTTTTTTATTATCATTGAATTATTATTTATTGTCATTTCTTTTTTACAATCACGGGTTAATAATTATTAAATCAGTAATTTAAATTAAAAAAAGAAAAGTTAAAAAACAACAAAACAAAAGGAGATGAAGTCTGATTCGAACCGATGTGCCTTCCCTTTAAAATCAAAATATTTCATTCATTAAAATTTTAATATTAATTTTGATTGCAATCAAAAAGGGAGCAGGTGCATCTCCGTTTGTAGATGTTACAACAGTATTAAATCCAAAATTGCAACATCCTACGGCTAATCGTTTTTTAGTCGTACGTACATACATACATCACGCCGAAACTAGTCAAAATGGATTCAGGGATGGTCAAAATGGATATTTCCGTTTAAATATGAAAACCGAAATGTTTCGCGATATCAATATTTCCTTTACTTCGAACAAGAAAGAAAAAAAAGAGAAAAAAGTACGGTCAGTTCCTAGTGGTGTTTATCAGGTAATGATTAGAATCGGACAAAATACATTTGTATACCAGTTATAACTAATATTTTTAAGTTAGAGGCTGGCTGTTAGGAAACCCATGTTCTTAAATCACACTTAGTTTAAGGCCTGTACTGACCAAACTGTTGATATGATGTAATTACAATACATTGATATTTTTTATAAATTGAACAGGCTTAATTTGTACCTATCATTAATATTTTCACAAGCATGAATTTAATGAACACAGGGGGTCCAGGAAGCAGAGCCCCCTGGCTAGACGGGAAGAGCTAGTGAAGCGAGCACTGACCGGTTAAATATCTCCTGAACGCGACGGGAAACCCAAGTAACCATAAAGCACGGGCGAAGCCGCGACGGGTCTGCTAGTTAATATGTAAAATTAAAGTAGAAAACCTGATATCCGATATTAAAAAAAAATCAAATATCCATATTCGAAAATATAAAATTGTTGAGAAATTTTTGCCTTTTTCCAGTTCACAACAGAAAGGGGTGCACATTAATCTAGTTTAAATTGCCTATCACTCGGTTTAAATTTATTTAAACTTGCTTTCTCCGAGAGTAATATCCACCGTACACAAAGTCTGATAGTGAAGGTAACTTCCAGGGCTGAATATTACCTACGTTCTGTTAAGTTTTGTATATTGATAAGCGAAGATTATTTGGTTCACACAAGAAATAACAGACCACTTCATTCCTCACGAGGAGCTTGTTATTCTTGAGATTAACCTTGTAATTTTCAGTAGTGGCTTGTGACACGCGTCAAATCTCCTTCAACCTTTATATTTATGGCATCTAATAAACGTAACAATCTCTTTCCTCCTTTCGATTTAAACTTACATTGACGAATGAACTCCCCCTGTTACTTTCTTTAGTAATGGGGGCACGGTCTATGGAGCTATCAATATATTCTTTTCTTCTCCAGTGGCAGTACAACTTCCAACTGGAGGTGAAGGGCTTAGCAAGTAAACCCGGGGATCCTAATTCCTACCAATCCATGTATGCATGCATACCGCACATACCGATCGAGGAATTATACGCGATGAGAAATATTATCGTTGTTTGAAAAACAAATCAACATGTAATAATACAGAATTTACACAATTAAAAGGAATAACTATCAATTAAAGATCCTTAAGGATAAAGATATAGGTGGAAAGACAGATGAATAAAAACGGCAAAATATAAATTAATAATTTTTTTCTTAGTAGCAAAATATTCACAATTACTTTTACAAAATAAACCCAAAAATACAAATAAATATTAAATATTTTGACTACTTTGCCTGTTGCATGATATATATATTTTTTAAATTGAATTTAAAAAATTTAATGGACAAAACTAGCAGTGTACGCTGTTCAATTTGAAATAATGCAACCTTAAAAAATAAACTGCAATATTTCTTCAGAGTCCAAATATTCAAACATCTAGACTACCATCGTTACCGATTAGTTCGGATAACTGAACTTCTCCATCTCTTTAGCATTAACAATAATAAAAATCAAATAAATTATATGAATATTAAAACAACAAATGCTCCATTCTTTACAAAAACACAAGTTTGGAAGTTACCCTTCTAGTATCAGTAATTTAGGAATCCCAAAGGACATAGTTCCTTACATCTCTGTTGTTGAGTTCGTTCCCCCACTAAGAATAATAAATTATTCACATAAAACAGTTGGCTTTAGACAATATAATGGACCGAGGCAACTCAGTCCTAACGCAATAACAACCGGAGAGAGAACAAACAAAGATTTTAAATGAAGATATTAGTGAATTTAAAAAAAAAATTGTAAAAATGGCCAAACGATCGAAATTAAAAAAAAAAAACAAACGAAAAATGAAAACTGGATTCTTCTAAATTCACACTTATTTTTTGACATAAGTTACGTTGTGTCAATCTCCCGGTATTCCTAGCAGATAACACTAAAATTATATATTTATAAATTTCTAATTTTGTTTCACTTAATACGTATTTAATAAAAAAATAAAAATAAAACAGACTTTAAAAAGTCGCATTAAAGAATAAATATAATATTTTGATTTTTACACTCGACTTCTTGAACGCGGTGACAAAATACAAAAATAATTACCTAAAACTTGTCATCCCAGAAAAAAATACTCTATTAGATTTTTTAAATTCAAACACCATCTGCCTTCCGGGCTGGTCTAGTAGTTAACTCATAATCGTAAATCAGTTTAACAACTGATTTCCTTCGAAAATCTTCGAAAAGAACCTTGATCTTCATCAAGGTTCTGAGGTTCAAATCCTAGTAAAAGTTAGTTGTTTTTATAGTGAATACTAGACAGTGGATACCGGTGTGGTTGGGGTTCAATTAACCACACGTCTCAGGAATAGTTGGTCTGTATATGATTGCACGTCATTTACATGTCATCCTCATTTAATTGGACACTGAGTGGTTGCTTATTGCTTACTGGTTGAACAGATTCCAACGTACACATTAGAAAAAAAGCACGATCTGAAAAATAAAAAAAATAATTTTACGTTATTTTTATTACTACGTACACGTAAAAGAAAATAATACAAGCCTCAGTGACGATTGGGTTAAATGCCGTACTTGAAATTAAGGAGATTGATGGTTAAATAATTTATTTCCTGTTAAATCTGTCAACTATTAATTAATGTTCAAATATAGTTAATTTTAATATTAAATTTTCGGTTGAAATAATTATTTTGAAGTATTCTGGTGTAATTCGAGATTTTTGCAGTTACGGTAAGGTAATTTGGTTTCCTTGGTATATCTTCCGCCACCTTAACGTAACTGCGAAAATCTCGAATTACGTTAAGGTAAATTCATAACAATAAAATTGATTACTATATAACCACGCTTAGCCTCTGTTAAAGTTATATTTACAAATCGATAGCTATTTTTTACGCCTTACTACAGAAATTGAGCAAATAAATCATCCATACGTATACCTAAAAAAAAACAATACATACTTTATGACTCATTTTTAAACAGCAGTAATTATTTCTTTTATTCTTATTCGTGCATAAGTATGCATATGATTTTAAGAAAGTGTAAGCAGCAAATCTTTATCTTGTCCATACATATATAAAACCTATTAGTTAGATAACATCGTTAAGTAATTTATTCCCGACGTCGTTAAGAGAAAACTATTGAATATATATAAATATATATGAGCGCGCGCGAGTTTGTAATGCCTACGTACACAATGTCGTAACCCTCCTGTACACAAATCTTTTATTTTAGATGAACATTAATAACGACCTCTGACCCTTATACTTTCTAATCTCTAATGTCTGTCTAACACGATATTTGTATTAATGTCAACCGAAATAATAATTATAATAATACTGTACGAAATTTTTAATTCACGTTGATATTTCACATTCTTCTTTTAGTTTTTAATACAATTTAAATACTTACAGTAATAATTGACAAAAAAAGGGAAAAACTGCAACAGGTAATTCCGTATCATGTACAGTATCAGTATCATGTATCGATGAAAACTAGCATGAGACACAATAATCTGAGTAATAATTAAAAATTTAGTTAATGAATTTATTAAATAATTTTATTAATAAAAGAGTTTTTAAATAGAAACTAATAATTATAAAAGAAACATTAACAAACACAAAATCAAAAGTGAAATTCAGAGGGGGAACTTTCAGAACCATTCGAAATTAAAACTGCAATAAGGTAAGGAGATGGACTGTCTCCAATTCTCTTTAATTGTGTCCTTGAAAAATTTATAAGAGAACGGGAGAAAGAACTTAAAAATTTTAACGTACACGAAAACATAAAAATGGGCACTAGAACTAAATTCGTTAATACGAACACTCTTCGCAGACGATATTGCAATTTTCGCAAGAGATACCCGAGGCTAAAATCAAAATCTAAGCGAATGTGAAAACAAAATTGGTCTTCAAATTTCTTATGAAAAAACTAACTGGTTTTCCAATGAGAAACAGAACTCAAACTCTTAAAATTTTCGACAACAAAGAAATAAGTAGAGTTCAAAAATTTAGATATTTTGGAGAAATCATAACGCCGAATATAATTTAAAAAAATGGGATCAAGAATACAGTACGAAAAATGGAAACTGCCTTTTACCTCACGATGAACATTTACAATAAAAAGATTTTATTGTACATTTTACTCCAAATTGAGGCACTATGAAACTGTAGTCATACTAGAAGCAGTTTGCATGTAGTCCTACGGGATGAATGTCTGCAGTTTTTTCAAAACAAGAAATAGTAAAAGTAGAAAAAAGAATTTTAACAAAAATTTATGCACCAAATATGAAGATGAAATTAAAAATCAAAAAAGAAATTTAAAAACAAACAGAAAAAATAGGGGACTTAATCCGGAAAAGAAGATTACAGTTTTATGAATATTTATTCAGAATGAACAATCAAAGATTGACAAAAAAATATTTAATTTCTACATAAATAGAACCACAAAGACCAACTGGTTTAAAGAAATAGTGATAATATCGTGATCCTCACGATAAAATGTTCCTCGAGGAACTCAATCGCTTGAGAAATCTGTAAGTTTAAATTGGTATACGTCAATAAATAAATAAATTCAAATGTCTGAAGTTTCCTCATTTACTTAGTACGTTAAATACTTTATATCCATAAGTTTTCGAATCGTGAATCTCTTAATAATCACTAAAAAGTATCAAATAATAAAAACAATTATAAAAATTATAAAACACGACTGCCAAAAAATAAAATAAAAATAAACCGAACTAAAAAAGTCGAAATAAAAAGTCAATTAAGTGGAACTTAAAAAAGAAAACATCGTTTTAATCAAATAAAATAATGGTGACCAATCAACTTTCAGACAGTTTTAATTTGTTTATATATATTTTTTTGATGATTCGAGAAACCTAAATCCAAAGAGAAAAAACCTGAATAGATGGACGGAAGAAAGGCGACAACAACAGAGCAAAACAATGAAAACTGTTTGGACAAAGAAAAAGAAGTCAAAAATAAGCAAACATGATCCGTAATGATCGAAACGAAAAGAAATAAAAATATTATAATATTTCTTAATAATTAATTAGTAATTTTATACAGACAAGTCACTTCTAATACTAGAAAGTAAAGTAAGCGTAATATCGTCAAATTAAATAACAAAAAATAATAACGGAAAAATCTTTTGAAATACTGTCTGCATAACCAAACAGTTCAGTATTTCGTTGAATGTTTACGGCATGGCCTATTTTATACTTGTGTAAACCGTGATACAATTCACATTTAGTTTTTTATTTAAAATAAAATATTAAAAACCCGTTTGAATAATTCGTGTTAAGAGAAAATACAACAGAGGTACGGAACTTCTTCTATACAGCACCTTTATATTATTAAATTATTATAAAGTTTACCAATATTCAAATGAGGCGAAAAACTAACCAAGGAAATTACAGAGCTAATGATTTTTTAAGTAACTTCAGCAAAATTAAGGAAAAAATAATAATGATCAGGTTATTAGTCTTCTTAACAAATATTTAATGTAATTTAAGGAAACCAGTATGGATTCCAGGAAAGTAAATATTTACCCCAGAACAAGGTATTCTGGCCCTTACGATATCTAATTTATGTAAATAATCTATTTTAATTTAAGACCGATAATATGTTTGTTATACGTTTTTCCGACGACGCTGCTATTTTATTCTCAAGGAAAATTTCGGACGCACGGCAAAGGATATGCTTTCAAAAATTGGAAACCGGTTGAACACAATGTTCTAACTACACTATGTGTAGTATTTATAGATTTTAAAAAAGCATTTGACTCTGTTGATAGAGAAATTTAGACAAATAATTTGAGAATTTGGTATGAAAGGAAAAGTAGTCAATATAAAACGGGAAACTGTCACAAAAACAAAATCAAAAGTTAAATTCATGGGAGAAATTTCTAAGTCCTTTGAAATAAAAACGGCGTTAGTGAGGGAAATGGTTTGGTGTATCACTACTTCTCTTTAATTGTATGTTGATTTGGAATAAAAAGCTAAAAAAAAAATGTAAACTTTTACCAACAAAATTTGGAAGGAAGAATAAATCTATTGAAGTAAACTGCCTAGCATTTGAAGACGATTTTGACATACTTTCCGAAAATCTAACAGACGCAACAGTTCAAATTAATTTTTAGAACTAGCTAGTAAAACAGATTTAAGTATTTCTGCAGAAAAAACTACATTCCAATCCAATATTAAGATTGCACTAAGATTTTTGTTAACAAATATCGGTCATAAAGAAAAGGTTAAAAAAATTAAATATCTAGGAGACAATCCATGAAAATGGATTAGAGAAATCCGCCGTAGACGATAGGATTCATAAAATGCAAAGAGAGTTTGGTCTAAGAATATCTAAAACAAAAAATGAAAACATAACGCATTATAACACTGTAATTAAAATAGAATGTTTATGTGCTTGTGAAGGTCTATCTCATTTAATTAAAAATTACAATTTTTAGAGAGTAGAATTATTAGGAGAATATTGGGTCCACTATAAACCAATGAAGGTTGGAAAATAAGGAATAAGTACTAATGAAATACAAAAAAAACCGCAGAAAAAATGTCAAACGACTACAGATTTTCTTTGGGCACTTAAATGGGGAGAATGAATGACAACAGGTTAACGAAACAGATTTTCAAGTGTCTTTGGGAAAAGAAGTTAACAAGCTGGATCCAAGAAATTAAAAAAGATCTAGAAACAAAGAACATAAAAGAGGATGAAATTACAGAAAAGGATGTGTAAGTAGGAAAGTACGAAAAATAGAAGGATAATAAAAGGATAACAAAATAGAAGGAAGGATAAGAGCACTGGAACAAAGTGATACGAGGAAAGGAAAAAACGGATAACGAAGATATGAAAGAATACTGGAAGATACGGAAACAACAAAGAAGGAAATTAAATCTTTACGTAGTCCTTAGACGACTGTAACGACATAAGAAAAAGAAAAAAAAGACTTAAAATGAGAGATATGAGCTTCCCTATTAAGGAAATTCTTTTTCTTGGAAAGTAATGTCATGTTTCTACAAATATTTAATATTCGCTTCTATAAAACTGGTGCAGCAAGACTTAATTCGTAGTTCAAATTAGTATTCCTCATATATCGACATAAATATCGATGCACGACATTTTTTTATCAGTCTCTGTTATTAGAAGGAGAAGGAGAAACTCATTTTTCAACAAACGATTTTGAAGTACAAGTCTTATATCTTCAACACTATTTTTTTTATCTTCCATGAAAAATCTGCAACGATCCGTAAAATCTCGACGATTGCATACATTTAAAAACGTAACAGAGATGTTACCGGTAGCTGAGTACGTGGATGTTTTACACAGCGTTTTCAGATTTTATGAAAAAAGTTTCCTAATAATACACTCATGTCTTCGATAAAAATTTATTTTAAAACCGTGCTTAAAATATAAGGAGAATTTTAGGGTTAGTACGACTTAAAAAATTTACACGTCTGAACGTATCGTAAGAGCATAGCATATATACTTAACAAAATTATATCTATTCAAATCATTTTCCAGCAAAACTATATGTTTTTAACAAGAGAATATAATACAAAAGAATTGTATTCCTTAACAGGTATTGGGGTAACGCACAAATTAAACTGTTCCGTTTCCATGTAGAGGCTTCAACAAATCAATCAAATTTAACTCCTGGATTCTATTATACTACTTATTTTTGGAAGCCTACAATACTATTTTACGAACAATAGAACGACGTACCCATGGGTTCCATACGACTCACTCATTCGTATCTCTTTGGTAAATTTTACCAATCTATGATTTTAAGCTTACCATCACCTCGTAGAAATCTTTTAATAGAACTCCATAATACCGAGAATATTGAACTAAGTACAATTCAAGCAATTTTTCAATAAGATAATATAAAATGTCAGTTCGTACAATTTTCTATTACATTCTAGTGAGTAATAATATAAATATAATAAATTAATTAAAAAATTATTTATTTGATTAGGAAATATCATTTTTAAATTTATACAAATTTGGACAAATAGTAACACAAATAAATAAGAAATGATACCATATCTGAACGGTTTTGCTAAAACATATAGCTTTCACCTTTTGTACATCTAAAACAAAAATGGAGTCAATAATTTCTTATCTAATTTAATTACAGATATATCTCTGCTTATGAAAAATAAATTTACATAACGATATCATTGTATTTATACAATGTCATTAGATTTCCGGCTTTCCAGTACTGTTTCCATTAGATTTCCGGCTTTCCATCAGGCATGTTTCTATAATCAATCAGTACTTCACATATTCTTAAATGTCCCCGATTCGTAACAGAACCTTCACGTACACAGATAACATACACAGGAGATGCGAGGATTTTCATCCTGATGAGATGTTTTGCAGGGCAGTAGTCATCCTGAAGACTTACACAAATTCCTTTCGAGGGTTGTCAGGAATTATATTCTCGTCATTACCTTTCATCTGAGTAGTTAAATAATTTATGAAATTTCGTTTAAACCTTCGGTTATAACATAATGGAGCGGTAAGACAAGCTACATGTTTTAGTCATTATTACGATATCAAAAAAAACAATATATAATTAACTTGAAGGTATAAAAATTTAAAGAACGTACTCATATTAAGCGATTGCAGTGTTAATAACATTCTTAATAAGATACACTCGTAGTAATATTAATAAAATAAAATAACGAAAGCAACATATTATATACATTCTCAAAAATAATCCGCCAGCATACTATACTATAACATATGTATTACAGAATTTAAAAAAAGGAATATTCTTTCTAGTTACGTAACACGCTATTACATACATAATAATTATTATTAAAACAACAACGTATTGTAATAAATAATAGAAATAACAATGATTTATAAATTAAGTGAAAGAATGTAAACAAATGTTAATTTAAGAAAAAAAATTAAAAAATATTTATAAAATTATGTAAGTTAAGAAAATAAGTGAATTAATAAGAGATCATATTATATTTCAATAGTAAGTCACGACATTCCATGTAAAAAGTGAACAACAAATTTCCTTTTAATCCTTCTCTAGACATATGAAATTAGATCCGGTTGTTATATACTACATTGGATTACTACAAAAATATTTATTTTTTTTAAACCAGGAAATTCAACCCCGCCAATCAAAGATTAAGATACAGTAAATCCAAAAATTTAATGACACAAATTTCATAATAGTTTTACTAAAGGAACATTTAATTAAGTAATTATTCGAACTACTTTAACAAATCCTAAATCGGTTGATTCTCAAATTTTTTCGCCCACCGTTCACATTGAGAATCAAAAATTTTCTACCGCTCGAAAATGTTTAAACTTATCTGTTAAAAATAACTGCAATTGCTGTTTTTAAAATGCGTTCTTAAAAACAGCAACTGCAATTATTGTTTTTAAACACGGTATATCGTCTTTTTGACTTGAAACTTAATTTTTAATTAAAACAATTAAACGCATATTTAATCGCATTTGGAAGTATTTTTATTAAAATTGCTGTCAAAAAATTACAATTGTATCTATATAGTTATATAAGAAAAGCGATACCATATTCAGTATAACAATACAATAATTAAAAAAAAGTCTTCAATTGAAAGATTACATTTATATTAATGTGAAGGATGAATCTGATGTGCTTTAACGAGTTTATATCAAGCTCGAATATACTTAAAAACAGCCGTAAGTCACCGCGTTCGCTAACATGCAGCCGATTTCTTTTTCTGGTTAGCAATGTTGCTACAGCAATAAATCCACGGTCAGACAATACGACGGCGGGAATGCTATCGAAAATCGTAGAACAATCGACCATAATCCAGGGTATTGTTGCGGGATTAGCTTTTGCAGCCAAAAGGCTTGGTAGCCATTCTTGAATTTTATATTTATTTCTTCGTTTGTTGTCAGTTCTATAAGTTGTTCTTCTAACTGGTATGTTTATATTTAAAATGTCCTAGAATCGTTCTCTGAAATCAAGTGTCCCTTTAATTTTTTGTACTACTTTAATTTTAGTTTGAAAATCAGGAAAACATAATCTTTACATTTTTATTTTAATCAGCCATCGCCTTCCTAAACCGTCTGAACGCATTGAAAAGTACAAATTACATTATACTTTTGAATGCACTTATAAGAGTAGATGGATACATAAATATATATTCGTATTTTAATAAACTTACATCCGTAACTTTTACTTTTTATAGGAAAAAATAACGAAAACCCACTGGGTTGGTCTAGTGGTGAACGCGTCTTCCCAAATCAGCTGATTTGGAAGTCGAGAGTTCCAGCGTTCAAGTCCTAGTAAAGCCAGTTATTTTTACACGGATTTGAATACTAGATCGTGGTTACCGGTGTTCTTTTTGGTGGTTGGGTTTCAATTAACCACACATCTCAGGTATGGTCGAACTGAGAATGTACAAGACTACACTTCATTTACACTCATAGATATCATCCTCATTCATCCTCTGAAGAATTATCTAAACGGTAGTTACCGGAGGCTAAACATGAAAAAAAAAGAAAAATAAGAAGGAAAAACTAACGAAAAATAATTTAATATTTATAAATTAACCAGTTTAAGTTGACAAAGCAAGTTTGATACCTACACGGATGACATCAATTGAAGGTAACACACGGTTAATCAAGTTGATTGATACAATATAATTTTTTTGAAAAATGAAATTTTGTTGATTTTATGAACACTGCTTATTAATTTAATTAACAATTCCATAAAAAACATAACAAAATAAAATTAATTACATAAATAAAAAATCTGATGTGGACATCACATGACTTCCTTGCACGCCTACACATATACACATTTTTTTTTAAAATAAAAATTACATGAAATTTTATTTCATTAATAACTTCTGATATTTTTTTCATTTTTATTATTGAATTATTATTTATCGTATTTTTTTTTACAATCAGAGGTCAATAATTATTAATAAATCAACATATTTTTATTAAAAAAAAAAAGTTAAAAAAATGGAGATGAAGTCTGTTCGAACTGATGTGTCCTTGTAAGATCCAAATATTTCATTAATTAAAATTTCATTTGGCTATAACTCTGAATCAATGAAAATGTACCATTTACGATATATCGTCGTTAAGAAAAAGCCCAAAATCCAAATATTTTTGGATTTTGGTCTTTATCGGACACTTTTGGTTCAGTCGATTGCAATCAAAAGGGGAGGTGCGCAACTAGATGTTACAACAATCCTAAATCTAAAATTTCAACATCCTACGGCTAATCGTTTTTGAGTTATGCGAGATACATACGTACATACATAACGGCGTTAGACGTCACGCCGAAACTAGTCAAAATGGATTCAGGGATGGTCAAAATGGATATTTCCGTTGAAATCTGAAACCGAAATTTTTCGCGATCACAATAATTCCTTTACTTCGTACAAGGAAGTAAAAAATTACTGTATAAAAAATTCAATATAAAATAAAATAATTATTAAAAACCAAAAAAACCTGACTACAAATTGTACTTATGTACCTAGTATATAAATAATAAAAAACGAACAAAAAATAGTTAACAAGTTTTCTTTCTTTTCTCAAAAGCATCGTTTTTCATATTTATCGTAGATGTGTACAATTAGAAGTCGGGGAGCCGCGATGCATTCCTTCTTTCTTTTGCTGAACACATTTTTCGTTTACCGATGAATTTTTTTAAAAATCAAAGAAGTAAAAAGTGTCTGTTTTTTATTGTTTTATGGTATACTTTTGTTTCCCAATGTAGCACACCCTTCATGTTACTTCCAGACCGAAGACCTGTTACTACCCAAAAGTTATTTTTAATTGGTTGAATCTATGAAGCTACAAAAGGTAACAAACAAACATTTATAACAATTAAATATATTATTAGCAAATGCGACTCCCTCCGGCGAAGAGAGTGCACACTGAAAAGTGTGTTAACTAGAATAACTAGGGTCCCATCAGGGGCATTCGTGCTAGACAGCACCGGCAGGCCTTCAGTACATTGCTACTCTCCCAAGGTCAACTCAAATATAATTTTCAAATTGATCTGTAAGGATCGGAACTCAATCCATAATTCCGCCAATAAACAAAACAAATATATAACCGACATTAAATAAACAAATACCCGAAAATAAAAAAGACCCAGCAGCAAGGAACTGTTTTCCAGATTCTGCGATTAATAGGGGGATATGTATCCCCCCCCCCCCACTAACTTGTGTTCCGTTCCGTTAAATTCCTCGTGTGAACGTAGTCTGGTAAAAAATCAGTTATTTTAAGAATTTAAAAAAAGATTATTTTATTGTCAATCATTTCAATAATTTATTTTTGTTGATAAAACAATAAGAAAATGTTTAAATGAGCACAAAGTAATTTTTGCATTTAATCATAAAACTTCTGTACGAGTACAGTTAACTGTACTAAACGAGTATAATTTGTACCGAAAAAAATTCTATCTTTCCAGATTATCAGCACAATTTTATTGGTAACGGATTCATCCAATCTTTATCATCGGTGAGCATGTAAATAATCACATATGTATGTAATTATACGTACGAGTACATACATATAACTTACACAAAATCGGTACAATTATTAATTCTTGATACTAATAATTTGTGAATATAACGAGTATTGTACAGGTGAAATATGATTTAGATTGGTCGGTTGTGACAGTTACAACTGCTACAATTCCGGTACTAGTTTTAAACAAAACTAAAAGCATCAGTTGTACGGATACCTCTTTCTGTCACTAGTTTAGTCATGTTTTATTTTTCATTTTTATTTTTTTTTTATCCAATATTTTCGGTATGAAACTTTACGAACTTAACTCTTCCAAAAATACGAAATCCAATATTCGTGTATTACGTCATATAATACATGCATTATCGAGGAAACCATTATTAATTTTTTTGATTTTATTTTCTTAGGAAATTTTACACGTAAACAATCACCACAAAATAATTCAATATTTATAAATTTCATAAATTTTAAGTCAACTCTCAAAATAAGGTTATTTCTACTTGCTATAGATAAGGAATATACAGAAGTAAATCTGCTACTTAAAACTAGTGCTACATAGAATTAAAATGAATGCAATAAATTATTTTTTTTTTTACAATCAATGCTTTACATCGTAAAAATTAACTCGAATTAAAAAAAAAATGTTAATTTTTATACTATACTACATAAACGTTTTTTTACCTATAGAATTATTAAATAGCATACAAATTATTAAATATATTAAACAGCATATAACTAAGATCATACTTTCCTTAGCCAAACAGATAAACGGTTTACCGCGCGTTAACCTTCTTCCTACTTGTGGCCTTTATTATAACAATTACGTCTAATAAAAATTAAATAATTTTTATAGATTTAGCGCACAGTTGTCTTAAACATCTATCATATTAAACATATCTAACAGATAATCATATCAACATCATTAAATATAAACGGAAGTTTTTTTTCTTTTTTAAATGATACGTTACATCAGTAAATGTACTAAATAAACACTTAAAGCTTTAATGTATATTTAATTAATCTTCCTATAAGTATTATGTAACAAACATAATCTTAAGTATTAATCTATTAAAACCAGTTCTCATTGGTAACGATCAACCAAAAAGATTTCGAAAGCAAAACATTACAGTGTACAAAAAAATGAAATTGTTGATCTGTCAATTTGATTAATACAGTAAGGTACAATAATAAAAAAAATATATACATAATCGAACACAAAGAGCGAGTTCTCACGGGTGGTTAAAAGTAAGCAACTATACGGAAGGCACTCGTTTTCTTCCTGAACGTCAAGTCGATACAGTACATATATTAATACAAACATCAAACAAAAGGTTTTTTTTTAACAGACATTATTCTATTACAATAAAACCGGCATTGTTGGGTAGGTCATTTCCTACTAAAAGTACTTCATTATTCATTTTTTTACAAAATTTTAAGGGAAATGATCTTAAGGAAAAAGAAAATTATGAACTCTGTATAGATTAAGTTTTGTTTCACAATCGTAAAAAGAACATTTAAGATTATTACACTAGAATAGTAATTACACTCAGAATATTAATAATTAAACCAAAATGAGATAAGAAAAGAAATAATCAGATCCTTGAACTACTATTTTTTTTTTAAATCTTAATGTGTACTACTTACAAGAAAACATCGAATTGGATAAGATGTAACTTATAACGAAAAAATTTACAAATACTTATTTCCCAGAAAAAAAAGTGGTTCGGCTTATTTTACAAAAAATTATCGAAATTATATATCCTGTCCGTTACATAAGAAACAAAAACTTTTTAAATACGAGCTTTACATTTCTAAGAAACTACACATTTTTATTGAAGAATTACGATAAATTTTCCCGCTTCAAACCTGCACATAGTATATATTCGAAATTATCGCGATATGCATATATCCTTAATATTGAACACGGTTAGTAGAAATTTGCCCGCTTACAACGGAATAATAGTATGTCAACTCCATGAAAATAAAATTTGAGGGAAGGCAAACATCTTTTAAAGATATTTCGAAGCACTCAAAAACTAGAATACTAATATTCACCTATGGATTGTTTTGAAACGATTACAACGTGAATTTTAGAGAAAGTTTGTCACTTTTGTCTTCTTGTTTCTTGACTAAGGTTGTCGTGTATATATATATATATATATATATATAATATTATTTAAAGAATTACAACTGTCCCGTGTCAACTTACTAGAAAAACTGAGGAATATAAAATGATTTCCTGTTGCTCTCTTGACCGAGTCGCCGACTGCACTATAACAACATATGATATGGTATCATATGTATCTTATCAAACCGTAAAAAGATAAACGGAGACGTATTATTTTTTTATTTCCAACTTAAAAGTAATAAAACATATTTTTAATATTTCAAACATATTCTGAGAAAATTTTAATAATTAGTTTTATTTACGAAAGTACTTAATTTTTATTTATTCCGTACTGAAAATTGTACGAGTTGACAGATAATACTAGAGTTAGTATTATCGACCTGGTATGTTGTACTGCACAAACGCGTTGCGCTTCTCTACCTCATATCGTATGTGCAGCTGGAATTGAGGTCAAAGGTCCAGTGTTACAGCGATAAACAAGATTAAAAAACATATAATTTGCAGACATACACAATATGTAAATGCACATTTAATATTATATGTATTACTGTTATGTAACGTACAACATATACTATAGTAAACATTGATTACATCATAAAAATGAATAAAGAAAAAATCAATCTGTAATTCGGCGAATAAGTTAAAACCGTTTTATTTATTAATTTGAATTTTATTAACCAATAATTTACCACTTATTGGCCTCTTTTACAAGTGCAAGACATATAAGATGCACAAAAAGGATTAGTAAGTTTTTAAAGCCATTTTATACCTGTTTAACTTGTATTTACAACAATGAATCACAAATAAAATGATAAAAGACTTACTTCTACCGTTTTTCCCTACACGCGTTTCACATCCCACACATCTGGAGTAATGAAAGCGACAGCTGCCTAAATCCTGCGCCTAAATTCGAGTACGTAGCGAAGGCACATACACAAGATCTTTTATACAACCCCAAATGAAAATATCACATGGGATCATATCGGGTGATCTCGGGAGACCTAAATGCTTTGTCATCGGGTTCAAGCCGATCGATCCAGCGGTCTGAAAAAAGTATTCAACTGATCCCGTAAAGAGTTTTGCTAGTGAGGAGGTGCACATCTTGTGCCCGAATAAAATTCTCTAGTCTATTTCATAGTCGAGGAAAGCGCTATATACGCAGAATATCCGATTAAGCAACCCATATTACCCTTGTATCAGCGAAAAAGAACTGCCCGTAAACATGTCAGGAAACTGCACAGAAAACATTTGATTTTGAGGAGTCTCTCATTTGTATCGTAAGAGTTCATGGGGATTTTCTAACCGCAGATAAGGATTTTATAATGCGTGTTAACTTTTCCACTAAGATGAAATGACTCATCACTAAACATAATACGATCAAGAAAGTAGTTGCAGCATCTTCATGCTGCAACATCTCGATCCCAAAGTCTACGCGAACAGCGTAGTCGGTAGGTTTCAAAGCCTGTAACAGCTGTAAACGGTATGGACGCATACGTAAGCGTTTCCTTAAATATTCTAGTGTCATAACCAGTATTATTACTAGCTCGCGACTGGCCTTCCGAATAATTTTTTTTTTAACTACGCAAGAAAGAGTTTCTGCTGAAACGTTCAACATTTTCTTCAAGCAGCCTCGATCTTCCCGTTATTTTTCCCTTTACACAATCGTTTCAAACACATAATTTCATCGACGAATTGTTATTGTCACTTCGAAAATTAAACTTTCTACGGAACGCTCGTTGAATTGTAACTAATGATTAACATTTGACAAACTCTAAAAAATGGAACGTTTTCTTTTCAGAATTTTCCATCTAGCGGCGCGGACAAACGGAAAGGTTGCACCTACGGCGCAACTTTTCATTTTCCTGTTTAGCCTCCGGTAACTACCGTTTAGATAATTCTTAAGAGGATGAATGAGGATGATATGTATGAGTGTAAATGAAGTGTAGTCTTGTACATTCTCAGTTCGACCATCCCTGAGATGTGTGGTTAATTGAAACCCAACCACCAAAGAAAACTGGTATCCACGATCTAGTATTCAAATCCGTGTAAAAATAACTGACTTTACAAGGACTTGAACGCTGGAACTCTCGACTTCCAAATCAGCTGATTTGGGAAGACGCGTTCACCACTAGACCAACCCGGTGGGTTTACCTACGGTGCAACTAAAATGTCTTTTTGTTAGTTACTCTTTGATTTTAGCCTTAAATCATCTTGTACACCTTATTCTACAAACAATATAACAAATTAAAACCTGAATATTCTTTATTGTACACCCGCTATTAAACAAGAATGCTCAAAGAATCAATTTCATGAGTTGATAAAAAAACCCGATCGGGAAATAAATCTAGACAATCCGCAATTTTTTTAAAGTTATCATAGAGCGAATTATTACGCTTCAAACTCGTCAGCATACAGCGCCGGATAGTATTAGTTTGCTATCATAAATTCTTTAAAGAACAATCTGAAAAAAAAGAAAAAATCCAATCGCTAATGAAATTATTTAATTGAAGGACAACAAACTACTTTTTATTTAGCCAATGAATACTAAAAACGTAATAAACGGATTATGTAAAACCAGAAAAAAGCGCAGATAGAAAGAGAATTATTTATTCACTATTTTAAAATTATCATACCGTAGTAGAATCACTAACAGGAGTAGCAAAATAGTACACTATAATTATAGTAACTTCTTTTTCATCACCCAACAGTATGTTAACGCAATAGTAATAATTGCACTGTAGAATAATTTACATCAGAGCAGTTTCTCTTATATGTTTATTTCGGATAACAGATAACAGTTCAATGATCTTTAATGTATAACGCAAACGATACTACCACCAATTTTTCCACGGTACCTAGGTAAACGTCAGAAGCTGCACCAACAAATAATAATATAATACGTAGCTATATTAACTAACACACACACACACACACACACACACAGAGAGAGAGTGAACCCGCACACAATCTATGCAGCGGCATTCTGTTGTAATAGCAGCTGTAGTACGGAGCATGATATGGTACGTTGAACCTGACAACCGTGTCAGTACGAAAGATAAAATTGACTTTAAAAACGGAGAAAGGTAATAAGAATGACGAAGACGACGACAACTCATGTCGGGATACAACAGTGGAATATGAAAGGGAAATCACAACAATATACTATATACTACAACGTAATTTCAGCAATGAAATAGAATACTTCCTGTACGGTATATAAAGCTGCTACTAAAGTTTTTCATAACATTAAGCGTGACTCAATTTTCTGTTATATTAAAAAAAGAAAAAAATTAACAACAGTTTGTTTGTATCCAGTGAACAAGAAAAATACATCATACTAAAGAAATATTCCTTTTTATCATAAATACCGACTCAAATACACCCGTTACACAATACAAACTATAATAACATTTTAACAAACGATAACGCATTTACTGGATTTGTTTCACTTATACCTAAATCGTAAAAAAAAAAACCCTCTAATAATCTGAGCTCGTTTTTCATTCTTTATTAACTACATACTTCCTAAACGGGTTGTTAATCCTATGTAAACAGTTAAATCATCAAGTGACAAAAGTTATTATCCTTTACAATATACGCTATTAAAAATCAATTTAATATTTAACAGCATTAATACCATTCAGTTCTTGACAATTAATAAAAGTAGTCCATTATTCGATGCCTTACATAAAGGACAAAATAATAATAATAATAATAATAATAATAATAATAATAATAATAAAATAAAAAATAAAATTAGTTGTAATTCTTAAAGGAGATTAAGTTTGTATTACCAAACAATTGATTAAATGAAACAGTTCTCTGTGGAAATTTGTGGTTTAAAACAATTAGCTGTGTTTTCAACCAATTAATCCAGTATAATTTTCAATTTGATGAGATATGAATGAAATCTGCAGAAATTTTTCAAGAATACTACAATTTAATAAATACTTCGTTTATTGAATTTTGATACTGAAAAAAATTACGGCCGTAATTTAAGTAAAATTTAATTTTTTTGCAATTAAATTTTTCACAAAAAAAAAATCGAAAAAAATTGTTTTGTAAAATCGGTACTAAAATATAGTTCAATTGAAAGGATTAAAAGAAGCAGTTCTACTTCAATTATCATTTTTATTTCTCAATAATTCGAAACTAATGTCCAGAAAATGCAGTAAAAACAATTTTTTGGTGGTGTTGGACATAACATTGAGACAAATAGGTGTAAAATTAAATCGTGCAGGAATTCATGCACCTTAATATGACTTTTTCGGTAGTTTGTATGAATGGGATATATTGAATAAGGTTCGGCAGGATTAAGGTGTGAACTCCTTTGTAATAGAAGTATATCTCCAGGGATAAAGATACGTTTATTTAGAGTAATAGCCCATACGGCTCCAATATGTAGACAATAGAGGTAAAGTATCGCATAGTGTATAAAGATAAGTTTTTGGAGAAAAGCATGTCGGCTGATTATTTTGAATAGCATTCGCAATATTATTCTTGGCCACAAAATCGGAGTAAAAAGTACAGTACTGGATCGGATTGAAAAACAACAGTTATAATGGTATGCAAATACATAACATTTCTGAAGATAGAATTCCTCAAAGATCTTCGATATCAATTCCAGCTCTAAGTAGAAAACGGGAAAAACCAGAAAGAAATGAATACTGTAACAATTGTCTATAGAGATGGAAGAATCTTTCTGATGATGTATATAACAGTAATATATGGAAATTTGGGAAGCGATAAACGACGTGAAATGTACTGAAAAACTGTAGTAATAATATTAAATGAACATGGATTTATCTCAGCCATATGAAGAATAAAGCAATGAATCATCTTGGTATCGCACAAAAATTTCACCCTTAAAAAATACTTAATTAGAATTTTCTTGCTTGGATCTTTAATTATATAATAATTTCAATGTATACAATAAATAAAATCCGATAAGAAACTTATAATACTATCCTGGGATTGGTTATTTATTCTTATATAATGAATAATGTTACATGAAAAAAAAACGACCTAACATTTCTTTCTTTCTTTATTCGGATGGGGTTAATTTACTGTAAAATTATCATTATATGAATAAATAAACCAAAAAGGGTTTACAAAATTAAAAAACAAAAAGCTATTAAAAATTTATTTGACCCCACCTTCAAAATTAAGTTTCCAAGAATTTTTTTTCTACGTTTATTACGTTAAACGGAAGAAACTAAAAACTATCTACTGAAAAATGTACTACCAATAAAGAGTTACCCAAGATTTATTTTTTCTTGGTGGTGAAGTGACTTATGATAAAATTTTATTGTAATATTATTATTAAAAGATTATCTAAACTTTTAATAATATTAACAAAATAAATAAACCAAAAAAAGTTTTAAAAAATCCAAAAAAATTCTGTTTTTAAACTTTTATCGGCTGTTCAACCCCAATATTGTCCTCAAAGTAATTTTTTCGGGTCACTAGCACTACTACTATGCCAAGGAAGACATAACAAAAAAATGTTTAAAAAATATGCTATATATAAAGGCTTTTGGGGAAAGGGAAAAAATTGGGGGTAATCTTTTTAGAAATGATAAGATAAACATGCACGCATGTACATAATAAGCATAATAAAAACTCCTTATGGAGTTATGTTTGCAAAATGTTTAGAAAATTGATCCAAAAAACCATCTACCACCTCTGTAGATATTGACCCTGACCCCGTAGGGGAAGACACCCTCCATGTGGCAGTTTCAGTCACCACGCCACCCCTCCATACCTAGCCCTTACGGGCTTTACCGGAGGTCATCTTCAAAACCTCGACAAAAGGCATCTCCCAGCCTCAGTCTGGATGCCGCCGTTGCGAATACCATATGTGATATTCCCAACGGTGTACTAATAGGAAATGGACTCTAAAACAAAACACATCTATCTCGAGCCTTTAACAAGAATGAGTGACATGAAGGAACTGAAATTAAAAAAACTACTAACTACCCGATAGGTTAGAGTTTGAGTTCAACTCGCAGCCATAACATTACACGTAACAAAAAATAAAAAACACTACAAAATCATCAAACCTTACAACACAAGAACAACAAAACCAAACAATAGGAAAGACCAGGTAGAACCCTAAATTCCCACGGCAATCCGTTCTCTTACCAGGTACCCGATGAAAATTTCAACGATTACCCATTCGGCCCGGTTTTTCCAATTCTCACGGACATCTAATGTCGATCCGATAATGTCAAGCCGACAAATAGTCTCCATGCGCATAAGTTCGTATCTTGCGCGTTCGTAAATTACATGGTATGCGTCATGTAGTTGTCTACAATCTGGACACACACCTGAATCCACCAGGCCAAATCGGTGGAGTCTGTCTCAGAAGGGGCCTAATCAGAAAGAAACTGCGTCACATACTTGTTAGGGTGAATTCAAGGGGCAAACCAACAACGTCTGGGAAAAGATATGCGTATAACACACATCCTCGCCTCATCCCATCTGGCCTGCCATAAAAGAATTGCATGCCGTTCTATCTGGCAAATGTTTTCTAAATCAATTCATCTGACTTATTAGTAACATAAGGCTGCTGCTTTGACGCAATTAAATCTATCGGTTTTACGTCAGCAATCACTAAGGTTACCTCCCGTTACCGATAATAATATAAGGCGTTAAGTCTTTAATAATACATTCCGATAGCTTTTAAATTCTAGCCTATCCACCCAAACAGGCACCGCATATAGCATAATTGCCTCGCACACGCCCTTATATAGGATACTTAAAATTAAGATCCCAATCAGTATTGACTACTTGTCGAATACCAAAGAAAGCACGACAGGACAGGCCTTCTCTGCGACGTAATTAAGGTGCTTCTTGAACTTCAATTTCTCGTCAAGAAACACCTCGAGGTACTCTTGAACTTCAACATACTTAATACGATGGCCTAACATCGAAACACGAACCTGACGCCTCACTGCCAAACGGCCTTTAAGAAGCATCATGGTGCTGATCCCGGTCTTCTCAAGTTATTCCGGTCAAGTCAAGATCCCGGTGATCGTGCCAGTCTTCTCCGGGTTGAATACGTCATCTTATGTTGATGATCCCATAACTCATCCATATCCTGCATGCTTGGTGACTCGGAACTTAATCTAACTTAGCGAGCTTCCTTCGTCTAGCAGGAGTCCATTGTCGGTATAAGCCACGATGAGACACCCGCCGGGCAATCTCAGTCGCAGAAGAAAATCAACCTCCACCACCCACAACAATGGACCCAACACGCTACCCTGAGGACAACCCTTGGACAGCGCCTACCTCATTCCTACCCTCGCGGAGTGGAGGTATTGACTCCAAACGTTTATCAACAAATTGCCCCATATACCCAAATTTCATCAAAATCTATTTATTCAGTCAAAAGTTATTAATCTTCAAACACCCTGACACACGGACATACTTATGAACAGTACCCCTCAATTTTTTTTTTTTTTTTTGAGTCCCTGAGTTATGAACGTTGAGAAGTGCAAAAAACCATACCCCATTTTTTGACTGATTACCATACTTTCCTTCTTGCAACATAGCTACGATACCAGGAAAGTAAAAAATTAAAAACGGTTTGTATGTATTTTGTTAGATAATAATTTGCACCAAAAGGGTAAACCTTTGTTATGATTACCTAACTTAAAAAAAGTTCATAAATCGCATGCGGTCTAAGGATGATTTAACGTACGAGGATATTACGGGACAATATTGACTTTCTGTGTCCCTCATTGTCAAGGCGACAATGAGGGACACAGAGAAAATTATCGCCTTTATTTTTACGTATTTACTAATAAGTAGTTTATTTCTTTCAAATACGTCGATTTATATCAAACTAATTGAGAGAAATATGAATAACAATAATCATTAATTAACTGTGAAACCGATGCTTATGTACACATTTTTTTTCTTTCTGGGAATAAGGAAATAATAAAATATTAAATCCTCTTCATGTTATTTTACTTTCAAAAAATATACGATCAGTATATTTTTAAAATTACAAACACCGAAAACTATTAACTGTTAGGAAATCCAGAATAAGCAGATCGTAGTATTAAAAAAAAATAATAATAAACTCAAAATTATAATTAATGTTAAAATATTAAATTCTAAAAGGAATAGAAAATTAATTTTAAAAAATACAAATAAAGCAGAAAAAGGATGGCGATGACTAGTTCTTTCTTAATACGTTTAAAACGATTCTTTCTAAAAACAAACTCTACGAAAATTCTTTATAAATTAAGAAAGAATTCTTTCTGAAAATAAATATCTTACACGACTCTAAAAATATATAACGAAATGTTATAACCAGACCAAAAATAATTTTAACAATAATTTAAAAAAAATGTAAAACCAATATAAAACGATATACTGGATTTCTTTAAAGACGTAATTAACGTAACAAAAATGTCTATTTTGATTCTATATAATAAACAGAACTTACGTCAGATACATTTTAACTATTTAGCAGTTACACCTACGCTGTACTAAAATAGAAACAAGTTTAAAAATAAAAAAAGGCTTAAAGAATCATGTGTTACAATACTACTTATGTACATTATAAAATGAGTACAAGATGATCGAAATTCTTTTTTATCTTTGTATATGTCTGTTTAAAATCAACGACGACCTAAATCGGTAGAATTACTATTAACAACGATTAAGATTAACAACTAAAGGTAAAAAAATCGTCATATTATCTATTTAATATCATATTAGCAACGGTTATAAGTTGACTATATGAACTGATACAGCATAATTTATATGGATATATAAGGACATACTAGTAAGTCAAGAGATTACTGAAAAAAAAGTTTAAAAATCTATTCAATCAGCTTCTTAGACTTTAGGAACTTTATAACAATCTTAATCATTATAAAGATTAGTTCAGCGAGTTTAATGCAGATTAATACACTAACCTCTTTCGGAAGAAAGAAACAATCCTTCAGGTTTATACAGTTAAAATGAATTAACTTGTGGGTAAACATTTGCTTTCTCCAACCACAATAATGATCGAAATATTAATCGATATAATGTGGGACTTACACACACGCACGCGCACACGCACACGCACACACACACACACACACACACACACACACACACACACACACAATAATATTTCACAAGTGGGACAACTTTATTTCTTGGACAGCAAAATTATAAAGGATGGACGTAGATAAAAAAGCAAACTGACACAAGCAAGAACGGCTATCAAATCAAAAATAAAAAAGTCTATTAGTATCAAAAATACATGTCTAAGAATTAAATTAACATTTCATGGTAGTAAATCATGGACAATAGAAAAAAATTGATGTAATATACCTGATTATTACCAACATAACATTCAATTATTCTAAATGTCAATTGCAATCAAAAAGGGAAGTGCAGAACTAGATGTTACAACAGTCCTAAATACAAAATTTCAATATTCTACGGCTAATCGCTTTTGAGAATATGTAAAAGGTAAAAAAAAGTAGAGGTTTTGGAAATAAAAGTATTCTAATATAGTAAGATCTCAAAACACATGCTTAACTTATAAAAAAAAACTGTTTTTCTTAACCAAATTATTTCTAATTCTGAAAGAAATAACTATAATGACCTTTTTCTATAAAAAGTTAAATCAGGCACCTAAGAGCCATATTAATGTAGCTAACAAGGGGAACTCACGGGCTTCAGGACACCGATTTGAAAAAATACTGCGTGCGTGAATAGTACATTGTTTATGAGTCTTCATCACAAAACACTAACACGAAATATTCAATTATACTCAAGAAAAATGGCCCTAACGATTTCCTTAGCATTTTATATTAGTTTATATATTAATTTTATTTCACGTCTCTCAAGTAGTTATGCGGTGTAAGTGAGAACGTGTCGGATCCGTATCCATGCACACATTGGTTCAAATTCATATATATATATGTATATATTTTTTTTTTAATTTAAATATATTAATTTATTAATGATTATTAACTTCTGATGGAGGTTAATGTCCCCTCGGGACAGTTAGATGAATTGGCATAAAGACCGAGTCCCGGCTCCCAGAGTTGGAAAAAGGGACGGCGTAGCCGGGCCTGGTAGATCCTACTCTGGGGGTTTGAGGTGGGTGCAATGTAACACCCACCGGCGGGCCGAGACGTGGAGGCCCGTTAGAGTAAAGGACACTCCTTGGGCTGTGTAATACTTAACTGCAGGATTCGGCCCGGGAGAAAAAGAAAAGAGGAGAAATATTTGTGGAAAAGCTTTGCAACGAGACGAACTAGGCGTTGGTTTCACATTTTTTAAGATACGTTTAGGTTTGATTGATATGTCTACAAGAAAAACAAACAAAAGACGATAAACATTAAAATACATAAAATAGATGATAATATTATATAAAGAAAATATAATGATATACGGTATAAAGGATTAGAGAACAAAACCGAACGGCATAGAGAATTGTATCATACCAATCAGCTGACTGATGACTTAAAAAAATTCTTCAAATAACTTCTTCTAAAAGAGAGAAAAATAAATAATTTTTTACCAATTACGGTTTCTTTTTTATTTAATTATTATTGTTTTTGTACGGACTTGTGTTAAAAATCACTTACTTCAAAATAGATTAAAAGATAGATGTATTTCAAATGTTTTCACATTGTAATATTTTTTTCATCAAAGTTTCAGCCATTAATGATTGATATAGGTGTCTAATACATATATATATATATATATATATAAAATACGAATGTACGAATAATACAGAATAAGTATAAAAACATAAAGAAACTATTAATAATAAATAAATTAATAAAACTTTTAATAAAGCCAAAATATATATCCTGAAGTATAAATGAGCTTTTTTTATAATTTAAGGATTAACATACAGTACTGAGTTCCGAATTAGAACAACGCAGAGAATAAAAATAAAATAAAATAAAATCCATTTTCGCAACAATCACATCGCATTTTAATGACATTCTCATTTTAAGATTTGTATTTCCTATTCTTTTCTATTGTTTAAATATGATATTAAGTAAAAAATTCTGTTAAGAGGAAGTTGCGCATACAGAGAATTTATTATACAGCTAAACAAGAAAATAAGACGTGCCAAAATACGAATACAATGTAATAAACAATACAATTATGAAATTTAACTTACGTTAGATCTACGTTAGCTCTACTCGTGCTTAAGTCAATATTAGAAGGGATAACGTAAATAATTTAAATAAAATTTATATACGAGAAAAAAATATTAACAGTAAAATTAATTAATTTTAGAACGTAAATCCAATTTATCTGTCGTAATAACCCAAAAAAATCTACGACTTTCTTATTTTCCATCAAGATTCACAGGTTATATGAAAATCGCATCTGATTATAGTAAACTAAATTATACTAGTGTGTGTGTGTGTGTGTACATATATTATATATAAAACAAATACCAATATAATATTTCTAAAAGATTTATTAATAAGAAAGAAAAGAGGGACGAAAAAGATCTACTTTAGCGTTAATGAAAAGGGGGAAAGAATAATAACTATATTTCTTCTCCATAGCAGTTATCTAGATTAGCTTTAAATCACTGGCAATGACCTAAAACTGCTTTATTATATCGCAACCCCCGACCCAAGCGAGAAGCAAGTATGAACTAATAATAATTTTAATAAATAGATTTTCGAAAAAAGTGAACAAAATTGGTACGCTCTAAATCAATTATATTCGGTAATTAATTTTATTACGAAATCTCTTAATATGCGAAAAATAATAATAAAAATTACATTTTATTAAATGAAAGTATGTATCACTTCAAAGAAACAGGACTCTACAAAAATAACTAATTCACCCACCCACATTAAAAATGAGACATGCAAAAAAAAAAGAAAAAACAAATGAAAATAAAAGACGGTTCACAATATACGTAAAAAAAATAAAAAAATAAATAAAAAAAAAAAAAAAAATATATATATATATATATATTAAAAGGAACGTAAAGAAACGAGATAAAAATACTTTAATCATTATACAAATACTTTCTCTTCTTTTAAGCAAAACTTTTTTTAAGTTTTTAAATATAATAATCTATAAAAGTAATAAAAAAATTATAATTTTTCTATTTTAAGGTAAGTAAATAGTACTCGCCTCGCCAAAGTTTAGAAATCGTAAACACATAGAGGCTTAGTAGTTTTACTTGGACTGTTTGAATTACGGTTGGTGCATTGCTAATAATACAATGGAATGTACCGCAATAGGAGATTAAGTAGCAAGAAGCCAGTCACCGGTTCGGCAATCCCACCTCCTGCCTATAAACTAAGCTTTTAATTTTGACGTGTAATAATATATTAACACAAAAAAATGTCTACATTGTTTTAAATACCCACCAATATAAAGAATACAAATAAAATTTTTTCAGAATAAAATATCGGATCGGCAAACGGTTGATAAGTTAACCCATGTTTCTCAATGGCAGACTTCAAATACGCCTTAATAAAGTTTTTAAATACTAATGACTTCATTATTATATTTTTTTTAAATCGACCTAATTAATTATAAAATACGATTTTGGAAAACGATGTTAAAAAACGAGATAGGTCCCTTCGCAAACAGACGACGCCTTTAATTCATATCATAAAATACAAATATAAAATATTAATTTTAGTGTAATACACATTTTTGAAGACGTAAACCTTTTTATAAAACTGGGCCCCGTTTGCATGTGTTTGGCTTTAGAATTCTTAAAATTAATATTCCCTTGTATGATTATTTTAAAAGGAAACATTTTAATTAAATTTCGCACTTTAATAAAAAATTTGTTCAGTGGTATTAGAAAAAAAATATATATATAAGGATCTGGGTACCAATTCATCGATAGGGGGGCAAAAAACATAATACAATTATTATCACATGCAAAAAAATATTTAGGCCTAATTTGGTGATTAATGGTTGTTTGTTTATAAATATTAAGTAAAAAAAAAAAAAAAAAAAAATTGGAAATGATAGGGTATGTAAATTTTTGCTGTAAATCCAAATTAGATTAAGCTTGCTTGATATAAACATATGTACAATTTTTACAAGTTAATTTCTTGATTTTTATTCTATTTTCTGAAAAAAAACCAATCATAAATCAACTTATGAAAGTTGATTGCTTAAAGCAGATTTCAATGATTTTATTATCAAGTTAGTACAAATCAGTTTTGTTTTACGTTAAAATTAAAGAAAAATATTAGTAATTATGATGATGTTTATAATCCGTATTGGAAATTTATAACAAAAACCTCTTAAACAATTAAGCTAATAATATCCCCACCCGTTAAGTCCGATCGACTTAAAATTTCAATACTGTAAACAAATCATATAGTAACACCACTGAACAAATTTCAAGTTTTTACAATGCCCCACAAAAAGTTGAGTTTTTACCATGATGGGAGATACTCCAGCCCTTATCTGATAAAGTTCCAAATTTAATGAAATCATTGCCTTATGTGTACAAATATTTTTACTAAATTTTAACTTTTAATGTTCAGGCAGTAAGGAGATATTTATCAAAATACAGGACAACATGCATACGTACGTATACTCCAAAATCTTTACCAATACTACACTTTAATACATTACTAGTCAAGGAGTGATTCAGTGTCGCAGACTAACAATGTGAAGAAATGGTGAAGTTCTTCCTTCGGCTTCCCATGTATTGACATTTAATAGGCCTACCCTTCCTGAAAAGGTGCGTGCTGGCATACATCGGCTTGATGTACGTGATTCCGCAGCCTATGCGATGTTTCAAGTGTCAAAGTTTTGGGCACACTGCAGCTAGATGTGAAGCGCAGGAAATCTGCATATGTGCAATCAAGATACATGAGGGTGAACCATGTAAAGACCCTCCAATCTGTATTAATTGTAAAGGGCACCATAACTGCCGATCCAGGAATTGCCCAGTTTATAAATCTTAAACGGCCATTCAGGAAGTTAAAACGCTTCAGAAGGTTAGTTATCCTGAAGCGAAGAAAATTGTTAGTCAACGAACACCTCGACAATCGACCATTTATGCTGAAGCAGCTGCTGCCCCTTCTTCATCAAAAATTAATGTGGAGCAGTTGCTTAATACAATGGCACCAAGTCTTGCAACAATGATAGAAAAAATCATTGATGCAAAGATAGAGTCCACTCATCGCACAGAACCATCTAAACATGAGAAGACTCAATCCCAAACTGACATCGTTGATAAAACGAAACGTACCAGCGCAGCATACAAAACTAGTAAAACCTGCGATCATAACACCATCATTTGAAGTAATAAATAAAAATCTTGACTTGCCTGGAAAAGAGGAAAAGATTACTCCGTCTAGTCACAAGCCTAAGGAAATTGTGACAAGAAAATTTGTGTGTACCGAAATAGAGGTGCAAGTCACTATTGATAAAGCACCAGACACAGACGATGTACAAACTACAACAATGGGGCCTCCAAAAGCTCAAAGAACAGCTTCAGCGAGAGCATCTACTTCAGCTGGACCCAGCACTGCATAGAATCCAGCTCATCAGCCGCCGAAAATGCATCGCTTGCTAGTTTAGATTCGATAGCAACGATGCTAACAGCACCAATGAAGCTTTCATCACCTGATGTAAGCCGGCGAACGTCATTGGTATCAGAAAGAGAAGACGATGCCATGTCCGAGGCCTCAGACACACTGTCATCGGAAGTTGAGGCCGTTCGCAGAATGGAAAAACACAAAAAAGGATGGCCGAAAGGAAAGCCTAGACGATAATTTTCTGGATTTGAAATTAAAGAAGAATGTAAAATTTTGAACATTTTTTGATTCATGAGAATGTGATTTATTGAACCTTTATTATTATTATTATTATTATTGTTTTTATTTTTTTTTTGAAGTGTGATGGGGCTAATGACCAAAGTAGTCGATGCCCCCAAAAACCTCAAAAAAAAAAAAAAATACATTACTATACTTTCACTTTTAGTTCCTGCCAAGGAAGTAACTTAAGATACGTAGGTCGCCTCTTATGTTTTTATAAACGACCACTAGCTGGTGCTATTGATATGTGACATTACTGTTTTTGTAAAACTGATTTTTTATTGTTACAACATTGGCAGCTCAAATCGGCCGAGTAGTTTGTTTACAGGGAGCGTTAAAAAAATGTTTTGTGAAAAAACGGAAATTTCACGTGAAAATTTTCTTTGGATGATTTTTTACGATTTTAATAAGGGCCTAACTCAACAATGCCTCTAATCGCTTTGTTCAACTTTTGGTAATCAATCATCATCAGAAAAGGCTATTTACAATTCGTTAGCAGAATTTCATCGTGGTCGTGCTTCCGTCAGCAATGAATTTCGTGAAGATCGACCAAAATCGGTTGTTGTTCCAAAAAACATCGACGCCGTACGCAACATGATTGCAGAGGATCGACATGCGACTTACCGTGAGATACAGGCATCCTTAGAACACATTGAAGACTACAGTAAATTGATTTTGCTTACCTGTGAAGAAGTCTTTCCCGATGGATTCCGCGTAATTTGACCAAAGCTTAAGAAGAGGCTCGCGTCAATTTTTGCAACGAAGTGCTCAAAAACTTCGACCGAGGAAATGTAAAATCCGAATACAACATCGTAACAGGAGATGAATCTTGGATATATTCGTACGACCCGGAAACTAAGCAACAATCAAATGTTCTGGTGTTCCAAGATGAACCGAATCAAAGAAAAAGGTTCGCTCGCGAAGCATTTCCAAGAAAATGATCGCTCGTTTCTTCGGTTATATTAGACATATAGAAACAATTGCTTTTGAGGATCAAAGAACAGTTAATGCTGAAAGGTATACAACAATTAGCCAGAAAGTCATCAATGAAATCACGGAAAAACAACCGAAAAGGTTGCATCATTCTTCATCATGACAACGCCAGGTCTCACACAGCACGTCAAATAATTATTTGACGGAGAAAAACATCGAATTAATTGTCCCACTAGCCTTTTATTAACCTGATTTATCGCCTAACGACTTTTTTTTTGTTCCCGATTGTCAAACAAAAATGCGTGGACAGCGATTTTCATCTCTTGAAGATGCTGTTGAATCCTTCCAAAACAAGGTATTTGACATACAAACTTCAAAGTGGAAAAAATAATTTGAAAATTGGTGTGAATGCACGATGCAAAAGTGTATAATAAATTTTAAAGGCGAATATTTTGAGAAACAGTAAAACGATTTGTACCAAAAGAGTTTTTACTTTCATTGTTTTTGTAAAAACATAAAAGGCGGACCTCGTGTAAGACAAGAAATTTCTTATTTATATACACTTTCAGTTTAATACCCCATTAAAAATAACTATAAAAAATATATTTCTTTACGTTTTATTCTGCGTAGCGTATATTTAATGAAAGCAAAACCATAAAAAAAAACAGTAATTTTAATAAAACACGTAAACAAAAAAATTGCATTTCTATTTAATAAAGAAAACAAACATAAAAAAGGCGTTTAATCTACAACTGGTAGAATTTTATTTAAAATCGCTATCGATTTCTTTGAAATCATTTATTTATTTCTAGTATAATAAAATTATAAACAGTGCTTAACTTTACGTTATTATAATACTCGATAATTTTTTAAAACGCTCAAATATAACGAATAACAGTGCATACTGTAATAAAACGTGAATATGAAAATACAAAACAATTTTTTTTTTCAGTGAATCCTTTTTACGACATATCTGTACATAGTTTTACTAACAAAAAGGATTGAGAGAAAGCATTTCCAATAAAATTCTGTGACAATCTCTTGTTACAGGAATACTTGTAACAGAAGAGTACAGTTTATACATTAGCCAGAGCAAACACGTACAGTCGCTAATGTGAATCTTTTCTTCACAACCCTTTTTCCAATTTAATATTAACTGATATTTAAATAACTATGCACATACGTAATACCATTAAAGGAATAGTATTAAAAAACGCCTTACTTTCTTTACCTAGTAGAAAACGACTTTTTTTTAATGGATACAATATTAAAACCAACCGTCAGAAAGATTTATAAAATACTTTAACAACAGATAAAACTTTATACATTCATAAAAACTACTAACTTATTTATGCAATCTGAAAAGAAGCCGAAGCTTCTTTTACAGACTCCACAGTTCTTTGGAACTTTGGAATTCCATTACCACCAAAAACATGGTGATACATTTATGGTTAATCCAATAATTCCTGCAGATTTTATTTAAATATTTAAAAATTGATCTAAATGTTAACGCAAAAAAGAACAAGGTATGTTATACTAGTATAAACTTAATTTTTTACAATCAAGTATTTCGAAAGATAAATTAACTTTCCAAGGATAACTTTTCTTTCGTGACAAATACTAATAATATTACAAGGAGTTATTCATGATGTACGGACCTACAAGTAGACAGTAAACTGAATGATAACATTAATTAAATTGCATCACCAAAAAGCAAATTAAAAATTTAGTTCTTTGATGTGAATCAGGGATTTTTCCTGTTTAGCTTCCGGGAATTACCATCAGGTATTACTTCGGAGGAGGATACGTATGAGTGTAAGTGAAGTGTAGTCTTGTACAGTCTCAGGCAAACCATTTCTGAGATGGGTGGTTAATTGAAACCCAACCACCAAAGAACACCGGTATCCACGGTCTAGTATTCAAATCCGTATAAACGTAAACGCCTTTACTAGGATTTGAACGTTGGAACTCTCGACTTCGAAATCAGCTGATTTGCGAAGACGCGTTCACCACTAGACCAACCCGGTGGAATCAGGTTTATCAGGATACAATAAACAAACATTCAGTTGTATAACGTAAAAAAAAACGCAACATAGTAATCTATTATTAAAATAAAAATTTATAATACACAAATCAAAACCGTTAAGATATAGATAATAAAGTTATGAAATCTACATTTTTACGCTGAGATCTAAAAAAAAAAAAAAACATTGGTTTTACATCAACAGAACTTAAACGATTTCTCCATTTATGTATTGCTTAAATTTGTATGACAATCTTTTTTAACATTACGAGTGCACATAATATAATGGATTGCGAATGAAATAACATTATGATCGATTACTTTCTAAAAAAATATTGCTATTACAACAGTGTTCCTAAACTACTTTCTAATAAGAGAAAAAAAAATCAATTTCTAACAACTCAATGACTAAAACAAATTAATCGTAGCAAGCTGTATTTATAAAGCCATCAATTAGAAAAAAAATACCTATACATATATTTTTTCTAAAATATTAATATGTATTATTTTGTAGGTGAAAATAATTTCACACAAAATTTTTGCCATTAAAATTTATGTTTCCATAATTTGGGGAAAATTCTCGTCCATAAACTTTTATATAATCCTCTGTGTTCATCAAAGGATTAGTTAGTACCTTAGTTATGGTTTCGATGATTTTTTCTGCCCCGGTTTTTTTCGTGAAAAAACGGGGCAGAAAAAATCATTTCAATAGGATAACCGAGGAAAACGTTTTGAATTTTTTAATGATCGAATAACGAATAAACGATCGAAAATTTAATTCCGACAAATATGATAAAAGTTCATATTTTCCCAATATTTAACCAAATATTTTGTAGACTTTTTTAGTCACAATTACGAAGGATGAAATAGCATAATCCAATAGAGGGCGTACAGATTACGTTTTAAAGCCCTTTTCTATTACATGAAAACGCATTTGCAAACTAACAACAAATGAAAAGTAAATTCAAACGTGAACATTATAAAAAAAAGAGTTAATAAGTAATACTAATACGTTAACATTAACAAAAGTTTCTAATAATTTTAATTTGAAGATGTTTACTGTTACTTAAAAATAATGAATAAAGTAAAATGGAATTACACTAAATGACAGATTAATTAATAAAACATTACAAAATACATAATATGTCAAATAATATTTCATTTCGAGTAATTATTAGAGATCTATTTACTAACATATATTTAAACTAAAATCCTTGAAATAAACAAATACATAGACATTTTGAAAAGGTGACCTTTTATTTTCGTCATATTACATGATAATTTCGAAAAGTGTTGATAAAAACTAAAATACAAAAGATCACAAAAATTTGAAACTTCTATTTGGGTCCAAGCTTTGTAATAATACAATCCAAATATATATATATCATTCAGGACATGCACATGCTCTACTGGTGAAAGTAATGAAAAATTTCATATAAACACAGATCTGAAAAGCTTTGTTTTTGAGTTACGGCTAGCAAAAGATTTTGCCCAGATTTCAGCTCTTCTAATAAAAAAAAGCCCTACTGTAATCTTTGGTATCCAAATAAAGGAGTAAAGTTGGTAGTTTCTTTTGTAATTTGTGCTTAGAGATAGGATAAAATAGATCCCAGAACTATAACTCCAGCGGTTTTGATGATATCAAACGTAAAACACAAAATCTGGTGTCGAAAAACAAGTTTTTTTTTTAAGTTTGTAAATTCAATAAAACATTTCTTCCTCTAAATTTCACTACGTATTGTTATCAATGCCTACTTTGTTCTCCACTTTTGATACTGTTTTAATAACATAAGAAACCACCAACTTTAGTCCTTAATTTTGATTCCAAAAATTAAAGGACTTCTTTTTCTTAGAAGAGCTGAAATTCGGGCGAATCTTTTACTAGCCTAACTCGAAAAAAGGCGTCTCCAGACCCATTTTTATATGAAATTTTTTCATTATTTTCACCAGCAGAACATATCCTGAAAGTTTCTCCGTTTCTTCGTGGAACACTCTGTATAACATCGTAGCTGTCACTCAAATGCATATAACCAATAATCTAATGTAGCTATGAGATACAACTCTTGCCTCGACTACACGAGCAAATGTATCGATAACATTAGTATTAGTAAAACCACAGGTCGAATTCACAAATTTTTAGAGTAGATATTTTTGTAATTAATAGAGTCCAGATTGAAATTTACACTACTTTGTTTAACGACATATACGGCGTTTCATTTTCAAGCACTGTCATCTACGGACAATCATTAATTATTTCTAATGCATATATAAAAGGGACTTTATCAAATATTATTTCTTAGCCCTACGTTTGGATTTGTGAACAGACACTGAACAGAAAGCGGTTGGCGAGTAGAATCGCTTTCGACAAACACAAATATCATGGTCGCAGTTAATCATATCCTCAACTTAGACCCGGTGGAAATTCAATCCCGAAATTCGCAGAAAATACCTTTGGATACAGGATGAAGAATAAGGAAAAGGAGTTGACAAGTGAATCTAACGGAACGGGAACCGTAATTATTTAAAGAGTAACTAGGTTTCAAAACCCTTAGGAAAACGGATGACCACTCCACCCACAACTCCAGATTTCTTAATCAGGATGGAAGCAGCATACTACGGATGAAGAATTTTCTAATGATTAGTTCAAATGTATGGAGAGAACTGTTTTAACTAGAGATAGGGATTAGATATCCTTTAAAGCCAGATATTTTTACACGGATTTGAATACTAGATCGTGGATACCGGTGTTCTTTGGTGGTTGGGTTTTAATTAACCACACATCTCAGGTATGGTCGAACTGAGAATGTACAAGACTACATTTCATTTACACTCATACATATCATCCTCTGAAGTATTATCTAAACGGTAGTTACCGGAGGCTAAACAGGAAAAAGAAAAGGGATTAGATATTCGAGAAAAGCATCGATTTTTACTGAATAAGAACCTTTAAACGTTACTGGATTCAAGAATTTTGAGATTAACTATAACTTCTCTACTGGTTTTCCGTAACATAATAAAATGTTTATTTATTATTTAAATCGTAAATAACAACCAACGGATATAGTAAAACAAATTACGCAATAAAAAATTAAAACATGACGAATCGATTAAGAATTACTGACAGACAAACAAATCAATAAACGAATTCAAACGCAGTCATCTTTACTCGCAATATAAATATAAAACAAACAGCATATCTAACCATGATCATGACCTTTAATAAAAATGTAGGGCAAACGGTTAATGAATCACAAGTGTGACGGTGTAATATGGCAGATAGTACGTAATGTAACATCTGTTCAGCACCGTTAAAAAATCTTTATACTTCTATGTGTTTATAAGTTATTAAAAAGCAATAAGTATGTAAGTACGTTCATAGATTAATGAAAAGAAAAAAACGTTACGTCATAAGTAAGGTACATGCCGCGTCTGTAAGAATTCACTGAATTAAGACAGACCGATTATAACAAGAATAGTATACTTTAACTGAATGACATGACAAAATTATTAATATGAAACGACGCATTACTAAAGAATTAAGTTTTATTGAGTTTCTCCAGTAATATAATGGTATAAAATAAAAATAATTGAAAGACTTTTAGTTCATAAAAGAACACCGAAGTTTAATAAATCTGAAACAGATACATATAGCAGAACATATCATATTTTAAATAATTTTGATCCGGGCATTTAAATTATTCGGAACGTAGAAGAGTAAGAGAACAAAAAGTAAACAGATGTAAAAGGTTTTCGATTAATTTTAACATTAAAACTAATCGTCGGGAAAAAAAGTGTTCTATAAATGTTTGATTATATGAAAACAAATTAAAGGTTACAAATACGGAAAAAAGATATATGCTAATAACTCTTATTTCATTCAAAAAGGAGATAATCATTGCATAGGAAAAATTCAATGCTCCGTTCCGGTATTAGGTGCCCAAATTCCTTGAAAATCTGGGTTATACTTACAAAGGAAAGAAACGCACCAATTACACAAAACTGATTACATTGATTGGTTTAAATATGCTCCAAAAAAAAAAAAATTATTTTCTTCCAGATATTCAAGAGTCATCGGAATGATAGGCTAATATTTCCTAAAATAATTTCTTATTTAATTTTCTAAAAATGGTACTAGATTAGGCGTGCTTGATACACATACATACATACATATATACAATCTTTACAAATTAATTCCATTTTTTTTTTCTGAAAAAAAAACCCATCATAAATCAACTTATAAAAGTTGATTACTTAAAGGTGATTTCAATGGTTGCACAACCAACAATTTAGTAGAAGTCAATTTTGTTTTACATAAAAATTTAAGAGAAATATATAATAATTATTATTTTACATAATTAAAAAAAAATAAATAAACAAATATGTCCATAAAACGATAATAGTAAAATTTTTCCTTTCTATTTAATTATGAGTGTTATCTTTGTTGTTGATAATTAAGTTTTCATACTAATTAATTTTTTGTCCTTATATCAATTCCTATGTTGAAAGAAGGAAAATATAAGTCGAAAATGGGAAATGGGTTTTTTTTTGCATTTCTCGACGTTTCATGACCTAGATCCCAAAAAACAAAAACAAAATGGGGGAGGGGTAATATTCGTACGTTCGTGTGTTTTAATGTTAATAACTTTTGACTGGAGAAACAGATTTTGATGAAATTTGATACACGGACTCGTGAATATGAGTTAATTTGTTGATAAATATTTGGAGTCCATTATCTCCAGGGGGTAGATATTTCTTTGAGGTAAATTTTCTCAAAATTTTGAAAATAAAACACCACTTTATATTAAGCTCAGTACACGCGTACATGCTTACCTTACCATTTTTTTTCTTTTCCAAGCTTTTATTACCATTTTACAGACTTTTCAACGAAAAGTACGCTATTACTTTCGGTCGCACGGTGGGATTGGTGGGTAAAATTAATTTTTTTTACGTTGAGAGGTATGAAGAGCATGAAAATAGCATTCACTTAATATATATATAAATATTAATATACTTATGTATAAACTTTGCGACTCAAAATTCTCCAAACTACTAGATCAATTTCATTGAAATTTAGATATGCTGTAGTAGTGTATCTGAAGTTGTGCAAGTGAAAACTTGATGAGGATTGGTTGACTCGTTCTTCAATTACGATCAATTTAAGATCGACAACAGACAACTTAAGTTCAATCTGAGTTTGTTTTAACTTTGTATTAGCGTATTTTGCATACAAGATTATGCAGTGAGTCACAATGGTGAGCGAGTTTAAACCTGATGCCTGTATAGGGTGTATTCGTTATTTTTAATCATTTCATCAAATAACAGTTGTAATAATTTAATTTACCTTATAACAGAAAACATGTTTTAATATTAATAAAAACAAACAATTACACCTCTTAGTTTTTTTTTTTCATTTAATTTACGTTTTGTAAGTTTTTTGCGCAAAAAATTGTACAAAATAAAATAACGAAAAGTCGGTCTTATTTAAGAGAACTGCGCAAGGATTTTTATTAATCTTTAGTCTTACTAGAAATGTATACGTTGTTTGAAAAATACATTTTTATCTAGTGAGAATTTAGTTTCGCTTATAAAAAATAACTGACAACCTTGATGTCAATTTTATATTGTCTTACATACAATTAATATTACGTTCAGGTTGATTACTATTTTTTTTAATCTTTCAAAGCGAGGCATATAGTGTATTTTTTTTAATCTATTTTATTGGTTCTGAAAAAATTTGCGTAATTAAAAAGACCATTAATATTTTTTTTCCATAATTTTATATTTTAATATTACATAAATAATTAGTGCGATTTCATTAATAATACACCATTATTACAATATTACCTACGCAATACTATTTAATAATTTATCATATATAATATATACCGCAAATAAATGGAACTAACAGGGTAAGAAATATTTGTTAAAAAGTAAGTTTAATTGTAATGATAAATATTTTAGTTATTTCCATTTATGTAAAATTCAATTATTAACTAATTTTACCAACATTTATTATTATTAACGACGAAAGAAATTCAAACCATTAAAACAGATAAACAATAGGATTTGTAAACAACAAAAATTTTTAACAAACGTGTATTTGTGATTAATAAGTAGATAAAATAAAATTATAAACATACTGTGTTTTTTTGTTCTATTACAATGATACGGTGATAAGAATTATATATATATATATATATATATATATATATATATATATATATATATTATACCACGACAAACAAAACGAAATTAAAGAAAAGATAAACATAATCGGAAAGAAACAAACACAAGAATCAGCCGTGCAGAAAGTAGGTGAGATGTTCATACAAAAGGATTTGTCCTTATTGCTCCTATTATTCTTCAAAAGGATTTTACATATATACAAAACACAAACATACATTAAAAAATATGATAAAGAAGACCACATCCTGCTATACGAACATACGTATTACTGTAAACAATATACCTTATAAAAAATATACCCACGAAGATACCTTAAATAAAAGACAACGTAATGAAAAAAATGAACATTTTACGTGTGAGGTAGCCCTTTAATAAATTACATACACTACATGTATTAAACCTAATGCAATTGCAATACTTTGTAATTAAGTACAGCTGAATATTTAAAATTACTCAACTAATGCTTTTGAAAATTTTTAAATCAATAGAAAGGTTCAACATCACATGCAACAAAAAGAACAAGCGTAAATATGTATGTATATATATATATATATATATAAATGCACATACTTAAAAATTTAATACATTTTTAAAAAAAGTATTATATTTTTGAAAAAAATAAAATGAATAGTCTTAGATACAATCTAAGATATCAAGATTTTCTTGATATCTTAAGATACATTTGAATACTGAACTTAATTAAAATTTTATTTACCCATTGATTTACGGTTAAAAAAAAAAATATAATTATCATACAAGTTTTATATAAGAACATTTCATTTATTTTCTTCTTTTTCTTTTTGGAGCCGTTAGTTGATTGATTGGTTTGTTACTACTCTCAATTACTTTCTATTCTTTACCAATCATTTAAATATTACAAATATATATTTTTTGTATATTTTTCTTTCCCTTCAGTTTTATCTGCTTTGGAGGGATCACCAAGAAAATTTAGATGAAATGTCGTTGTTGGAAAAGGTTAACAAAATTATATGCAAAAATTGTTAAATACAGAAACGGATAATCGGAAAAGGAAACGAAAACAGGTAACAAAAAAAACTAACAAACAAATAAACAATATAATATATATATGTAAATAAATAAACATACAAAAACAATGAACTGTAATCAAATTTAAAATAGTTCCAGCTTTACGCATAGGTAGAAAGAAGATTATAAGACAGGTATCGTCAAAAGCGCTTGGTGATTTAATATTATTAAACAAATAATTACTACATAATTTATATATATATATTAATACAAAGGGTGATTTTTTTTCAACCCTAGTTTGTATTCTAATCAGAAAGGATTATTTTATAATTGCAAGTTTTTTGAACACACCTTTTACTGATATTTAAAAATAAAATTCAATAAATTTAAGAAAAAAGAACAACACTTCAGGTGTAAATTGACGTTTGTACGAAAAAAAAAGTTGATGACCTTTTATTAAATGTTGCATAACATTAATTGTTCTAAAACAAATTGCAGACTAACTTATTCAATTCTGAACACATAAATTTCGAAAAATATTATTTTATACTGAATATTTAAATAAGATTACTTCTGTTTAGAAAACTGAACGTTTTCCAATAGTGTCTCAATCCAAATAACCCATTTTAGGAAAAGATACACAATAAAATTCCTTTACATTATTACCGATGATGTACAACATTAACATGAAATGGATATCCATTTTTAAAACAATGAATACGTAATATTCACTATTTTCAATTTAACATTTCTTTTAATAACACAAATTTTAATACTTAAGATACTATCGGTCAAAAGTAAACAATAACAAAAATTAAAACTTCAACGAAATAGTTTGTTAAATAAACAATGCATAATTATAGATATACATACATAATGTAATCTGTCATACAATAATTCTTTCAAATTATTACAGATCCACTAAAAGATATCATTCTAATAATAATTAATCAAATATGAATAGTTAGAATTATTCTCCATCAGGAAATATACGATGTATTAAAATGAGCTAAGTTATCTAGTTAAATTTTTAGCCGATAAACTTCAAATAACGGCACTATCTCGGCAACGACCAGTCCAATAATACGAAAAACAAATTATTCTTCAACACTATTATTGGTTTATTATCAAAAATTTATTCATTATCTGCATTTTTATCTTTTAATTTAATCGAACTAAAAATATTTTAAGTTTATATAATAATAATTTTAAAAATCATGTTACCAAATAATAAAAAAAAATGTTTCCTAAGTACTACTCTTTGTTAACCAAAGAGTACTAATGATTAACTGTTTGTACTAATGATAACCTAATTGAAGTCGTAGAACAAAAAATTTAACTGTTAGATTTCTAAATGAGAAGGAAATATCGATTTTATTTAGAAAACTTTAAAACATCAACAATGCGAATAAATAGATTTATTGTTTTATCTTTAAAAAACAACAGTTCATTGTGTGTGTGTGTGTGTGTGTGTGTGTGCGTGTGTGTGCGCGTGTGTGTAAAACAGTCAACTCCTGATTATCCGATTTTTCATCGTCCTGTGATAGGTTTTACTTCGTCATTAATAACCCGCTTGAATATTGCTTGTTTTGAATATTTGTACTATCGTTCATTGTGGATATGATAAGATAAAAGTTCATTTAAAAGAAAGTGTTTTTGGTCACAAATGCAACAATAAAAGCGTAAAAAAATCTGAAAGAGTAAAATGCGTAATTTATTAATTATGTTTTTTCAAATTGCAGCTATTGTAGTTTTAATAAGCGTTTGTTAATGCATTACGTATTACCTATACTGTATACACAATCTATTTATGCACGGTATTAATAATAGTGAAAACTTGTTATATGATAATACGTATTTTGAATAAATTTACGGGTATTACTTTTGTCAGGTATGTAATAGTGTAGTGTACTGTATTTTATTATTTACTGATATACCATAATATAATAGTGCATGTAAATACTGTACTACAGTAGAGTATTAGGTCATATTAGTCGTTATTTTTGGATCAACCGCGATTTTGCTATGATTTTGGATAATCCGTTTTCCTTTCCCAGTTAGTATCGTGCGATAATCGGGAATTAATTGTATATTTAATTACTTCTTTTGAATTGTCATATGTATTAATTTATAAGTGCTAACATCACTGCTTCATCGGATGACTATTTAAAAAAAAAACCTTTAAATTAATTTTTTCTTAATTTTAACACCGAAATTTTTCTTCAATCATTTGATAAAAAATCACTATAGTGATTTTTTTAATACAGATATCTGTTTCTTAATAAAACAAAATTTATTTTGTTTTTAAATAAAATTATCTGATAAAGTGGGGATCACTATGCAAGAGCTCACGGATCTTATAAGATCTTTCTTTTTCAATTATCGTATTATGATAATTGAAAAAAAAAAAAAATTTTCGTAATTATAACAAATAACAGGTATTTCTTTTAATACCACAATCAAATACTATACAAGACTTACAGAAAATATTACACAGGTACACACGAAAATAGTATTTACTTAATAAGCGAAAATTACTTCAACTGAACGAAACCGTACAATTATTTTAATACATTTTATTTCCACCCGATTTCAATCACTGATATAATTTACACAAAACCTTTTTTTCAATTCAAAGGAATAATTTTTTGTAAATATTAAACTAAAAAACTTTATCTTCATGTTCTTCGTTTTTAATTTCACTTATATGTTCAACTTTAACAAAATCAATTAAATTTTCATTATTTTTTACTTTAATATTATTAACATTAGAAGATGATGTCGTCGATGATGAAGAAGGTAGATTTGATGAAAATGTGATTCTAGGTTCAATACCGAAAGTAGCTTTGTAAGGGCTGTGATTTAAATCGTAATGAAACGATGTGTTTTTCATATATTGTATAAAATATAAACCTTCGGCCCACTGCGTTGAATTTTTTTCTTTTAACCAAACATCCAACATTATTTTAACGTAATCGTAGTCGTTTAATGCAGGCGAATTATTGTTCGTTTTATTATCCTTTAATAAATTTACACCGTTTATTATATTAAAATGACACCACAAATTTTTAAGTTCATTAATAATATCGTTGACGAATTCGACTGAATTATCTCCGTAATTACTATTTAAAATGTACGGAGCACCGAACGTTAAAAATATATTTCTTAACTCCCAAGTGATTTCCGTAACCAGTTTACTTTTTAAAGGACGAAACTGCACGAATTTAGTACGGATATCTTCGAATATTAAAATAAATTTATAATCCCGATCGGGTAAATACTGCATATCGATAATATAAATTTCACACCGGCTATAAAGTTCGTTATTAACGTTGATTTTCGATGAACCGTCCCTTTTTTTACCTTTTTTATCGTTACAATATTTACACATCGTCAAATATAAACTAATCATAGATATAGTGATATTAGCGTAATATTTACTGGTTTCCTTGCGTAACTTGTCACGGCCACAATGTCCGATATTTAAATGTACACGATCGATTATATCGTACACTTCATCGATGGGCACGTAATATAATACGTTATCGCTAACTTTTTTTGCGATAATTTTTTCAACACCGTCTACTTCGATAACATCAAACCTTTTAATTCGTCTGTACTGTAAAGTAGTTTTTTTAATAGCGCTATTAGAATCTTTAATTTCTTTTAAAAGTTCACCGTACCTTTCTTTTGTTAAAATCGTATAATGTTCTTGCTTTTCAACGGTTTTTAATAATTCTTGTACGAATATTTCTTTTGTCAAAGCTTTATCATAAGTAATATCAGATTCCATTATATAAAACACGAAACGCACAAAATTTATAAAACCGTAAATAACCGAACTTTTTTACACAAAATAAATATATATCCATGAAAAAGAAATTAAAACTTAAAATATAATTTTAAATAAAACACAACAGAACACTAATAGATCTATTAACAAACTGAATAAAATATATCTACTGTAAAACTATGCGAGTTAACCGAGGTACAATAACCGGACAGAACCGGTTTTAACCGCACATATGCTTGTACGATACCAAGAAAAAAACTAGTTTTAGCTAGTAGGAATATAATTCAACACAGTAAATAAATTTTTTAAGACGTACATCAAGGTTGAGATAAAATACACATTTACTTAACGTCGACATAAAATGTACTATAATTTACTGATAAAATAAAACGCTTATTGTATAAATTATAATATAATAAAAAAACGAAATAAAAAATCACAGCTGCCTACTGATAAGAAAAATGTATTTGTATACACATATCTCGAGAATTCAGTTTTAAAACGCACGGGAACATATATTAATATCTAAAAACTATAATCTATTTCTGTGAATCTTTGTACCCGTTAAAACAAATCAAACAATTATAACTGGAATTTAAACATTACAAGGGAAGTACTTCGTTTATTCCCTTTTGAAATTTCGATAATATATTAATACAAAAACATAAATATGTTAAAATACATAAGCACTTTCGAAAATATTCAATGTAATTAGTCAAGTGATCAGTGTAATTGTTTCAAGTAAAGGCAATTTTAAAATAAATCTTAATAAAAATAACAATTAAAAATCCCCTAACCAAACGAGAAAAAAATTGGAATATGTATTTTATAACGAGTTTCATTAAGGCAATTTTTAATTATCTACTTCATTCAGGCATCTAAAGGCTTAATTCCAGTTACCAACTCGCTCTTTTTTATCACCATAAATGAATTATGTAGCGTATGTATGCCAAGCCTGACCGAGATTCGAACCCAGAACTTCCGAACGAAAGACGTAAACGCTACCATTTCATCACGGAGATCGATAATTATAACAATTAAATTTATTAAAGGCACTATACATTTTTTTACGGTTCCCAATCACAGAATATACTAGAAAACAACATAGGTACCCGCAAACACTTCTTCATAAATACCCAAAATTACATAGAAGATGTGTTTAAATTCTACATAGGTCAAACTATAACATTAATAGTTATATGTCTAGACATCTAATGAACAACAATATGATTCTGTGTTTTTTTAAACTAATGCACTTTTGCAAAAACGTCGTTATGTATGACATCGTAGAATTTGAAATACGTAAAAGCTTCAAAAGTAATTAACTTTAATCATTGATTAATAAATAAAAAACTCAAATAGTGTGTAATGAATACATCAAACTAGCACCAAAACAACAGATATAAGTTATGTATATTCGATATAATAACATCTAACAACGCTGATTAGTCTGAAATGAATCTGTCTGGCAATTGACATGTACAAATTGTGTTGTATGTTTTATTTATTTTTATAAGCAGTTTTAATTTTTATCCACAGATTCGTTTAGAATTAAACAGTTTTAATAAGACCTAATGATAGGAACTCGTTCCTGAAACACAATTAAAAATTCTTCATTATATTTTTATACATCTATTTATGTACCACTTCCTACCGTCCTAATTTACAATACAACTAGTAATTATCGACAAGACATTAAAATAAAAGTTTGGCAAACTTTAGGTTTGCCAAGTTTTCAAGTCACTCTCGAACATGAAAACCGTTTTCAAATATAATTAGCAAACTGGCTTACTACGGAGGAAATGGGTGTACCCAAGCGGTCACATATCCACATTACAAACTGCATACGTTGTTTAATTTCGGTGATCGTTATGCGGTTGTTGGCAGACGTATGTTCTCATAATAAAAATCAATAGATGATTAAACAGAAAAAACCAGATAGTTACTAAAGGTGACCTAAGAGTTTTTCAAAATCACGATTTTATTCGGGAATATTTCCTTGGTCGAATATGAGAATTCGTAAATAAATGGTAAATTAATTAATTTTTTTTTTAATTCATAGAACAGTCAGTGAAAAGATAATAGTACAGACTTACTAATTAGTAATAAATCAAATAACTGTTAATTTTTTATTGTTAATAGTAAAAATAATAATAATAGATATCAAGTTCCGATACTATTATTTCCAGTATGATAGACTACTGTATATCTACGTCTATTTTTACTTTTCTCTCTCTCTCTCTCTCTCTATATATATATATATATATATATATATATATATATATATATATATATATATATATATATATATACTACATTCAATGCTTTTTCTAAAATATTAGTATACATCAATAGTTTAAACACACCACTTTGGTATTCGATCATCAAACACGTCATTGACCACTACTTTCTAAATTTACAACGTAAATAGAAATATTTTGGATATGTATGAGGAAAAGTAAAAAAGCATTCATAATATTTCGTTAAAAATAAATTTTAATACCAATATATCTGACGTAACCACAACTACAAAGTGTATTAGTAAAGAATTAAAATTAACTCAAGGTCATGGTTCAATAACTTGAAGCGTAAAACTTGAGGCCTGGGGGAAAGAACTCCTCATCAACAGTTTAATATTTTTTCACGTATACTTGTTGATAGTTAAAAAAAATAATAATAGAAACGGTCATAATGTTAATTTGATCGATCAACTTTCATATTTGTTGACGTAATACAATTAGATTCTTTTGATTGGACATTTAAAGGATTTTAAATCATTTACTGACAAAATGTCAGCAATTTATAAGTTTAAAAACAAACACTCATGGCATAAACATTTTTTTTTTATAATAAATAAAACTTCCATAAATAACAATGGATAAATGTAGAGAAACAATTTACCACTTTTTTTTTAATGTCTCGGTTTATTACCGACTAATTTCTCCAGTTCATCAAGAACCGTTTATCATCAAATTCAAATAGACCTTTATTTTTCTGTTAAGAGCTCTCTTTATATCCATCTTCCAAAAGAAAATAATAATGGAAAAAATAATTAAGAACAGCAGTATATCATAAAGAGCTCTAGGGATTAACTGGAGAAGCGCTGACGATCTTTATTTTGGGTATGTTTCGACCAGTTCATCAGTGAATAACTCGTAATCGATTTTTAATTTATTCTGAAAAGTCACAAAAACCTCCCAGCAGTTCTGTTGATACGGAACTTGTAGGAACCTGCTCCCTTGCTCGTTAATGAATGTACTTGTATGCTTGTGTTACTTCAGTCCAAAAGGTAATGTAAATTAGAACCAGAAAGAAATGGTGGCCGGGAACATCTTTACCCCGAGGGGAAGACAACCACCATGTGACGGGTCCGACGGTCACGCCACCCCCTCCGTACCTAGCCCTTAGGGGCTAGGATCGAACAGTTAAAACATATGTTATTCCCGGGCTCTGAACTATCAATTTCCCACACGAAATAGCTTCCACTTTCAACTGCGCCAATTCGATACATACAAAATAACTAATGCCGATTAGTTAGTAAACAGAATATCTAAACACCTTCGAATATGACAACATACTAAATTTCTTAAATTTTAGCAAGTAACTAAGGTAATTATAACGTTAATTTGTGGGGAAAAAAATTATATATATATATATATATATATATATATATATATATATATATTAATCTAGAATTTCGAGTTACGGCGAGCGAAAGATTTCGATCGGATTTCAGCTCTTCTAACAAAAAGAGGCCTTACTATAACTTTTGGGGCTCAAATTAAGGAGTAAGAAGTTGGTGGTTTCTTATGTAATTTGAGCTGAGAAATAGGATGAAACAGATCCCAGAACTGTAACTCCAGTATTTTTTATGACATCAGACGTAAAACACAAAATCTGATGTAGAAAAACATGTTTTCTTTAATTCCTTGTACGAAGTAAAGAAAATATTGCGATCGCGAAAAATTTCAGTTTTCAGATTTCAACGGAAATATCCATTTTGACTAGTTTCGGGGGGATGTATGTACGTACGTATGCATCTCGCATAACTCAAAAACGATTAATCGAAGGATGTTGAAATTTTGGACTTAGGACTGTTGTAACAGTAAACAGTTTATGTTTATTATGACTGCTGCTGACAGTAAAAAAAGTGATTTAACGATAATGATAACGTTAATGCACTTGTTAGTACAAGTGCATTAACAATTTTTAAGTAATTTTATATAAAAATTAAAATACCGAGTTAAATTCCAACATAAAAAATATTATCAATCACTTCTATAAAAATATTGAAAACAGTAATTTAAAAATAACTCATACTTCCAAGTTGTACGGTTGTTTACAATTGACTCCAACGTACATTTACAAAAATCAAAATCTTTTAATAGCAAAACAGTAACTAAAACTGTAAGCATAAAGTTCGTGTAAACATGAAGACTGATGTCTACACATTATGCTGACGGGCGCACCTGCCATTTATTCTTAAATTATTCATACAAGTATTCTATGAATTTTAAGGTGGAAGTCAGCTTCGTACATTGTTAGATTAAAGATGTGGTATTAAAATAAATAAATAAAGGTATGTAGAGGAAAAAATTTCTGTTTAATTTATTTCATGAATATAATGAATTAAAAACTAACCATTGTTTAATATACGTGAATCATTTAAATACAATTAATAATTATTATAGCTATAGAAATAATTCATTATACAGTTATAAAAAAACAATATTATTAAAATTACAATTGCTTAGAACTTCTCATAAGATTGATGATCACATATTTTTAATTTTAATCGTTTGATTTTTCAAACGATTCAAGAACTTCTCAGTAAAATAAATTAGTACGGCATAAACCTATATCAAACTAACCAACCTATAATATATGGAGTTACGTAAGCATAAGAATAATCTTAAAAATTTGTCCCAATTTACCGGAATTCGCTTCTAAATAAGTAACAAAAATATTTCTATTAAACGAAATAATTTCTTTGTAATAAATTTCACCTTATAATTATGTTACCGTTACTAAAAGATTTAAAACTATCGAACTAATTTTTTCTCGACAAATCGTCATTTCAAGGACACAGATTCTCAACTGAAGAAATTCCACAATAAACTATAAATTACCTTTATAGTTTAGCTTATGGATACGCCATTCAATTCGTAATCCCTCTTAAAATATAAATACAATACAATCCCTTACTGTTCAACAAATTCAGAAACGTTAACGTAAAAATGTTACAAAGACGCATAAGATACTATTTCTAACAATCGCAATGGACGGTAAGATATTATTTTTACCGATGGCAATATGAGACTTATTTTTATACTTCCCAAGCAACGCGATTACGAATTACAATCAAATAATTACGAACCTAAACCATAATATTAAACTATAAAACGAGACCTTAACAGAGCATTGTAGGTATTTTAAGTGTCATAACGTAACGGTTATATTCGAATTGACAAGAATCACAAGACAGTCCCAAATTTGACAGCTATCCTTAAAAATAACAAGGCCAGGCTTATAGGGATCAAATATACCTTAATTGATCGCTAGGTGAACTGAATTGTTTCCCTTCGCATTTCCTTACCTCCCAACAACTGAACCAAATGTGCGGTTACACATCGGCATGCTGAGCCCACCGAAATACAGAAAATGTCCAACAATAAACCTTCATTTCCTTAACCAATGGGGTTTAAAGTATACTGAATATCATTATTTTCAAAGAAAAACAACTCTGAACAGCGCCTCTTTTACCTTAGGTGTTACATCAATAAGTAACATTGGTAGGGATAGCACAAAACAACAAATTAAAGCACCTTTTCGTGTAGTGAAACAATGCACAATTTACAATACTCTAAACTCAACATCACCTAGCAGAGTCGATAAGAATAACATCATATTTAAGTCTTAATTTTTACTATTAAATTTTACAATGTATGAAATTAAATTGTCAAAAGAACAATCACTGGTGATTGTGAAAAACCACAACCAGAAAATATAAAAACAAGCGAAAAGACTGATCTGAACTTTATTTGAGTTTTACATCTAGATAAAAAAAAAACTAGTTTAAAAATTAGTTCCTTTTACGGTTACTATTTAAAAAGCTGTACAAATAATTCTTTATCGGTTACTTCATTAGGCTGCTATGCAACATTAGGTACATATTAGCATACATGTTCATGATGAAATACAAAAAACTTTTACGGTAATCTCACATAATTATTTTTATACTAAAATAAAATCAATTTCAATCAAGGAGATACAGATAATGAAAACGAGTACAAAAAGGTAAATGTGGTTTGTACCAAAGCAAATATTTTTTTTTTTTAATAGGAATACTTTTCTTATTAGCTTCAAAACTTTACTAAAAGCGGTCAAATTGTATCCAGTCATAAATTAATGTTTAATTACATTTACACAAAGTATATATAATTTAATTTAAATGAGAAGATACAGTCGAATTAAAAAGCAAACTTGTAAGCTACTTTCTACATACATTAAACGTTAAAGTTAAGATCTTACCTTATAAGTAATATTACGGCGCATTAATTTTTCATTAAATATGAAATGCCAAGTACACTTACCTGAAAAAAAAGATAAAAAATCATTAGCACTATACAACGTATAAAATAATAAAAACCTTTTATAACGAATTATAATAATACTAAGAAATCCATTAATACAGATTATATATTACATACCATTCATCATTAAAAACAATAACGAATAAAGTAAGCAAAAATAAAAAACTGAGAGGATTTGCGTAATTATATTGTAAAAAAAAAAGTTTTAAAATATAATAACGATGTAAGTTAAATTACATAATATAAGACTTTTTTTAACCGATATAAAGTTATTTATTTATTACACTTTTACCTTAAATATTTTTTAATTTAATAAAATAAAATAAAATGTTTTTAATATTATTTATTAATAAAATAAATAATATCATGCTCTACTGGATTCAGTGCGCACGTAAATCAATATTTTCAATAAATATATATATATATATAACAATAATAAAAAATCTTTTTGTATACTACAAACTCTCTTAGCCAATGATGTAACAAGCGTTCGCGATGAGGTCCTTGACGAAATAAAAACCGTGTTAAAAAGTTAAAAATACCTCTGACCTATACATTTTACGTATCAATAATTATTTTAAAGCCTACTACGAATAAATTAATTGCATCACTTTACTAAACCTTTTAAGACGATTCACCGAGATGATTTTGATTGTATAAAAAATATACACTGTTAAAAAAAATACGCCAACACTTAAATAACTTTTCAACCGTTAAACAAAGTAGAATAATGAAATTTAAAAATGCTCCTACCTTGAAACGATCTATTTTTCAACACGATATCACCTCACCCCAAAACTCCATCAAAGGGGAAGCAACTCAAAAATTTTAAATGGAAATGACAGGGTTATTGTAACATATCGTTTTGAAGCGATTAAAAAACAAAATGTTTGGAAAACATTTTTGAAAAATCAAAATGGCGGTCAATAAATATTTTTTATATCTAATTTCATAAGTTAGACAGTACTTCTTGAATTTTATTTTTCTACATTCAACTGAGGAAAAGTTTATCTAAGCGTTCGCATACAGTATACATATAATGAAAGAGTTTGAAATATTTTAATAATATATAACTATAAACCTACAAATGTTATATACTGTTATTAAATAATATTATAATTTAAATCACATGATATTCAAATTATTTCAATTAATAAACAATTTCATTAAAAAAAAATTTAAAAAAATTCGATAAACAAAACATGTCACTATCATATCACGTAAAATACCACATATAATCGAGGGATTAGAAATTTAAATTTCATACTTTGGTAGGTTCTATTTAATAATAAATATACAAAAAAAATTCAGAATACTTAAATTTCGGATATAAAAATATTTTAAAAGCTCGTAAAAATAATTAATATTATAACAACAAATGGCAGTAATCAATAAATTAAAAAACAAACTGAGAAAACTGTGTCAACGAAAATCCATCACTGCAAACCTAATAAAAAAATATATATATTTTACATATATATATATATATATATGTGTAGTACGACTACATTTTTCTATAATTTTTTTTATTTAATAAAAGAAAATTCAACACGTACTATAATTATTTATTAAAATTTTATGTAAATTACATTAAACACGTGAAAAAATACTTTGAAAACTATTTGACAATAATTTTAGAAAAACCCTACGCAAGTTATTTATACATAAAAAAAAGTTACAACTGAAGAGATGTCGCATGAAATGTATAGTCAAGTAACAACGCTGCTACTTACATTAACCAATAGTTCTATAAACAGTTAAGTAGACTTGACTCATATTTTACTGAACATAACAGAGTTCTATAACAAAATTGAATTAATAAATTTAATATTACAACAAAATGAAGGTTGAATCTGTGCTAAAACTAACATTATATTAAAAATATTGTTGACTACTGTTTCCAGGGGCTCCAGACGTAACTCATCGGATCACTGTAATCTCGAAACAATTTACTGCAGCGAATAAATTATTGGAAAAGAGACAAAAAAAAACTTATATTTTTATGTTAATCGCTTATGTCTTAGCGGACATAAATTAAGGGAAACGTTTTAGTTTTTTGCCAATAGTGGCTTTATTTTTAATCGCATGTAAAAATAAAACGCAGCTGAGGAAATTTCGCATAAAAAAAATCTGCAGGCACTTTTTTCTAAGAGCAAAACAGAGGGTGCTAGCGAATTTTACAATAAGCATCAAAATCGTGCTATAGCTATCATACATAGCGTAGCTCGAGAGCGCGCAATAAATAAACTTAAAGATAATTAAAAAGTTCAAAAATGTAAGGATTCACAAGATTCAAGGCTATAAATCAGTCAAATTTTCGTAGTAATTTCTGATTGCCCGTTAATCCGGATCTACTGTGAAAATTTACAAGTTGTTGATAAAACGCCTATAACAATAAACATATTGAAAAAAATGAAAAAGCCAATATACTACTCAGTTCTTGACCTTAATACCTACTCATTCCATAAGGGATATCTCTACCTCAGTGGCAGTTCGTAGCTAAAATTAATGGGGGTGCTGCTCCAGAAAGTTTTTTTCTGAGCCTTTTCAAGGCCAAGATTAAAGTTTTCTATAAAATAGAAGAACCGGAAAAAAAATCAAATATAATAGCTGGAAGCAGGATAATAATCTAATTCTACACTTTATCACATTCAAGAATATGGTACACGGTTTGTAAGCATATTGGGCTTAAAAACCGTATTCGGTTTAACCGAATAAATAATAAAATTTATATACAGATATTTTTTAGTATTATTAGATAACTTAATAAAGTGTCCGCTTAAAAACATTATAGTCCAACGGTGCTTAATTAAATTTCCATGTTCAAAGAAACAATTACATAATTAGTTTTTATTAATTACCTTCTCTTTCGTCCTTCAAACGTGTTTTTGGACAGATTTGGCAATCACTTGCTTTCCGGCATCTTCTTATCACTACTAAAAAAACAACTAAACCACTTTCATATTCCTTCCACCGACTAAACTAGAAAAGGGCGAACAAGGAACGTTCCATACATACGCGGAATAAAAAAAACTACCTTCCACCAGCACGCCAGGCTCGGCACTGCGGGAGCGACAGTTCTCTCTCTCCCACGCAGCCCCACATGCAGCTTCCTATGTGCGCATGAGCACGACAGCCACACAACACGCCTCTGGAACTGTGAAGCGCATAGTTCCATACAAAGATTTTTGTATCTTATTCATAAACTGGGAAATGGCTACTGACATTAAGCTTAAGGATTATATGTTGTACTAGTATAAAGAAAGAATTAAAGAAAAAAGGACGCATTATATTAAATGTTACCGGTACTATCAAATGGAAATAGGTAGGGCTGCAATTCCACAGTGCCTATACGTGAACCGCCATCTTATTTGTTTATTTCTTAATAATTGAAAATTGCACTTTTTACCTTTTGAAAAGTGTTTTGTTACTTTGGCTAACGCCCAAAATCAATTATTACTAATTCTGTTCTTTATTTTCAACTACAAAAATATTTTTATCGTTATTTGAAGGTAAATATAAATTTTAAGACGGCAAAGATGGTTTTTCAAAAACTTTAATCTTTCAATGAGTTTTAGTAAATAGATGTTAGTAGACTACGTAAACGCGTGAAAAATGACGTTATAAACAAAATTGTTATAAAGAAAATAATGATCAACACATATTTGTATGCAACTTCGTAGATTTATGAAAAAATAAGTCATTTTGCAAAATTTTTGCTGCTTGTGAAAAAAACGTGTTTTTTGAAAAAAAGATCTAGTTTTTCATCAACATTTTGTTTATTTATAATCTTATGAAAAAGTAAATACCACCAGTAGAAAACTAAGACGATTTTGAAAAAAAAAGCGCCAGAGCACTTTTTCTAAGAGCAAACTTAAGAAATTACGGATAAATTATTAATTTATCCATATAGTTTTACTGTACAAGTATACGAGAAGTTTCCAAGCTACTCTACATCATAGCGCGATGTAAAATTCGCTAGCGGTTTTAGTTTTGCTCGTAGAAAAAAATAACCGGGAGGTATTTTACGCAAAATTTCCTCAGCTATCTACTGGTCCTTTTTAGTTTTACATCCGATTAAAAATAAAGTCATTATTAGCAAAATAACTAAACATTTTTCCTTAATTTGTTAATCAACAACTTAAATAGTTATTCGCTCATGTCCGCTAGAATAAACTTTTATTTTACAGATATTTTTCCCAATCCATTTCAATAATTTATTTTCTGTAGTGAATTTTAACGAGGTTGAGGACTACTTAAGTCTCTGTTGACTCAGCTACATAAGCAGAACCGTTTCAAGAGACAAACATTAAGCTAACAAATAAAAATATAGAAAATCAGTGAGCTATCTAACACTTTCACGCTAAGAGAAAAAAAAAAGATAAATGACGTCTGGAGGAGTTGGTCGCACTAAGATTAAAGAGAGGACAATTGTTTGTGATTTTGCGATGTAAATTTCCCCTTCCGATAACCTCTGCTTAAGAAAAAATAATAACTTCCATTTTTAAATAGAAACAAATATTATAAATTTTACCTATGTCCTAATATATTACTAACGTATAAATTGCCAGAAAAATATTAAACTTCCTAATTAATACTGACGAATAATAAATAACCTGACACTCAATTCAGCAAATCATCTTGTTATATGAACTCTATTTTCTGGATTAATAGGTTTAAAAGGAACTGTAGTCTAGAAAAGATACGCAGTAAGTCTAAAAATTTGGGTTCATGATACTTATTCTAATTTAAAACCAACACTTTTTTAAAAATTAAAACAACCATTTAATTTCTCATTGAATAGCAGCAGTTAGAGCACTCCTTTCCAATTCTAAACGTGTATAACAGAACAAAAATGAAAGAATTTCAAAATGTACGTTTTTTTCAATTAGTTTACAGATTTTCTTACCACGTAAATTAAAAAAAAAAGCCTATAAATTAGAAGCAACCTCGATTTTTGTTTATTTATGTACAAAATCATTTACATGCAATTTACGAGCTTCGAACTTAAAGTTATTTACGCAGAGAAATAAAGAAAAAAGGAAGAACGTGAGTGAGAAAGCGGAAGAGAGTGAGGGGGTGAGAGAGAGAGAGAGAGAGAGAGAGACCGAGAGAGAACCATTTTAACACAAATAAATTACAATTTAAAGTAAGAAATTTTATATAATGTAAACAAATACTTTTAAGTGTTTCATGCTATCAAACAATCAAGATACTAACCATGCAATAAAACCTTTTACTATAAATAGAAAAATGGTAGGTTAAGTAAAATTATTAAGTGTTAATATCAATTTTCCGTAACTGACAAATAAAAATGAAATACAAGACCTAATATTTTATTATTTTACTTTACGGTTTCATTTTAATAAAATAAGATTGACAACTCATAAATTACACGTCTGTGTAAACTCTAAACGGGAAAATTTCACTTAAATGAGGGAAAATACAAGATGAGCAGAAACAATATGTAAGTCTCTTCTTATTTGCACCATCACGTAGATAAAGGTAATGAAACTATGCTTCCACGTGCTACGGCAAGCAGGGTTTCTACTAAGCAAGCAAATCTACCCTCGAATTTTAGGTGGAATAATAATAAAATACAGTCAACTAGGGTATATAAGGGGAAAACAGAGGGATTACTAAATCACCAACCCCTCAAATCGTCTTTCCTTTCTTCAGATAAAATACCTTCATTCTGTACCGACCTCAATGATAATGAACACTATTATTTGACATTAATTAAAATTTGATTATTAACCCTTCCTACGTATAACGAAATAACTACATAAGCGAAATACAACTGATGATGTTTTCTTGTTGAATTAGGTACCATAATAATAGTAATGATACATTGCTTGCTTAAATTCGAAAAGAATCTTTTGACATGAAACATGTAACTGTTGTAATGAAATATGTAACTGAAAAGACGACCATCAGAAAAAATTTATTACATTTCTAAAAACTCGAAAAAATATATATTTGTTTTTAAATAATGAACGACGTACAGTGGCGAACAAACTAATCCGAACACAGTATTTTATCACAGAAAATTTTATCTTTAAAAAAAATTTTTACTAGCCAAACTTACTCAAATTTAATAGTTTGTGTCGTCCTTTGTTTTCGATTATCTTATTAATCCTTTTTGGCATTGATTCTACTAAGGTAAAACAATGATTTTTTGAGTTTTCATCTCGAAACCAAACCTGTATCGCTGAACTAATAAGGTCAGTGTGCTACAATTCATTTTCTCAAGTCTTCTTTTTAACGTGGCCCATACATTTTCAATGGATTCAGGTCGGGGAGGTTCCCTGGCCACGAGAGCGTTCTAAGTTTTTTAAAAACTCTTTTGCTTTCTTTGACGTGTGATATGGTGTGCAAGGTCCTGTTGGAAAATGAGTTCTGGGTTCTTCTGCGTAAATGGGACTTTTTTTCTTTGGCATATGTTAATGTATCGGTCCGATTTCATCATCCCATCTGCAGGCATAAGTGCTCCTGGTCCTTCATATGTAAAACATCTCCAAAACATATTTTTTGGTTGGGTGTTTGAGAGCTTGTTGCAAGTGTGCTGGCGAAGTAATCTTCTCATCTGTTGACTTACGAATGTAAGCTACTATCTCCCTTTGGACGAAGAAATGATTCTCGTCTGAAAAAATAACCGTTTCCACTCTAAAAAATCCATTCTTTATGTTCCTTTATCCACTGACGTCTTTTTTGTCTTCATAAACTGTGTCAGTAACTGCTTCTTTTTAGGTTTCCGGGCAATCCTTCCCACTGCCAACTATCATATCACAAACATTAGTTCCACTGACTCTCAAGTCAACCTACTAAGGTCAACAGCTGAGAATCGTGAATTAATTTTGCTTTTCTTATTAGTAATTGGTCCTGTGTAGGCGTGTTTTTCTTTTTCCCTCCACATTTTCCTTTTCTCTTTGGAGAGACGAAACCTGTTTCCCTCAACCTTTTCACGATTTAATTTACAGTACCTAACCCAACAATACAATCCCTGTCAATCTGTTTTTGAGTCATTTGTGTGGGCTGGGAAAGAATAACAATTTTTGACCGCTCTCGTGGGGTTATACCCATTGTATTAACTAGAAACGAATAACAACTGAAACTCACAAAGTCACCAAAAACTAATTGACAATGAATTACCAAAGCACAAAAACCACTAATTCTGTTTGTATATGAACAACAACATAACCTGGAACACTAAACAGCAAGCAGTCTGCCACACAATGAAAATTCCCTACAACAGAACAAAAATTCTCTTCGGTCGGATAATTTGTTCGATACTGTATACATTTTTCCAGACAATACCTGTTAAATCAAAACGACAATTACGTTTTATCGAATGCAACAATACCTGATCATTGTATAATTTATCCGTTTGAAAGTAACGTTTATTTCGACTTAATTTTAGAAGTAAAATGCTTACTTTCATTTCCAACCAAAAACGAAAATTGCGAGCCTAATAAATGCAGAGATTCAAGCAACGATGTTACTGAAAATTATTAATATTAAGAATAAAGGATACCTAATAACGATTTAATGTGGTCGATGATACCACCAAGTGTTTTATTTTACTAATCATTTGACGAAGTGAAAATTATATATTAATTCAAAAAAAGAACGCAGATTTTTCAGAAAATAATAAATAAAATCCATCGAAACAATTTAACTAAAATTAAGTTAACATTATGCACGACTGCGTCAAAAGAAAACGACTCCTTACTTAACCTCTATTTGTTTGATATTATGACAAGAAAGTAATGTTACCGAACGCCAATTAACCTACATAAAGTTGCCTCCGTTCTTACTTCCTTCCCAATGATAAAGTTAAAATTATTATTATCATTACTATTTTGCTTATTCTCTTATCAAAAGAAAATAATAAATATCAAACTAATTTTTTGTTAAAAAACGAGAGATATTTTTAATAATTAAATCCACAAATAGCTGTGGAAATCAAAATAGTTGGTAAGAGGGTTATGATACTTTCAGAACAGTATATCGGTAATCCTGTGATGAATTTTATCAACTGTTTGAATAAAATTGTTTTGTTTATAACCTTAAAACCTTATTTACGATTCGAAAATTTGAAGTCTACGAATTCGTTGAACAGAATGCAGTGATCTTTTTTTTTGTTTTCCGAAGGAGATAAACCGGTAACATTTAATCTCATATGACAAAACAATACGAACAAAGTTGCATGAACCGCAATCTTTTTCTAAGCGGATAGAAAAGTTTAAGGACAATCATATTTCAGTGACTGACGAGCACCGTTCTGGACGGCCAATTGAAGTTTCATCTCCAGCTCCTGAAACTCGTGCAAAATCTCTCATCCAAGAAGACCGATGGATTACAGTTGAGATTGTAGTTGAAAAAAAATTAGTGTTGGTTCATAGTATGATCACCAACAAGCTTAATTACCGTAAAACAAGAATAAGATGAGTTCAAAGAGAGCTGATAGATCACCATAAAGAGACAACGACTTTGCATGCGCACAGAGCTGAAACAACGATATCGACAAGAAGGTGATCATGATCATATTTTTGCACAGTATTCTAACTTTTTTTTTTTTTGGTTTAACCTAGGGTCTACCGTTAGGTATTGCTTCAGAGGATGAGGTGAATGATTTGTATCGTGTGTGAAAATGCCAAGCCTGACCGGGATTCAAACCCGGGACTTCCGGATGAAAGGGAGAGACATTACCACACGCGCCACGGAGGCCGGTTACAGCATTCTAACCTGTGATGAGATATGGATTCACCATTTACCATTACGAGCCGGAATCAGAAAGTCCGATCACGGAGTGGAAGCTCGTGAGTTCACCGGTCAAGAAACTCCGAACCCGACAAACAGCAGGAAAAATCATGATGAAAATCTTTTGGAATGCAAATTTTGGATTATTTGTCGATTGTCTTTATCAGCGAACAATAAACAGCGCATTATAGTGTGACATACTTATCAACAAAGTGAAGCCAACAGTGTAGAAAAAAACGTCCTGGATATCAGCGCAAAGGCATCTTTCTGCTTCACGATAACGCCCGGCCTTACAAGGAACTCGAGAAACCAGCGACAAACTGCATCGAAAAGTACTATCTCACCCCTCCCACGGTCCTGGCTTGGCCCCGTCCGTTTTCCATTTGTTTTGTCCACTCATTAAGGCGCTAACTGATAAGAACTTTAATGCCAATGACGACAAGGAGAATGTGCTAAATTGTCTCCGACATAAAGACAAAGATTTCTTTGGGGCAGCTATAAATAAGCTCGTATTTAAAAATTGTTTACGGCAGATATGCCAGACCATGGGCAGCTGTTTCATAAATAGGATTCAATTCTAATTAACCCACGCATAATATACACAGCTGTAACATTTAACAATGACCATTAAAAACAGACTGCACTGTCAAACGTTTTATATAAATTCCAGGGTAAAAAAAAAAAGTCTGGTTTCGGGTTTCATTCGGTTTACACCATTAACTTTATTCCGTTATAGGACAATAGGTTCAGTAATACGATTATGAAAGCAATAATTAATTAATGAATGGACAACGCAGTAAATAAGAAAAAAAAAGAATTACGAGTTAATAATCAAACTAAAATACATTAATCTAGGCTTACACGTATACACCCAGAAATCGTATAGTATATACATGAGTCAGAATAAAAATTTCACCCCAGTTCAATTCTGTTAGAACCCTCAGAAACAGCATAGAACCCTTCTGGAAAAAAACACATACAAACAAAAGTTCCCCCTACTTCATTTCTAGACAACTGGTTTCCCTCAATTCGTTTTTAACTGCTAACTTAAATATGCATCACATACACACACCCTTCAGTATGTATACAATGCACTACGAACGTCATTCAGTTGCATTAATTCTATCACTTCAAACGTAACCAAACTAACAATTAATATTTTCACATTTTCTTAACTACAATAATTACTTTTTTATTAATCATAACGTGAAAGTTTTAAACTAAGAAGGAAAGGTAAGAGGCTCAAAAAATTTAAGTTTTAGAAACACGTGTTACAAATCGATTTTTTTCTTAGTACAAAAAACGTTTTTTTTTTTTTTTTTTAATGGTAAACAAACGGCTAAATTATTAAACGGTAATATAATTTATTATATAAAATAAAAAAATTTGATGTGGACACCACATGACTCCCTTGTACGCCCATTAAATTACATATACTCATTATTTTTTTTTTACAATGAAAGGTACATAAAATTTTATTTCGTTAATAACTTCTGATTTTTTACATATTTTTTTTTTATATTGTTATTATTGAATTATTATTAATTGTAAATTTTTTTTTACAATCAAAGGTTAATAATTATTAATAAATCAATATATTTAAATTTAAAAAAAGTCGGAAATGAAGACGGATTCGAACCGACGTGCCACCCTTTGTAAGATTTAAATATTTCATTAATTAAGATTTTATTTGGCTCTAGCTCTGGAACCAATGAAAATAAGTACCACTTATGATATATCGTTGAAAAGCTAGATTTCAATGAGGACTTATTACTGCAGTTAATAAAAAATCCAAAATCCAAATTTTTGGATTTTGGGCTTTTTTGGACACTTTCGGTCCAGTCCATTGCAATTAAAAGGGGAGGTGCACAACTATGTGTTACAATAGTCCTAAATCCAAAAATTCAACAACCTACGTTACTAATCGTTTTTAAGCTATGCGAGAGATACATACGTATATACAAACATCTCGCCGAAAGTATTCAAAATGGATTTGGAGATGGGCAAAATGGATATTTCCGTTAAAATTTGAAAAACGAAATTTTTCGCGATCACAATACTTCCTTTACTTCGTACAAGGAAGTAAAATTAGAAAATTGTTTCACCAAAGAAAATCTTTTATTTAAATAAGATTTTAGATGTAATATTTGCAATACATATATATATATATATTACCTTCTTAATAACTATAAAAAATAAAAATTGTCGAATATTTTTTATTTCTCACCAATTTTTCTATTAAGAAATTTCATTACGTAATTGAAATCTGTCTTCCAAAAGATTAATGGATAACTAAACAAAAATAAACTACATTTTCATACGTGGTACTTATTTTCATAGCTTCCCGAGTTCTAGGCAAATAAGATTTTAATTAATGAAATATTTCGTTCTCACAAGGGGAAGACACATCGGTTTGAATCCGACTTCATTTCCTTTTTTTTAAATTTAAATATATTGATTCATTAATAATAATAATAATAATAATAATAATAACAAAAAACAACCGACGTTATTAGTGAAATAAAATTTTATGTAATTTTATAAGTATATATGTAATTTAATAGCCGTAAAAGGAAGTCATGTAGTGTCCACATCAGATTTTTTTAAATATAAATCTGTCAGTTTGAAACACGCAAAAAAATTCTGTATTAACTACCTAAAAGGGAATAATTCCTTATTATCGTACTTAGATTTAGGCGTGTTTAGTAGTTAATTAGACTACTCTATCGAGTTACTGTTTTTAGGCCATTTTACAAGTAATTACTATTTCAATCAAAAATCATAATGCTGAATATATATATATATACATATATATATATATTCAGCATTATTACAATGTGGACAAAGTAGTATTCGAAAAAGAAAAATTGATGCTACGAAAAAGGAAACAAATACAATCTGAAAAAAGAAGAAAATATGTTTACTAATAGTTTTTTTGAATAACTATATTGTACAACACCCGTACTGACGCGAAATATTTTTTATTTACAAATTTCCCCCAAAATTTAAAAGTGACTAATTATAATAATTACTACAAACAATTTTTACTCTGGTTTTGAAAAAAAATTATTATTTTTTTACTTTTTATAATAATTCTCTGAAATAATTATTAGGATATTTATTGCAAGATTCCCAGGTGCGTAAAATTGGTTTTTAGTTAAAAAGTAGCAAGAGAAAAAAAAAGATTGTATATAAAATAGTCCTTTTTTTTTACCGTTACTATAAGTTTGAACTTTTGTATATTTTTCATAATCTACAAAATTTTCGTTCCAAATTTAAACCCGCAAGCTTAAAGCTTATGTCCTGAATTTGTCTTATAAAGAAAAAAGAAAATATTATGTGAAAAAGTGATTTCGATACAGCAGAAGAATATGAGGTAGCAATTTTATTGAAAGACTACCATTACCAAAAATAATGGACAATAAGACTTGAAACCTGATGATTTTAAGAAAGGATCCATATTTTAATATATTAAGTAATCGCAAATTCTACAAAAAACATTTTATCAAAATTCTACCGGTGGTATACAACGTAGCATTTATTTTTGTTTGAATAAGTTCTTTAGAGACTAATTTGGAAAGGAACAAGCTTGGTCTGGTATATGCTGCATTTTTTATGATATTTATTGAGAAATTATTACTATCTAAGTTCAGTTACATTATTTATTTGCCAGATTACAGAATTTTCTTGGAGAAAAACCATCTGATTAAGAAGAACTTTCATTCCAATGAAACTGATTTATACATAAATTTATTTTTTGGAAATAAATAAACAATATACCGTCATTACAATTGACACCAATAGCAGTCAACAAAAATTAATAAAATCGATAACATTACAAGTAGCTCTTAATATTATTGTCAGTCTACAACAGGAAGCAGCTGTTTCGTTTCCGATCACGTGACCGGGAAAATAATCAAGATATCGATTAATACGTAAGAATTGGCTTTACTTTTGACGAATTCGAAAGGAAATAACAATACAAAATAAAAACGAAAGGAATTGGGTAAAAGATAAGATAGAATTCGCATGAATGCAATATTTTGACCGACATGTAATGAAAACTTTTTACTTAAAAAAAATATGAATATTTCTGATAATTTTCAAAAGTTTATGAAACATTGAGCCAGAATTCATAAACTAACAAGGAAGAAACGATTCGTTATTTTTTACCACACTTCAAAAAAACATAATTCGACAGGTTCATTTTTTTATGCTCAATTCTTACTTTTTAACAACTGGACCGATTTCGATGATTTTAATTAGTGGGGTCCTGTATAAATTTCTTCCAGGAAACTTGAGTGGAATTTTTTTTATCGGACACGGTCTGTGCAAACGATTTGAAGATATCTGCACTTATTTTTTACTATCAAAGCTTAGTACTAAGTAGTTACAGGAAAGTGACAAAGTCTGATATGATTATAAAATTCAAAGAATTTAATTTTTCAACTTCAACAAAAATGGTAAAATACATAAGGTTGGTAAAATACACTGATGCATTATCTTGCATTCAAGATTTTTAACCAACGTTCAAATTTGTTTCTGGATTGATTTGATTATTTTTATCATGACACATTTTCGCCTATACTGTAAAATAAAACTGACTTCAATAAACGCCTTAAAATTTGAAAAGTACTACCTTCTAAATTCTTTAAATTGCCAAATTAAGGTTTTATTATTATAAGTAGAGGAAGTAGAAAACTATTTCAGAAGGCGCGATTTTCTTGCACGGATATGTACAGACGAGTTTCACAAAATCTGTAATAAAATTTTCTCTTTTTTTCTTTTTTGTTAAACATGTACTTATTGGACAAACAAACAAAAAATCGTTATCAGATTATAATCAATATAAAAATGGATATTTGAAACCAAACAACTAAAATTAATAATACAGTCAGTCATTGTTTAAGAAATGAATTTGTATTTTCAGAAATTCAAAATAATTAAAACCACATAAATAATTAAGCAAAAACAAAAAAAAAAAAATGGATTTGCATGTTGCACCAAATTCACCACGTTCATTTATGCTTATTAAAGTACGATTATACTTTTTTAAAAAGGTAATAATTTCTCATCAGTGAATCTAATTTTTTAATTCTATATATATATATATATATATATATATATATATATATATATATATAATATATGATATTTTAAAAAAATAACCGAACTTTAAAAAATACTTATACGTGGTTTTATTTCATTAAAAAAATAAAAATATAATTTGAAATATATTTGCAAAAATATATAAAATAAATAATATAATTTATAAATAAAAATAAATAATATACATGCATTTGCTAAGGTAAAAGTAATTACAAAAAAAACCATTCCTTTTAAAATAAAACCATCATCTTCACGAATTAGGTCATCAATTTTTATTTCATATTTCCTCGTTCCATCTCGTCCTAACATTTCTATCCTAATATTTCGTCCTTTACAAATCAATCATCCCGTTAATGAAGTAAACATAAAGATACGTCCTAATAACTTAATTTCTTACACTATTTAATCGGCTAATCCCCTTTAGGAGTCTTAAAAGCCTTACCTGTCTGAATTAGACTACGATTACAGGATTCATTACTCAGACTTCGCTTCCATAAAGGAGAGTAGCAACTGCCATTGTTTTATTATTTTAACTGGTTTTCTACGGTAATCTTTTAATAGTTCTATACATCGCTCGACTAAATAAATCTGTCCAATCTATTATAATTTAAATGTTCATCATGATCAATAGATAAATAACTAAAGTAGTTGACTTGTTAATTAGGAATAATACAGTTTATTATTATTTCGCTTTAGTATTTATTTCCCTCAAATATCCATCATTTTTGTTTTATTTGTCCGTCGATTTCATAGGCGAACTGGTAGCGTCTCTAATTTTCATCCGGAATATTCTGGGTTCGAATCCCGGTCGAGTTTGGCATTTTCATACGCTACAAAAATCTTACATCAAAAAGCAACTGTATTGGGCATAAATCTATTCTTTCTTTGAGAATATAAATACACATTTAAAGCAGATTTTAACTAAAAAAAGATTCTACGAATTTATATATACATACACCGACCGATTCCTTTCAAATTTGCAGGATACATTCTTGTTATCCCAGGGAAGGTTTTAAGTTATAGACCGAGGACCTAGCCTCCTTGGGGGTGAAGTTGTCAATTAAAGATATTCATTAGAAGAAAAAAGTTAATAATTATATATTAATTTCTTCACCATGGCAACAAAAATAAATAGCAATGTTTTCCTCGTCAATGGTACGTGTACTTTAGTTATACCGTAGTTAGTAATATTTTTTTTTTTTTAATTTAGCTTCTTTCTTTTTAATTATTATTAATTAATTAATTTGTTATTAAATTTTAATTGTTATTAATCAGTATTATTGTCACGACAATGAGGGTAACGAACACTGCGAATGTCCTAGGTAGACGGTAATGGTAAGCGAAGCAAACTCGACGGTCCTGGGGCTCATGTGAGTTGATCTAGGCCAGGATCCTGAGCTAAACAGTCGGGCGAGCGAAGCGTTCCCCGATAGGCTAATATATATATATATATATATATATATATATATTTTAGGCATTTTATAGTTAAAATCTACTCCTATCTTAATGCTACTCTATTTTATAAAATTAACATTTTATATTTAAAAAAATTTTAACAATATTATTATTATAATTTTTTTTAATGAGACGTAATGATGGGAATGATCTCCCCATTCATTATCACATGAAAATAAAGAAAATTCAACAATTATCCCCAATATATTGCCATTTGAGTTGTTTTTAATTACTTAACTTTATATTACGGGACCGCGTATTTCTAAGTACCGCGGACTGAAATTATCAATTTTTTCTTCAAATCAAACAAGACCATTTAAAAAGATTATTTTTCATTAGGTTAAATAAATGCATTAAGAATAAAAATAAATTTCAACTTCGGCCCTGTAAATTAGATTTTAAATTTTACGCTTTATACAAATACCGGGAAAGTTCAGCCGACGTCGTTGTAAGCATTTTCCATGAAGTTCAATAACAATTTATTGATAAACCGATCCACGAGTGGTAATTATTGTGATAACAGAAATTATTTACAAATTTAACGAGTAGTTATTTTTATGCTGGGATCAAAACGAATCAATTATTTTTGGGAGAAATTTTTTCCTTAGAGAGAATATTTTAAAAATATTTAAATAAAAAGAACGTATCTTTAAAAGAAAATCGTATAAATTTAATAATAACATATTTTTATCAAGTTTATAAATTCTTCACCGCAATAAACAACCGTTCTACTTATTCTTACATTTAAAAGAAATTTTATACGTAATGAAAGCCAACATAATAATTATAAAAAGATAAAAAAAGGTTTATCATTGAAAAAAATAAGGAAAAAATCTACTGAACCAGATTACACATTTAAAATTATGTAATATGTACTAATAAACCACCTAATATCTTGTTACTTTACAACACGCATGAATAATTGAAATAGTAAATGGAATACAGAAATTATTTATTTCTTTACAGTAAAAATAATATTGCAACTAGAATGTTTCCCATAATTATATATTATATAAAAGAAAAGAAATGGAGAAAACAAACATTATCTTAATTCAGTCGTGTCTTAAATCTGAATATAAATAAGTTACTAAATTAGAATAAAATAAAAAAAATAAGAGTACTATAAAACTATAAATTCAATAAGAAATTTTATTCATTTTTCCACGATAATGAAATTTAAAAACAAAAAACAATATTAATAATAGACAGTATATATTATTTAAAATTTACTGACAAAATTAGTTTTAATTTACTAAAAGGAAAGTTATACAGTTTACGGGAATCTCGTGAGCATGACTTCTATGTTACGCAATCAACTTAAAAATCTAGCACGATATAATGGGAAAAAAATTGAATTTAAAAACAAAGATAACGTTGCCAGGTTCTACAATACATATATATTGAAAATCGTTTCCTTACCTTCTACACCTTATGGACATCTAATACTTTTTTCTTGTTTAGCCTCTGGGAATTACCATCAGGAAGATATGTATGAGTGTAAGTGAAGTGTAGTCTTGTACAGTCTCAGGTCGATCATTTCTGAGATGTGTGGTTAATTGAAACCCAACCACCAAAGAACACCGGTATCCACGATCTAGTATTCAAATCCGTATAAAAGTAACTACCTTTACTAGGATTTGAACCTTAGAACTCTCGACTACGAAACAGCTGATTTGCGAAGAGGCGTTCATCACTAGACCAACCCGGTGGGTGGACATCTAATACCCGAGAAAAACAAATTCACCTCCAGTGTGGAAGATTTGTATTGGGTGAACGGTTAATAAAACAGTTGGATATTTCCCCCCAGCACAAGAATGATGAGATAGGGAAATTCATCAACACTACTTCTAGGGTGGTTCTTGTTACAGTACGCCGACTTAAAATCATAGATCAATCCAAGTAAAAGTAGATGGTCTGATACTCAAGAGATTATGAGCGAGATGAATGCTTTGGAGGGTCTCTAAGTTATCCTCCGAGTAGTTTGTATTGTACTGACTCTTTTGAATGAAGACTGACCTTTCTTTTTTGTTATTCATGATCCGGTCCCCGATTTCGGTTCTGTCGACCAACTAGATCCATACTTAGGATGCAAGAACCTAAAAACTCAGTGCATCCTTGGTGTTATGTAAGAGGTAAAGCTACCGAAGGCCCTGACCGGATCATTTACTTTAAAAAAAATGAATACATTAATATTTGATCTTTTATCTAAATTTTTATAAACTTGACGTCGGTTTATTTTTTACAGCAAAATACTTTAGAAAGATAAGAATACAAAATTAAACGACGACATACAAATAATATGAAAGGTAATTCGTAACAAAAAAATCTATCTTTGATAAATCTAGATATTTTTAAAGACAAAACAAAAAGAGTATTTTCTTACAAAAAAGAGAGAGTATCAAACGTTCAACCAAAAATTGTGTTTCCCAATTAAAAATTATAATAAAAATTTATTTCCGTACTAAACGAAGGAATGTAAACGTCGAAATTGATTTGATAGTTTTTTAATCTTTCCCGCATTCAATAAACAGTTTGAAATTAACGTCTAAAGCATCTTCAGAGGTCTATGGTTTAACAACGTAATTAAAAATCAAATTTTTCTATGAATAAAAAATCAACTTCTTTTAAACGAGGGCATAAATGAAGCTGTGATAAAATAATTTTATTAATTATTATTAACCAAGTCTAAATAATATTAAACCTGAAAGAAATACATTAAAACAAAATATATTTAAAATATTTATAAATATTAAATAGTTTTTAAAACAAGTAATTTTAATATTACTTAATTTTAAAGGAAATGTTTATTAACGAGATGTTCTTGCGTTTGATGGGAATTTACAAAATCATTTCCGAAAAAGAGAAGATTATACTGATTAGGAAGGAAATCAAATAAAGTTGGTAGACGTTGATCGAATCTCTTTCTTGAAAGGAAATACTTTCTTTTTGTAATTAAAAAGTGCATTACTTTCCATGTTAGCGTTAATTATAGGTATCACTCAGACAGAAAACAAATTGTAATCACGATTGAAAAATTAAAAAAAATTGCTAAGCTAAGATTTCTTATCTTATTTTAATAAGGATTTTATATTTAATTTGGTATCAAACGGATCTGACAGATGTTCATTTACATTTCCTATAATATAGTAAGCTCGGTATTATTACAACGATAAAGGAAAATCGGCCTGCAATATTGATCCCTTTAACACTGGCTTGCTTATATTTACTGTAAGTACGAAATAACGGTAATGTAAAAAAATTTTAAATTACAGATCGATCTGAATTAATATAAAATAAAACAGTTTTAAAATTATTTCAGTATACGGAATGGTTAAATTAAAAAAAAATTCATTATTTATATGGTGAATAAAAAGAAAATGTATTTAATAATTAAAAATAACCATTTCATGACGTAAAAGAAATGATATATGAAGACACATTTTTTAAAATGAATTCGACTATAGAGAGGAAAATATTAGAATGGCCATGTAATTACATAGATTAACTATTGTGGATTACCGAAGATTAAGACAAGACACCGCCGTACTCATATATTATCACATTATATACGTATAATATTCATGTGAAAGTTAGGGCAATTTCCGTATACCAACAAGATAATATAATATGATGTTATTTTAATTTACTGACAATCTCAGTTAACTACGACGATATAATGATCGTTGTCATTAAAACATACGATCACCTACTAATTTAAGTGATCACAAAATGAACAAACCAGTTTTTTTTTAACTTGTATAATTGGTTAAATTTGACCGAAATACCTATTTCTTTAAAAAAAAGACCGATAAATGGAAAATTGTTGATTTAGAAACATTAAAACTGATCAAGAAATTATTAAATTAGGCCATATTTTCAGAAATACTTTTGCGCAATTTACAATGGAGTAATCCCAGTAAGGTTAAGAGCTAATCAACAATGGTAACTTTTTTTAATTTTCCTTCAATTATTTGACGATAAATTTCGGTAATGAATATTACGTTGGATATTAAGTAGATTAATTGAAAAACAAGTATATAATATACATATATATTACATGTCTTGACTGAATGATAATAATCAACTCTGAGCAAAAACCAGTAAAGATAAATTGATGAAAATTTGTATACATTTCGATTTATAGAGTAAGGGAAGTAAGAAAGGATTTTTTTAATTTCGGAGTTTAAATGGTTAAAACTGAGTAAAAATGAAATGTAATATTTTTTCGAATTTATCAGTTGATAACAACTGACGTTATCAACTTGACTTTGGGTGTGTGTAATCTTCATATGAAAGTCTAAAAAAAATTCCAGATTTCTTGAAATTCGAATTGAAAGTGGTGAAGAAAGGTAAAAAAAATTTCGAATAATGACTGCAAATTTTTCCTCATTTCCAATTATACTAAACAAGATATTCACTCCATTTTGGTTTGCAAACACGCTTCACATAAATTTCTAAAAATCATTTTTGGATTTTTTGAATTGTAGTATTTTAAGAGGTATAAAAACAATTTTTTTATTTTATTTTACATTTTTACCGTTTTATGCTACCGCTATTGAATCAATCTTTATGAGATTTGGTAACACTGCGATGGTAATTTATGTTTGTAATTCTGATTATATATTTCGCGAGCGAAGCCGCCGCGATCGGAAATTTAAAAATCAATTTTTTTGCCTCCGGAACCACTGTAAGGTATTACTTTACAGGATGCATGAGGATGATATGTATGAATGTAAATGAAGTGTAAATACAGTCTCGACCGTTCCTGAAATGTGTGGTTAATTGATATACAATCACCGAATAACATCGGTATCCACCATCCAGTATTCAAATCCGCATAAAATTAACTGGCTTTTCCAGTATTTGAACCTTAGAATTCTCGACTTCGAAATCAGCTGATTTGCAATGACGAGTTCACCACTAGACCAACCCGGTAGTCTAAAGACCAATTAATGGTCCTGTACTTACAGACTGTTGCTCTGATGAAATAACAATACACTGTTAATTTTATAAATTGAACAGGATTTAATTTTTAATTATTATTATTCTCACAACCATGAGTTTAATGAACACCGGGAGAGTCCAGGGGGCAGATCCCCCCCCCCCCCACAACCACCGGCTAGAGGGAAATAAATATCCCCTGATCGCGTCGGGAAACGCAAGTAAGCGACAGGAATGCTAGTGTGTGTATATTATATATATATATATATATATATATATATATATATATATATAAAGAAAAATTAAAAGATGACCTTTAATTTTTCACTATTTTAATAAAAGTATTAAGCTTCAATTAACTAATAACGCAAATAAATAAATATTAATAAAAGTAAACAATTTAGAGTTAAACAAAAACCTACATTAAAGTAAACACTAGTATCTTTATCATAATTTAAGATTAAGATTCCTACTATTTAATTATATTAAAAGAAAGAAAATAGTATTTTTTAAACAAAAAGTAACTCATCGTTTAATATAAACAACCAAAAATAAATTTTAAAACGATGACAAAAGTAGTAGTTTGTATATATATATATATATATATATATATATATATATATATATATATATATATATATTTATATAATTTGTACGAGAATATAAGTTCACGAGAGCGAGTGTGTATATATATATATACACTTGTTGGCTACACTCCCGGTCGTTTTCTCTCACGTGGGAAGTCGGTTAACTTAAAACAAAAATTATGTGAACACGTATAATGGAACAGGGATAAATACACTTACCCGACTCGTTTTAATTCACTTTAAAAAATGAAATCGTAACAGAAAAAATAATAAAAAGCTTTTTTAGCGAAGAAAGTTAACTTAATAATAATAAAAAATGATAACACGATTTTACAGAAAGAAAATAAAACTTGAAATTGTTTAATTATGATGCAAAGAACGGAATAAGTCTGATGAACTTGGATGTAATGAAATAATATAAAAGTTTCATTCAACAATTAGAGCCATTAATTAGTCTAGAAGGAAAAAAAATTCAACTGTAAATAACGACTTCAACATACAATTCATTAATTTAATATACAACATCACAATGATGAATTTCGATACATGACAAAAAATTTATTTATTGTTTTTATGGGTGATTTCACTCGTAAAAAATAAATTGTGGTCGATCTATTTTAACCTTAGTTGTAATCTTGGTTGTGTAATTAATGATGACTGATTACAAGACTCCAACTTCCAAGCCGAAGATCGAAACCGAATCACGGGATATATCGATCCATCGACCGAGCTACTACACGACTGAATAATTTTTTTAAATCTTAATGTTTGTTCTATATAAAAAAATGTAATAACTTTAAACGTAATAACTTTATCATTTGTTTAACGTTAACAATAAATGACATATCAAATCAAAAATTCCACACTTTTTGTTCCGCATCAAAATCAAATTTCAGTTTTACACGAAAATATTTATGACTATTATATTCACAATATTTTTCATAAATAATTGCACTAAATGTTAATTTTGATAACGAAAGCACGCACTTAAACACGGACTATTTTCATACAGCTTATTTTAAAATAACCCTTAAAATTATTTGTTCTGACTTCAGATACATTTGTTAGCTATTCTAAATTTTAATTCTACTTTAATAAATATATCGATTTTCTTTCTTAACATAAGTGGTGTGTTTAAAAATGTTTTATTGTCAATTTCACTGCTTTACTTTCTACGCTAACTAGATTTCGTTCGAATTAACCTGTAATTTAGTAATGAAAATTTGATATTATAATTAGTTTAAAGTAGTCTGTATAATAAGTTTTTCAACGCAATAAAGAAAAGAAAATTAGGGAACTTAGAAAACATTTTTAGATGGGAAAACATCCTTCATTTCATTTAGTATATCAAGGAAATATCGGGAAGAGAAGTATGTCACGGCTCAGAAATTTTCAAGGCCGTTTTCCTATCGTTCAACCATAGAATCATTTAGGGCCAGAGCTGATAAATTTGTGATGATGATGTAATAAAGATTACAGCCGATCTTCGATTGAAGACGGCAAGTAAACGAGTAGTAAGATTTTATGGTTTTGATTTTGTACCGGTATAATATTCGCATTGCTTATTTAAAAATAAAATCAATTTTTAACAAACCTATTATAATAAATATTAGCCCTTTTCTTAAATATTCAAATAACAATGATTTTTATTTTTTTAAGAAAATAAAAATGCATACAAACAATTAATAATCTACACAAATAAAGAAAATGCAGCATTTTATTTTTGATTTAATTAAAGTATTATATTTGTAAAAAATAAATAGTTTTATGAAACAATTTGGAAGCGGGATAGTCTTTCTATCTGAATAGGAATCTATTCGCATACGAGTACGTACAAAATCGTGTACGTAGCATATAATGAGGTAATGAATATGATTATATATAACTACTTCATCTTCCTCGAGTACTTAAGAACTGACCTACCGGATTGGTCTAGTGGTGAACTCAACATTACAAATGAAGCTAATTTCGAAGTCGAAAGTTCTAAGGTTCAAATCCTAGTAAAGGCAGTTACTTTTATACGGATTTGAATACTAGATCGTGGATACCGGTGTTCTTTGGTGGTTGGGTTTCAATTAACCACACATCTCAGGAATGGTTGATCTGACACTGTGCAAGACTACACTTCATTTACATTCATAAATATCATCCTCATATACATATCATTACTTCATACTCTGAAATAATACCTTACGGTGGTTCCGGGGGCTAAACAGAAAAACAGAGGGGGTACAAAAGAACTAAATAACCAACTCTTATTATGTATGCATTCGTTAACATTGCTCTACAACTATGTTTTTAGCAGCGTTTTCCAAATTTTTACTACAGCGAAACATTTCACAAATCCTAAAATTTTTACAAAATACCTTAATTTATATAAAATAATAAATAAGTCAGTAAATCTAAACTTTAAGGAAATAACAATTATTTATATCAAATCTTAATTTATTTAAAGTAAGATACATAAAAATCGTAAAATAATCTAAAAAATGCATTTTGGATATATATATATATACACTGTAAAATTACGCTAATAATGACTTCAATGATAATGGGTCTATGAACTACAAATGCTTTTGATATCGGGCACAATATTACAAAGCTGAACTTTTATATCTTTGATATAATCTAGTCTGTTGCTGGACTTATGCTTTGGTTGCAGCATTATATGAAATTCCTGAATTCCTGTCTCGTCGTAAAATATTAAATAACTAGTTTTGAGACCTCGGGGTAATTTAATTTTGGCTTCTAATTTTGGAAGTCTGCTTTTCAAACACGTCTGAATTTATTGGAGCATTTAAAACCATTTCAGGCTCATAATAATATTGATAATATTTCACAGTTAACGGAACACCAGTATAATGCGGAACAGAGTTAGTCTTAATGGTGTCACACTTTCGGCGAGAATTTTAATTTCTAAATTAGAACCAAGACCAGAAATAGATATAATTCTACTAGAGAATCAATAATTAACAACAATATGCAAGATTTTCAGTTATGAATAAAGATGTTTATTATCATATGTATGTTAAAAATATTTTTTTGGGATTGTTCTTAAAATATTTTTTTTGCAAAAAATCATAAAGATTATTATTGCCTGAAAACGAAAAAGGAATGGAACAATACAAACTATAAAAAAATTGATTATCTCATAGGAGATAGTCGCAAAGTATACGAAAAGTTTTTCTAGTAGGGATAGGTGAAAATAACAATACAGGATAGTAAAAGAACCTCGACAAAATCAGGAAAACAGATTAAGATGATGTAAAAATCCATCGCAGAGAACAATAAATTAATAATTATTTTCGTAGTAATACCACAGGAGTAACGCTTCATTTATATAATAACTTCCTATTTAAATTAATTATTATTTTATAATTAAAAAAAAAAAAAAAATATATATATATATATAAATTACGAGTTAAAATTCTTTATTATAGAAAATAACTGTTATAAAATAATAAGTAATGGCTGAATACATAATTATACACATACATTCATTAACACTTTCAGATACTAAATACGCAAATGTTATGACAGTGAAATATGAAAGAGTAATGAGGAAGTGTTAGTTATTTTGACTAAAGAAATACATCCGGTTGGAAAAAAATATATTTAACGTCACTTGTTGTTAAATTAACGGATTTATTTTTAATATAAAAAAATTACGAATAAAATAAATCATTACCGATGCTTAAACAAAAATGTTAATATTTACTTTTATTACAGTGCCAAATTTATGAAAAAAGAAAAAGCAATTGCTAATTTAATATTGCACCTATACAATAGCTTAAGTAATTAATAATTTTTACGTTAAAGAAATTTAAACAGTTCCTAGTTAAGTGAATTTTTACATTTTTTTCTGACAACAGTTCAAAAAAAGACCTCCCTCCAAATTTTGTAATTCTCGACGTTTTGGGATACATTTTTTTTCTTCTCCCCCGGGCCGGATCCTGCAGTTAAGTATTACACAGCCCAGGGGAGTGTCCTTTAACCCACCGGGTTGGTCTAGTGGCGAACGCGTTTTCCCAAATCAGCCGATTTGGAGTCGAGAGTTCCAGCGTTCAAGTCCTAGTAAAGCCAGCTATTTTTACACGGACTTGAATACTAGATCGTGGATACCGGTGTTCTTTGGTGGTTGGGTTTCAATTAACCACACACCTCAGGAATGGTCGAACTGAGAATGTACAAGACTACACTTCATTTACACTCATACATATCATCCTCATTGATCCTCTGAAGTATTATCTGAACGGTAGTTACCGGAGGCTAAACAGGAAAAAAAAGAAAAGGGAGTGTCTTTTACTCCAACGGGCCTCCACGTCTCGGCCCGCCGGTCGGATCTCACTCTCCGTCTGCCTCAAACCACCAGCGTAGGATCCACAGGCCCTTCAGTTTAAAAATATCAAAATTCACGTTAAACATTTTGTAAACGCGTATATGAGTGTGGGTACGTACGCACTTTTATAATTATTTGAATTGTATTTCAATACTACTTTGTACAGTTATGAAATTTAGAGAGATACACAATTTAAGTTTTCAAAAAAATAGAAAAAATTAAGAGTTTCTTATTTCGAAGATGTTGGAAATTTTGAAATTTTACTCGTGGGTGTTATTTAACTATTAAGAATATTTTCATTAGATTATTTAGTTTGATAGTAAATTTTTTTACGTTATTAACAAATGTTACGCAATAAAACTTTTCTTATGAATTCCATTAAACAATCGATTTCCTATCGCAACATATTTACGTATCTTTTCACACATTTGAATTATCACAATTAAAACTTCGGTTAGTTGAAACTAAAAGCGACACACATATAATCTTAACTCATATCAAGAGGCAAATATAAAAATATCAATGATGTATTCGTCACACTTTAATACAAACGAATAGAAGCATAAAAAGGTTACATAAATAATTCTTGTAAGAAAAAAGAAAACAAAGTAAAGAAATAAAAAAAAAATTAACGTAAATATGCCATATTAAATTATCAGAAGTAACGGACCGTAAATTCATCGAGTGTGTTTGTGTTCCGCGTAGGGGCGTAATAACATCCTCATTCCTTCCTTATTTTGTGAACTGAAAACCGTCGTCATACCATGGAGTAATGAAAGGTCTTTTTTATTTAACAAATGCTAACTACGTAGTCGTAATACGTGAAGGTAACCCATGAGCCTCCATCTTAACAGCAACGACCCACCCGACAACAAATTACGGTACCGAACAACAAATTGGAATGTTTGCAATTACACGGACACACGTACCACTACGGTATAACAAGTGATTTTGTTATATTATTGCGAACTGACGTACTACGTAATAACAATACATCTCCGCAGCCTCACGTTTATTTATTTATAATTTCATTTTATTAAAAAAAAAAAGATTCATTCATAATCAAATCTTTCATACTAGCACGTACAGAAAACTATTACAGCAAATTCCAAAAAGAGACAAACAAAATAAATTATAAAAAAACTGATGCAACAAATATATATTTTACTGTTAAGAAGGTTTAGAGTACTTGGTTTTACCCGATACTCAAATCAAATCATTTGAGTTTTGGACAACCAACAGAGTCCGCGGACGGGTACGTAGCCAAATCCACAAAAATCGAACCGCGTAAGATTGAAGAAGGATATAGGGTTCCTTCCTATAACTTTAACCGGGATACGACGAGCAACTTGCAAAACATATAGAATTGACCGGCGAATAGGTAATTTAGGATAGGAAAAGGAAGGATAGTGAAGAATAACAAGAGGGATAGCGAAACGAGACGAACTAAACCGTTATCAGTAAGGGAAGTATCAATGCCCTACGGGAAGTGTATATTGATCCCGCCCACAATTCCGTCTCGGTTGAGGTAGCTTCACCAAGACGGGCGGAATATTACAAATAAATAATTTTACTAAATTAAATAAATGCTTCAACAAACAGCATTTTCTTCAGTTATTAAAATATCAACCATCTACGAACAGGCTAATTCATTAGAAAACCCTTATCGATCACCAAAACTGCGGCGTATGGAAACATCAACTGAATTAAAGACCATTCAACCAGATGTCTGTAGGAAGATAAGCGAAAAAGTATGAGGTAGATTAATACTACTTGTCCATTACATGAAACCCACCGGGTTGGTCTAATGGTGATTTCATCGAATATTAGCTTATAATCGTTTTGTATTTTTTAACGATATAAATTATTAACCAATGTAATACCATATGCAACCCAATAAAAAACCTGCGTTTATTCCAGATAAAAGACAAATAGTATACAATACATTATAAATATAATAATTATATAAGTATGCGCATGTACCGTTATATGTACATAATCTAAAATAATGACCTCAAGATAACATTCAAAAGAGATTATCAAATAAAACAATATAAATCAATTTAAATGAATTTAAATATTAAAAAATTGTTATTAATTAAATACGCAAATAAATTAATATTATTAAAAACTCTTTGGAAACAGACAAGTAAATAATTATAAATCATAAATAAGTAATAAATTAATGAATTATTTACAAGCACCTAGTACTTCAATTCCGTTAAATATGACACCTTACTGCAATATTACACGAATTACTATTCCTTTCTGGAAATTGCATTCAACTATAATATATAATTCATACATCAGAATCTACATAATATTAAATTAAGATTAATTAATGTGATATAAAATGGTATCTGGCAATGAGACAAAAGATAACCTTTAAGGCAAATAATCGTAAAAAAAAAGATACATAAATTTTAAGTTAATTCTGATCAAACATATGTTATACACGTGCAAACTACTTTTTAAAAAAATAATTACATCATAAGATAAATAAACATCACATAAAATATATTCTTGCACAAGATACGAGAAAGTTAAGAATGTAATAAAAAACCTGATATGTATTTAAGACAAAAATTCACCAGGTTTAACAAACAAAGAAGTTAAATTTGGATCAAGCCAGGACGTGGTATTCAAAAAATTTCGAATCGGAAACTGATGCAAAAGGTCAGATAGAACAATTGGGAGCAAGAAGAAACAGAAATGTTTTTGATCAAGAAAACTGGCAAAAGTGCTAAAGGATTAACTAAACATAGGTTGAAATCGAGTAGAAATAGGTAAGGAACGATAAATATTTTTAACGCAAAGAAAGAATATTTTTACTTGTTTATAAGAGCGACCGTTCCTTACGTTCTACCTCGTCAATAACCGGATAATAACGTTCAAAAGAATTATGTATAAATACAGTGTTCAACTTAAACAGACCTCAACAATGCATATTTGGTTAAAATGTATATGTTGGAATATATACAGTGTGTAAATATACCATTGGTACATACATATACCATGGATAAATAAATGTGAAGCATGTTGATACTACTGGAGCTGGAATGCGGAGGATTGCTTATTGCCACTCTGTGCTGCCTATTAGCTTTTGAACAAGCTTGCTTAAACGTGTGTTGTTGTTTGGAAAAATGCGGTTAACGAGTATTCGTGATGAAAACTTTGAAACGAAATTTGATGTTATGTGTCGGCGAAAGAAATATGAAAAGGAAGCACCACTGAAAAGTGTTATTCAGAAATTAGTTAAAAGATCTGGTGAAACAGGTTCGGTGTTAGACTAGAAATGTACCCGACACAGGTCAGTTTTAATGAAGTAGGTCGTGCAGGACAAAAGCGGTAGTTACAAGATCTCAAAAATCTTTGCGGGGAGTACGCCGGGAGAAGAACATGTCACTAGATTCAGCCCAGACTGCACGGAGGAAAATGCTGAAATATTATTCGTGTCGAATGTACGTTTTCCATGAGCTAACTAATGCTGATTACGCTAAAAAATGGTTCACTAGTGTCAATGATTCAAGAACTTCATTAGAGGCAACATTGGTATTTTAGATAAAGTTTTTTCAAAGGTGAAGTGTGGTTTCACCTTGGTGGATATGTTAATAATCAGAACTACCAAACCTGCGGTACTGAAAACCCGCACATTTCTTTGAATCTCCCCTACACCCACCAAAAATAGGCGTAGGCTTATGGTTTCAAGGTGGCGAATAATAGGATCCTTGTTTTTTTTTTCAAAAAACTGTAGATGCTGACGTCTACGAAGAAATTATCCAACAGTTCATAATCGTATTACAAGGGGATGGGCGTGACTGCTGGTTGCAACGAGACAGCGCCACTTGCCATACAGCTCGCTCTACTATGGAGATGTTACAGGATTTTTTCGGTAAGAATCATTTCTAAGGATTGTGGCCACCAACGTCACTGATCTGACTAATCCAAACTTCTTTCTGAGGGTACTTAAAAGAGACTGTTTGCAGGAACATTCCACACATCCTGCAGGAACTGAAGACAAATATTACCAATACCATCTAGGAAATAGACAGCGTACGGTAAACAAGAATAGCCACCAACACGGTCAAACGTGTTGACAAATGCATAGAAGTGGATAGACATCATTTTCAACATCTGTAAATGATTATGAAAGTATTTGCCAATAAACAATTATTTATAGATTAAACTAAGTGATGGGCCACTTTTAAATTGATTACCCTGAATATTTATGACTTCATGCATGTTTTTTTTTTTACTTTCCCGGCTACAGCGATATTTAGTGCTATAGCAATAACGGGAATATATATAGATCGGTAAAAAAATCTATAAAAACGAATTTAAATAAACTGGAAATAATTTGCGAAAACATGTTGTACTCCAGTACCCCCAAATCCGAAAAATCTATTTTTGTCACACAGACGTTTGTATGTTGGTCTGTATTTGGTTTTAAAGGTTCGGACCCCGTTTATCAATTTTTTTCAAACTCATTAGTCAAGTACTATCTTCGGGGGCGAAGACTGTATTAAATTTTTTGCAAAAAGTGGAAAAGGAGTAGGGGTTGTTTTGGCCGAAATAGAATTAAAACTGGACCACTTTAAAAAAAAAACATTTTTACGAAAGTTGAAGTTTTTTTTTGAATCAAGATGACAAATTACCAAAAATTTGCATTTTAATATGATTTCCCAAAAATTACTATTTATTATTATTTTTTTTAGGTATATACAGCGTACCCAATGTACCTATAAGTTCATTTGTGAGAAGTGTTGGGAGAAGATTTACACATCTATCCCTATCGTATTATTTGCAGGTCCCGCGTCAGTTGCATTTTCTACGCTTCAATCACTGTAAGTAGTTCGAGTTTCATTTGGTAAGTGTTAAGCGCTGTATGTACTCATTTATATAATATTACTATTTTCCTTCTTAAATAACAACATTTATTTCATCGCTTGAAAAAAAAAAACGACTAAATAAATTTCCCTACTTTATCAATTGCAAACTTCGTTGTATTTTTCAAGCATAAACATTTATTACAAACTGTATATAAATCATTATTAGACATTTTTAAAAAGTAATTGGTAAATTTTCTTAAAAGAAAAAAACACTTAAAAACATCTGATGGAAGAAATTAGAGAATTGAATTTATACTAAGATCGATGGTTTTGAACCGTCTTCCCATTTTTCTAATTCCCCGTATTAGAAACAACTACTAATGAACTCCCATTCGCTTCAAAGCAGGAATTATGTCGTTCTTCTCTTCTCGGATTTAAAGTTAAGGAATCAAGAGATAGAAAACCACAAAATTCCACGATCGGACCTCCTCTTTTGAACAAGATTTAATGATGGCTATCCACTGGTTCATGAATGACACCTCATAAGGATATTCTGTACACTGTTATCTACAGGGTTTTATAGAGGTGTGCCTTCTAAGGTCTTACAAAAATCGCTACTAACACTTACACATGTAGCACTCAACAATAACAAGAAAACTAAACGAGATATCAGCAATCCAAGAACATTGGTTACAGAGGAGGTTATGCGGAACACAATGCTGCTGCCAACCGCACGTCACTAAATCTCTCCGCTGGCGCGTAAGTGAAAAAGTTCGGTCTTTTTTTTTACCAAACCTCCTAAATAAGATAAAAAAATTTATTTAAAACTTGTACAGAGTGTTCCATTAGTTTCCATATACAGAAAAATAAACATTTCTGTGTGAAAACCATTTTTATTTACATGTATGCTCTATATAACTACCATTGTTTTGAAAAAAAAACATTTCGATGCTTGTCCTTTGCTTCTGAAGAACTGGTAATCTCATAAGTTGCATATATAGAAAAATACAATTTTTTTTATGAAGGCCGTGGAGTATTAGAAAAAGATACAAAACATCAGCTCAAGGAATTGATGTTGGTTCATCCCCAACGCCAGCACCAACTTCAGGTGTGCTTAGCCCATTAAAAGTATACTGCAGCTGTGCTAAGCACAGTTGTGCTGCTTGTAATGGCGTTGGTGATACGTTTCTCGAGATGATTTCTGTCGTTTATCTTTTCCTGATATTGGAAAAAAATGTTTTTTTTTCTATGCATGCAAACTTATGGGACACCCTGAATTTTATCAAACATATGTCATTCAAATAATTAAAATTCAAGAAACCTTTTTTTAAGCGAGCCTATAAAATAACAAATAAAAACCTCAATAACAACTCTGATTTTATTTCAATACCAATTATTCAAGAACTGGAACAAACAGGTTAATTCAACCGATGAACTAATAGATTACACCAGCATTTAACTCTAATGAAGTATGCAAACAAAATTATCGAATTTAATTAATGATATCAATAGAATAATAACGCGTATGTTCAAACGGTTAACAATCAGAAAACAATGGTAAAAAATTAAATAGATAACTTAATTCCAATAAAACTAATAAAACACTTTAAATTTTACTGAAAATTTAATAGCCCAATAAAAATTTTAATGACCTTAATTATAAAGAAACAGTTAAATGAACAACAGACCTATTCAACTGTCTTAAAAGATTCGATGATGATGGTAAAAATAAAGAAAAATAACTTATTTAAATGAAAGCTTTATAATTAATATAATAAAATATTCTTAATACACAACAGTTTTTTTTAGAAATACAAAACATATATCAGCCGTTTATATATATACGCTTATGTATAAAAATAAAAGGCTGAATTTACACAATAAAAAAATTCAGAACGTTAAAAACATTTAAATGAACTCTTCATATATTAACTGTATAGAATTACTACTGATAATAAAAAATGTTTTTGCATAATATACATTATTTATTAGAATTTTTAATTATTAAAATATACTTTTTTATAATACAGGTTAAGAAGAAAACGCCTCTTAGTAAATTATTAAGATATTATAATTACTGTAGCTGCTTATCCGTACCAGGAAAAGTTACATACAAGTGGTGATTAACAGAGCGTAATCTTCTTCTCCCTTAAAACGATACTTTGTTTTTAAATAAAATTAATGTTAGTAACATATCAGATAAGCAAACAACCTAAACTCCCTTTTAAAATTCTCAAACAGACCGTTTTTTTTTTTAAGCAGATTAGTAAATTATTCGATAGCACATGCATATTATATAATATTAACAAAAATGAGTGTTTCAGTAGCAGCAAGAAACCTATCGCTATAAAACACACACACACACACACACACACACACACACACACAGAGAGAGAGAGAGAGAGAGAGAGAGAGAGAGAGAGAGAGAGAGAGAGAGAGAGAGAGAGAGAGAGACTGTTTGAAATTAAAAAATATCTAAACAAAAAGGCTTACACCACTAATTTAATGTGTGGTGTAATGTAAGGTATTAAATTTATCGTGGTAGGCGGAGCTGGCAATTTATGCTGCACATGCACTGGTATTGATGGGTGGTGAAACTAGCCAGTCCAGCAGAAGACAAACGAATAGAAAAAATGGCTGAGTATCGGTTATCGTTCAGTACGCAACGGCTGTACTGAAGTGGTACCGGAAGCACGAGAACATTCACGAGGTACAACGGCAGTGGCAGAGAGAGTTTGGATCACCGACACCTCACCAAATTCTCACGCTCATGTGGACAGGGCAGTGAATCTACAGGGGGTTGCTGTGTGGTGTGTTCTATAAGGGCATGTTTTGATTGTTCCTTCTTCTTCGAGGGTACCGTAACTGGCGAAGTACCCGGATGATGGGAGGGTCGGGGAAGAGGTGCTGTTGGCACCCACCTCGGTCACCTGATTTGACACCTCCAGATTTCTACCTCTGAGGAACCGTCAAGAATGACGTGTATCGACAAAAACCAGCAATAATCGAAAAGCTACGTGAAAAAAACGTATTCATGTGCTGCCAATACGCCAGATACACTAGCTGTAGTTTAGTGTGCAGTTAGGCGCCATGGGCGTTTAGAAGCTGCTGGTGGTCACTTCGAGCACATACCGTATTCCCATAACCCTTTCTCAGTGCCAAACATCGTCACGTCAAGTCAAATTTGCCACGACATATGGACTAGCAAACAGTGAATACATTTTTTGGACCTACTCTGTATATGTGAAAGCACCTACAGCAATTGCTCCTTTTATGACTTCACGGTGGTTCGAGATAAGCTATTTAAGTAGTTTAAGCCAATGAAACGTTAACGTTCACACACATTTCACATGACAAAATATACTTTTATTATACTTTAAGTCATAAATATAAGATTACGAACAACAGTTAATAAAATGATCAATCGATTATTAAACACTTTAAAATAACTTTTTTTATACCGATAAAATAATACAAATATAAAAGATAAAATAAGCTTGGAAATCAAGTTTTAAAATTAGAAAATTTATATCGATATAGTTTACGTAAAACTGAAGCGGTAAATTCAACATATATAAAAAGCATAAAATAATTCCACAATGTATTAAAAAACGTTTTACGGTGTTAATAAAGCACTGCCATTGAAAATTTCATACTACCATATGAGAATAATTCCACAATATATCGGAGTATTCATTCACTTATAAAATCTTTTGAAATTACTTTTAAAAGCCTTCTGAATTACCTGATCGAATGTTTTTCAATCAATCGATTTGTTTATCTTAGTATTGAGAATGGGTGCGGAGCTGTGATAATAACTAGCGGTAACAGGTTAGCACTAGAAGCGATGTCAACAGTGAAGATATGAAAAGATCCACAACACTAATCAACTCTACACGAACGGTTAAGTATCTACCAACAACTTCCCCGCCACCATCCACTAGCTTTCTTCTTCCTGTTTAGCATCCGGTAACTACCGTTTAGGTAATACTTCAGAGGATGAATGAGGATGATATGTATGAGCGTGAATGAAGTGTAGTCTTGTACATTCTCAGCTCGACCATACCTGAGATGTGTGGTTAATTGAAACCCAACCACCAAAGAACACCGGTATCCACGATCTAGTATTCAAATCCGTGTAAAAATAGCTGGCTTTACTAGGGCTTGAACGCTGGAACTCTCGACTTCCAAATCAGCTGATTTGGGAAGACGCGTTCACAACTAGACCAACCCGGTGGGTCCCCCATCTACTAGCTGAGTCATTACATTTTAACCTCGAAAATATTTACACAGCAAATAAATTATAGGAATGGGTTCGGAAAAATATGTAGAATAAGAGTGGCCTAGCGGACATAAGCGATTAACTATTTAATTTGTAAATTAACAAATTAAGGAAACGTTTTTAATTTTTCGCCAGTGACGGCTTTATTTTTAATCGCATGTGAAACTAAAAAACACCAATATACAGCTGTGGAAATTTCGCATAAAAAACTGCCCTGGTACTTTTATCTACGAGCAAAACTAAGGGCACTAGTGAATTTTACAATAAGCATCAAAATCGTGAGTTAGTATACATATGTAGCATAACTCGAGGGCTCGTAATAAATAAACTTCCATAACTTTGTTCTTATAAGAGATAATTTTAAAAAAAAGGTACGGATTCATAAGACCAAAGGCTATAAATCAGTCAAAATTTCGATGTATTTTTAATTTCCGATAGCCCGTTAATCCGGATCTACTGTGAAAATTTGCAAGTTGATAAAACGCCTATAACAATAAACAAATTGCAAAATATGAAAAAGTCAATATAGTACTCTGTTCTTGAGCTTACTTATTCATTCCGTAAGGGATATCTATATCTTATTTGTTTATTAACGTTTGAAAATTACACTTTTTAAAAAAAGTGTTTTGGTACTTTGGCTAACGCCCAAAACCAATGATTATAATTCTGTTTTTTTTTTCAAATATAAAAATCGTTATCTGTAAGGTAAAACATGTACTTTAAAATGGCAGAAATGGTTTTTCAAAAACTTTAATTTTTCAATGAGTTTAATGTAAATGTTAGTATACTACATAAACGAATGAAAACGTCGCGATAAAAAAATTGTTATAAAAAATGAACGAAAACAGATATTTTTTTGCAAATTTGTAGATTTATGTAAAAATTCGACATTTATCAATATTTAACGCTAGATTTGAATAATTTGGCATTTTTTTTGCTGTTTTTGGAAAAAAACGTGACTTTTTGAAGAAATATCTTGTTTTCCGCCTATATTTTATTTATTTTTAATGTTATGAAAGAATAAATAGAAAATATTTAACAAAGATTAATGTTGCATTGAAATTTTTTCTAGGACCAACCGTTTAAACTATTTGTTTATTTATGAAAATAAATAGAAAACTAAGACAATTTTGCATAAAAAAGCTCCCAAACACTTTTTTCTACAAGCCAAATTAAGAGATTATGGATAAATTATTAATTTTATACGATAAGGTACTCATTTTCCAAGCATACCAAAGCGCGATTTTGGTTCTTATTGTAAAATTCGGTAGCGCCCTTAGCTTTGCTCGTAGAAAAAAGTACCCGCATGGTTTTTTATGTAAAATTTCCTAACCTATCTATTGGTCCTTTTTATATTTTACACGTGATTAAAAATAAAGCCGCTATTGGCGAAAAACTAAAATTTTTTCCTTAAATTGTTAATAAATTAAATAGTTAATCGCTCATATCCGCTAGGGCACACTTTTATTCTACATACTTTTTCGGACCATTCCGATAATTTATTTGCTGTGTGAATATTTTCGATGTCAGGCCTTGTTGAGTCTATGTTGAATCAGCTATACGCGGCAATTGCGCTACAACTTTGACAAACAACAATTATTATATACAATCTATCTCGAATCAAACTTTAAGATTTGAAAGAAAAACACATCAAGAATAAAGATTACCGTTGCATTGAAATTTTTTCTACAAGTTGTTAAATTTTTTTTCATTAATAATACTGTAAATTAACCTACCTGGGATCATATTTAATATATTGTTTCCGTAATTATTTGACGAAGGGAGTATTTCAAACACAATTTTTTACTTAACAAACAAAAAATAATTAAGCATATTTTCAAAAATTATCAAACCGGAAGAAAAAAAGGTCCAACAAAAATTAAAATTAATTTTCGGTTCGGTGAACCTTTATCCAAAAATTAAAAAGTGATAAAAAATGATACAATATCAACTTTCAGAATAAAAAAAGACGAGAATTAATCATTAAATCACAAAATGAAACAGCACGCAAACATCAGACACGTACTAGTTATATATAAAGCTACAGAGATATATATCTCTCTATTTGAAATCATACAATAAATTAATTAATGGCTGTAGTTTTCTTTCTATGTGTGATGAATTGAATAGGTTTTTGAAGATTCTTTACAGCTAATATAGACTGTTTCAACTTCTGCTCTAAACTGTGTTATTTAGCGAAGTTACTTACTACTGTATCTGCGCTTGATGCGTGCGAAAAGCGACACTTAAAGAAAAACAGAATGAATAAGTTACGGGATAGTAATTACAAAAGCTACGTTCTAAATATATTATTGCCTTAAATAAATAAAAAATAAATAATAATTCTTGATTGTATGAAGAGTTAAAAGTAAAGATGAAATGGATTTCTAGAAAAGAAAGAAACCAATACCTGTATTCTATAAACTATTCGTTCTATAAAATTACGAGAACACTCTCAAGCGTGAAACGGGTTGCCTAGCAGCGCCTCTCCTCCCAAGTCTAGTTGTTAAATAAAGTAGATTACGTAGCGTACTTCTCACCACCCCTTTTTTATAAAGTAATATTTTAAACACACATCCAGCTAACCAAACTTGTTAATCTCACATGTTTACCTGACACATCTAATTTAATACGAATATAAATATTAGCCTTCACTACCACTGACTTGGTGAGTTGAATCATCTACATACAATAAATCATATATGTTCAGGATTAATTTCGTAAAATCCACATTTCAAATACAAAAAAGAATTTCTAAATGATAAATTTATATAAGATTAACAACAAAACCTGAATTTTTCCTAATTTTTTGTTTCCATGGAAGGTTAATAATAATAATACATACCGTAATTTTAATTATTTCAGAAAAAAATTATACATTATTGCTTGTTTACCATTCGCTAAAAAAAATCCATTTCGGCATGCCGGAAGGCGGAGGTAGATTTCACCGGTGCTAAGTAGGGGATAAAAAAGATTTCCACCTTAAAGTTAAGAAAAACTTCAAATTTACTCAATACTATAATGGTTACATGTGAAAAAGTTTCCACCTGTTTAGCATACGAGAAGCCCCATCTTCTTACAATTCCAGCAACATTTTGGTCATCCTTGCCGTAAGGGTTGGTCATATCAAAAATTATTACAGACAAAAGTTTTACGTAATGTTTAGAGGACTAACGACCACTTTAAACCGATTAGATAGAGTGCCTATTAAGGGAAGCATGAATTTTGTCTTAAAGCCCCATTTTTTCCACCCCCTGGGCCAATGGTTAGTGATATCAAAAACTCTACTTACATAAGTTTTAGGCTCTTAACCAAAGAATAGTAGGAACTTTAAACGAATTCGATATTTTACTTAATAAGAAAGTTATACCGATATTTTGTTTTTCGAAAAAGCCCCTTATTTCCACTCCCATGGTTCGATTTTGGCCGTTAACGAACTCGACCGAGATTTTGGGACGAGCTATTTTTAAAGAACAATTTGAAAGTGATTGGTGCAAAATTACGGCAGTTGTCGAGTCCACAAGAAAGTGATATATATATAAACTTTTGATCTGACGGTGGTTTTGGGGTCTGGGGGATGTGAACGCGAAGATATGTCGACATTTTCCGGAAGTAGAATCATGGCACCCATTACAATAGGTAGCTTTCTTATGAAATGTACCTAAAACAAGAAAAAACACTATTCAGAAAAAAAATCTTTAAAAAAATTCTTCACAAATGATTTATTATTTTTGTTTTTCCCCTCCGAAGGGAACATAATAATAAAAAAGCGAATTTAATGTTTTACTTAACGGTTTTATCAACCATATTACAAATTAAATATTTGATATAAGCTACTTTATAATTCAGGATTAAATTAAATTCATTTATTATCTTTCAAACTGTAACAGTAAAAAATGTAATCTCATACGTACGTTTAATAAAAGTACTTTGAGAATCTAAATATTAAAAAATCAAATAAATGGGTAAAATCTAATTTTAACATAATTATAATATACACATCAAAAAAAAAGTTTGCAGTATTTAAAAAACAATTTTTTTTTTGAGAAGTATTTTTAATAAATTTAATAAATATAATTCTCAATATTTTAATATAATTTTATATCGTATAAAATAAGCATTTAACACAAAAAAAGAAATGGGAAATAAATGACAACATTAAACATTCTCACAACTGTACATAAATATATATAATTATATATATAAAAAAAACTTCCAGCACTTTATTCTCCACAGTATTGGTGCTAGCTTTTACAACAATAAATTATTAAACGTCTCTTTCAATTATTCACATAATGCTATTATAATACGTTATTATTATTTTTGCAACTCTACTTGTGGGTTAGTCGGTTTTTAGGTTCCATTCCTTGATTATATTTATTTTTTATTCTTTTTGTCGGTAAGATTACGAACATATAAATCGCTAAAGAAAAAAAATCTAGACACTGATAAATTGCTTATTTTACAAATTTCACATTTGTATCAGATATTTAATATTTTTCTTTTCTAATTTAAGATTAACGATAGAATAATATATTTTTAACTGCAGTTTTACGCGACTACAATATATATGTAGACTTTTTTATTATCAAACCTTTTACAAGACCAAGGCAATTTCTTCTTTTTTTTTTTAATAATAGCTAACTTCGAATGGTAAAATAGATAGTTTAAAACTAATTTTGCAATTTTTAAAAGGAAAAAATTCAACAAATAAACAATCAGCCAATTTACATTAACGTACACCCGAAAAAATAAAACATTTCTTAGTAAATATTAAAAATAGTTCTTTTTTATTAAAAAAAATCAAAATATACCGTATAAAATGAGATATTAACTAATAAAATTTAGATAAATAGTTTGAGGCGAAAACCATCCGATGAACCTTACCGAGTAGTTTGTAATTTAATTGGTTGTTTCCACACGGCACGTCTGGAGATGTACATGTAGGAAACTTGACCGGCATAAAACTGCATAAAGGGAAAGAAATTTCCTGCAGCTTATGTTTGTGCCGATCAATACAAAGTTTTTCATTTGTAATTTGGTACTTTCATCCAAATTAAACATGCCCCGAACTGCTAGGGATTGTCATTGTATTGAGGGGACAGGAGAGACTATTGGCAACAGAAGCCCTTAAAGCATTCGTTCGAGCGAAATTTTATATCTCGTTTCGTGGTTACTGTGATGGTAGACCTCTTCTCACTATCCATCCTTTCCTCTTATTCTTTTTACCCTTCCTATTGATATACCGGGGTTTCAACTTGACACTCTGAACTGGAAAGCGTAGCACAACTATTTGAATATAAAACGATACATTCTCGTTTTAATGATTTTTATCATATCATTAAAATTATTATCAAATCGATGATTTGATAATAATTTGCGTTAGATTTTAAATCCTGTCGACTACAGAGAAGTTTAACAGCCCATACGGCCACAAAATAAAAACTACAAACAAAAAAGGACATAGCAACTTAAGATACTGAACGGAATACTCGATTGCTGCGTCACGATTTCGTAAGAGCTAGCAATATTGATACCCTACCTTTCCTAAAGTCAATCACATCAAATCCTGAAAGATGTTACAGTATAATAATATTGTAACATAATATTTTAAACGATATTTCATGTATATATATAATTTTTTTAACCCCCGGGACCACCGTTAGGTATTGTTAGAAAGAATGATATGAATGACAATTTTTGTAGCGTGTGAAAACGCCATGTCTGACCGGGATTCGACCCGAGACCTCCGGATGAAAGGCCAAGACGCTACTACTCGCGCCACGGAGGCCGGTGCGTTGTATTCGTATAATCAATACGCTAGCACACGTTGACCGAATGTTTATTTTAATTACCGATTTAAATAAGAATAATTTGTAGAAAAAAAATCAGTGCCATATTTGGCTCGTTGGACACTAGACAATCAGTAGAATGAACGTCGAAAAAGATGTTATTAACAAATAAATAAAAAATAAAAACAAAAAAATACTGGAAAAAACATAAAAGAGTAATTTTAATAGAATTCTTTTTACAAGCAAGACAATATGAAGAAATTTTTTTTATGTCTATAAAATCATTTATCAATTTATAAAGTACATTGAAATCAATAAGCCGCAGGGATATAAATTTAGATCTTGAATTTTTCTTGAACAAAAATGACGCAACCGGCTGGTCGCTCATGTTATCTTGGCTGCCGCAATCACGTTCGCATATACTCATATTAACCTTTGAGTTTAGTGGTTGCCGTCAACTTGGTCTCCAGCAACCGATTTCCTAGCGCAAAACGAGCTATAAAAACCACCGGCAAGATGTGCAACCACATTGTGTAGCAGTTTGTTTTTATCTAATCACCCGTAAAAATAAATTTTATTTACTTTTTATAAAGTACATAATAACCTTTTTTTATTTAACAGATCAACTTATATTACTCCATAACAGTTTTTTAAGTAAGGTACAATAGCAGAAGATATAATTCTCTAATTCAGACAAAATTAACGTTAATAAATACCAGTTTAACATTTTTTATTTTATTTTTTTGACAATAAATATGTTTTTAGGGACTATGTTTTGACGGTTTTCACTAACATCAATTAAATCGAGTAGAAGCAAGGCGGAGTTTTTTCTCTCTAAATTGTTGGGTGGGGCACTAAAATATAGAAATGTCGCAGCCAACGATCACTATACAAAAAGCAATACAGTAAATAACAATTATGATACAAATACATTAACAGAGATTAAAATAATTTTATAACTTTTCGGTTTAAAATTTAAATTACAGTTACTCTCTTAACAAAACATATAATTGCATAAATAAAATGAAAAACAAAAATATATACCTAACTGTTCATAATTTATTATATATAGGCTACACTGAACTTACCAGCTAGTACATTCTAATGTCACGCCGCTCTGGCGACACAACCACTGCTTTGGGATGATATCGTTATTATTTTATTACGATTAAATTTGTCATAAGATATATGAATACAAACAAAAAATTAATTTGAAGATATGAGAGTAGATTTGTTTAAAAAAAAAAATGAACTCATTAACGAAAATTAGGTTAAGGCCAGGCCATACATGACAAATAAACGTATGATCATACTAATTTAATCGTATTAACAAGGGCAATTTCAAGGTTACCTTCTTTCAAGTTCGATCGTGAAGAGTAGTCCGGCATTTGGACGTTAAAACATAACATTAGACCTAGATTACATTTGTAACAGTATAGGAATTTTTTTTAAAAGACAAACTGATCTACCTGTATATAGGTGTATGAAGGAACTGGGCGACTAACAGTTGCCCCAAGTTAGGAATTTTTGTACAGTCATTATATAAATATTAAGCCTGATAAGAATACATAGTGTATATATATATATATACTATATTTCTTGATTAAGAAAAGACATTCACGGCCTCCTACAGTGACTATCATCAATCTTAGGAATTTCGAAAATCAGGATATTTTAATCCAGGACGGGAGCAACACTTAACTACTGATGAACGTTTTGCGTTAATTACCTTAAATATAAGCTGAAAGAAATTGATTTTCATCCAGTTACCGTACAGTCACTTCAGAATAATTTACCGCTTCGTTAGGAAAACCATAAGAATCGTACCGCTTGTGAAAGAAAGTAACCTAATAGCAGTAGCTCAACTCATAAAGTTCCTTTAATAGACATGTTTGAATATTCCCGAGACGTAAATAGAACGCCTCCGTATATCAATGATGCATATCTGATGCAGCAGGATTTTGAGAATGAAAAACGAAAAAGAAAAAAATAATTATCATCTTCGAATTTTTTTTATAAGTAAAAAATTACTCAAAAAAAAAACCTGTGTTCTTATCAGGCTTGATATTTATACGGTGGCTGTACAAATAATCCTAATTCGGGGCGGCTACTTGTCGAGGAACACGGGGTCCTTCACAGTTATTTCACACACCTACATACAAATAGAATAGTTTGTCTTGTTAAAAAAAAGCCCTATACTGTTATAAATGTAATCTATCTAGGTCTAATGTTGTGTATTAACGCCCACATACCGGACTACTTTTCACGATCGAACCTGAAAGGTTTGAAGTTAAATCAGTTACTCTAACCGATTTATTTCTAAAGTTGAAGTTTTACGTACGACATTATTTCAGTTAATTTAAAAAAATTAAATCATCCAAATCTTTCCCAGTTTTTTATCACTCACTTTTTTTTAATTTCACCAAAAATTACTTAATTTATTAGTAAATACATGAAATTATGGTCTAAAAAGACACAATATTTATTGCCCAAAAAATAAAATAAAAAACATTACGCTTGTATTAATCAACATTACTTTTGTCTATCGTACATTACTTAAAAAAAAAGGTTATTATATATTTTACCAAAGTACACAAATTTCAATGTCACGGTGATTAAATACGAAAAAATCGAACTACTGCACAATGTGTTGTTCATAATTTATGGGATGAGAGACAGCTTAAAAAGGTAATAACGGCTTTAAACTCGGAACTTAACTTACTGGCAGCACTGAATTTATGGTGACAACCTTTCGCGCATTTTGGAGGAATGTATATGAGGTGTGCTCACACTATTTATATAGAGTTTACACGAGAGAAGACGAACCACTACAGTTCAAGCTAACATAATGAAGTATATAAAAATTCAAACGGTACATAGTTGAAAGAGAACTAAGTAAATCCACTCTCAACTCAAAATAACTAAAGTAGTTTTATAATTAACCTCATACATTCTTGAATACATTCAGAAGTTCGTATTAATTTATACTGAAATACATCCTGTATGAATGACAGTTGATCAGAAAGCCTATTAAAATATGAAAATACGAGAAAATATGGGAAATTTCCCTCCTTAAGGCTGGCGAACCTGTATCGTTCATAGTCACGCTAGATGTAAACTGCATTGTTGTCTGTAAGTTGTCGCGTTGTAGTATCTTTACGTCCGAGTTACTACGTTATAAAATGAATAAGAAAATCGATGTTGCCGCCGACTGTGAAATATGTGCAGTCATATGTTTTTTAAACCATCAAAACGTTAAGCCGGCTAAAATTCATAGTTGTTTGCTGTGTTCGATGATACTATAATGAATGAATGAAACGTCCGAAAATAGTGTGAAAGGTTTAGAGATAACAGAATTAATATGCAAGATGAAGAACGTTCGGGGAGGCCCTCGATAATCACACCGAGGCCTTGTTGAAACGCGTCGAAGATGAAATCAGAAAAGATCGTCGCTCAACGATTTCCGAGCTGGCCCTTCATTTCCTGATGTTCCAAAAGCTGTTATTGGTCGCATTGTTCATGACCGCTTAGGCTTCAGAAGGGTATGTGAACGTTGGGTGCCGCACGTCTTAACGGAACGTCACAAAAAAATCTGAATGGGATCTGCTTTTGAATTTTTGATGCGCTACACAGAAAAAAGGTGATGAGTTCCTTAATTCAATTGTTATTGTTAACGTGGTTTTCGTGTTACACGCCGTAGAGAAAATGGCAGTAAAGTGAATAACGTCATCCTCAATCACAAACCAGAGCAACGAAGGTCAAGCCACAGCCATTTGAACACAAACTGATGGCCACAGTCTTTTAGGATCGGTATGGCATACTGCGGACTGATTTCATGCTACGTGGAACGACTATAAATGCAGAAGCCTACTGCGAAACTCTACGTAAGTTACGGCGCGTCATTCAAAATCAACGTGGGTGGCTGACCAACAGCGTCGTCCTGCTGTACGAAAATGCACGTCCACATGTTGCGGGTCTGACACGCGATTTACTGAGAATATATGGATGGGAAATTTACGATCACCCACTATAGTTCAGACTTAGCTATAAGGTATGTAGTTTAAGAGAAATAAAAAATACTTTTTTATTTCTTTTAGTTCTTTTTTATTTATCGAGTTTTCAGAATAAATGTTTTACAATGAAACGGTCTTTATTTTAGAGATAACTTCTCGTAATTACACGCGACTAAACCGTTGGAGTACAAATGGGCAAATGAAAATATTTTAAAAAAATATAAAAAATATTAAAACACTGTTGCCATTCATGGACCAAACAATGAATGAAATCTTAGGTTTATATACACATATATTAATAATCTCTGTTTCCTTCTATTTTATGATAGATTTAATTTTAAATTCCTGGCGAAGCTTTCTTTCTTAAGCCTAAAAAAAAGAATATCTAAATATGACATACATAATTTACTACTGACAGAAACAATAACAAGGCATATATTGGTCAAATAACAGACTGAGATCGTAAAGATTTACGAACTAAATTTGGGATCGACGAATTGCTGCCAAAAATAACACCAGCAAATCAAATCACACATTCCGCTGTCATCTCTCATATATTCTAAGTAAGCAGGAAATAATTATTCTACAGCACTTAGAAATAAAAAAAAACAACTTTTATAGTTTCTAAAAGAATCGTACAGAAACCACCTTGAGTAAAAAGTTTTGACATTTACTAAATTATCGACAAATTGTTTTGTTATTAAACGGTGATAACGGCTTACTCGATGACAAATAAATATCTTATAATATGCTAAATATAAAGAATTAGCTATACAAAACGATTAACGAAATAAAATTTGCTAACTGAACGCTCAAAAAACAAAAGCTCACAAAAAGTAAAAAATCGAAACTACACTAAAATTTTAATAACTAAATAATTATGAGAAACGTTAATGTTTATCTCAAAGAAAACAAATCGTAAATATTTTTTTAATCACATATATTTCTTTATTATACAAAAAAAAAAGAAAAAGATAAAAGGTTTTCTTAATTCCTTTATATCTAATGAAGATTATTTAACAATCGAAATGCAATTCTATCTTTTTTTTTTGTAAATTGGTTTTCAATAATCATATCGTTTGAATCCCTTGTTAATTTATTTATAGATATAATAGAAGCGAATCAAATGTAGAAAAAATCACTTATCGTTTTTATTTATACCTGTATAGTCTCTTAGGATAAACTTTTTTAACTAAAAATATATATTATAAAATTTCAATTATTATATATCTAAAAATGTTTTTCTTTTTTTTAAATTAAAAAAAAAAATTAATTTAATTTCCCATGTGAAATGACAAAATGCTTTTTTTTATTAAAAAAAAAAAGAAAAAAGAGAAACATAATGCCGTGATTGTCATTAAGGGTGACAATGTTTTTGGATGACATTTTTATTTGTATCTTTCCCGTTCTCATCACATCAATTCGACCGCTAAAAAGCAAAAGTAAGTACTACTCACCAACATTATTTCGGGAGAATACGTTTAGAAAAAGGTACGATTTTATAGAATATGAAATATTGATTTTACAGATAGGTAAAAGGAGTCGTTCATATATGAAAGGTGAGAGTTCACGAGTCGGTTTATTTTTTTAACAAGGAGCAGAGAGCTACTGAAATACTCACATAAGTTACAAGATGCGATCCAAACTGAATACGAATAAATACTTCTTTTTATTTATTTAACTTTATTTGTCCAAAACAAACATTATAAAAACAGTATTGCAAAATTTTATAAATAGCTGCATACATTATATATATTTCGTAAATTTATGATGGCATTTTCAGCAAAAGAAATCTAAGAAACTGATGACTTTAGCGAAATTTACAATTTTTTTCTTTTCCTTTATAGACGTTAAAATATTTTAATTGATTTTAAATTACTAAGAAGAATTTTGTTGTTTTCATTGTTTATAATTCAAAGTAAATGAAGTACAAAAACTAAATTTCATTAGAATAAAATTTCAGTACAAAATATAAAACTGATGTGGACACCACATGACTTCCTTGAACGCCTATTAAATTACATACATTCATTTTTTTAAAATGAAAAGTACATAAAATTTTATTTCATTAATAACTTCTGATATTTTTCCACACGTTATTTCATATTTATTTATTATTATTGAATTATTATTTATCGTAATTTTTTTTTTTCAATCAGAGGTTAATAATTATTAATAAATCAATATATTTAAATTAAAAAAAAAGATGAAGTCTGATTCGAACCGATGGGCTGTCCCCTTATAAGATCCAAATTTTTCATTAATTAAAATTTCATTTCGATATAACTCTGAAACCAATGAAAATAAGTAATGATATATCGTTGAAAATGAAGACTCATTACTGAAGTTAAGAAAAAGTAAAAAATATAAGTATTTTTGGATTTTGGGCTTTTTTGGAGACTTTTGGTCTCCAAATCAAAGTCAATCAAAGGGGGAGGTGGAGAACTAAATGTTACAACAGTCCTAAATCTAAAATTTCAATATCCTATGGCTAATCGTTTTTTTGTTATACGAGATACATACGTACATACACGTCACGCCGAAACTAGTCAAAATGGATTCAGGGATGGTCAAAATGGATATTTCCGTTGAAATCTGAAAACCGAATTTTTTGCGATCATAATACTTCCTTTACTTTATACAAGGAAGTAAAAGGAAAACTTTAAAAGTTAATCAATATAAAGTTAAAAATAATTGTACAAAATATTGAAATATAAAAAAAAAAACTCATTTTAAAAGAAAATACAACGTTCTTTCTACTATCTAACAATAAATTGTTGAATATTTATATAAAAATTAAAACATTTATACAATAACCAAAAACTGTAATAACCAAGAATTACAAAATTATTGAAAATTGGAAGGGAATTTTAATAAGATTTAATTTAATATACATTTGGAATGAATGGAGGTCGTAGAGAGGTTTTTCTACAATCCAACTATTCACTACTACTTCTCTTTAACCATCCACTTAAAATAATACTAGTAGGAACAGTAAGTTTATTAATTAATCTGGTACTGATATGGTCTAATTGTCGTTGCGGCAAATATTATACATTATAATTTTTTTACCTATGCATTTCATCTTGAACAGACACAAATTAGAAAGTTATTTTTTAATACAATGTGTTACGTAATCCATGAGGAAAAACATAAATGTAAACTAATAAATGAAAAAACTCTTTTAAAAATTTATATACGTAAATAATAATTTGATAAGTTACAGTAATTTTGTTACAATAGATATTCGAAATGTTTTCCATTCGCAGACAGTCTTGTTATTTACTTTCGAGAATAGTTCATAAGTTGCACGGATACACCTTCTAAAGATTCGTCATTTAAAATTGTTGGCTGGACCATTTTCGTTCATATATATACTACCTGTTTCTCTAAAACAAGCAACCAGTATGAAATTGTTGTGTGAAATATTGGGTATGTTTGATAGAGAAACAAAAAGCTTTTCCTCGATCAAACAGCCATTAACAGAAAAGTTTTCCTGGTAATTTAAAAACGATTTCGATTTAAAATAGCACTAAATAATAAATGCCAGTTGAGATTACACAACAAAAAACGCAAAACGCACGACAGTTTTTTATAATACACCGCCATTGACAGACGAAGCGAAGTAGGGAAAGATTACTTGATTGCTGTGCAGACGTTATTTACACACGATAAAACATTCCCAACCCATCAAGTAAGTACTGCCACCTAGAAGGAAATTTCCCACATCAGTGGATTAATGGATTCAAGGTTGCGTAATTTTTCCTCACCTATATAACGTAATACATTTTAAATATATAATGTCGTAAATATGTATATATATCGTTAATATATCAATGATTTTAAACATTTAAAAACGAGTATAATCTGGGTACATAAATAGCAATTTTGACTTTTTGCTTAATAAACAATTTATCCGAATGACAGCCAAACATACCACCCGTTCAAATGATATATATATATATATATATATGGTATAATTTGATTTAATTATAGCTAAACAAACAATTTTTAAATCATTTTATACTGAGAATTTTGCTAAACTTCTGGAATTTGTAAGCAACGAATTGAGAGATGGGCAAAAACAACCAAACTAAAATTAACTTTCACAATTTTATTTTTTTTTTTAAAAATAAAATAAAATAAAATTATTACATTTTGTTATTCTATTAAAAATTTTATTAAATTGTTTTTTAAACATCATTCTTATTTTTACGTTTATATGAAAAATGTTAATTTATATGTTTTTGTTTTTTATTAATATTAAAAATTAATTCATTATTAATTGTTATTTTAAACAGTACAAAGAATATGTACATTTATCACGGACATTTATCTAGAAATTTTTTTTTTTTTAACAAATCTTATTCCGTTTGAAACTACGTTTCTATTATGTCAATAAAGTATCATAAAAATTATTATCAGAGATTTATATAAAAGTCATTAAAAACATAATAAGTATTTATTTCAACAGAAATAATCAATATGACATTTTCCATGTTACACAGAGCGTTCGGTCGGTGTGCAGTATGCTTTAGAATTATGTAGCGAATTCTGTTCTTTAGGCGTTAGGTTAGTTTCCCTGTGGTTCGTTGGGCGTGGCTCAGTAATAAACCAAGACGTCAGTAGTTTAGTGGTGAACGCGTCTTCCCAAATCAGCTGATTTGGAAGTCGAGAGTTCCAGCTTTCAAGTCGTAGTAAAGCCAATTATTTTTACACGAATTTGAATACTAGATCGTGGATACCGATGTTCTTTGGTGATTGGGTTTCAATTAACCACACATCTCAGGAACGGTCGAACTGACACTGTAGAAGACTACACTTCATTTACACTCATACATATCATCCTCATTCATCCTCTGAAGTATTATCTGAAAGGTAATTACCGGAGGTTACACAGGAAAACGTTGTTGAGTTGTGGCTGAACGTGTTTCGTTTATCGAAATCAATAGGTGCGTAAAACGTAATGTTTCTTTCGGTAGAGGAACGCATTTTTCTCGTTGAACACGTCTATCGTAAAGGTGACAAGTATACTGATATAGTTAAGCACAAATTTTCGGAAAAGTTTCCAAATACTCCTGTTGCTCACCGCAATGAAGTTGGCATTCTTATCGAAAAGTTTCGGGCAACAGGATCTTTTGAAGACGCTAATCGACGTGAAAGACCAACTAAACAAATAAAAGCTGCTTAATATTTCGGATGCTATGGCTGAAAGTCCATCAAAGTCAAGTTGCACAGCAGCAAGATATCGGACTTGCTACCGCACATGTAAGAAAAGAAGTGAAACTTTTCCCCTACAAAGTAATGTCTGTTCAAGAACTGAAACCTACAGATTATGCCAAAAGACTAAATTATTGTCAACGGTTTAACCATTTTATTGACAGAGATTCCTCGATATTACGTTTTTTGCAGATAAAGCGTCTGGGAGGTTATATTAATTCACAAAATACACAACTGTGGTCGGTAACTAACCCCCATAAATTGAACGAACAAACTTTACACAAAGCGAAAACTGGAGTCTGGGTCGGTGTGAGTAGAACCCGTGTGGGTCCAATCTTTTTTGAAAATGGAGTTAATAGTGATCGTTATTGTGCTGTTCCAGCAAGATGGCACTACAGCGCACACAGCTAACAAGTCAATGAAATTTTTACGAAATATCTTTGGTGAATGAATCATTTCGAAGGGGTTTGTGGGCTGCACGATCGCCCCATCTGACTCCTCTACCAGATTACTTTCTACGGGGAGCACCGAAATAAGCAATGTACCGGAAAAGAACACGCACGATTGATCAACTAAAAACCACAATAAAGGCTTACGTACGAGACATTCCAATACATCACTTGGTTAAAGTGTTTGAAAACAAATTGAAACTTGTGCAGTGTTGTATTGAAGTTGGAGGTCATTTTCAACACCTTTTATAAACTATTCCAGTTATGGTAGTATCCGTTTTTATAAAATAAAAATATACAAGGTAATAATTAAGTAAGTTTCGTAATTTTATTTTCATATTTTAAGTGTAAAACAACTTTCCAAACTCTCTGTACATTATAATCGATACTGAAATTTTACTTTTATATATTCCTTTACTATTATTTTAAAGAATTTTATTATTATTCTTTATTTATCTTATGTTACCATTCAAATAAAACAAATTAGTAGTAATTTTGTACAACTTATTAAGTATACAAAAAAGTTGCATTTGAACAACAAAATATAACTGTAAAAAACTATTTTCAAAAACGTCTAATCAGTTGTTTTTCCTTTTCAACAATATCCATTTAGTACTTTCGCAGAAATCTCTGCTTCTTCAGAAGGGTTTTCTTAAATGAAAACTACATTAAAACTTTAAAATTATAGATAGGTATTTGATACATCAATCGGTAAAAATAAAATGAAATTCATTGAATATCAAAGAATGTAATAACCGTTTATTTAATTATAAGGATAATTTCTTTGAAATCTAATAATACTATTAAGAAATTGTAACAAACAAACGGGAAATTCCGAAAGGCAGCGCAGATGTTGTCGCAAAGATACCAATTTATTTGTTGACGTTGAATATGTGCAGTAAAAAAAAAAGCTAATAACGAGGAAAAAAGAATAACCGGTAGAACCCATAACAAACCTGAAATATACGAGGATGAATTTAAATAACATAATTATTTTATACCTACATAACAAAACCTTAACGCTCAATACAAAAGCGTAAATTTTTTCGCAAAATATGTGTTACGTAATGCTACACGTTTAGTATAAAAAATGCAAGGTCACGCTACGCCACAAAATATGAAAGGAAATATTAACTTAAGTAGCAGCAGGCTGTATCAATAAACTTAAATACCTTTGTAATGTATATGTTGTTTATTTCATTTATTTCACACAAAATCATCCGCAAAATGACAATTGAAGGAATAATCCGGCTTTAAAATATAAGGAATAAGAAAAACTAAACAGTATTTATTAAATTAATATAATAAAACAGAATTAAATTCTTATTGGTAAACACACTATAAAAGACCTTGATAATTACAGTCAATAGAGCTATTTTAACATACCTAGGGCAAAGCGATGAATTAATTCTTATATACTTTACGTTAAGAATTTTATTTTCTTTCATTAATGAAACTACGAGCAGATTCGACGAACCAAAAATACATTGTTTTAATACAGTAGATTCTGTAATTGTTAATAACTGCGGATGAACCGATAGCTCCTTCCGGAAACAACGACCATCCGATTGAAAATTAAATAGAAAAAAATTAGGGGTGAAGTGATTTCTTGTTGTCTTGATCAATGATCTGAATATACTATATAGTTGACATACAAATAATAGTAATATTTAACTCTACAAGCAAAACTTTATTTATTCGATACATTAACTATAATGAGCATCACTACTATCAAAGAAAGCAACCTGGAGTAATGTCACTCATACCTTATATGCTGTTAGATGCTTCATAGCCATAAAAACGATTGAAACAGATGGGCTAAAGCAACAAATTACTGAGTCCTTCCAAAAAATAAAAATACAACATTCACATTTTGTCTCTTTTGAGTAAAAAAAAACTCATCGAGGAAAAGTCCACAATACAATATATCTTTGCTATATAATTCCAAAAATAAAAAGAAAACCGCATAATTTGTACGGGGGAATTCTCCAGGCTAGAAATGAATAAAGGGATTCAAAAGAAAAACAAAACAGGATTATTTAAATTAATTTTTATTTTTCAAATTAACATACAATCTGTGTAAAAACTAATTTCAAATATATTAATTTCATTTGGAATACGTGTGTATTTTCTTTACCTCCTTTTTTTCAATAAACCAATTTCTAAATACCTACATATATATATATATATATATGACACTCACACACGCAGAGGGAGAGAGAAGTGTTAACAGTTAAACACTAAAAAAATATAATTTAGCATTGCTCCTACCTCAAAACGACATATTTTTCGGTATGAGACCGCTACTTTGGGGTGTACTGTAAGCCACTTTTGAGACTAGATACGAAAATATTAAATGGCCGCCATTTTGATTACAGTTATAGTAAGAAGCTTTTTACGTCAAGATTTCTGTTTTTGTTTCAATGCCTTTCAAAACGATTTGTTACCAACCTATTCTTTCCCTTTAAAATGTTGAGTTACCCCTTCAATTGGAAGCATGGGACACAGTATGGTGGTCATATATCGAAAAAAATATATCCGTTTTAAATAGGAGCATTTTTTAAACTTCTTTTTTCTACGTTTGATGGTTTTTAAAGTAATTTAAGGGTTCTCATACTTTACAAAAGCTCTGTATATAAATGAACAATACAGTATATGAAGTGTTCAATCTAAGTATACGAAGTGTAGTCTTTGACACGACTGGAATAACTTTCAATTAATTAAATGTAATCATACATAAAGTTTTCTTCGTTAAAAAATTACGTACATCGTGGCCTGGTTAAACGATAGATCGGCCACGGAGTTATGGCAATACATTCAAAACCAGCTCTGCATTTCCAGTATGAACGAAATAAAATTTATTCTAATTCATAAAACGCCAGAGGAAGAAATCGGTACGGCTATCGGTTGAGAACGAAGGATAACGAACTGGTGATCAAAACCAGTGTACACAAGGAAGACATAAAAAAGAAGGAAAAGAGGAGTAACTGAAGAAAAATTAACAATGCCATGAACCGGTATTACGGGGGTTAAGAAGAGATAGGGATCCAGTAGGTAACGGAATGAAATCGTAAAAGGTATTTGGATGCAGAAGGCGATCCGACAGTTGTACAAACCGTCATGATAACTGACATTCGTACGGTAATTAAAAAATTTCATTTATTTATTTACAATGTGTCCCCGTGGATTTACCTAAGTTAATTAGGCTCTATATACAATAAACCTGAGCATAGACAAGAAACGTTATCTACTGAAACTCACTTAAACCTCTAGTGTAAAACACTTACAACTGTTTAATTTTAAACCTAGATCTACAATAAACCTACTAAAACCAACGTTTTCCAAACTATACACAAAAATGATTTTTTTTCTACATAAAATGCAACAAAAATAGCTCCAGTTATAGCTTGACAGAAAATTAATAAAATATTTTTCTTTTCAGGTGATTTTTCACGAAGACTACGAAAAACAAAAAATTGTAAATAAAAATATTAATAAAAAAAAAATTCAAATACATCAAAATGACAATATCAAAAGGTACTAAACGTTCGTCAGTCTTACTGTTAGACCGAATTATCCCATCTGATACCTTTCTCATAAATTAACTGCCATGCAATTAATTATAAATAAAATGGAAGATTTTGATATAAATATACCGACATATATGTTACACTGAATAGTTTATTTTAAAATATCCTGGTTACTTCGGATATTATTGTGGAATATGTACGCTGTAATAAATGAAAAGTATATTTTTATTAATGACACGAAATATAAAAAAAAGTATCTTTATGAAAAGTTGCCGAACAGTGAGAATTTTCATTTTCATTATGTTAAAGAGTTCATGCAATGGGAGCAGACGATTTTTGTTCGATGCAGCTTTTGTTTTATTTCTTTGAGCTAAGCATAAAGGCTCTTCAGCGTTTCTTCTCGTTTGATAATGTCATACAATAAAATTATTGAAGTGTACCATACGCATTTCATTTAAATTTAATATATATTTAATTTTGCTTAAAAAGATAAATAATATATTTTCTGATTTTATTCATTTTATAAAAAAAAAATGATAGGCCGTCCAATTCAGACAATTGCACAGTATAATTTCTATATAACAAAAAAATTCCTGTGCTTAAGATGTGTACCGTTTAAAAAAAAAAGCATTATTAGGTTTCACTAACAATCAGGAAACACACATACGGTGTATGAATCGGGTCCAGAGTTCAATTCCGGGAATACACTTGAAATTTTCTCATCCTTCAGCTAAATATATAAATTATTAATTAATTTCTACCACCACGTAGTTCCAGAAATAAAAGAATTACTATAAAATAAGTAATATAAAGCATTTAAAACTATAAACACACATTCAAACAATTCAATAATAATAAAAAACCTAAAACAGTAGCAAAAACTAACAATTGTACGACCTACTTCCAGGAAGTTATTTAATAATAATAATAAATAATCCCAATAACAAAATTCTTTCAATAACGGGTTATAATCAGGCATCCGGAAAGAAATAACATGTTATTTAAAAGCCGTACCGTATATATTTATAAAATACCAACAAGGTTGATGATTCAACATAACCTAATTTAACATCCAAATACCAATATTTATTCATTTGGACACACGATAAGGGAACAAACTATGCATTTACATGTTATTGAACGTACACGACATGTATGTAGTCATTCTGTATCCCGATGTGTAAGCAGTAAATCAATGCTGATACCAAGAATCTAAGAGAAACTTTAATGCGAATAACTGCAGTTTTACGACAGAAAAGAACCGATTGATAACGATCGTATGAATATGTTTGTTACTATTTTCCCGTAGCACCACTTTTGTTTTTACTTTACACAATAATCTTTATGAAAATATTAACTCTGTTCCCAATAATGTATGAATAAAGTTACTTAAATGTAATTACATTTCGAAAATTTATTGGATACTTTACAATTAATTTTTTACACCAATTTAATTTGTCTATTACGCACGATTGACTCTTTCCTATTCAACTAAGGTAGAATCCTATTAATTGTTTTTCAATTCCTGGTTTATTTGAATAGAAATGGCTTTTTATCACTTACTTAATTTTTTTACTTCGTATTCCTCCAGAATTTGCCTCTTTCAAATTTGACCGTCCCTAGCAACAAACATTACTGCTTGTATGTTAGTACCGATATTATTTCTATGTATTTATAAGTTATATAATACACTTTTTTATATATTTATCTACCACAAATTATGGATCAAACATGGTTCTGAAAATTTCTGACGATAAAATACTTTTAAGTAATAAAATAAGCGACTAAGAGAACCAAGTATTTGTGACCATTTCTGACATTTCGTTTAGCATGATTATATACATACATATAAAAACAATTGGAACCTCTGACATGTTTATGTGTGTGTGTGTGTGTGTGTTTGCGTGCGAACACACACACACACACACACACACATACATTTATATACATTTCATAAAACACCTTTTCTCCTGTTAATCTGGCAGTGGAATTAAAAAACAATTTCCAATAATTCCACTCTATAACCGATGTTACAGAAATACTTGTTTTAAATAGTTTAATATCTCATAAATAAATAAATTCTTTTAAATTACCATAAAACAAAACCAATTAAGATGAAAAATAATATATAACCCAGAAAAATTGAGTAAATACAAAAAAAAAAAAAAAATTGAGGCGAAAAAAGAGCAAACTTTTCATTCTTTTTACTTCTCAACATTTTCTTAATAAACATAATTCACTGTTATTTGGATAAAACATAAGCAGATTCTAATCTGAAAAATAAATTTATTAAGCTGATAAAGCATAAAACGTCGACAGATTCTGCTTTTTATAGGTGTGGCATCTATTACTGTTGGACGACACTCGACCGTTTTATTTAGCTTTCACAAAATTCTTTTAAATTATTCCAACAAACTTATGCGAATATAATAAAATAACACAGTTCATCTGATTATCATCGGTACCTTTTATTTTCATGTTAATTATTATTCTCGGAACAAAACCTGTAATAAATACAATTAGACTGCAAGCATTTGCCTCAATCTATAAAAAAAAAAAACTAGTGCACGATGACTTTTAAAATGCACTGCTTATAAATTCAGGATAGGAAAGAATCAATAGATTATTCAACTTTTCATCTTTTAACATTGTTCAACCATTTAATTGAGGACATCGTTATAAATTAAAAAATTCAAGTTGTATTTGTTGAAATACAACTTCTTTTCTAGTTGTAATAATTGCTTAGATATAATAACTGTAAAAACTGCTTTTAAAATGCTTACGAAGAATCATTAACAGTTAAAATAAATGTAACTACATACAAACGGATGCTAACAGAAACGAAAAAAATCTGTTACAAATATAATCATCAAAACGTTGTGGATATTGGATGAACTGATCGACAAGGTTCTCTTTATAAGCTGATACATTTTATTGCACACCGAAAAATATTAAAAATCATCAAACCGACAATTTATTTTACCCATAACTACGTATTTCACGTTCTAATCCCTTAGAAGTCTGCCGACCTCCGTGACGCGAGTGGTAGCGTCTCGGCCTTTCATCCGGAGTTCCTGGGTTCGAATTTCGGACAGGCACGGCATTTTCACGCGCTACAAAATTGCAATTTCATTTTAACCTATGAAACAATATCTATCGGTGGTTCCAGAGGATTTTAAAAAAATTCCTTAGAAGTAAACCGTGACGGCCAGTTCAATCTTTAATTAATACACTGCGTGGATTTACTTCAGTTTTCAAAAAATCGAAGAATCACGTAGACGAAGCATCGCGAGTACTTACAACCAAAATCGAATTTACAATTTTTCTTTTATACAATAACTCGGAATGGAATTAAGAAAGTTTTTATATTTAATTTATAAAATACTAGTCGCTCAGGGCTAGCTTGGTTGCCCTTCCCTTCTAGGGGCGGAACAACCTCGTACCCCACTGGGTTCATTATCTTTATGGTTGTGAAAATAATACTAATAAATAACAATTAAAGAATACAAACAAATTCCTGAAAAAGAAACTAAATTACAAAAGACGGAACAGTAGTAACTAACATACACGGAATTTTGACGAGTAAAACACTTCACCCCCAAGGGGACTAGAGCCCCGATCTATGGTTTAAAACCTTCCTTGGGGTAACACGAACGTATCCTAAAAATTTGAAAGCAACTGATAAGTTGGTTCTCGCGTGATGCTGTTGCAAACGGACATACAGATATTACATTTAATTATATACAATTATTACTTGTATATACGCAATATAAGAGGTAAGTTATATATTTACGCTACCATACTTACGAACAAGGAGTAGAGTAGGTCTCACGAATTTGAATTTAACACTTACCTAAAAAAGAAAAAGAGAAAAGCAAAATTAACTAATTACAAAAAAATAAAATGTTTAAAAAACAAATTTTTGCTACTCTTGTTACAAACTCTTTAATATAATACTGCTATATGCTTTTATTAAAGTGTGAAACATTATAAATACACTATCTTTAGAATATTATTAGTGTAAATTTTATTTTTATTCATTAGTTTATAAATTTAATACATACATACATACAAACATATATATATATTTCATTATTCATAAATATACCTATTAGTCATGCATGTAACGTAGTACGTAAGGATATATATAGCATTTCTAAATAGAAACTATTAGCGTTAATGTATTAATTATTCAGTCTCGCTAACAATGAAATAACGTAACGTGTCTTGCCACTTTTATAGCTACATTTTTCAAAATAACGGTAAATTTTGCAGTTTTGCTCATAACTATTAATAAATTTCCAAAACCAGTAGGAACTTTTAATTTAAATGTTTTTTCTTTTACTCTAAGCGAAAAGAGACTGTACGGCCCCCGTTCCAGCAGGCAACCGTAATCGCTATCGTTTATCACGACATGCTTCAAAATTTTCCTCAGACGATGATGACCAAGATGGACGTCATTATTATCAACAAGACGGGGCAACACCTCACTACCGCCTGCCTAGAAGTCCGATATTTTTTTTGATAATACATTCCCAGGTCGGTGGATCGGTCATGAAGGTATGGTTGCATATGGACACCTGCATATGGACACCTCGCTCCCCATATTTGACACTGCTAGTTTTTTTTGTGGGGTTCCATTAAAGATCGGGTTTATGTAACGCCTTTGCCTGCTGGTCTTGAGCTAAGACTTCGAATTAACGCCGCAGCGGCCGAGGTAACGCCCGACTTGCTGGCTACAGTCTGGAATTAAGTTGACTTCAGGTGGGATATATGTCGCATTATAAATGGAAGCCATATCAAACCAAAGTGAATGTTGGGTGACAAACGTGGTGTTTTTCTATGAGGTCTCGTAGAAAACTCGTAGGTTTCGGTTGAGGTCTCATGACCTCAACCGAATCTGTAAATTATCTCAATAAATTTTTATATGATAGAAGGGAAACCAATATTCAGTTAGGGGAAAAAGTGGGATAACGGGAAATAAAAGAAGTCTTTTTTCTTTTTTCTGTTTAGCCTCCGGGAATTACCATTCAGGTATTACTTCAGAGGATGATATATATGATTGTAAATGAAGTGTAGTCTTGTACAGTCTCAGTTCGATCATTCCTGAGATGTGTGGTTAATTGAAACCTAACCACCGGTATCAACGATCTAGTATTCAAATCCGTATAAAAGTACCCTTTACTACGACTTGAACAGTGGAACTCTCGACTTCGAAATCAGCTGATTTAGGAAGACGCGTTCACCACTACACCAACCCGGTGGGTTTGTAAAACAAGTTTTAAGAAGACCTAATCCTACAGAGAAGAAAGAATTTTAAACATCCAAATAAAAGGTAAGGAATGTGAATAAAAATATTAATTCAGTTTTTTTATTATGATTATCTGTGCTCGTGTCTTTATCTGGGTATATGCTGTTTCAAAAAGGTACTGTTGATAGAGAAAATTCAAAGAGAACTGATGGAAAAGTTTAACTTAATTTTAAAAAATAAGTATATTACTTACGAACATATAAATGATGCAGCAGACACATATAAAGATATGGTTATTGCAGTTGTGATGTAATACCCATATCAAATAATATGTTTGTGAATATTAATAGCAAATATTAACAGAAATGTTTTTATTACGTATCTATCAAGTAAACAAACAAACAATCCAGAAGGATTGCTTATCCAAGCGTAAAGTGATATCAAAGTAAATCGGCAATGATAAAAACAAGAATGCAATGACTAAGTCAACCGATTACGGGCGGATTGAAAAAAAAATCAAATATATAGGGTGATTCAAAGAAACGGGAAATTTTGAAAGTTGAGTTGGTAGCCGTGGGCGATTGGTACCACTTGATAAGTGGCGCCAGCCTCTCTAACCTAACCTGCTATTTAGTTGTCAAGGATCCTTGGAGTGGTGCGCAACGTGTATTTGCTGTCAAAGCGTTTTACTAAAACAATGACAGTGTGGAGGGAGCGCGTAGAGAATTTCGCCGTCATTTTAATCTGGGACGGCACGACCGTGTTCCATCAGCACATGCAATTAAAACATGGATATCTAATTTTGAGAAAACTGGTTCGGCAATGAAAAAGAAACCTCCAGGCCGTGAGCGAACCGTCCGTACACCACCGAATGTTCAAGCTTTACAAGATGCTGTCACACGAAGTCCACATCGGTCAATCCGTCGTTTCTCAGCATCTTTACAATTGCATAGTTCAAGTGTTCGAAGAATGTTAGTGAAGGACTTGCAATTTCATCCATACAAGTTGCAGATCGTCCAGGAACTGAAACCGAACGATGCAGTTGTGCGAGCACAATTCTGTAACGTAATGCTTCAGAAGATAAATGATAACCAAGAGTTTGTTCACCAACTGTGGATGTCAGACGAAGCGCATTTCCACCTCAGTGGATTTGTTAACAAGCAAAATTTCAGATACTGGGCACAAGAAAATCCTACGCAGCTACACCAACGTCCGTTGCAGAGCCAGAAAGTGACCGTGTGGTGTGCTACGTCATCTTACGGTGTTATAGGCCCTTATTTTTTTGAGGATGACAACGGTCTTGCGATTACAGTGACGTCGGCTCGTTACGTAACCATGCTTGAAACCTTTGTTGTGGAACAACAAAAGAGATTTTCACCAATTTTTAACACAGCCTGGTTTCAACAAGACGGAGCAATGTCACATACTGCACGAATATCGATGGCAGCTGTACGCCGATTGTTTGGACAACGTGTCGTTTCACGAAATGGTGACATTAGATGGCCTCCCAGATCGCCTGATCTCTCAGCTTGCGATTACTTTTTGTGGGATCACCTTAAAAGCAAAGTGTTCCACAGTAGACCTGCTACAACGGAAGAACTGAAGGCAAAGATCCGAGAAGCAATTGCGGAAATTCCAGTTGAGATGTTACGTCAAACGATGAACAATTTAACGAAGAGACTTCGTGAGTGTTTACGTATAAGAGGAGGTCACCTGCAAGATGTCATCTTTAAAAAATAAACTAAAATGTATGTATCCTAAAATGGCAACATTTGTACAATTACATGAAATAAAATTCATTTTCTAAAAAAACATTTTTCATTAACGTTATTTAATTTTTTTAATTTCCCGTTTCTTTGAATCACCTGTATAAGATCTTCATAATATTCATTCCTGTTATACTACGATATAAAAACTGTCAATAGTTTGTAATCAGGAGTGGCATAGATGGTACGCGTTTGTCTTCATTGGTGAAAAAATAACACGTACACTTATCAAGGGACACAGCTGTCAACGGGCCTCTGAGTCGAGGAAGCTGCGTTAGACATCTGAAAACTTTCGAAATATCATACGAATCAATCGAAAAGCCGGTAAAAATTTGCAAGCTTATTAATTTTTTCCTCAAAACATTTTAAGAGAATCTAGTTAGAAAACCATCAGAATATTTTATTACAATTTGAGACGGACACATATCCAGCTCGAAATTTTAAAATCTGTTTCATACAAAAGTGACAAATTGATTTTTAGTTATACTGGAAAACTTTTCGCTATCAAAGGAACAGAGCCCCGAAATGAAATTCCAGTAAAATATACAAAGAAGAAAATTGTTTGAAGTTTTTAAAAATCGAAAACAACACGAAAATAATTTTTTAACGAGGACAAACCTCGCAACAGGCATATTTTGAAATGATTTACATCCTATTTTATTATAATAATCACAAGTTTTAAAAAAACATGAAGGTGGCTTCATTAAAAATCGGATCAGTGGATTAACGGAAAGATGAAATTCGAATTTTAAAAATGACGAAATGTTTTATGGGATAAGGATGTAAATCAATTTTTTTTAAATCTCTAAATACTCAGCATTTATTAGTCATAGGAAACTTTGTGTAGTATCGTTAAAAAATATAATACAGTTAAATGAATAATAAAAAAAAGAGATAAAATATATCTAGTCTCCTGTAAATTCATAATTATTTATAAAACTGGTTTTTAAGGAGGGCATAACAGCCAGTAATATGATTTATAATGGTATGTAGAACAAAGCTTTGTGCGAGTGTGTATGTGTATATACACTTGGGAGACTGTATTTACCCTCCCGCAAGTACGTGGCCAAAAACAAATTTACGTGACTTACGTAAGACAGATAAATAAATTACCTATTTATTTTATAACTATTAAAGAAACGTTTACAAAAAAAAACCTGTTTATTAATAAATATTTTATTTATTTATCAATAAATAAATAATTACTTAAATAATGCGTTATTAAAAAATACGCAGAATGCATCTTGAATAATAATAATAATAATGATCACAGACCGATGACAAGAACTTTTCCAGTTTCTTCACACAATTGTTCGCAGAATTTATATTTCGAATATCTTAACTGCGAGCCAAAGTTTTCTAATATTATCATTATATTGCACTAACATTCTTTCCAAGTATACAGAGCTATCTCGCACAATGCAAGTACTAATAACAGACATGCATTTTTATTTTTATTCGTAACAAGCAATTATATACGCCTATTAGAACCTATATAAGAACTAACATAGTTTATCGACGACTCGTTATTTCAAACGGGTTTAGTTATAAAAATAAACAAATATGTATGTACTTATATTCTTTTTCTCAATCTGTAAATGTACATCCATTTATAATAGCCAGTTTCTATTTATAAATTAGTTTTCAACATTATAACAATACTTTTCATTCAAAATTATTAAATGAAATAAAGAATCTGAGTTTTCTATAATTTTTTTTCACGTAAGCGATTATTATTACATTATTACCGAATTATTATTATTATTATTATAATAAATAATAATTTACTTACAAATTATCTTATATGTTTTTCATATTAATTTCAAGAAAGGATATTTAAAATCAACCACCAGTCACTGGCAGTCTTCATTCATTTAAGTGATTTAATGTTTCTTAACTTGTGTACTTTAATTAGCAGGAGAGTAAACGTCAGTTATTCAATACATATAATTTTTTGCGCGTTCGTAGATATATTTTTTTGTAATATAACAAATATAAATTATATAAAAGCCGAAACAACCACTCAAAAACACCTGAGACTAAAATCATCTATCGATCGGTCAGTAGTATTTCACCAAAGTCCTTTCTCTACGTTGTCAATTAGAAGTAAAAAATGAGTGTCTATTCAACATTACTAGTAAACTACGCAAAAAAAAAATAAAATTCATACCTTACGATCAAAATGCAATAGCTTTAATTTCGAACAGGAAACAATCGCAGAATGAAAAATTAAGAATGGATCGCCCTATTTAGCTATAATTTAGTCGATAAATTTTTTTAAAAATTCATTTGCATGCACTATTAACACGCGATAAATAATATACACAGTATTAAATCATACCCAATGTTAACCTTTATATGCATAAATAACAAATTAATGATAAATAAAAGCAGAGCACAATTTAAAAATGATATCATAAGATGAAATAAATATTACAGAATCCACGCAGAATTTTTTTACTGTATAATAGTTCTTTTTATAATTATCGATCCGGAGAACTAAATTAAAATGTATTCATGGTAGTTTTTAGCTAAAAGTTTCAACGAACAGTTAGCCGTCTCAATTATTACCTTCTCATAAATAGACAAGTACGCCATTAATTATTACTGTTCCTAATTCAGAATAAGTAATGAAACACATTACACCGTTGAGAACCGATCTATCTAGTGCATTATATGCACTATAATCTCCACGAGGATCTGTGTTAAGGGGTTGAAAGTAAAGAACAAATTTGTATATAATTTACAGTCATCCAAAAACAAATAGCCGCTTAGAGAAAACATAGCTGGGTCGCGTAATTAACTAACAATAATAATATATAATAAAACCAGTTACTATTAATTCCTATGTTAACAAGGTACAACAATAAACTTTCATGCCAAGAACCTTTGCCAACTTCAATAAATATCATAAAACCGTATGACTGAAATAATTAAGTTAGTACAGCATATTTCAAATAAGTTTATAATTTCACTTCGTTTACGTGACAATTATAATAGAACACGAACTAATGAAATCGTAGATTAATTTTACATTCTAAAATACTTCCATTACCATTTTATTTCGTTAACTAATTTTATTTTTCCTTTCTTTATTGAACTTACACGTACATATTATCATTCAATCACTCTCTATCTTTCTAGCAATACTTCCAATCTAACAGTCACTCAATTTCTATAGTTAATTTACCTATAAAATTATTACCAAATAAATGCACATAATTCAAGAACAACAAAGTAACGTATTAATAACAATTTTTACAATAACAAAAAAGCGATTCTAAAATAGAGCATCACACACAACTAAATATTCCACCATAAAGAATCCTTTACATTACACTCAAAAGAGCCATTTTTACTTCCTTGTACGAAGTAAAGAAAACATTGTGATCATAAAAAATTTCGGTTGTCAGATTTCAATGGAAATATCCATTTTCATCATCCCTGAATCCATTTTGACTATTTTCAGCGCGATGTCTGTACGAATATCTCGCATAACTCAAAAACGATAAGCCGTAAGACGTTGAAAATTTAGGACTGTTTTAACATCTAGTTGTGCACCTCCCCTTTTGATTTCAATCGACTGGACCAAAAGTGTCCAAAAAAAGCCCAAAATACAAAACAAATTGGGCTTTGGACTTTTTCTTAACTGCAGTAATGTCCTCATTGAGAGATTTTCGACGATATATCATAAGTGGTACTTATTTTCATTGGTTCCAGAGTTATAGGCAAATAAAATTTTAATCAATGAAATATTTTGATCTTACAAGTGGAAGGCATATCGGGGAAATTATAAGAGGAAGGCAAAATTTTATGTACTTTTAAAAATGTATATATGTAATTTAATAGGCGTACAAGGTGTCCACATCAGATTTGGTAAAACATCTGATTATCTAATATTAATTGAAAATTATAATTTAGAATCGCATTATTTTTATTTATGCGTTTCTCTCTACTTGATAATATCGCTATAAAATTTAGTAACCATCTTCTGTTATGTTTTTGTTTTCATTTTGGTGATGGATATATCATAATAATTTTTAAAAAACATAGTTTAGGTACATGTAAGACTTATATTTATTTAAAGAGTAATAAAGGGACCTTTTACTCTAAGCAGGTAAGATTGTTGAATTAATAATTGTATAAATATCTGATGTTAATAAAAACTAATACATTAGCAATTGTTTAACTGTCCACTTTTATTAAAGAATTGGAGGATCGTATCTCACTTTCAAATGAAATACGTTTAAATGAAGTGTAGCAAAAATGTGTATATGTAATTTAATAGAGGTACAAGGAAGTCATGTGGTGTCCAGATCAAATTTTTTAACATAAATTATACATTGGTGCTGCTGCTAGCCACGGACAACCTGCATACTCCTGCGATCCCAACTTCTCATACATAAATAGCGTATCCTCAGCTACTCTGCTTTTTCTTTAAAAACTGTTATAGTAAAATAGGGTAGATAAATTTTCTATTATTTAACAAAACAGTTTAATTTTATTTTCTTGAAATGTTCAAAATTTTGTTCATTTAAGCTCGTACGAAAAACCAAACGGCTGTAAACGAACTGACATAAAGCGTCATTTCACCCGCAAATGTAAAAGCCAATGTAAAAGCAAATGTAAAATCATAAAAATACCAAACAACGACAATGTTTCCTAGGAAATGCGGGGAGTGAAATACTTTTCCCTTGTTTTCTTCATCGAGCCAATGAATAGATTATATAATTTATTCTGTGTACCGCTGAAATGTAGTTGATATTCAGTTTTATGAATAACAACTCGGCCTTATTTTCACATATCTACTGATTGAATAAAATGAACATCATTACTTTCAGAAATTGCATCTTGGATTGGTGAATACGGTAACTCATATTGGCGATTATAGTAACTGCTTTAAATATATAAGAAGGGCTGGCTAAATAGATATAGAAAACAGTAAATTAATGTATACTTTCCAGCAAAAAACACTTTAATATATGAACGATTACCAATTATTAGAGGAAATTATAGAAGGCCATAATGATAAGCTCAATTATAGGTAAAATAAAATACGTGTAACAACAGAAATTAAATATGTCAAATAAATAAGAAATAAGGACATCATTACAAACGTTTGGTATATTACAGTGAACTATAAATATATATGAATACCGAAACAAACTTGAAAACATACAAAATATTATCGTAATGTGGAGTAAAAAAGGAACAATAAAAAAAAAATATATATATATATATGTATAATAAATTAAGTAGTTTTTAGCTGATATACAACATGCACCATCAGTAATCTGTGCGTAGATATAAACGTTCTTGAAGTAACCGAATCGATTGGAATGTTAAAAAAATTGCTTTATCTGATGCATGCACAGCGCACGCATGACAGTTTGTTTAAGTCGAGCACAGTCACTGACCAAACTACTAATTCTTGCGTATAGAAAGTTTTTACCCCCCCCCCCCGCCTGTAGATAGACAGGACACATACACAATTTAACAATGATAATGGTAAATTAATTTCAATCACACACTACATCTTTTGAATTCGTGGGACCGATGCGGGTTAAACCGTCTATAATAACGAGCCAAATGCACTGTTTATTCTCATAGCGATCTTCTACTAGTTACTATTTACAATTACTAGTTACAATTTATTTATCTGCCGCAAAGTTCTTTTTCTAAATCGTAGAAACAATCTATATAAGCCTTTAGGGATCGCATGCATGCAAAATTTGACAAAATGCAGAGTTCTCGTGAAAACGCTGTACCTCTGAATGAATCTTTATTTTAATAAATTTTTATAGAAATAGACCACTTGATCAGCATCATAAGTATATACAAAGAGAAACATTGAAATAAGAATTACTATGTAAACAACATAAAAATCTACTACAGCATAAACAACATAAAAATCTACTACAGCAATGTAATATTATGTAAAATATAAAAATGAATTATCTCAATTAATCTAAAAAAATAAAAAAAAAAAAATAACGATACAATATTCTTACCAATCGCAACTACTGCCTCCGCTTTAATTCCGGAAAAGGAAATTAAAACGCCCCCTTCTTCCTTTTCTCATAAAACTCAACTTACTGATTTTAAAATAATGAGTAACCGATAGTGAAACACGTAAGTTAATTTTTAATAAAATTAAAATAAATTATAAATTAATATAAGCATGTAGATTATTTATCATCTCAATTCTTTCATTATAGATTCTGATCAGCGTGTTATATATAACTTACATTTATATAAATATACACAGCCTTTTTCAAATTGAGCACGGCAAATAAAATATTAACGTATAAAAACAACTGTACTAAGTCAGTAAATTATTTTTTCTTACATATTACCAACCAGAGATTATTAATTTTTTTTTTTTTTAGTATCAATTTAAAGTTGAATTATTCACCAATTATTTATTAGTTTTAAACACCTCTCACGAGTCATTTTAACCGATTTTATAAGTGAACGAGAGAGTATGTATTTCTAAGTGCGAGCGTTACATTTTTATTGACAATAGCTAGAGCGCAAAAAATAACTTATTTTATTGAAATTTTGGAAATATCTATCGAAGCCCACGTTCAATCATATTCTTAGTATAAACAGCGTTTTGGTCCAATAGTCCGTTCCGCTCTCGAATAGAATTACATTTGATTTTTTTAACAATTATCAGTAAGTAACAAATACCTTTACTAGAAAATTTCATTTAATAACGCATCGATTTTAATGTACCTGTTAACAAATCATTAACCGATTACCGATAACAGTAAATTAGTATACGGTTAAAGATTCTTATTTTTACACTACTGCCCAAAAAGGAGTGTATTTTGGGTGTTGTATACAAGTATGTTTGTTCCATCGTAGCAGCTCAACCGCCGAACCGATTTAGATGTATGACCCCGCTTTGAAATCCTTACGTTACCGGAAATGTCATAAGCTATATACTCGTATATGTAATAGCGGAGATCAGCCGGTTGAAGCACAAAATTTAATTAATTGAATCAATGAACTGCGAGTCTCTGTCACTGTATTAGCTGGGTTTAAACTTAACGATTTAAACCAATCGAATGAATAATATTACAAAAATAACCGAATTAGATTTACGTTGAATAAAATAAAATAATATTAAATAAATATAAAAAATTTCCGGGGACTGCGTGCGACGCTAGAGTGGTGAGGCGATGCAAATACATCGTGCGAAGCTTGAGCAACCATCAACATCAACTGGTAACGAACGGGGTGCCCGTGGGGCGCTGTTTGGGGGGGGGGGTGCAATGGGTGCTCTTATAATATCTCTACAAACAAGCGTCCGATTTCATTTGAATTTCAAAATTCAAACGAAGTATTTATTAGTAGATAGAAAACTAGAATTAGATACATTATCGATGTAACATATCACAGTTATTCGGAAACGTTATATCTTCGCAACTGATCTTCCCATTTTCAAAATTCGGACGGGGTATTTGCTAGTATAATACAAAATCACGATGGGAACAAACCGGGGAAAAAAATTAACTGATATACTCAGAAAAATCGAGTGGCCTGCGCTACGCCGAGACCAGCCTGAGCCCGGCGAGCTCACACCAACGCTCTTTGTAGAGTTCGATGACCGTACGATTAGAAGTAATGCTGTCTGCATAGGATTGAGGATCGAGCCCATTATTGTCGAATTTGATGCTTTAGGGGGATAGGGGAGAGTGGAACGGCGTATGCTGCCACTAATACTGTGCTAGGCTGTGAAGGTGCATAAACTACAAGCGAATACCATAGATAGAACTGTAGTAGATCTAAGCACTCACATCTTTGTCAAGGGCCAGGCCTACGTAGCACTGAGTCGCGTGAAACAATTAGAGAGTTTAGCCGTTAGCTGTGGATCCCAGAAAATTGCTGTACGATCCGCACGATAAAATGTCCCTCGAGGAACTCAATCGCTTGAGAAATCTGTAAGTTTAAATTGGTATGCGTCAATTAAATATATAAATTGAAATGTTTGAGTTTCTTCATTTTACTCAGTACGTTAAATACTTTATATCGTTCCTTGCAATAAAGTTGATGGTAGAATTCGTATGTAAAACGGAAACCCAAAAAATTTAGTATCGGTTACATACAAAGTATCCTATTGTTGAATAATATCCCATTACATTATGAAATTTTGAATTTTCGGTCGGTAGATCGGTAACTTAATTACGAACAGTCCCGATTTATAAATTATTACCTGGCTTTTAGATTGATATAAAAAAGGGTATTTTACGAGGGGACTAATGAGTTTTCGAATCGTGAATCTTTCTTAATAATCACTAAAAAGTATTAAATAATAAAAACAATTATAAAACTTATAAAACATGACTGCCAAAAAATAAAATTAAAATAAACCGAACCAAAAAAGTCAATAAATGGAACGAAAAAAAGAAAACAACGTATGGAAATAAAAACTAAACATCGTTTTAATCAAATAAAATAATGGATGACCAATCAACTTTCAGTTGATTGGTTTTAATTTGTTTAAATATATTTTTCATGTTATAAAAAATAGCAGGCATTTAAGATTGTCTGATTAAGTTCTCACCAAGTCTTACATCGATAAGAAAATTTTATCCTTCAAGAGAGAATATTTAAATGCGGTCGGGGGTTTTGAATAGTAATTGTCCTATGTAATTATTCTATATTAAAGAGCTCCTCGACTGCAACAAAGAACTGTTTAGTCCTTCATTTCCACATCTAGTTTTCTTTTTTCATTTCGATTTATATTCGTTTTCTTAGTTTAATTGTAATTTTTTTAGCAGTCGTGTTTTTTAATTTTTATAATTGTTTTTATTATGTTGTTTTATTTCATCAAAATATCAGTGATTAGTTATAACCGGTTAAATAATTAACCGTCTATCTAATAATACAGAGTGTCCCATATATAACGCAACCCATCAATCACTCATCCATGAAATTTCAAAAGTCAATCTTACTCCCCTACTCGTTACTGAAATGGACTCGTCCCAACATCTGAACATCGCGGCGACGCAGTAGAACACTACCGATAGTAACAACAATGCAATCATAACGTTCAGTGTATTGCTAGAGACAAGATGGTGTTTTCGCTAGATGAACGTGTTTTCATTGTCGAGTCGTATTTCAGTACGAAATCATGGTTGCAGTGCAAGATTTGTTTCGCCGTTAGTACCCAGATAAACCAGCTCCTAACAAAACATCAGTATTAAGGTTAGTTGCTAAATTTAGAAACTGGTTCTGTAATAACAAGGAACACAAAAGATCTGTGTCAGTGTTGAATACAGATACAGTCATTGAAATCAAAGACCGATTACTCGCCTCGCCAAATAAATCGATCAGACGTTTGTCTGCTGAAATTAATTTGTCTAAATCAACTATTCATCGGGCGACCAAACAATTACAATTACGACCTTATCGCATTCAAACGGTTCATGAACCCGACAAAGAAAAACGGCTACAATATTGTCAACGGTTCCGTCGATTTCTGCGTGAGGGAATTAATGTTATGGATTCGTTATTTTTCACAGATGAAGCACTGGTTTCATTTGGATGGCTACGTAAACAGCCAAAACAGTAGAATTTGGAGTGCTGAAAACCCCACGTTTATCACGAAAAACAATTACACCCGCATAAGTCGGGCGTGTGGTGCGCGATATCGCGGAAGAAAATAATCGGTACTATTTTTTTCGAGTACACATTAATGCAGAACGATATCAGGATATTTTATTTCAGTTCATTGCAGTCTTGGAAGAGGAAGACAGACACTGCTGGCTACAACATGACGGTGCGACATCGCACTACGCAGGTTCAACTTCTGATTTTGTTGAGGAATTCTTTGGTAATCGTGTTATCGGTCGAGGCTTGGCCACCAAGATCTCCAGATTTGTCTGGGGGGGATTTTTTTCTACGAGGTTACCTCAAAGAAAAAGCCTACAGCAACAAACCACGAACATTTGAACAATTGAAAGTCAATATTGAACAAGCTGTATTAAATATCCAGCCACAAACTTTGAAAAAAGTTGCAAGAAACGCTGTAAAATGAATTGAAGCTTGTATTCAAGAAGATGGCGGCCACTTCCAACATTTACTCTAAATGTAAGGTAATGGATGGTAATAATAAAAATTACATTTACATTTACACATGCCTTTTTATTATTTCAATACCTATCAATATAAGGTTGGGTTGCGTTTTATATGGGACATCCTGTATTTGTACACCCAGTAATACCATATAGGCTTTGGATAACCACAAATGCAATGATACAGAGAATTAAACCACACATCCTCCCAACAACAGTCTACAAAACAAATGTATAAAGAGTAATCCATCGATAGGACGTATATTAGCATTAAGGCCGATTATCTGTTAATAGCAGAGGCATTATGATGCAGGCTACTGAAATTGTGTATTATTGACTGTCTTCAAGATAAACTAAAACATAATACGGAATTTTTGTTAATTCTACATTCTGGTAAAATGATGTTATATTTTCTTAATTTTAATATAATATCAAATATGTTTTTTCTCTTAATAACAAATCTTCGTAAAAAAAATTTTCTCATTAAAATTTATAATTCTTTATTTTTAAAACAATTTTTATTAGTTTGGATGACAATTACACTTTGCAACGTCAATGAATAAAGACAGAAAATAGAAATACGTTTTATCAAAAATTCGGTAAAAAATAAAATCATACCTCTTGATGCTACAACTGTCCGAACTTTGAATTATTGCCCTCGTAAAATACCTTTTTTTATATTAATCTAAAAGCCAGGTAATAATTTATAAATTGGGACTGTTCGTAATTAAGTTATCGATCTACCGACCGAAAATTCAAAATTTAATAAATCCATTTCATAATGTAATGGGATATTCAACAATACGATACTTGGTATGTAACCGATACTAAATTTTTTGGGTTTCCGTTTTACATACGAATTCTACAATCAGCTTTATTACAAGGAACGAAATCGTCTCCACCTTTTCTACTTCGAAAAGGGCAATTTTAAACGAATGCATTTAGTACAAAAATTTAACTTTTATATTGCTACTGGAATTGAATTCCGACTATTGGGATTTTACCTGGATATACTATTTTTTTTAACATTTAACTTAGATCGTAGGGATTAATTATCAGCACTGGCTCGGTAATATTGGTATATGGCTGAACATCAGATGACAAACCATAATTAAGTTTACAACTTATTTTGAGTGTTCAAATTATTTTTTTCATTTCCACATTTTACAAACTCCTTCACGGTCAACTAAACGATGTTTAACTCTCTAGGCAGATATATGAAACTTATCATTTATCCCTTATGTGAATCATAAAGTGGTTAGTTATTTTTATTCTTAATACTACTTATTTTCTAATTTTTAAACAAATAATTAAAAAAAAAAATCTTTTACATAATATGTAATACAGGTAAAACGTTGGCAAAAATTCTATTATATTTTTATATGCTTATGATTAAAGGTAAATATTAAAGAAAATTCTCAAAAAGCAGTTAAAATAATAATTAAATGTTAACATTTCAATCAAACAGTGATCTAACTGAATTAATATGCATTCATCTCATTATAATTGAAACACTTTGACATCATTATTAATTAAAGAGATAATAAGACTATGAATATCAATAATTATTTAAATAACTAAACAAACATCTAAAAGTATTTACAAAATAATAACACCTGATAACAACACCTGTCAACTGAAATGTAAAAAGCGATAACAAAAGTAATTAATCATTTCGAAAATAATAACAAATTTACAACTGTTTTCTTAACTGTAAAATTTACATTCGTCCATACCTTTGTTAGTATATCTACAGTGAGAAATAATAGATCGGCCGGATAAAACCTCGGATACGATTCCGTTAACGGATAAGGTTATCCCTTTAGGAGGCTGGACCCTGAATTAGGAATCTCGTTAATTTCAGGAAGAAAAACAATTTTTGTTGAAGCAATTACAAAAACTTGTCTACGCAAAGTTTTTTTTAATAGTAAACTACTGCCAAATCCCCGCTTACTTTATGATTTACAATGACCCGATCTACCAAAATCTTGTTAGTATGAACGCTTGAATATGAACTTCGGTAATTATACTTTTTCACCGTTTATGTCTTTTTTCTGTATCCTTAATCTGTTTTTCCAACTTTTAATTCTGTGTATGTAGAGTAGACATCGTTAGTGTATCGAAAACAATAGCATCTATGTATTCTTGCTTGCGATCTACTGGGAGGGAAAACTACTTTTGGATCTGCTTCCTTCCCATAAATCCATTTTTTTTTTTATACTGTGGCTAGCAATCCGACAAATATTTTATACAAATCATAAAAAAAATCCATCTATAAGCAATGTGCCGACTTATAAGAGTAACCAACTTTAACACACGCATAATTATACAAACTCGAACTACGAAATGTTATATGTATGTATTCCCTTTGTTGAGTTGAATTATATTAAATTGCATAGTTTCATAACCGAAGCGATACAACATTCTTTTGTTGATAATCAAAATTCGTCCCAATCTTTCTTATGACTGTAAAGAATTCAAATAAAACGTGAATGTAAAGCTTATAATACGAATGAGATACAAGAAAAACCCAACCACAGCTATTTTCTCTTACATTGATGATGTTTATTATACAAACCAACACCAGTGATATTAAAGTTGTCAATTATTAAACTGATTATCTGTGTAACAGATATACAATAATGTATGCAAGAGTAGTCGCCTGGCTCGGCGAAAAAAGCAACATGAAAATACTTAAACTCTTCGCTTTCCCCAGCAGTTAACCGTGACATGGGACCTCGTTATACTTGGAAATGACTACCATTTATGGGAGTAACCGGTGTCTCACGAAAGGTATCTCTCCAACGATTACAATTATGATGATAAATGGATTTCCCTGAAGCAAAGAACACTATTTTTCAGAACTTTACTTCTTTGCCGTGTTTTAACAAATTTCTAAAGTTGAGAACGGATATAAACAAATAAGAATGATTCTGATCGACTGATATTTACCAATTGCGCGTAGAATAATGACAAATTACGAAGCAAATTAGCTAGATGCTTTGATGCTAGAGCTGAAGAGCAACCATAATGGGGTGCGTGTGTGTATACGCACATACATTTATCCCGACATATATAAACCAAGAAAGAAGGTATCAAAAAATAAAGCAGAAATGACTACTTACTCAAAGTAGAACGAGGAATGACACAAACAACCCCACTCAACAATACGCATTTGACTTCTTGCAAGCTAAGGAACTAAATATCATATACAACAAATTAATATTTACTATTCTATAAGGACTGATTAACAATTTCTAATCGGCAAGAAACATAGAGAATAAAAATTAACATTACAATATTCTAAACAAAAAAAAGTGATCTGGACACCACATGATTTCCTTGTACACCAATTAAATTACATATACATTTTTTTTTTATTGTTATTATCGAATTATTATTTATCGTAATTTTTTTTTACAATCAGAGGTTAATAATTATTAATAAATTAGTATATTTAAATTAAAAAAAAAAAGTTAAAAAAAAGAAAAGGAGATGAAATCTGATTCGAACCGATGTGCCGTCTCCTTGTAAGATCCAAATATTTCATTTGGCTATAAATCTGGAAGCAATGTATCGTTGAAAAGCTCTCAATGAGGACATCAATGCACTTTGGTCACTTTGTACAATTAGGTGCACAACTAGATGTTGCAACAGTCCTAAATCCAAAATGTCAACATTCTACGGTTAATCGTTTTTGATTTATGCGAGGTACATACGCACGTTCAGACGTCACATCGAAACTATTCAAAATGGATTCAGGGATGGTCAAAATGGATATTTCCATTGAAATCTGAAAACCAAAATTTTTCGCGATCACAATACTTCGTACAAGGAAGTAAAACGCTAATTACAAATTATTGTATTTTACTATGAACAGAAAGTTTGAAGAGTAAACAGATAATTTTTAAATTAAAGATCAAACAGGTTTCAATAAAAACTAGTAAATTCCATTCAGATTAGTCAACATTATTTAGAGGTTAATATATATTTTACGTAATAAGAGAAAATAAATACTGAGCAACTATTCAATCTATTTTATACTATCTTAATTATACATCCTATATATTTCTTAATATTTATTACTATTTTACTTGATAAAACAGATCTGAATATTTTTAATAAACTAAAACTAAATTTTACCTTTTATTAAAAAAAAAATTAAGACATTTTAATAGTTTATATTTAATCGATTGTGAGTGACCTCTTATACTTGTGATATTTGGATCATATAAAAAAAATCGTGTTAATATTTTTTAATCCCTAAGCCGATCGACAAGAAATCTGATTTGATATGGCAGTACATTATAGTATTCTCCGAGCGATAATTTAGTCTAATCTTCTGATTTTGGCTGCAATATTTTATAATTAAAATCCAGCTAGAAATAAAATAAACTTTCTGACCTTTCACTTCAATATCTATACTATTATACAAAGATGAAGAGGGTTATTGTTTATTCGGAATAAACAAAAACCTCGATCAACTGCAACCAAACTTTTACCCTTGTTTCCTGGAATAACTGAGGTTTTTAGATATATTTCATCTTGAAAAAAGTATGTACATATATGAAGTAGTGGGCATTTGCCGGTTGATTCACAAATTTTAATGAATTGAATTAATAAACTGTGAGTTTAAATCACTGTGCGAGCTGAGTCTGAACTGAATGATTCAAATCAGCTGATTTGGAAGTCGAGAGTTCCTGCGTTCAAGTCCTAGTAAAGCCAGTTATTTTGACACGGATTTGAATACTAGATCGTGGATATCGGTGTTCTTTGGTGGTTGGGTTTCAATTAACCACACATCTCAGGAATGGTCGAACTGAGACTGTGCAAGATTACACTTCATTTACACTCATACATATAATCCTCATTCATCCTCTGAAGTATTATCTGATCGGTAGTTACCGGAGGCTAAACAGGAAAAGAAAGAAAGGGTCATAGATCATTGTTTTTTGTGTACTTTAAGTGAATGTGATGAAGAGCCAAACTTTAAATAAATTTTCATGAAATAGAACTATTATAAAAGTTAATAAATATTCGTAGCTTAATCTTTTACATATTCTTTTGTTAGTCTCCGGTATTGTAAAATTTAACACAAATATTATTTACTATAACGCATGAAGTTTTACGATTACCCATTAAAATGTAGTTACATTTGCATGAAAACTGATATAACTTAACCTGATAATTTATAAGGCTTCATTATTTACTGTGGAATTTTACATAAATTTATTTCCAATTATAAATATTATATGTACCGTCAACTCGTTATCATGCTTGTTCTGAATTTAAAAACCATAAAAACTGAAATACGACTTGCGATCTTTTATATGAATTTTTTAGGTAGTGTTTATTTATAAATTTGTATATGTTTATAAAATATAAAGTAATTAACACTATTCAGCATTAATAAATAAAGAAAACAATCATTTGAATGTCTTTATGTACATACAGAGGTTGGGGCTTAAATTTTCTGCTTTCTGAAAAATTCTTCAATGAAATTCAATACTATACAGTTCGCGATGCGTTTAGTCATTAAATTATTAATATTTGTGGTTTAAAAAGCATACAGTAACATTAAAAGAAAACGAATGTTATATTTCATCAATATTCTCTTATTAGAAAAAAAAGAAATCCAGTTGTAAATAAGGAAACTATTAAATGTAATAAAATATAAAATTTTTCCTGTGACAAAATATAAACAATAAACATTTATTGAACTGAAATGGTAACAATTTGGATGTGAAAACTGTGACAGTTTCTAATGGGAAATTAATATTTTGCCAGAAAACATTCCCTTTTTGCATGTGAAAAAGAAGTAAAACTACAGTAATATGTGAATTCACATATTTAAATGTAAGCTTACAGTGTAGGTGTAAAATGTATAAATTGGGTTGTATATAAATATTAAGTTTCGTTTATAGTGACATCGAATAAAATGATATATCGGATATAATGACCAAAAAGATGTCTCTTGGTATGCTGTTAATATATAAATACAGTTTATAATTACATCGGTTGTATGGACATACGAGTATATTACAAACTATAATGAAAAGCAAAACAAACTTTTCTTTTTTCAACGAAAACTGTATATTCCTGTCCAACGAAAATCCCATATAATAATCAAAGCTTTTATTTATTTTGATCCAAAAACGAAACAAAAAGCTAAAAATTATCTTAAAAAATGTAGGAGGTAGTTAAAATAAAAAGCAAGAATGAAACAAAAATATATACACGTTAACCAAATCTAAAATTAAATATCTGCCTAACTTTCTACTCGGTATTTAATGTTAACAATAAAATTACCTACTTAATTAAAACGAAGATAACCATATCAAAACCAAACATCCGATAAACTTAAAAAAGGAACGTCCAGTTAAAAGATAAATATATTACAAGGCTGTCTATGAAGATAATAAAAAATCCGTAGACTTCTCTCAAAGGAATTAACTACATACCTGAAGGACATTTAAAATTATTTTTATCAAATTACAATTAATTATTATTATTATTATTACGTTAAATACATATGAATAACACAATATTGGTATTCACAAAAAAAGTTTGTCCGAAACTGTTTAAATAACTCCTGTAAACAAAAATAGGCTAATATCATTTATCTGTACGTCCTTCACAAGTAACAGATTACGTTGACAATATTACATTATTGAAAAAACCGATTATTAAATTTTAAAATTTTGAAATATCTTTTTAACAAAGATATAAAAGCTTATTCCAAGGTAACTTTAAATACGTAAAGCAAGATACGTAATACAAGATTATATAAAGAGTAATCAATCAATGGTTAACTTTCAAAGCTTTTTTGTGTAAGATTTAAAACTCGAGAAGAGAGAAAAAAAATACAACTAAACCTTTACCGTAAAGAAACACATGCAACCTTTCCAAGAAAATAACAATTCGTAAATTAATGTTTGAAAATGTAACACCAATCTCCGAATTAAACTACAGAAAAACAAAGGATGAACTAATTGAAAAAGTATTTAACACAAAAAAAGTTAGTCGAGACTAAAAACGACTCTTCCCGCCAAAACCCATTCAACAATCATTACTATAAACGAGATGCCATTTTATTAGGTGTAAGTTTCCCTGGACGAAGGTATTTTCCCCCTCATTTCAATGAGCAACCTTTAACAACTTGTTTTAAAAGCTTTATAGCGTTCAAAATATTTCCCCGATGAGTTCCACTACTAAAAGAAAGGTTAGAGTCCTCAATTATTTATATTTACCACTAAAAATCACTAAATGTTTATTCACAGCCTTTAAAATAAATACTGAAATTGACTTAAAACAAAATACACCTAAATACGGAAGAATATAAATAAAAAGCAAAGAATTTAAACCAAATAGTAGAATCACAATTAAAAGCCTATCTATCAAAAATTTTCATCAAGCAAACAAGGCATCAAGTGACCTGGAAGTAACAATATAACAATATGATGCAGGTTGTTGTAGTTAAGAAATTATCACACGCTGACTATAACAGACAGGAATTTATAAACGTGTTTAGAACACCAAATCATAATCGCATATCTCGGTGTACTATGTCATGTGCTACATAATCTGTATACACGCATCTTTTATTGATCACGAACGCCTACGCATAAAATATGCTTAATCAACACTGCTTAAGACCAACCGTCAAATACTGACCAACATATCTAAAATAATACTGACTTGCATTTATTCGATTTACAACGAATTACAGCACGCACACTTGCTGTATAAATAGGGCAATAAATAATTACATAAATTACGGGACAATATAAATAAAAATTACAAACCAACAAAATTTCCATTTCTTCAACTGTTTTTTAGTTATTCTAACATAAATAACTAAACGCAAAGCGACATAAAAACACAGCATTACAACGAAGAATATATTAAAAATAAATACAATTTAAGTGTAATAATTACTTGGCTTTTACACCGGCCACAGACAGGAAGATCTTATAAAATAAACCCTGTAATAAAATACTGCCTTGGCGTAAAAAATAAATCCAAATATTCTGAACAATTCATAAAAACCCGACTCACAAAAACAAGCAAGACACCACACGCAATGATGTTATAAAAATCTGAAACCGAATCAAATAAAGAGTAAAAAATAATTTTCTTTATACAAAATTCATCTCTGATAATTATTTCTTCTACAACCGCAACGTCACACTACGCAACACTGTTAATGAACCGTAATGAACATCTCTGGGACTTTTGTTTACATTTAAAATTATTGAAATGACTGATAATTCTGATATTAATGATTTTCATAACAGAAAAATAATACTATTTAAAAATAAACAGTTATCCTTATTTCCTAAATACTCATATCTTTCTCTCGTTTTAATAACTTCTTTCTATACAAAATTAAACATTTAATGAAACAATAATAATATTCGCGATAAACAGGGAATGAAAAATAATTAAAGAAAACTTTTTCGTATTACAATATAGATAGAGAACTCTACCAAGTAAACAGATTATACTCTTGAGATCAAAGCAGACATTACGGGGTTTAAGTCGAATAACTGAACACAGTAACTGCTAGCTATGTACGTCTGGGAATTATATTAACAGCATGGTAAAAAAAAATACATAGTTTTCGTCAATATAGTTATAAAAAATGTTTCTAAGATGGATGTGGAGAAACAGCCGCACTATTTATTCCTATTTGGAACTAGCTTATTTTAATCTTTTGAAATACTCATAAAAATTTGAAGGCGGTTTCTAACAGTGGGGTTTAAAAAAGTTATATATCTTAATACACAAAGCTTTTATAAATTAGAATATTTATTTATTTTATTAAAAAAAACCTAATTGCACTGCAATGCATCATAAACCGATCACAATATATAACTACTAAATTATTAAACTGATGATAAACAATTTAACATAATAAATGTATTACGAGATGTAAATTACTTCTGTATCGTTTAATATAATCCCCACCCTAAATTCTTTCCTCCAACAATCTACACAAAAAAGAGCGTAATATAGTCAGTATTTCAAGATCGACTAAGCTATACATAGTACACAAAATGATGTCATAACGGTCAATGTACTTTAATAATGCTAATATAATTCTGTCCATTAAGAACCGTAAACAAATAATATAATAAGCTGAGATAATTAGTCAGCTGTCTTAAATTTAAAAAAAATTATTCTTAATGAAGAAGGGAAGAAAATGCGTCTATAAAGTTTAGATAAAAACAAATGTTATACTTTTAAAAAATAATAAAAGGAAGAGATCAATAATTAAACTACACAATACGAGATTACATCGAGCAATAATTTCCAAACCCCTTCAACTTTTTTTTTACTTATTTGTACTGTGCAAGGATGTATTGTAGTAGCGAAAAATTTCGGTTTTCAAATTTCAACCGAAATATCCATTTTGACTATCCCTGAATCCACTTACTAGTTTCGGCGTGACGTCTGTACGTACGTACTATGTATCTCGCATAACTCAAAAACCCGTGTAAATGATTAGCCGTAGAATGTTGAAATTTTGGATTTAGGACTGCTGTAACATCTAGTTGTGCACCTCCCCTTTTGATTGTAATCAACTTGACCAAAAGTGTCCAAAAAAAGCCCAAAATCCAAATGATTATGGACCAAAAGGAGTTTGGACTTTTTCTTAACCGAGGTAATAAGCCCCCATTGAGAGCTTTTCAACGATATATGGTACTTATTTGCACTATTGGTATTTGTAAATAACTGGTACTTATTATTGGTTCCAGAGTTATAGCCCAATAAAATTATAATTAATGAAATATTTGGATCTGGACCTTAAAAGGGGAAAACACATCGGCAAAAATGCGACTTCATTTCTTTTTCTTTTAACTTTTTTTAATATAAATATATTGATTTATTAACCTGCGATTGTAAATGTTTTTTACCATAAATAATAATTCAATAAAAAAAAGTAATAAATATATATAATTTAATAGGCGTACAAAGAAGTCATGTGGTGTCCACATCAGATTTTTTTTTATATATTAAAAACGGTTATAAGGTTTGCCTTTACCTTATATGCAGCTAAGCACCATACTGGATTATTTTTACAGCTATTAGATAGAAAAAGTGTCCCCTGTCATGCATAAGGGCAGAGATAAAATCACACCATACAAAACCAAGGATGCAATAACTCGAGACAGGTGGTCACATCCTCAACACGAAACCAATGGTGGGGGGATCGTCTAAACATACAACCCCTCTCCCGAGGAGTTTTTAGAAAAAGTGAAAGGGGTAATGATAGTAACAAAAGGGATTGCGAAACGGAACGGACCCTACTCGAAGGAGAAAACAAGCTCCCTCTGGGCAATCGCATTTGCCGACAATCCATCAGGAGATCGAAGTATGTTTACCAAGTATGGAGGCAACACATTATTAAAAAAAAACACAATTTTATGTGGACCAACTTATAAGAAATTGTTTTACCTCCGGATAATACGAAACAGTTGAGGTGAGGCTTTTAGGCTTCCTTAAGGGAAATTTTTATTCTTCCCTAATCGAGTTGAGCTTGTAGGCCTATTCAAACGGTTCAGCTAGTGTCCCGATGGAATGTTCCCTTTTGGCATCGCAGAAAATTGTATTTTATATATTTCATAATAAATGTTCATAAACATATAAAAGACAATGTTTAAACGATTCAAACTTGTAATGAATACATCAATATATGAAATGTGGCAGAAAAGTAATGAGATTGATTTTTTGTCCAATAATTTTATTTTATTTTATACCTTTAAATTATTTCCTTAAAGTAGTTCCCTTGGATAGCTATACATCGGAGGAAGCGTTGTTTTCATTCTTTATACCAATGCTGGAAGGCTTCAACTAGAATTGTCGTAAGCTCCTTGGTTACGCTCCTTTGGATGTTTTCTCAGTACCAAAATGATGTTCTTTCAAGTGGGTTTTGATTCTGGGAAACAAAAAAAAGTCCACACGGACTAAGATAAGACGAATAGAGGGGCTGAAGAACCACTGGAATCCCGTTTTTCGCCAAAAACTGGTTGATGGAGATAGACGTATGACTGGAGCGTTGTCATGGTAAGAGCATCTTGGATGCTCTACCATCAATTGTTAGAGTTATCATGGTAGATACTCTTGGACTTATTATCGTCATCTGTATTTCGGAAAGCTTGGCGTATTGATACGCAACAATAAATACGGTTCTGTGAATAAGACAAAGAGGAACTACTTCACACCTCAATTTTTTTAATACGCTTTGAATGGGACGCATTCAGTCTTGAGAATGAATGTGCCATATTTGAGCTGTTCTAAAAATGTTGCATCAGCTCGCCTACAATTTATACCTACAAAAATTAAAATATTTCTCTCTATTGAGTAACTTCACATTTACTTCCTGAATTAATCCTTGGTAAAAGCAGTAATAACATTAATCTTTTTTTTTGAAAAAATACTTGTCTAACAGAAAAGCGCATAAATTATCTAGTTACACATAGATATATAGACTGATGTTTTAACCTACAATAGTACAAGAATAAAGAATGGGAGAATATGCATTCTAGAGCAATATCTACTAATTCCTTCGAAACAATAAAGCATCTCTGCGGGTTGAGTCGTCCCAGTTTAAGATTAATGGCACCATATATGAAGTCGTATAATATGATAATAAAATTACAGAATAATATTATATTATTATTATTATTAGAAAAATAATAATATTAAAAATAGTTCGAATCTCCCTTCATTTAACATACGAGGGTTGTTTTTTTTTCAAGGTCCGATCGGTCAGGAAATTAAAACCACAGTGAAAATAAAGCCTGTGTTTTCCGCCATGTTTCTACGCTGGTCTGCAGCTCGATGTCTGTGCCAAAATGTTGTCCTCCTAGCCAGCGATTCATGTGACCAAAAAGGTGAAATTGGATGCTGCCAAGTCTGGGCTGTATGGTGGGTGATCAAACACTTCCCAACGAAAACGCTGCAGGAGCTTCTTTGTTACAGCTGCAGTGAGCGGCCGAGCATTGTCATGGAGAAAGACAATGCCTGATGACAACATTCCTCTCCGCTTATTCTGAATTGCCCTTCTTAGACGTTGAAGAGTCACGCAGTATGAGGCTGCAGTGATGATGAATTCCACCAAGAGAACTCTATTCCCGTCCCAGAACACAATAGTCATACACTTTCTGTTGGAGAAAGTTCCCTTGAACTTCTTTGGTTTACTGGGAGAATGAGAATGCATCCACTGTTTGGATTGTTCTTTTGTTTCTTCAGTTTCGAAATGGACCCATGTCTCGTCCCCTGTGACGATTTTGTTCAAAAAATCTTCTCCTTCATTGTGGTAGCGCTGGAAAAACGTTAGGGAGGCGTCCATTCTCATTGTTTTGTGATGGTCGGACAGCATCTTGGGAACCCATCTCGCACACAGTTTGCGGTACTGAAGTCTCTCACTCACAATGGTGTAGAGAGCTGACCTTGAAATTTCAGGAAACGAATCACTCAATACAGAAATTGTGAAACGATGATTTTCTCGAATTGCCTCATCCACTCGCTCAAGAGATCATCGGTTGATACTCGCCTCCTTCCCTGACCGCCTGCATCATGAACATCTGCACGTCCCGCTTTAAAGTTCAATTATCGCACTCTGCTGTCACTCACTGAAGTTTCACCGTACTCATTACTTATTCGTCGATGAATTTCAGCTGCATTACACCCCTCAGCCTGAAGAAATCGAATTACCGCACGCACTTAACACTTGGCGGGAGATGTTATTGTTGTAGACATGTTTACGTGCTAGCTGCGTGTTCGGAACTAAACGAAGTGACGCGGCGTGATTGAAGGCCATACTAGAGACGATGCGCAACACATATGCGCAAAGGTTCATCCGATTATTGCGCGGGTTTTTTTTTCGCGACCGATCGGACCTTGAAAAAAAATAACCCTCGTAATAAATTCTGTTTTCGTTTGGAAGAAAGGAACGAATTAATCACTATAATATGAATACTTTCAAAATTTTAAAATGAGCCGTCTTGGAGGAGGGCTATAAACTGCTGGACCACATTTTTCATAACCATTGAAATCAATATAAACCGAAAAAAAGACATTGTAATTTACGCTTTTAGAATATTTATTTGATAATTGCACGTGTTAGAATGATAAAAACAATTTTGTTTCGTTTAAAATTAACACGGTTATTCCAAATATTTGAAAACGTTAATTATATTCTATAAATCTGAGATTGATGCTTTTACTTGGGTAAAGTGTAATTTTTTTTTAAATAGCATACTACTATACAATAATGAGAACAACAGAAAATAGCTTCATCCTGTCACTGAATATTATTTATATACCTATGAAACGTTTGACAAAAATTAAAAATAACGTGCATAAATAACAGTGCGTCAGTGCTGATATAAATGCATTATAAAAGGAAATATATATATATATATATATATATATTTCTTTATTTTATATTTTTAATGTTTTAACATGATATATAAGACCTGGATAAACATGTAGATCAGAACGATGACCTATCTCTGAATATCTGAAATAAAACCGGAGATAATGTAAATGTCACGCAAAATTCCAGAAAAAAGGCCGGCTGGATTATTTAAAACGGATGAAGCATAAAAAGATACTGAAAAGATGGAACGGACTTTGTAGTTGTTATTACATCTACGGATAAAGTTGGAATGTTTGGATGATAGATATGAGAAAACAATGTACAATAACAAACGGACAGGATAGTGCGCAGGAAATTTTCGAGGAAACTAAGGCCGATCTCCCACCAATGCGATGCTACCGCTTCGACACCTTGAAGCAATTGGAACGTGAAATATTGAATGCGACTGAAAAATCGGTTGCGTCGGGCATGTTCGCATACCAAGGATACGCGACCAGAATGTTATTTCGCTTTGCTAAATTTGTCACTTGACAGTTTTTAATTTGCAAAATGTCAAGCGACGAAGATGTAATTGTAGCTTATTATTATTATTTGTACAAGAAAAAGAGAAAACAACGTAAGAGGAGCTTTTGTGTGCGTGTAGGAACTGTTCTATAATGAAAACAAATTCAAGACGTTTTACCGAATGTCAAAAGAAAGTTTCAAGCTGTTGCTTGAGCTAGTAGGACCTATAATTACCAAAAGAGATGCACATTACAGACCCTGTATTTCCTATTGAGGAAAGATTGCTAATAAACATCGAGGTGAGTAGTATACCTTAATGAAATTAAACGATTTTGAAAATCAATAATTTTTTACTTAATTACTTCTAACATGTAACATCATGTATGTAAAAAATGAAAGAATTATAAAACATACAATTTTAACTGTTATTACAAATTAAGCAAATGAGCACTGTTAACATCGTAATCTGAAGGTGGCATAGGAGTTTCAGGAAAGAATGCCGATGAATTGTTTGATGCACAGAAAAGAGATGAAAGGTAGCTATGATGGGGGAGAATAACACGTTCATTTCATCTCACAATGTCAATGCTCATCTTTTAAAAATTTTAAATTGTGCTGCAGTTAGTTCATTAACTTAAGACAGAATACTTAATACGAAGTATTTTCGATAACAACCGTCATTACCGGATTGTCTATGTTGAAAGTAGCCGAGAAAGACTTTATCGATTTCATTCAATATTGGTTTTCTTTCAAATTTTTTTACCAAAGATGTTTGTTGTAAACGCATTTAAAGTTACTCCGCTTCATTTATTTGTGATTCGGTGTTTTCATTGGATTGGTTTGTCACATCAACCGGTAAGAGGGGCTGAAGGTGTTATGTATGGAATTATGAACTGCTTATAATCATGTAAATAGTTTAGTTTACTTGATTTTCTGCCTTCAACACTTGGAGGACGTTTCCTCTTTCTAACAAAACTGACCGTAGATTCTTCCAGTTTTCTTTACAATGTGTAACTGAAAACACATACATACCCACTGCAGCTGTATTTATACACTGTATGAAGTGTAAAGATAATTATGTTATGTGCATTGAAATTTTTGTTAATAATATGTTGTGTATTACAAAATTAATTACTCTCACTTTATGATGGGTTAAAAAGAAAAGAATACGATTGGTTGGAATTTTGTGCCTGATAATAATAAGAATTACTCTCACCTTATGATCGGTTAAAAAACAAAAAATACGATTGGTTGGATTTTCGTGCCTGACAATAAGAATTACTCTCACCTTATGATCGGTTAAAAAACAATGAATACGATTGGTTGGAATTTTGTGCCTGATAATGATAAGAATTACTTCACCTTTTGATTGGTTGGCATTTATTGACTGATAATTTTTCTATGAGTTTGAGTTGTGATATGTGGAATGTAGTGCTTTTTGATTGGTCAATCGTATTCCTACTCCTGATTCGTTGAAAAAACAGGATATTTTGATTGCCTAGTTCCTGATGTAATCTCTGGAGGGCGGAAAATGATAAGTATAATCTGCGATATGCTTGGATGAATGTCAATTGCCATCGGTTTTTTTTTTTTGTCGGCTTGCCTCAGAGTGCATTACAAACGTATTGGGTCATAGATCATTACCCACCGGGTTGGTCTAGTTGTGAACGCGTCTTCCCAAATCAGCTGATTTGGAAGTCGAGAGTTCCAGCGTTCAAGTCCTAGTAAAGCCAGATATTTTTACACGGATTTGAATACTAGATCGTGGATACCGGTGTTCTTTGGTGGTTGGGTTTCAATTAACCACACATCTCAAGAATGGTCGAACTGAGAATGTACAAGACTACACTTCATTTACACTCATACATTTCATCCTCATTCATCCTCTGAAGTATTATCTGATCGGTAGTTACCGGAGGCTAAACAGGAAAAGAAAGACAGAGTCATAGATCATTGTTTTTTGTGTACTTTAAGTGAATGTGATGAAGAGCCAAACTTTAAATAAATTTTCATGAAATAGAACTATTATAAAAGTTAATAAATATTCGTAGCTTAATCTTTTACATATTCTTTTGTTAGTTTCCGGTATTGCAAAATTTAACACTAATATTATTTACTATAACGCATGAAGTTTTACGATTACCCATTAAAATGTAGTTACATTTGCATGAAAATTGATATAACTTAACCTGATAATTTATAAGGCTTCATTATTTACTGTGGAATTTTACATAAATTTATTTCCAATTATAAATATTATATGTACCGTCAACTCGTTATCATGCTTGTTCTGAATTTAAAAACCATAAAAACTGAAATACGACTTGCGATCTTTTATATGAATTTTTTAGGTAGTGTTTATTTATAAATTTGTATATGTTTATAAAATATAAAGTAATTAACACTATTCAGCATTAATAAATAAAGAAAACAATCATTTGAATGTCTTTATGTACATACAGAGGTTGGGGCTTAAATTTTCTGCTTTCTGAAAAATTCTTCAATGAAATTCAATACTATACAGTTCGCGATGCGTTTAGTCATTAAATTATTAATATTTGTGGTTTAAAAAGCATACAGTAACATTAAAAGAAAACGATTGTTATATTTCATCAATATTCTCTTATTAGAAAAAAAAAGAAATCCAGTTGTAAATAAGGAAACTATTAAATGTAATAAAATATAAAATTTTTCCTGTGACAAAATATAAACAATAAACATTTATTGAACTGAAATGGTAACAATTTGGATGTGAAAACTGTGACAGTTTCTAATGGGAAATTAATATTTTGCCAGAAAACATTCCCGTTTTGCATGTGAAAAAGAAGTAAAACTACAGTAATATGTGAATTCACATATTTAAATGTAAGCTTACAGTGTAGGTGTAAAATGTATAAATTGGGTTGTATATAAATATTAAGTATCGTTTATAGTGACATCGAATAAAATGATATATCGGATATAATGACCAAAAAGATGTCTCTTGGTATGCTGTTAATACATAAATACAGTTTATAATTACATCGGTTGTATGGACATACGAGTATATTACAAACTATAATCAAAAGCAAAACAAACTTTTCTTTTTTCAACGAAAACTGTATATTGCTGTCCAACGAAAATCCCATATAATAATCAATGCTTTTATTTATTTTGATCCAAAAACGAAACAAAAAGCTAAAAATTATCTTAAAAAATGTAGGAGGTAGTTAAAATAAAAAGCAAGAATGAAACAAAAATATATACACGTTAACCAAATCTAAAATTAAATATCTGCCTAACTTTCTACTCGGTATTTAATGTTAACAATAAAATTATCTACTTAATTAAAACTAAGATAACCATATCAAAACCAAACATCCGATAAACTTAAAAAAGGAACGTCCAGATAAAAGATAAATATATTACAAGGCTGTCTATGAAGATAATAAAAAATCCGTAGACTTCTCTCAAAGGAATTAACTACATACCTGAAGTACATTTAAAATTATTTTTATCAAATTACAATTAATTATTATTATTATTACGTTAAATACATATGAATAACACAATATTGGTATTCACAAAAAAAGTTTGTCCGAAACTGTTTAAATAACTCCTGTAAACAAAAATAGGCTTTTTTTTTTTTTTTCTTTCCAGTTTAGCCTCCGGTAACTACCGTTTAGATAATACTTCAGAGGATGAATGAGGATGATATGTATGAGTGTGAATGAAGTGTAGTCTTGTACATTCTCAGTTCGACCATACCTGAGATGTGTGGTTAATTGAAACCCAACCACCAAAGAACACCGGTATCCACGATCTAGTATTCAAGTCCGTGTAAAAATAGCTGGCTTTACTAGGACTTGAACGCTGGAACTCTCGACTTCCAAATCAGCTGACTTGGGAAGACGCGTTCACCACTAGACCAACCCGGTGGGTTAACAAAAATAGGCTAATATCATTTATGTGTACGTCCTTCACAAGTAACAGATTACGTTGACAATATTACATTATGGAAAAAACCGATTATTAAATTTTTAAGTTTTGAAATATCTTTTTAAAAAAGATATAAAAGCTTATTCCAAGGTAACTTTAAATACGTAAAGCAAGATACGTAATACAAGATTATATAAAGAGTAATCAATCAATGGTTAACTTTCAAAGCATTTTTGTGTAAGATTTAAAACTCGAGAAGAGAGAAAAAAAATACAACTAAACCTTTACCGTAAAGAAACACATGCAACCTTTCCAAGGAAATAACAATTCGTAAATTAATGTTTGAAAATGTAACACCAATCTCCGAATTAAACTACAGAAAAGCAAAGGATGAACTAATTGAAAAAGTATTTAACACAAAAAAAGTTAGTCGAGACTAAAAGCGAACCAGTTTTTTCACGATGGATCCATTCATGGTTACATAAGATCGGTTTATGCTGTTGCAAATGTTCTAATCAAACGCAATTTTGTCATAAAAAAATATGGTGAGAGCGGCCAATTCTGAGAATTTTTTTTGGTTTGCAAAATAGAAAGTGGTGGTCTTGTTTGATTAATTTACCACCAGTACTGTCTACAGGTGTAAATTAATAATAATCTGTTTGTATACATATGTTTATACTGATCTGAAGAGTTTAATTTGTTCCATAAAATAATATTTATAGCATTTTCAGATCTTGAGTAAACATTTCAATACGTACAATAATTTTTTACTTTAATTTGATTTTACTAAGTACTGAGCGATGTTTATTTACTATTATCCTGGGTTAAAGCTTTCAAGCGTTCATGGCAGCGGTTGTTAAAAAATACTTGTGTGATCGATGTTTGATTTTTTAATAGGGTTATTCTTATATGCATATATATATATATATATATATATATATATATATATATATATATATATTACAGGCTTACTTCAATCAGAATACCTGTATAATTTTCGAAATAAAGGGGAATTGCTGTTTCACACGAAAAAAACAAGCATTAACACAGATTAAAACAGACTTGGCTTTCGATACACACAGACGTAAACACGTGCAAAATTAACATTCATAAAACGACGTTATAAATTATTTCGACCACAATTTAATCGTATGTTCAAGCGTTTAATATTTTGGCCTGATGTCAGTTAAAATAAGAAAGTAGAAAATATTAAACCAAATATAGCAACATGAATACAAATCGGCCGTCTAAGAATACAAAATACAATTAAATCAAATAAAGAAAAAACGTAAATAAGCTAATAACTAACAAGCAAAAGCTGTTTATACACAACGTAAGCTAAAAAAACTACTACACACTCGAATCAGGCGAACTAAGTAAGCTTCCATTGCACAATTTCTCTCGCTCGCACAGAGTCAAGTTCTCTCTCGATTCCAAGCCACGCCTGTTCAGAGTTCCAGTTATTGTTGGGAATTGCACGGTTATGCTATGCTACAGTATGGAATGCCAGCCCACATAACTCGTTTCAACAAAATATATCCTTTTTTGTCGCCAACTGGCGATATATAAAGACAGGTAGGCCACCTTCTTATGAATATAAGAATACAAAGAAATTTCTTCTGTTTATCATTCCTTTCTTAAAATAAAAGTAGTTAAAGAAAAAAATGCGACTAATACGTGTACATTTGTAAGTTATGGTTCATTCTGAATAATTGTACGTAACTTACATTAATGCATAACTTGAACCACCGAAGAGAAATCTTACATTTTACCAAAAAGAATCAGGGTTTCAAAATGCAAATGAACATTTACTTATCTTATATGTTAAAAAAGCATGTTTATGACGTTTTCTTCAAATCACAGTAGTCAGACTCCTAACCTAAATAATTTAACCGTGTATTTAATAAATTGCAAATGAACTATTATTCCATGTCACTGTCCCAAACTAGAAAAAAATAAATAAGATATCTTGGCGTCTGGATGGACCTTCACCTTAAACGGGACGCGCACATTAACAATATGTGCAAAATAATTAATCACTTAATTTCACAAAATTAATAAATTAAAAAATAACAGTATCGCTAGAGTTGTATACTTTGCATATGCCCGATCAATATTGTAATATGGAATATGTTCACGGAGTGGGGCAAGAAACGTGCACTTTAATAAAGCGTACGTGCTTCAAAAATACTTGATAAAAGTAGCCTTAAATAGGCACAGACTTTATTTTACAGTGACCTATTCCGGGTATTTAACGTGTTAACAATGAAAACAATCAACTCTACATCAAAAGCATTGTTTTATATACCTGTGATACATCATATAATCTGAGGCCATCTAGTACCTCATTATACCTTTATAATATCCCGAAATGACCTATCGGTCTGCAGAAGATAATGGAAATGAAATATATATGATAATCTGTTTACACAATATAGTGTAAACAAACAATTACACAAACAATTGTGTAAACAATTATAGTGTAAAGGATATTTTATCATTACAGGGATGCTGGTTCCTAGATTATCTCGTACCAGATTCCCGGAAAAGATCTGGCATTTTCAACTACGATCATCATTCATTTGATTCTTATCGTTAAAATACGTATAATATTAAAATACAAATAAAACAGTAATGAGAAATGTATGAAGCGACTAATATTAAAAAAAGACAAGATTTCAGGCCCGTGATCAAAAGAGTAAGACGGTGTGTAAAAGAAATCTATTCGTTGACTAACTAGTATCGTAGTTGGCTAATTATATAAACACACGCGCGAACTCATATAAACATTATTTAAACAAAATAAATGGAGTACTGGAAGTAATCTTGAAATGATAAATTTGCGAAACTTTACTCGATAATAATGTAATCTTGAAGTTCAGTACAGATATACAAGAAGAGCAACATAAAACCCAACCCATACGTAACCGCTGCAGAATCGGTAGGTTATGTTAGAATGAAATCTTATGAATGATACGGATAAATAAAATAAGAAAGATATAAATTTACAAGTTGCATTTATGTACCTTATTGATACAAAAGATGTTCATTGTGAACAGATATTGTTCAAGATATTAAACAAGATGTTCAAGATATTGTGGGGATTAGATGCATAAACTCTCTCTTTTAAGTAGTCCTAAAGGAAAAAATCGCAAGTAGACAACTCTGGGGAACGTGGAGGTCACCATCCTCTGCTGACAGCTCGTTCACTTGTGAAAGCCGAGTGAACGCGATTCAGTAAAACGTTTGATGTGTGACACGTTGATCAGTCTTGTTGGAAAAAGTTGTAATCTTTTTCAATTAATTGCGCATAGAAAATGGCGTTAATTCTTCGAAAATGGAATTTTCTGGACTGACAGTAATTCTCTTTTCAATATTGGCAATGGCCTGTGAAGTCCTAATGAAAGGTTGCCTATTTCGTTTTGCATTTGAAACCGAACCTGTTGTACGCCATGTTTTAACTAAATCGTGTATGCTATATTCTTCGCTGGGATACAGGCATTTGGAAATTTTTCAACGAATATTTGACGCGATTCTTCAAACACGATCCAAAACGAATATAGGCCTCAACTATAGCTATCCTCTCCTGGACTGAATAAGCCATTTTACACAAACACAACTGCACTCACAATACTGCACTGCAATGACAAGTAACCACTTGACGGACGTCAGCAACAATCAGTAGTAACATATACATCCACTAGTTGCGCTAGTTGTGTAAGAGTCATTCATAAATACAGTTGGGTAGCAGTTTCATTATGGGTTCGGTTTTATGTTGCTCATCCTGTAGTTCAATGTTACATAATTAATATATATATAACGTACGTCATCTGTAAATTTGTAAAGTTGTTTGCAAGATTTCAAAAATACAAACAATTTAAGTGTATTAATGAATACCCATTTTCCCGATTAAAGTCCACAAGATTAGGCTTTAGCCTGTTATGACCTCTAAATAGAGGTTAATAACCTCTTAATTCAAAAATGGTTGAAATTAAATGTAAACTGTAATCTGTACACTAAAATTTATAAATTATAACTTATTTCATCTTAATGGAATCGAGACACATAAACCGGCAAGTTTTATAAATAATAATTATAAAACTGTACGAATTAATATCCAAAACGGTAAAATGATAAATTAACTCGGTTGAGTTGACATTATAAAAACAATTTACGTTCACTACGTTTTATTAATACACAAATAAATGATTTTAAATAAAATATAAATATAAATTAATATTATTATACACAATTATAAAATTTTAAATAATAACATCACATATAAACCGTACGAAAAATGTTTAGGCAGAAAAGGTAAAACACGCCCACATAAGAGCACGGGAGATCGGTCAGCGGCCTTTCTGGTCAGCTTTTAAGCGATGTCCCAATTTGTACATTCAGCAAGTGAGGGCTTTTTCAAACGCAAGACTGGAACGTCAATTGCATCTTGCTTAAGTTCTCCTCCTACAGCGAAGTAACTCCTCCGCAAAAAATTAACAGACTCAAGCGATGCGGTATATCGACAAAAATCAAGGTCAAGAATTCTGAAAAAAAAACACGTCTGGATATCAATCGAACAACTAATTTATTACTTGCCAGTGGTTCCCAAACTGTTCCGAATCGCGGCGTCCTTTTTCAATTAAAATTTATCCATGACGTCCTACCCTAAGTAAAAGTATAATTCTCGTAAGTAACAGATAAAAATAAATAAAACTCGTGTATCTTCGTTATTTTTTTACTTTATTAACATTAAATTAATAATTATAAATGTCTTGGTTCAATTAATTATGAAGCTTTTACAATATTTCGCGGCGCCCCTGTGAAGAGACCGCGGGTCCCCGGGTTGCCCAGTTTGGGAATCACTGACTTACCCAATGATTTTAATTAAAGTTACTACGGTAGAAGTGATCTGAATGGCGTCATCTTCAGACACGAACCAGACCAACAAAATTCAACCCACAGCCATTTGGACGCAAACTGATGGCCAGTCTTTTGGGATCGGTTAGGCATACTGCTAATTGATTTCATATTACGTGGAATGACTATAAATGCAGAAGAAGCGTGCTGCGAAACTCTACGTAAGTTACGGCGCGCCATTCAAAGTAGGAGACATGGGTGGCTGACCGACAGCGTTGTCCTGCTGCACGATAATTCACGTCCAGATTTTGCCAGTCCGACAAAAAAAATTGAATCGACAGATAATTATTCACTTTTGTGTACAATATTTAAACATTACTTTTTACCTTTATCCAGGATCTTTGTTTGGAGGTAAAATTGATTCAACGTAAAGAAAACTTCCGTAGGTAATGCGTAAAAAAAACTTTTTACAAAATTAGCAGTTTAATGATAAGCATCAAATTATAGAAAATACATAAGATACGAGTACATCAATTTTTTTTTTGAGATCGATAAGTCTCCAAAACATTAAGAACAGGTGAAATTTGAAATGTAATAACTACGTTACAGATCACATCTTGATATAAGAAAGTAAAAATTAAACATCATTATTGTCATGATTATTCCTGAAAAGACCGATTTCTCTTCTGGTAAAAGTAGTAGAAAAATAAATTTAGTACGGAAGGGGATCAATAGATAAGTCTAAAATACTATCTGTTGCTATGCGTTACGTCACGTGTCCAACTCGTGAGCTAATCTTATATATAAAGTGAGGGCTACATAGCTTGGTAATACACGACCAAGGGTGCGTAGGAGGGAGCGAGCCTCCTGCTACGTACATGTTAGTGACTCACCATTAGTCTGCCTAGTTTTCCACCCTTCTTATAAGAGTTCGTCCCATTGTATTGTATCAAATGTAGACACACCCTTTAATATATATATATATATTTTTTTTTTTGTAAATATAATTCGTTATGCATAAATTTCAACAAGGACAAGCAATAATAAGTTACACTTACTATATTAATTCTACAATTATGAAACAAAGAAGGCAATTTTAATTTACTCATAAAAATATCACAATAAAAATAAATTGAAAAAAAAAATACAAATAAAATTAAAGACAAAAAAAAAATAAAGCAACCAAAAGTTGAACGAACAAAAAAAAAATATTACTGAAGAAGCACCACGGATGCATAGCATGCGCGTCAGCGCAACCTTTGTCAATTTAAATAATACACCTAAGTTAATCAACACCATAGAAAAAAAGAAAATAGAACACCAAATACATTTGGTAATTTTTCAACACAAAACATAGGGTGTGACATTTGAAATCGAATGTTAATGTTTTTTTTGTTTTTCATTTTTTCAAAGCTCGCACAACTTTATCACTCCTTTATATTTTATGAAATATATTTTTATTTTGAAAGTTTAAACCACCTAATAAATATATATATATATATATAAATAAAAATCTAGAGGTTTCTGCGAGTCTGTTATTTTTTCACACAACTACCCAACCGATCTAGTTTTCTCTTTGTTTTAGCCTCCGGAACCACAATAAGGTATTAGTTCAGAGGATGATATGTATGAATGTAAATGAAGTGTAGTCTCTTGTACAGTGAAACTGAAACTCAACCACCAAAAAACACCGGTATCCACGATCTAGTATCTAGATTTTGTTGTTCACTGACTGATCCAGAAAAAATGCAAACAAGTTAACAAAAAGAGAATAAAAAACCAACATAAAAATAAGAAACGAAGTACGACCACCTCCTCGTGGTGTAACCAACTACAATACTAGTTTTAAGTTGGGGGCCGACTATTCTGAAACCAGCATACTTCGGATCAGTTAAAAGTTTCGAGTCCTGTGCTGATCTAAAGAAATTACAATACACTGATCATTTTTATGAATTGAACAGCCTTTAAATGTTATTTATCAATATTATTTTCGTAAGCATGAGGATAATGAACACAGTGGGGGTCCAGCGAGCACAGCCTCCTGGATGGATGGGAATGATGAACGAATAAATGGGTCCTTAGCAATTCCATTTTGAACGCTTTAAAAAATGTTCTTACTGTAATATTTTTTACGCAAAAAAACACAACTAAAATGAACTAAAATCTGGTTAATTTATAAGACAAGATACATACATATTTATAAGACAAGATACATATTTAAAAAATATGGATTTCGTAAACTTCTTCTTTTAAATGATGTATAATAGAAAAGGCTGGGATACATTCCAATTATATCCATCTTTATATTAATGCTTTAGAATAAAAACTATTCTTGTTAGAGGTTGAAGAGGTTTAAAACATTTTTACAAAAAAAAAAATAAAAAAATAAAAATAAATAAAACAGAATAGTATTTCTTACAAGATCGTTACAAGATATCAGCAAATATAAAATCTCTTAATGCTGATCGAGTTAAACAAGTATAGTAGGGGAAAAAATTGACTAACCAAAAATTTATTTGTTCTAGTTCAATTTCTAAAACTTATCAAAAATATTTGAGAAAAACAGCTTAATTTTTGTCATTTCTGCAATCATGCCGCAATTTCGCTTATTTAATAATGAAGTTATAAATACGGTTTTTCAAAAATACTGTGGATGGATTAGAATTTAAAAAAAAAAAAAAATAGCGGGGGGAAATAAAAAACATACACATAAAAATAATTGCTACACCCCTGGACTGGATCTGCAGTCAAGAGTGACTCGGTCCAGGCGCGTTCCCTTGCGAATCTAACGGGCCTCCCCGCTTGCCGGCAGTAGGTCCGGCATGGCAGGTCGGCCCGCCGGTTCTGGATCTTCTTATTTTTTAATTTGTCTGCCTCTAACTTCAGAGGCGGAGGTAACCGGGTCCGGCTATTCCGTTCCCGGGATCCCGTTTTAGTTGGCCTCATCTGCCGGAACTCGGCGGATGGGGCATTCAAATAAAAAAAAAACAGTAAAAGAGTTTGATTGGCCGCATGAAGGCGTACTTGGCACTGAGCCCCGGTTAGAGTAGTTCAAGTATCAATGGGGGTCGTGCTCGGGAGGGTGATCTTCACTCTCCCGGGTACGATTCACTAACTTTAACATGGCGAATGTTGAATTGGTGTGCACACTGCGATCAACCTAGCTGTGAATCCAAGCGGTCCTCAAAGATGGGAGCTGAAGTGGGAGACTAAGAATTATACTCAGCTCCCGAACGGACCAAACCTGAGGTCCTCTGGGACATTATTTTCACTGGTTAGCATTCCAATCACAAAATTTGTCATTGTGATGTGGCATGAAATTACTGGAATATCGTATTGTAAAGTCGATACATACGGGCTAGGTGGTGGTAATGGTATAGAGTTAGGCGCGCGGGGTCTTAGATCTTTCACGGGTAGACTGTTTGTTGTTAATTTAGCAGTTCCTTGAGGGCTACGTGGTAGAGTTAGGAGGTGTCTGATGTCTTCTTAGAAGGCAAGGCTAGGGCGAAATTTACCGATGTGAATGCCTTTCGAGACATTTGCATCGGCGGCATCTCACGAGGCCGACTGATGACTGTGGAATGTGATAAGTTTGAGGGCAAGAAGATCTTCTCCGATTAATCCACTCATGGCTAGGAACAGAGGGGGTGGTGTGGCGACCAGGCACGTCACGAGGCGGGTGTTCTTCTCCCTCGGGGGGGGGGGGGGGGAATTTAGGTGACCATTTCACCGTAGGCTGTCATTGGACACATGCTAGGTAGTAAGGAGGGCTGGGTGGAGGTTGCTAATAAAATTAGCAACCTAATAAAAAGAGGTGCTTTGGATATGAGGCTCGAAACATAGCATATTTTATGACAGGGAGGCAGCTTCCGCGTCTAGGAAATCTGGGCTCCACCACATGCAAGAGTTCGGGCGTACCCATGAAGGCGCGGGGCCTCTCGTGGTATGTGTGAAGGGGCGTGTAGCGATGGGTATGTGAAACGAATGCCCTGAGCTCGTTAGGGTAGGGCCGGGAAAAGCAGCCTTCCACACCTAGGACAGTCTCGACCATCCAGAGGGGTCGAGACCGTCTGTTGAAGTGGTGGGGAGGGGGGGAAACCGACGGGTGTTGTTCATTGGAGGAAAAAGATAGGGGGACAGTCTACTGCCGTGACATCTGGGGGGCGACTGACGGTAGGCCTTGCGGCGATTACTGGTTGTCCCTAGGATGTTAAAAAAAAACAGACTTTGTATTTAATCAATTTTAAGATCTAAGTACAGCATTTTAGACTGTTGCGAATGCACACGCTACATAATAAAAACTGTAGTAACAGTATACATTTAAATTAAACGAAAATAACTTTAATTTAAATAATTCTTCAGCATTCTATATTTACATTAATAATTTAACTATAAAATCACAATAAAATTTGTAAAAAAAAAAAAACAGTATTCATTAAATCCTCTTCTCTTACAACCATTTAAGTAAAAAAAAATTGATGTGGACACCACATGACTTCCTTGTACGCCTATTAAATTACATATACACATTTTTAAAAAAATGAAAAGTACATAAAATTTTATTTCATTAATAAATTCTACGAGTCGGAGTGTGGAATGTTAGAAGCTTAAAAAAGGTTGGTAGGCTAGAAAATTTAAAAAGGGAAATGGATAGGATAAGTGTGGATATAGTAGGAATTAGTGAGGTTCGGTGGGAAGAGGAAGGCGACTTTTGGTCAGGTGATTTTAGAGTAATTAACTCAGTCAAATAATGGGCAGGCAGGAGTAGGTTTCGTGATGAACAAGAAGATAGGGAGGAGAGTGGAGTATTTCAAGACGCATAACGATAGAATCATTGTAATAAGGATAAAATCAAAACCTAAACCGACAACGATTGTTAACGTCTATATGCCTACAAGCGCCCATGATGATGATGAGGTAGAGTGTGTATACGAAGAGAGTGATGAAGCAATTAAACACGTAAAAGGAGATGAAAATTTAATAATAGTTGGAGATTGGAATGCAAGCATTGGAAAAGGCAAGGAAGGAAATATAGTGGGTGAATACGGGCTGGGCAAAAGGAATGAAAGAGGGGACCGACTTACAGAGTTTTGCACGAAGTATAATTTAGTAATTGCCAACACCCAATTTAAAAATCATAATAGAAGAATATACACTTGGAAAAAGCCAGGCGATACTGCAAGGTATCAGATAGATTATATCATGGTTAAGCAAAGATTTAGAAATCAACTCGTTGACTGCAAAACTTACCCTGGAGCAGACATTGATAGCGACCATAATTTGGTGATAATGAAATGTAGATTGGGGTTTAAAAACCTGAAGAAAAGGTGTCAGATGAATATGTGGAATTTAGAGAAGCTTGAGGAAGAGGAGGTAAAGAAGATTTTTGAGGAGGACATCGCAAGAGGTCTGAGTAAAAAAGATAAGGTAGAAAATATAGAAGAAGAATGGGAGAATGTTAAAAAGGAAATTCTTAAATCAGCAGAAGCAAACTTAGGCGGAATAAAGAGAACTGGTAGAAAACCTTGGGTTTCAGACGATATATTGCAGCTGATGGATGAACGTAGAAAATATAAGAATGCTAGTGATGAAGAAAGTAAAAGGAACTATCGGCAATTAAGAAATGCTATAAACAGGAAGTGCAAACTGGCGAAAGAAGAGTGGATTAAAAAGTGTTCAGAAGTGGAAAGAGAAATGAACATTGGTAGAATAGACGGAGCATACAGGAAAGTTAAGGAAAATTTTTGGGTACATAAATTAAAATCTAATAATGTGTTAAACAAAGATGGCACACCAATATATAATACGAAAGGTGAAGTCGATTGATGGGTGGAATATATTGAAGAGTTATACGGAGGAAATGAATTAGAAAATGGTGTTATAGAGGAAGAAGAGGAAGTTGAGAAGGATGAAATGGGAGAAACAATACTGAGATCTGAATTTAAGAGAGCATTAAAAGATTTAAATGGCAGAAAGGCTCCTGGAATAGATGGAATACCTGTAGAATTACTGCGCAGTGCAGGTGAGGAAGCGATTGATAGATTATACAAACTGGTGTGTAATATTTATGAAAAAGGGGAATTTCCGTCAGACTTCAAAAAAAGTGTTATAGTAATGATACCAAAGAAAGCAGGGTGAGATAAATGTGAAGAATACAGAACAATTAGTTTAACTAGTAATGCATCAAAAATCTTAACTAGAATTCTATACAGAAGAATTGAGAGGAGAGTGGAAGAAGTGTTAGGAGAAGACCAATTTGGTTTCAGGAAAAGTATAGGGACAAGGGAACCAATTTTAGGCCTCATTAATAGTAGAAGGAAGATTAAAGAAAAACAGACCAACATACTTGGCGTTTATAAACCTAGAAAAGACATTCGATAACGTAGACTGGAATAAAATGTTCAGCATTTAAAAAAAATTATGGTTCAAATACAGAGATAGAAGAACAATTGCTAACATGTACAGGAACCAAACAGCAAGAGTAACAACTGAAGAACATAAGAAAGGGAGTCCGACAAGGATGTTCCCTATCTCCGTTACTTTTTAATCTTAACATGGAACTAGCAGTTAATGATGTTAAACAACAATTTAGATTCGGAGTAACAGTACAAGGTGAAAAGATAAAGATGCTACGATTTGCTGATGATATAGTAATTCTAGCCGAGAGTAAAAAGGACTTAGAAGAAACAGTGAACGGCATAGATGAAGTCCTACGCAAGAACTATCGCATGAAAATAAACAAGAACAAAACAAAGTAATGAAATGTAGTAGAAATAACAAAGATGGATCACTGAATGTGAAAAGGAGGAGAAAAGATTATGGAGGTAGAAAGAATTTTGTTATTTGGGAAGTAGAATTACTAAAGATGGACGAAGCAGGAGCGATATAAAATGCCGAATAGCACAACCTAAACGAGCCTTCAGTAAGAAATATAATTTGTTTACATCAAAAATTAATTTAAATGTCAGGAAAAGATTTTTGAAAGTGTATGTTTGGAGTGTCGCTTTATATGGAAGTGAAACTTGGACAATCGGAGTATCTGAGAAGAAAAGATTAGAAGCTTTTGAAATGTGGTGCTATAGGAGAATGTTAAAAATCAGATGGGTGGATAAAGTGACAAATGAAGAGGTATTGCGGCAAATAGATGAAGAAAGAAGCATTTGGAAAAATATAGTTAAAAGAAGAGACAGACTTATAGGCCACATATTAAGGCATCCTGGAATAGTCGCTTTAATATTGGAGGGACAGGCAGAAGGAAAAAATTGTGCAGGCAGGCAACGTTATGAATATGTAAAACAAATTGTTAGGGATGTAGGATATAGAGGGTATACCGAAATGAAACGACTAGCACTAGACAGGGAATCTTGGAGAGCTGCATCAAACCAGTCAAATGACTGAAGACAAAAAAATAAATAAATTCTATCTTTTCTTTTTTCTTCTTGTTATTATTTATTGTAAAACTTCTTTTACAATCGGAGGTTAATAATTATTAATAAATCACTATATTTATATTAAAAAAAAGGAGATGAATTCGAACCGATGTGCCTTCCCCTTGTAAGATCCAAATATTTCATTAATTAAAATTTCATTTGGTTATAACTCCGGAACCAATGGAAATAAGTACAACTTATGATATATCGTTGAAAAGTTCTCAATGTGGACTTATTACTGCAGTTACTAAAAATTCCAAAATCTTTTGGATTCTGGGCTTTGTTGGACACTTTTGGTTCAGTCATTGCAATTGAAAAGGGAGGTGCACAACTAGATGTTGCAACAGTCCTAAATCTAAAATTTCAACAACCTACGGCTAATCGTTTTTAAGTTATGCGAGATACATACATACAGACGTCACGTCGAAACTAGTCAAAATGGATATTTCTGTTACATCTGGAAACGGAAATTTTTCGCGATCACAAGTAAAAATGACAAAATGAAGCATTCTCCTACTTTATTCCTCAGGTAAAAAGCAAATACGTAATTCCTAAAATTAGGGATTCATCAGGAAATTAAAAAAATAACCTGGTAATTTTACACGAACTGTGCTTAAATGATAAATTCATAAAAACACACAAGTTACGGATACGTATTTTCTTTGTGGTAGTAACTAAGTACTGATCAACAGCACATGGCGGCAAGTTACACTCACTTAATGAACAGGGAGTTTCATAAATAAACGCATTTTACAGCAGCATATCAGTAACAGCAGTCGAATGAAGTTATACATTCTCGACGACCTACATTAAGTAACTTGATTACTGTAGACCGACCGCCCGACGAACGGGCAACGGCGAACGACTGTACTAAAGAGCTGTATAGCTTAGCTAATCAAGAAGAAGTCTGACCGGGCAACAAACAAGCCAACCGGCTAGATAGAAGCAGAATATTTATAATAATAAGGAGAGGAAGGAACGAACAAGCATTCCAGTGTTTCCCCTCCACCATTCCAACAAACATACACACCTGACAACGTTCACCTTTACCTGACGGTTAGGTCGGTGTTCCAGCTGTGTTGTTAAAACTACGCACTAACTTCTGCGCTATGCACATAACGAACAAAAAAATAATTACCTTTTAAAAAACTTGAATAAAAAAAAGGGAAACACTCACAAAAATCACGTTAAATTTTTTTATAAAAAAAAATAGATAAATAAATAAAAATAATAGTGCTTTTATAGATATTTTATTTCACAACATTCCAAAAATATATTCTTCACTAATTAAAGAAAAAACATCCATATTATTTTGTTTAAATTAAATTTTTTTATTAATAAATAATATTAAAAAGTACTGCGTAAGAAGACTGACTATTCGTTATTCTATTTTGTATAATTTTTTGCGCAAGAAATATACGAAAGATAAATAAAATGAGAAAACTAAACGAGGTATAATTTTTTTTTTAGTTAATATTAAAATATATTTTCTGTTTATAAGAAAATTAAAAATAATGAAATAACTAAAAATAACGAGTAGATAGCACGCACAAGTATTAAGTTTTAACTCATTCACCACTGTGACTCGCTGCGTAAGAGCATATGAAAAATACACAAATACTAAGTCAACATAACCTCCTCAAATTGAGGTTATGTTGTCTATTATAACCTTAAATTGGGCGTAAATGAGGAAAGACTCAACCAACATCAGATACACTACCATATCTAAATTTTAATGAAACTGATCAAGCAGTTTTGGAGATTTTCGAGTCACAAATTTTATAAATAGGCCTGCCTACATATACGTATAAAATTAAATTAAATTTTAAGTGTTAAATTTAAAATTCGTTATATCATACCTCAAAACATAAAGAAAATTCAATTTCGATCCCCAATCCCATTGTACTGAAAATAATATCGTACTTTTCTTTGAAAAATGTGTAAATAAAATCAATGTACAGTAATTTAAGGTTAACTAAGAAAATAAAATTAAGGCAACTTAAGTTGAGTTACCAAACACTTAGGATTACCTTCATTTAATTTTTATTATTGTTATCATTGAGTTCATTTTATGTGTTCTTTATGCTATTCAACTACATACATAATAAACAATGGGTGTCCGTAGCAAAAGTAAAATTATTATTTAATTTTAATTAAATAATTATTGATTTGAGGTATTGCAATTTCACTAGCACTATAAAAAAAACCCATGTGGTTCCTTCTTCAAGAGCAATTAATTATTTTTATGATATAAATTATATTTTTTTAACAGTCTATCTTGAAGATGTCTTAGCTGTCAATGGACTAAAATTTTATTATTTTTTACGTTTATTAATAGTTTTTACAAGTACAGAAATAAATCGTGAAAATATTTGCCTGATGTGAAAATGTTTTATGGTAGTGGTACATGGACAATAGAAAAAATATAGGGGTAAAGAATTTTGAGACATAGTGCTTAACAGAAGGATGTTGAAAACTACGAGGTTTCATAAAATTAAAATTATGAGGTCTTAAGAAAAAAAAAAGAGAACAATTTTGGCAAAACCTACTAAACAAAAATTTGGTAAGATATCCAAACTAAATAGGTAATATCGGAATGTGCAAGGATAATATCTGTAGAAGACAAAAATTGTAGTAATCAGAATCAGATTTAGGATGTAGGTTGAAGATAATAAAGCGACATTAAATGATATGCAAAAAACATAGTTTTAATAGGATTCAAATTGGTCAACCAAGTGACTTCAAAATAAAAGATAGATACCACATAAGATGATAGCAGGGGTAGGTGAAGTTGATTCATTTAGGTACTTGTTCTTGGTGAGTTAATTTCTGGAAGAATAACAATTTTTTTGCCAGGGTTTACTTAAAAAATTTGTTGGTAAATGTACTCTTTAAAAAAACAGGATAAAAATGACAACCTGTTGAGGGACTGTGATCTAAATAGACCTACATTTATCTCATACTGTGGTTTCTTGGTGGTACATAATTTTTTTACACTTTCATTAGTTCTTATGGCTGACCATTCTTATCCATTTTTGTGTTTTGGATAAGGCTTTGAGTTTACTAGACCTGTGCTGAGAATGTTGAGTAGTTGATATATCCTTTGTAAAATCTGATGAGTTTGTGTGCAGACCTATTAGATAAACTGAAGCCTCCTACTCCTTCAAAAATACAAAACACAAATATGCGGTCTGCAATCAAAGCTTCAGTTTTCTCAACAATGTATACAAAAAAATGACTATTTATATATAATTTTAACTCTTCTCTTGTTTTGTTTTGAAATGGATTATGATACACTTCTTCATGGAGCTGTATAATTAATTAGTAATTTCTTGTAGTAGACCAATGTATTTCAACAACTATAAGACAAAAAAGAAATTATTTTATATGATAAGATAGTTTATTAAGAGCTCTTAATTTTTCCAGACTACTAACTTTAGAGCTTAATAAAAATTGTAATAACACTCCTGTTAATTTCAACTGAACATTAGAGGGAAATGGAATTCAATAATTTATTTAGTTCAAAAATAAATAATAAACATATTTTTTTTAAATAAACAAAATAAAATTGATATGTAACAGATAAACTGACAAATCAACACTTAACATGATAAACAAGATTAAATAAGAATGAAGTTAACAAACAACACACTTGCAATTTAAATCTCACAATTAATCCAACAATCAGCAAACAATATAAAGCCTTAAGTAAAACTAAAATCAGTAAAAAATTCAACAAACAGTCAGATAACAAATATAAACAACAAATCATTTACTCTAAAGCAAGTACATAACTTCCATTGATGAATTGAAGTTAAAGGATTCAGAAAAACGCTGAATGTCAGATGGGAATTACATTCACATATTCCAGATATTGATAAACCACACTAATATTTAAGGTATTAAATAAATTACTGAAAGAAAAGTTGTGGGACATAGTAGAAAAACTTCCACCGATTACGAAAGACAAAATAAAAACCAAATTAAAGACGGTTAGATCTTTATTGAATAATGTTTACAGTTCTGGTGATTTACAAAAGAGTTTTTCACATAACATTAAAAAATTAATGGTATTTTTCTCTAGTATTACCTGAAAGAAGGCATGTAATTATCAAGCAATAAATAAATAGAATATATTTTAAGAATACAACACAGTACCTGTATTGTTAAAATGATCAGTAATTCTTGAACTACAATGATTATAAACAGCAATATCTGATTTGATTTAGAAGAAGAATTCAAAGATTGTTATTGTAGACGCTACATGTCATCCCAATTAACAGCTTACCAAAGTACTAAGGAAAAAAATGACATTCACACATCGGAGTAGGTTAGTTCCAATAAACATCAACTCTATCAATACAATTTAAAAGTTAAATACATATTATAAAAATAAAAAAATATTATAAATTAGAACTGGGTAAAAGTTACTATACTGTTCACATAACTCAATAATAAAATTAAAAAAAAAATATTCGAATAAAAATGAAATATGTATGCAATATTTTATGCATCTTATATATTTCCATAGACTGGAAGGCTAATAACCAGCACACGGAGAATGATAATCCAACCATCCAACTTAACTAGCAAATGGTAACTAAATAAAACTTACAATATAAAATATATATACGAACACAAGAAACCAAGTAAATGATGAAATTAGATCTACTAGAGGTATAAGATTATCATAAAAATAAAACAGACTTACTCTCAAAATGAAACTTATAAATCCACTTTAACTATATACATAAATGTATAAGCGTGAATTGAAAACGAAAATAAAGATAAAACAGTATGATTACTAAGGCCTAATAATGGACATAAACACAATACGGTAAAAAAAGTACAAGGAGTAACTTAGAAATAATTTTTAATAAATATAAGGCACTATTTTCATTTATAACCTCATTACATTTCAATATTTTTTTTGGAAAAGAACTAACTTATTTGAAAAGAACATATTTTATTTGTACAATGAAAATTTAATGAAATTTCAAATAAATAGAAAAAAATAGCATTCAATTTTAAAACTAGCTTTTAATCAAACAAAAGTAAAATAAACAACCTAAAAATAAAAAAAATGACCTCCGTCTTCAACTAAAATAAGACATTAAGCGTTATGCAAAATTGTTTTGCACATTAACAACACAGAATATCAAAAAAGTAAAAAAAAAAAAAAAAAATTATTTACTAACAAAAAACATGTGTTAGTAACAATAACATACATAAATTAACTGGCCACAATACTAAACAATAAAATACAGAAAGAAGCAAGACGAATAAAATAAGAGATAATTTTATTCATAGGTAATTAAATTGCGAAGTTAAGCAACAACAGCTTACTGTAATAAACAAAAAAGTCTCAAAATACATTAACAGTGCTTTATCCAATAATTAATCTGATGTCGAGGGCTAAAATTCTTCAAGGGTGTAACAGTAAAAAACTTCTAAAAGGATCGGTTTTTCGCAACAGACTATCAAGAAAATGTAGGCTAACAAAACACTACAGAAAACACCTCTTTCCGCACTATCTGTGAAGTTTGTAGTATGATGTAACAAGATTAAAATCCTTAACGGAAAATACAACAAAAATTTACATATTAATACATTACCGATACTAAAGCACTTTCGTAAAATCAGGAATGTGTAAACTACTATCCGTAATGATATGAACAAATTGAATTCTATCGATGGTAACTTAAAATAAAATAGGGTCCTACATACAATAAAAAAGATTCTGGTAATTTCATAAACAGGACCTAAATGTTTTTAGTATGAATTTAGTGAATACGTTACAATAAGTTCTTTCACAAACAGTTCGTAATTACGACACCAAAGTGTACAATATTATTCTGATGTAACGATAAACTATACTATTAACTTACGTTTTTTTTTAAATAACTGCACAAATTTTGAGGAACCAATTTAACAAATCGAAGAAGTAAAAAAAAGAAAGAAAAACCTAATAATAATATATGAAAAATTACATACCCAGAGTTCTGTCCCCCAACTCATTTTTGATTAATCCACAGTAACAACAGATTTATAATCAAGCACTTAACCACAAACACTAATTAAAAAACTTTTTAAAAAATACACAACGAACGTCACAACACGTACAACGATACGTATCTCAACATAGCTGATAGATGACTAAATTTTGTTGGCACCTATGCTACCGAAGACACTGCTTACTTGATAACATGACTGCTAATTATAATCTCTTTGGCTATTTGTTTTGACAGTATACATCGCCTATATGTTTCTTATTAGTTATATATTTAATATTAATTTTCAGTAAATTGAAAGACGAAGGAAGTATTTGGTCTTTGAAAAGGAATTAATTTAAGAATATGAATAAAGAAAAAGTTCTTTTAAATGACCAGTCTAAATTTTTATTGTAATGCGTTTTATAAGTTGTTTCTCAACTCCCATAATGGTGTCATTGAAGTTTGAAAGCACTCAATGATCGTTTAGAAATTTATTTATAGGTTTTAGTGATATAAGCTACAAGTTAATTCGTGAGTGTTAAGGTTATATTGTGTTAAATGCTGAGTTTAAATAGACATGAGTGCGCCGTTGCTGTAATACAAAATAAACTGTAAAATTTTTCCTGTATTAGAATATGTCTACTGATAATTGCGTTGCAATATTTTCGTCAGATGGAACGGTTATCGAGGTACGTTTGTCATCACGTTTACAGATACGTTGGCTAAATGGTCTTAATGCTTCTTTGAACTCTTCGCTAATTTATAAAAAAAACTCCTGAAATGTAGATAATTTAATAAATTAATGTGTATTAAAATAATTGTTTATATTCAAAACTGAAAACATATTGCCATTTGTTTTGGTCGTGATTTGTTTCTGACGATTTGAATTTATTTTTAAGGTTGGTTAAATGATTTTTTACACCCTTTTAGGTCACTAAGTTTTAAATTAAAGACCCGATTTGTTAAGCATACTTTTGTTTTGTAAATATTGCTATTTGATTGATTTTTAAAAGGGTATTGGTTGGGTTGGGTTTCAGTTAACCACACATCTCAGGAATGGTCGACCCGAGACTGGTAGTTGCGTAGGCTTAATAGCAAAAAGAATGTTAGTCATATATTTATTTCTTTTTTAATGAAAAATATATTTATTATTTGTCCCTTGTATGTTTCTTGTCACAAAAAAATTTCATGAGATTGTACATTTATGGTCTTGGACAATAAAATTTAGCCAAGTATTACTAAAGCAATATAAGATCAAGTAAAACAAAGTTTGTTGATTGAAAAACGTGCTAGCTAGAAATGGTGGTGATATGAAACATAGCCCCAAAATCTGTCATTTTCTTATAGAGGATTTGCAAATTTTATTTACTAAAGTATTGTTTTTAATGTTTAGATTAGAAGTTAGGATTTTTATAAAATAGTAAAAGCTGTTAATGAAGTAACACTGATTTTCAATCTGCTCATTATTTTTTCCGTCTTTCAGTTAGAATTGTATTACATTATTCATTACAAAGTCTTTAACTCCTTCTTGTTATCTTCATTTTTTAATAGTTTACTTATACTTTTGAGTTTGTAGGTAAATGTTTTAATAAAGTTTACTCAAAGTGTGTTGTAATTTTGGTCATCAGCTCTGGTAAAGCAATTCATTACTTTGATATGTTGTAGCACTTGGCCAGAGCGGATATGTTTAATAAGGTGTTGATTTGATTAAAAAATAAAACAAAATCAAAATAGTTTGTTAAACCCCATGTATTTTACAGAAATGGTTGCTATTCCTTGAGCTTTTTTTAGGGGTTTTGAAGAAGCATATTGAAATTTAAAACCATTGTATAATACTGCCTAATATTGTATGGTTACTATGTCTACGTCCATTGCAATACAGACAATCTAGTTTTCTGCAGAAAGAATTTATGAGTTCATTTAATTCAAGAATTATCCCATTTTTGGTCATTTTTACTTTTGACATTCTTTTACTTAAGTGTTAATTTAATTCCCATGTGTAATTGGAGTATTTTGAATTAACTGTAAAACTATGTTGTTTGATGCCTATATTTTCTTATCCTTATATGTTGGACTTAGTTTGTTCTTTTTTTAAGCTTAAGATTTTATAAATATCAATAAATCTAGTGATTAAAATAATTCATAATCACAATCTATTCGTTTCATACAAGTGCATGTTAAATCACTAGAAGCCGTGCACTATACACTGATGTTTCAATAATGTAAAAACTAAAACTACATGTATTAACTGTATACCTGTATTAATGACTTTACTATTATACTATATTTCTTAATTTATAAAAGTAGAACTACTGGTCAGATGAATTTCTTCATTTGAGCTGTTTTTGTGTAACCTTCAAAAGGAAAAATCTTAAGTAAAATGCTTTGTGTAGTTTTTGTCAATTCTATTAGTCAAAAATAATTACAATAATAAAAGTTTGAAACAACCAGTAACCCTTTGATTAAAGGTCTGCATGATAATTATAAACAACAACTTTACTAATACTAGCTTCATTTTATTAAGTTGCTAAATTACCTTGGCAACAGTAATGTTTTAAAACAGTGGTAGTCAACCTTTTTATACTTACTGCCCACTTTTGTGTCGTTAATAATAAAATTTTCTAACCACCCATTGGTTCCACAGTAATAGTGATTTATAAAATAGGGAAGGAACTTTTCTTACAGCAAGTCAAAGCATATTATAATAATTACTTACCTGACCTTATGTCAGACTTCGCTAAGTCTGGCAGAATAAATCTTTATAAAACAACTTACTGTAGTTAAATCTGTCTTTTTATTTATACTTTGTATACATAGAAGCATGAAGTCTGATGAAATTACATTTAATTAATTAAATTATTAACGAGATCTCTAAAGCTGATGCTGCAAAAGTAAATACTGGATATCTGGCTCAATTTTGTAAGGAACAAACAAAGGGGTTCGTCTTTCGGAAATATTCAGGCGGTTTCTTCTTTGGTCATAATATGATTAACAGCACAAAAGCCTGATTCCACAAGATATGAGGTAGGGAAAGGTATCAATAAACTGAATGTCATTTTTCGCATATTTGGATGTCAGACAGGCATTTTTTTATTTTGCCATAGGTTTTCATATCCACCATTATCAAATTTATGTTTACTTTCTTCATCAAATCTAATTTCTAACAGTTCTTGGCAAGTTGTATCAGTCTCTTCAATATTTGCGGTAAATGGATTTTTCATCCAGTCATACCACCTTCAATTACAAAATATCTTCAAATCTAACTGTGTACTGACTAGTTGTGCGAGCTATTCTGGGACGAGGCTCTTTTGTTTTTGGTTGCACAATACCATCATTTAGTTTCACTTACATAACGTGAACTAAACTTATGCGTGATACAAATAGTATATTTTCTGAAATTTTAATTGTAATGGGGAATTTTATGGAAACCTGATGAAAATGTTTTTAAATAATGATACAAACATTTTTTAGAAAGTCAATTAAATTAAAAAAAGGAAATTGCTACAGTATCGGACAAAACCACACAGTATCGGATGAAAGCTGGAACGCCCACTAGTGGGCTCTAGGGACCAGGTTGACAACCATTGTTTTAAAAGATCTGCTGCTGCTTTGCTTTTTTGGTACATTTAACTTCAATCCATTGAATGGCAGATCTATTGTAATCGGAGTTAGCGCTGAACTACCAAGTCTGATTACATTGGATCACTGTTTCTTTTCTTTTTATTCTTCGTACTACTTTGTTAATGTACTGCTAGATTTCCACATGTGTGATACTTTGTTTATTAAATAATTTATTTCCATCTTTCATTCAGTTTTTTTTTTTGTTTTGCTAAAATAACCTCATTAATAAGTTTGTTTGGTCTATGTGTACTTTGTATATAATCAAGATAAAAGTTGAAAACATGTGTATTTGCGATATTGAAAACACTTAACTTACAGTTAGGTTTAACTTCTTAACCAACCCACCGGGTTGGTCTAATGGTGAACGCATCTTCCCAAATCAGCGGATTTGGAAGTCGAGAGTTCCAGCGTTCAAGTCCTAGTAAAGGTAAACTGTAAAGGTAATACGTGTAAAAGGTAAACTTTTATACGGATTAGAAAACTAGATCGTGGATACTGGTGTTCTTTGGTGGTTGCGTTTCTATTAACCACACATCTCAGGAATGGTTGACCTGAGAATGTGCAAGTATGCACTTAATTTACATTCATACATGCCATCTTCATTCAACTTCTAAAGTAATACTTTATGGTGGTTCTGGAGGCTAAACAGAAAAAAGAAAGGTTTTATTTGTTGTTATAATTGTTGGATAAATTTTAAATAAACTTATCTCTCTGTAAAACATTTACCCTGAAGTGAAACAGCTTATCTTGTAATTCTGTAAGCAATTATTTATTTTTTACATAAATATAAAAAATATCAGTCCTGGAATATTGATGAACGAAACTTTAATCTCTTAAATGGAATTTCCTGAATTAAAAATTGTAAAAATGAATCTCATAATTCTTTTAGTTTTTGAAAAAATACATTTTTAAATTACATTAGCTCAACACAAAATTTGTAACTAACATGTTATACAACTTTTCTCACTTTTAGGTGCTGATTTCAAATGTGCTATTGAAATTGTGTTACTATGTAAAGGATTTACGTAAATCATAAATTTGTAAACATTTTTTATAATAAACTCATTTTTATCAACTATTGGTAACAATTAAGAATAGTTTCTTAATTTTTACATTTAAACAATATACAAATGTGCTTAATAAAGAAAAAGTAAATATGTACACTGTATCATGAAAAGTAGACATGTATGAACATGTCTGTATGATGATGTCATACAAGATATCTGTTGCCTACTACAGAGCGTAGTAGGCTATCTTATTCAGCCTAGCGTTACTTGTGTATACTGTGTGTTATGTTTCACAGAGTTATTAGTGTTTTGCTATATTTTCATCAATTCTGTATAACACAAAAATGATTTTTCTCATTTTTGTTTGCTACAACATGTCTTCTGGAAAAGTTTGTGGATGTTCAAATCATCCAGATAATTTTTGTTATGTCTGGTAAATTTACACCTAAATCTCAAAGAAAGACTTTCTGATTTGATAAAAACAGCTTTTAATTTTAATTTTGGTTGTGTATTTGGGGATCAAGATAAAATGTAAGCTCCTTATGTCATTTGCATAGCGTGCTCAGTAACTGAATGGTTGAAGGAGAAACGACCAGCCATGCCAATTGCTGTAGTGATGGTTTGGGGTGAACCTAAGGACCACTTTACTGACTGCCACTTTTGTATGACAAATATGTTTGGATTTTTTTTCAAAAATAGAAAGTTGATAAAATACGTAGATGTATTTTACAGTTCTAAATTTGGTATCACATGGAGAGGAGTTACCTGTCCCTGTAACTACCATCTAAACCGACATTGCTAGAATTTCTTCCTCTATCTGATGAGAAATCTCCTCATTTAATTCAACATCATGAATTTAATGATTTAGCTTGTGATTTAAAGTTATCAAAGCAACAAGTTGAACTTCTGGGGTCTAGACTGCAACAATGGAATCTATTAGAAAAAAAAAGTTATTACATTTAGAATATGAACCAAGTTTTATTTAATAAATAAGTCCAGAACTTATTTTACTATGAAAAATCCACTACATGTTTGTACTGATGTCGATGGCCTGATGAAAATGGAATTCAGCATATTCCTGAAGAATGGCGTCTTTTTATTGACTTCTAAAGTTAACATGAAAGCAGTTTTATTGCATAATGGTAAAAAAGCAGCTATCCGTTCATTGAATGAACTGCTCATGCTGTCGACATGAAAGAAACTTATGAAACTATGGCATCAATATTGGAAGCAATAAAATACAAGAAGCATGTGTGGCTAGTTTGCAGTGATCAGAAAGTTGTTGCGTTACTTCTAAGTTTACAAGTTGGGTTTATAAAATATTGCTTTTTTTTATCCTTGGGATAGTTCTGATACAAAAAGTCAATATCAAGTAAAGAACTGGCTATTGGAGCAGAATTGTGTAGCTGGTGAAAGAAATATAAAGCATTTATCAGTAATTGAGAGTGGTAAAAACATACTGCTGCCACTTCACATAAAATTACGACTAATGAAAACTTTTAAAAAGGCACTAGACAAAAAAGGACCTGGATTTAATCATTTAAAAATAAGTTTTCCAAAATTAAGTGATGGTAAGCCGAAGGACGGTATATTTATCAGTCTGCAAATCAAGAAACTGCTGGCCTCTGTGGTGCGAGTGGTAGCATCTTGGCCTTTCATCCGGAGGTCTCAGGTTCGAATCCTGGTCAGGCATGGCATTTTCACGCATGCTACAAATCATTCATCTCATCCTATGAAGCAATTCCTAACGGTGGTTCCAGAGGTAAAAAAAAAATCAAAAACTGCTTAAGGACTTGAGTACATTTTAAAACCGCAAGATAAACTTAGCAAATGTTAACTAGCTGCATGGTAGTCCTTCAAAGACGATAGTATTTTAGGCAACAGAAAAGATGAAAATTATGTTTTTTTGTTTAATAAGCTTTTAGAAAACTACAAAGGCCTAGGATAAAGATTTCATTAAAAATTCATTTCCTACAATCTCATGTACTTTTCCTGAAAATTTGGGCTGTCAGCAATGAGAAGGAGAGCATTTCCATCAGGATATTCTGACAATGGGGGATAGGTACCAAGGAAGATGGGATCGTGGAATGATGGTTGACTACTGCTGGTTTTTGTTTAGAGAAACTGATAAAAGAAATATTATAAAAGTGAAAACATTTGTCAACATATTTTAAAAATTAAAGGTAAGGCAATTCCAATGATTTAAACTTAAACACTGTTTTATCTTAAAGACATTTTCAATGATATAGACTTTTAGAAACTTATTTCAAAATTGTATTTATGTATTCCAATTTATCTGTGAATAAATAAAAATTTAGTTGATGTAAACAAATTTTAAATGAATAGACATTAATAATAATTTTTTTTAAATATTGATTTCACTGTGATTATATTTATTGGTAAATAAATCGTATGTTTAAATAATATGTATCTAAAAATGTGATGTATTACACACATTCTAATAAGAGTTTTTAATTCAGCATCCCAGAATTAGTTAAAATCATGTATGATGTATGATTTCAGGTACATGAATAAAAATATTTTTTTAATTAATTACTAATTTTATTAGTGCAAAATACAGAGGGATATAAAAAATGTACTCACTGTTTGCTTTTTTATATCTCGTGACAAATTTGACTTGATGTGACAGTTTTTGGCACTGAGAGAGGGTTATAGTATGTGTTCTGAATGACCACCAGCAGCCCATGGTGCCGAACTGCACACCAAACTACGGCTGTTAGTGTATCTGGCATAATAGCAGCACATGACTTATGATATTTATGTAGCTTGTTGATTGTTGCTGTTTTTTGTTGATACATGTCATTGATGGTCCCGCAGACGTAGAAGTCCAGAGGTGTCAAATCAGGAGACTTAGGTGGGTACTTAACAGCACATCTTCGATCCACCCGCCATCCAGGTAGAGTTTTATTGAGGTATAACCTGACATCTTGATATTACTGAGGTGGGGCTTTATCTTGTTGCATGTAAAAAAGTTCATCACCATACAGGTTTTGGATGGCAGGCAAAATCCTTGTCTGAAGAATATCAAGACCAAGACATCAAGAGTTACAGTACCCTTGAAGAAGAAGGGACCAATCAAAACTATGTACTGTTAGAGTAGACCACACCACACAACAATCTCCAGTAGATTCACTGCCCTGTCCACATGAGTGTGAGGATTTTCAGGAGCCCAGTCGACAAGTGTGGCGGTTTGCAGTACCGTTAATTTTGAAAAGCGCCTCTTCAGTCCACATAAACTTCTCTGCAAATTCCCCATTCTCACCAACCATGTGTTGAAACCATTCATAATGCTTCATTCTTCGATCTGGGTCGTCCTTATTCATCGCATGAAGCAGTCATATCAGCCTTGTTCAATCACCAACCACCTGCACATGCATGGCATAAATTGCCAGCTCAGCCTAACACGGGAGAGGTACATAAATCAACATTGTTTTCCTGATTGTTTGGAAAAATCGTATTTAAAAATAATAACAATAAAAAAGTTGGTTTAAATATATTGTAATGCTGTTTCTGTTTAATTCTTGTTTCAGTGTAATGGTAATGAGAATATTCTTCATGTTACAAACAATAACCAGAAGAAAATTGATCACAAAAACATGCAAAATGAACAAAGTGAAATATCAAGCAATAAAATAAGTGCTAGTATGTTAGTAAAAAAACGGATTAATGTGAGTTTATTTAGTTGTTATGTGCATAATTGGGTTTGTGGCTTGAATGTAATTTATACTCCAGCTTTCAGTGTTAATTGTTATTTATATTTTAATAAAATTTATTTCTTGAACAAGGAATGAATTTCTGGATTCATTTTTTCTTACATTAATTAACATTACACGTTAATGTACTAAGAGTTGTCTAATATATTATATAGTAATTGTCAACCTACAAAATGAATGAATTACACCATTAAATGAATAACATAGCTTTTAAAATATTAATCAGCAAAATGTGTGACCCTTGTTTAATTTTTGCAATATGATATTTTACATTTTAAAAGAACATCAATGATAAAGGCCCTAGTACTTTTTGGTAAGGACTTAAAAGGTCTGGCCTACGTCTTTACAATCTATAGCAAAGAACAAGAAGAAGGGATTAGGTAAACTGGTGCCATGTGATAATCGGAAGGGGCTTTGCAGTGCACCTTGTTATCATATGATTGTGATGACAAGGGTTAAACTACCCATGTAGGAACTGGACCATACAAATATTATTTGCTAGAGCATAAATAAAGGTCACCCTATCTATGGTCCTGCAGGTAATCATGGATATATTTACCTAGGATGGGAGTAGCACATTACGGATCAATGATTCTATCTTGATCAGTCAAACTATATGCTGCAACAGCAGTTGATTTTTTCCAGAGCCACTTGAGAATAAGTAAAAGATTCCTAACAGATATGAATCATGATAGTTCCTCTATCAACGGCAAGGAGACCTTGCCGTTTGTGTTCAGGCTCGAGTGCTCAGTAATACAGAATAGCTGGACTGAACGTGCATCCATATCGGAGAGATGTCTGTTGAGAACCAGACTAAGCAGTGATTCCTGAAAGAGGGCAGCAGCTCTTTCAGTAGTTGTTAAGGGTTTAGGTCAGGATGATTTAAATGGCCATGTCAACATCACTCAATCTTCTGAGTACTGTGCAGCTCAATGCAATGGAAAACTACAGCTGCTTTTTTTGTTAGAAAATGTAGCTCTCTGCATTTTCATATAACAGTGATGGAGGTGCCTTCCTTAGTAAAATATTCTGGGGGTAAACTAGTTTCCTGTTCAGATCACTGAGTGAAGACTACTAAGGAAGGGGGCACCAGAAAATTAAAAAATAACATTCTACGAGTCTGAGCATGGAATGTTAGAAGACTAAAAAAGGTTGGTAGGTTAGAAAATTTAAAGAAATGGATAGGATAAATGTAGATGTAGTAAGAATTAGCGAGGTTTGATGGGAAGAAGAAAATGACTTTTGGTCAGGTGATTTTAAAATAATTAACTCAGCTTCAAATAATGGGCAGGCAGGTGTAGGTTTCATAATGAACAAGAGGATAGAGAAGAGAGTAGAATATTTCAAAATGCATAGCGATAGAATCATTGTAATAAGGATAAAATTGAAACCTAAACTGACAACAATTGTTAACGACTATATGCTTACAAGCACCCATGATGATGAGGTGGAGTGTGTATATGAAGAAATTGACAAAGCAATTAAATACATAAAAGGAGATGAAAACTTAATAATAGTTGGAGATTGGAATGCAAGTATTGGAAAAGACAAGGAAGGAAATATAGTGGGTGAATACAGGCTGGGCAAAAGGAATGAAAGAGGGGACCGACTTAAAGAGTTTTGCGCGAAGTACAATTTAATAATTGCCAACACCCAGTTTAAAAATCATAATAGAAGAATATACACATGGAAAAAGCCAGGTGATACTGCAAGGTATCAGATAGATTATATCATGGTTAAACAAAGATTTAGAAATCAGCTCATAGACTGCAAAACTTACCCTGGAGCTGACATTGATAGTGACCATAATTTAGTGATAATAAAATGTAGATTGGAGTTTAAAAACCTGAAGAAAAGGTGTCAGATGAATAGGTGGAATTTAGAGAAGCTTGAGGAAGAGGAGGTAAAGAAGATTTTTGAGGAGGACATCGCAAGAGGTCTGAGTAAAAAAGATAAGGTAGAAAATGTAGAAGAAGAATGGGAGAATGTTAAAAAGGAAATTCTTAAATCAGCAGAAGCAAACTTAGGCGGAATAAAGAGAACTGGTAGAAAACCTTGGGTTTCAGGCGATATATTGCATCTGATGGATGATTGTAGAATATATAAGAATGCTAGTAATGAAGAAAGTAAAAGGAACTATCGACAATTAAGAAATTCTATAAACAGGAAGTGCAAACTAATGAAAGAAGAGTTGATTAAAGAAAAGTGTTCAGAAGTGGAAAGAAAAAACCAGAACTATACAAATTAATTTCAGTTAGTAAATCAAGAATTAAAATGTATAAAATAGATGCTTAACTTGCTGAAAAGGGTCACATTGTATTATGGCTTCCACCATTCACCTGAACGTCAATCCAGTTGAGATGATATGGGCTGATAATTATGTTGCTGATAAAAATGAAACTTTCAAATTGGATGATTAGATAAAATTAATGCAAGATAAAATAAGTGCAATTAATAAAGATGATTGGATGAAAAAATGCCAGCATGTGTAACAATTAGAAAAAGAATATTTAGAAATGAACCCATGATTGACAACGTATCGGAAATTATAGTGAATACAGCAAATGACTGTGTGTGAAAACTATACTGATAGTAATAGTGACAATGAATCCAGTGATGATGACGATCCAGATGGTGAAATTAGTAGTATTGAAGAGGTAATAATGTTATGTTTAATTTTTTTTGTATAGGTTGGTATTCTGATTTCTGTTACAAATAAGTTCTTCCTCGTATTTGTTGATATCTCCCACAGCCATATAACTACTCCCCTCCCCAAGCCCCTTACTATAACTCCTCCACTGTACCTAACATATAAGAGGCATCAGTCAAAATTACTTTTGGTGTTACAAGAGCAACACCATTCATTATTGCCAGTCCCCAAAGTGATGGATGGTGTCATTTATATGGCTGAATATCATCTGCATTTTCAAGGACTTGGTTTGGTGATGCACAACTATACATTCAGCATAGTGAAGAAAGTAACAGAAAACTATTACACCACATATTAAAAAACCCGTAGTAAGCCTACCACACCACATTTACTAATCTTGCAAATGCCAGTATCAATTTAAGGAGTAAACTGTGTCACTATTATGTTATCTACAACCAGTATGGTTATGGATATGCACAAATATTTACTGCAACTGTATACTTAAAACTGAAGTATCATTCCTATAAACTCATCCATCAGTAGAAGTTTAGGAGTTCAGAGCTACCAAAAATTGGATCTATTTTTCCAAACCACACTTATCAGCCAAGTTCAAGCCATCTTAAAACCCATGATCATTTTTTCCCATCTGTTTGTAATCTGGATTGTACAGCTCCATTTAAACTGCAGGGGTCTGGTTGTTAGGTTTATTGTTTAGTTGTGTAATTCTTTTGCTACACATATTAGGGAGAGGATATCTTTTTTTTGTCTTCAGTCAAAATTTGACTGGTTTGATGCAGCTCTCCTTTCTATCTAGTGCTAGTAAACACTAGCACATTTCAGTATACTCTTAACAATTTGTTTTACATATTCCAAACGTTGCCTGCCTGCACAATTTTTTCCTTCTACCTGAAGAAGTGCTCCAAGAAACCTCCTTGGAGCACTTATTTGATGAGTCAAAATGGTATCGCTTTTAACAGGTTTTTCCATGATTTTTGAGAAGTTATAATTTTTTTTATTAGTAAAATAATTAAACTTAGTAAAGTAAGAAACTTTTTTATTACCCTTTAAACATCTACAAAAACACTGCAAATTGTACAAATTTGAGAATTTTATCATCAGCCCCATCAGAGTTATTTGAAGCCAAATTCTGAATTTAAAAAAAATTAGTTTTCAAAAATTCATAAAACTTTAGGGGTAAGTATATCACCATTAATATTATTTATAGTAAAACTATTAACATATACCTACATAAAAATAATTCAAACTATGTATGCCATCCCTGCCGCTTGAAAACGATTACCAAAAGTGAAATTTCACCATTTTTCATGTTCAACTTTATTGGTAATTTTTTCATACAAAGAAGAGATATAGGTAAATGAAATACTGGACGAATCTTTTACCTTGAGAAAATATGAATAAATTGCTTTTTGTTTTGTCCTTCCAGGACAAATAGTGTTTTAGTTATGATTTTCTCCATAAACCCTTACAATCACAAAAATAAGTGTTGCACCGTAACAAAAATGACTGCCACCAGGTAAACTGCTTAAAAAAAAAAATAATAAAAATAGTTTTAAGGTCCTGAAACATGTAGGAAACAAATGGGTAAGTATCGATTTTTTTTTAATTAGTCAAGCAGTCACCCAATAACGACTGTGCTTAGCGTTTTCTACACTATACAGAATATGGTTCTTTGTTTTTATTTTTTAATTAAAATGTTTGTTTTTGTTGGTGAAGTGATGAGTAAATGGATGACATACACATTCATTTTTATGAAACCAACAATTTATTGGAAGGAAGCAAGACTAAGTCTGATGATTATTATGTTTAGACTATTTAAAATGTTCGTAGCTGGCAATGAGACAGCCATGAATTTGTTTACAAAAACATTAATGCCTGTGGCGTGAGTGATAGCGTCTCAGCCTTACATCTGGAGGTCCTGAGTTTGAATCCTGATCAGGCTTGGTATTTTTCATATGCAACATTTCTATATCCCACGCACAAGCCTTTTCAAGCTTCAGTGGCAATTTCATAAAAAAAATTATCTTATTTTACTAATGTTAAATCATCATGAAGTTTATGCTTATTTTAATAACCTCGTATATTTTTATCATTTGGTTATTATTCATATTTCTTTTTTTATATTATGATGTAATTGTAGTCTTTATTATCAAAAACAAACTTGAACAACCCAAGTACAGAATTACAAAGTAAATGAAATGACACTTAACTTATTTTTCTTAACTGCAAAAACTAATTATTGCAAATGAATATAGTAAGTTAAACTTACTTAAATATTGTGCTTTGGTGGTTTATATTTCATAGTATATAAATATATATATACACTGTTCAGTTCTTAGGGAATTTAAAATTAATGTAAAAAATTATTAAATATACCGGAAAATATTACATGTTTACATAACGATGCTTTCTTTTATACTTTCAGCCTACTACCCTGCTATCAAAGGCATCTGAAAATGCTTCTAGTAGTACGTCTAATAACGTATCCAAAATTTCAGGAGCTACTTCTATACCATCAGTAAATCCTAACTCCGATTTATTTCTAAAGGTTAGTTTATTTTTAGTTTCTAGTTTATTGTTTAATTTCATTTATTTTAATTTATGAAGAATTAAAATTATTTTTGCTAGTTGTTATTTCATTACAACAGTAGGTAGGAATTTTACTATACATGCTAAGCGGTCTTATGAAACACTAGCTCTTCTGAGTGCGAGTGTTTACTGAGTTTGTCTTAGACTGATTAATTTTTTAATTCTCTTATTTTTAATGTTTAGCTTAATTGTAAGTGATTAATAATCTGTCTTATATTACAGGATATTCAACTTAAAAGAGTCCCCATCAGTTAGTTTATAAATAATAGTTATATAAATAGTCTATAAATAATAGTTTATTGGCAAACATGTACATAATAATTTACAGAAGGTGTTTACGCCGTTTTAGGGTAAAGTTTCCGTTATTTTCTACGAATTCCAAGCTAGGGTGGATCCCGTTGTTTTGTTACAGGAATGTTAAATTTCACTTTGTTTCGTATTTTTGGGTTTTTCAAAACTACCTGTTTTATTATTTGTTCATGTGTTCGACCCTCCCTCCGTCGTCCTTAGTGGCCGCGTCCATTCTCTATCGAATTATTTTTGACTACCCTTTTCATACACCCGTTATTCTTTCGTCCCCTTACTAATACATGCACACATCTCTTGTCTTTTACACACACTCTCTCCTGTCCACTACCTGGATCTGGTTTCCCCATTTTTCTTTCGCCATCTTTTCGGCAGAGTAGATCCAACATCTCACCAGTGCAGTCGCCTATGGCCATACTCTCCTGCAAACTTTGTTATTCTCATTCAAGCAGAATCTCAAAACTCGTCACTACACAGCTGAGATTATACGCATCATTCTACCATCACACCTCGTATTCCTGATACACCAGTGCGGACTACGCCCAGGATTACATATGTATTCATATATACTTGCTTTTACGAGTTCATCTCTTGCTAATATTTGTGTGTGATACAGGCAAGTGCAAATTATTCATTATTATTCATATTAAACGTTTATGTTATCCTTGTTCATGTGTAGCCCATTTTATGGGTTATTAAATGCAAACTATCGTTCTTATCAAATCTACTTTTAATTTAAACACTACTTCAGAATTATAAAACTTATGTGCGATATATTTCATATATTATTATTGATAACTATTATTATATTTCGTGTTGTTCATCAAAAGTTCGTGTTCAACCGTCAGTTACTCAGAGCAAATTACCTTTACTTGAAATGTTTATTGCATTAAACTCTATCATTTAATCTAATTTAACTTGTTAATCGCCGAGATTAATTCTTATCTATTCATGCACTGAATTCATATTCTCTTAAATTAATCTAAAGAAAATTACTCCTGATATGAAGTTATGTTGGTGTACTTCTCTGTAACTTAATATTTTCAAGAAAGCTTACTACTAGAATAAATTCTATTTATATTATTATTTATTTTAATGCGATTTTATTGTGATTTAACTAACGCCTTCTATACTGAAATTGTTGTAAAAAATTCTCTTATTTTCCGGCTCTGTTACACTGTGTATTTATAAAGGTTTATTCATGTATTTCTGTATTTAACAGCATTATTCATTTGTTGATTCAGCTGATATATTAAGTATTATTAAGTGATGTTAATTTCATAATTTCCTGTTATGTTTTAAGATTATAATTATAACATAAGTTCATTTGTTACACTTTGAATAAAGTCCAATTTCTTTTGGCAAATACTAGCTGTGTGCTTTTTGTTAACTTTACCCAACATAGCTAGTTGTTTTTGGTCCTCCGGGCCGGATATAATTCCGGATTTAAAGTTCATACTATATTTCTTAAAGTAAATATTTGTCATAAAATCTCTTTCAAATATTTTTTTGATCTAAACTTATTCTATTATATAAATAATTTAAATTGTTCTCTCAAATTTAGAATATCTTATATTGTATTGTTTTTAAGCATGTTACTGAAAGTAATGATGTCATGAAAGTTGTAAACGACAACTACTAGTTACAGTAATTATATGATTACTTATTGTTTGTGATAATTGAATATAGCAATTATTTTATGTATTAATTCTCTGATAAAAAATTCTTTCAGATTTTATATTATTATTGTTGTATAATTAAGTTGTTATTTTAAGAGTGGCATTTCATATTGTATCTAATCTTACTATTTAAATATTTATTGTAAACTTAATGCAAAACATGACTCGTACTCAGGCTACCATTATTTCAGCTAACGCTGCGCTGTTAGCCAAAGCGCAGCTTCGTGTTAACAAACTAAGGAGAATTGTCAACTCTCACGGAATTTCTGTATCTAGTAAACAATTTGATGATATCAAAGCCCTCGATCAACAGTTTTATGATATCATCGATGAAATTCTTATTAATAACTCAGAAATAAAAAACCAGTCAGAAATCTGTGATGTAAACTTAATCAGCACCGAATGGGATTCATTGTTTTGTCCCATTAAACTTGTAGAATCAGAAACTCCCGATTTAAAACAGAATATCAAACCAGTTTTTCATTCCTTATTAGAGACTCCGAGATTTAAAATTCCCATTTTTTCTGGAAATTTCCACGACTGGATAAATTTTCACAATCTGTTCAAAGGTTCCGTCCATGAAAATTCACAGTTATCTTCTGAACAAAAACTACAAATTCTAAGAACGCATTTATCTGGTAATGCGCTCTTATTAATTGAATCTCTTCCCATTTCTGCAGAAAATTATCAAGTTGCCTATGACATCTTGATTTCTAGATATGACAATAAACGCTTTCTTCTAAATAGCTTTTACAGTCGTATTAAATGTTTTCAGTCCGATGATCGTAAAAATTATCTCTCTAATTTTAAGGCAACGTACATTTCTTCTATTAATGCGTTGAAAAGTCTCAACATAAACTTAGAAAATTTTCTTCTTCTGCAGCTTGGTTTAGAAAAACTCTCCGCCAATGTTCGAACGCGTTTCGAAAATCGTATCGCCTCGTCAAGCGTACCCACATACGAAGAGTTGATTGAATTCCTCACGGCTGAGGAAAAAATTTCCGAATGCCTTGACGCCGATGTCACCTTTTCTGAAAAATTTCCCTCGAGTTCACCAAAAAATCCTACGTACTTTAATAACTCTAATCCTCAAACATCAAAATTCTCCAAACCGATAAAATCCTTCTTTGTTCAAAATCACACTCCGTCCGGCAGCTGTCCGGTATGTGCGGACTGTCATCGCATTTATGGTTGTAAGCAATTTCAAACTTTGTCAAACAAAAAATCGCCTGGTTACGAAAAAGTGATAGTTGTTTCCGCTGTTTGGGCTCTCATTCGCCGAAAACTTGTATGTCAAAATTTAACTGCAGAAAATGTAATAACTCTTCGCATCATACTTTACTGTGTCAAAAGAGTAACATCGCTCTCTTCACAATTTCAAATGACAGCACTTTGAAACGCTTTTCATCTTCAGGTCGTTCTACCACTCCTCCATCTCCCACTTTTTCCCGGCAAAATATTATACAGAATTGTCCCTCTCAGTCTTCCAGTAATTTTCAATCTTCCCATCACTCGTCTCTACGCCCACATACCCCCACTCTATCTGGTTGTCATTCTGCTCATAACGCTTGCCCCTCACCCTCTGTAATCACACCTACTCCCACGACACCTTCCGTCACTCTAGCCCCTAATTTTCTCTCGAATAATTCACCCGTCACTCATTCCGCTCGTATCAGTTCTACTCCAATTTCACCGCAGTCTGACCCCAACGCAACTTGTTTTTCCAGTCATTCCTCTTCTGAACAGTCTTCGACTGTGCTGCTTGGCACTGCCATCGTCTCTTTAGAAGACTCATTCGGTAAACTGCATACGGTCCGTGCCGTTTTGGACTCCGGTTCACAACGTACCCTAATTACCAAAGATTGTCTTTCCCGACTCGCTCTTCCTTTGGAAAATTCTCAAATACGCCTTTCCGGTATTTCCTCTACCCATGCTTCTGTCCTTGGTACCGCCAACATTAAAATTCACTCCTTACCTCAATTCAAAAGGACCTTTCAATCTAATGCACTTGTTCTTGCTAATATTTCTGGTAATCTTCCTTCGCATTCCTTATCCCCTTCAGTCGCCCACAAATTTCATCATCTCCATCTCGCTGACCCGACGTTTTGTTTTTCCTCGCCTATTGACCTTATTGGTAGTGACCTGCTCTGCCATGTTTTGGCGCCTTCCGGCAACATTCAAGAATCCGGATTTCCTTCTGCGCTGTACACTGTCTTTGGATGGATAATCATCGGCAACACCTCCGAATTGTTCGATTCGCCGTCTGAAGAATCTACTTCCTTCTTTAACACTGTAATTTCACAAGAAGACTCTGTTTGCGACACTTCTCATAAATGTAGGGAAACCGAGGAAGTTATGTATGCCCAGCCTCCCAATTCGGATGATCAACGATATGAGCATCCATTTCACTCTAAAACCACTCGAAGTCCTGAAGAACGATACGCTGTCGCTTCAACTCTTGCTTCAGATACTACGACCGTAGCTAACAACCGCAACAGATCATACAGATTTCGGACCTACGAGGCTAACCGCGTTAAACAAACGTTGGAAACTACTTCACCTCATTCTGTAAAATCTTCAAGTAAACCTTCTGACATCGCGTCTCAAGGAACATCTGCCTCACAGCTTCCTTCTTGCGATTCCTGGTGGAATGGTCCACCAGCCTTCCACGTTCCTATCAATCGCATACCTCTTTCTAAGCCCAAGAAAACTACTTCTCAAATCCGTTCTTTCAACTCCGCATCTTCTTACTGAAAAACCCATTGATTCGAACCTCTCTCTTCGTGTTCGCTGGACTCTTCTACAGCAAAAAATTCAAAATTTCTGGAATCGATGGTCCAAGGAGTACCTTCATGAGCTCACCTCTCGTTCCAAATGGAACAAATCCCAACCCAACCTTGCTGTTGGTGACCTCGTCATGTTGAAATCCTCCAGTACTCTTCCTCTGCATTGGCCCATTGGTGTCATCTCGGAAACATTTCCTGGTAAGGATGGTATCTGCCGTGTCGTCCGTATCAATCTCTCTTCTGGTTTCATCACTCGTCCTGTAAATAAGATTCATCCTCTGGTCTTCTCTTCATGATTCTGCTCGCTCGCCCCCCAGTATGTTTACGCCGTTTTAGCGTAAAGTTTCCGTTATTTTCTACGAATTCCAAGCTAGGGTGGGTCCCGTTGTTTTGTTACAGGAATGTTAAATTTCACTTTGTTTCGTATTTTTGGGTTTGTTAAGTAAGTTTAACTTACTTAAATATTGTGCTTTGGTGGTTTATATTTCATATTATATAAATATATATATACACTGTTCAGTTCTTAGGGAATTTAAAATTAATGTAAAAAATTATTAAATATACCGGAAAATATTACATGTTTACATAACGATGCTTTCTTTTATACTTTCAGCCTACTACCCTGCTGTCAAAGGCATCTGAAAATGCTTCTAGTAGTACGTCTAATAACGTATCCAAAATTTCAGGAGCTACTTCTATACCATCAGTAAATCCTAACTCCGATTTATTTCTAAAGGTTAGTTTATTTTTAGTTTCTAGTTTATTGTTTAATTTCATTTATTTTAATTTATGAAGAATTAAAATTATTTTTGCTAGTTGTTATTTCATTACAACAGTAGGTAGGAATTTTACTATACATGCTAAGCGGTCTTATGAAACACTAGCTCTTCTGAGTGAGTGCGAGTGTTTACTGAGTTTGTCTTAGACTGATTAATTTTTTAATTCTCTTATTTTTAATGTTTAGCTTAATTGTAAGTGATTAATAATCTGTCTTATATTACAGGATATTCAACTTAAAAGAGTCCCCATCAGTTAGTTTAGTCTATAAATAATAGTTTATTGGCAAACATGTACATAATAATTTACAGAAGGTGTTTACACCGTTTTAGGGTAAAGTTTCCGTTATTTTCTATGAATTCCAAGCTAGGGTGGGTCCCGTTGTTTTGTTACAGGAATGTTAAATTTCACTTTGTTTCGTATTTTTGGGTTTTTCAAAACTACCTATTTTATTATTTGTTCATGTGTTCGACCCTCCCTCCGTCGTCCTTAGTGGCCGCGTCCATTCTCTATCGAATTATTTTTGACTACCCTTTTCATACACCCGTTATTCTTTCGTCCCCTTACTAATACATGCACACATCTCTTGTCTTTTACACACACTCTCTCCTGTCCACTACCTGGATCTGGTTTCCCCCTTTTTCTTTCGCCATCTTTTCGGCAGAGTAGATCCAACATCTCACCAGTGCAGTCGCCTATGGCCATACTCTCCTGCAAACTTTGTGGTAATATTCTCATTCAAGCAGAATCTCAAAACTCGTCACTACACAGCTGAGATTATACGCATCATTCTACCACCAAAATTTAACTTGTTAATCGGCGAGATTAATTCTTATCTATTCATGCACTGAATTCATATTCTCTTAAATTAATCTAAAGAAAATTACTCCAGATATGAAGTTATGTTTGTGTACTTCTCTATAACTTAATATTTTCAAGAAAGCTTACTACTAGAATAAATTCTATTTATATTATTATTTATTTTAATGTGATTTTATTGTGATTTAACGCCTTCTATCCTGAAATTTTTGTAAAAAATTCTCTTATTTTCCGGCTCTGTTACACTGTGTATTTATAAAGGTTTATTCATGTATTTCTGTATTTAACAGCATTATTCATTTGTTGATTCAGCTGATATATTAAGTATTATTAAGTGATGTTAATTTCATAATTTCCTGTTATGTTTTAAGATTATAATTATAACATAAGTTCATTTGTTACACTTTCAATAAAGTCCAATTTCTTTTGGCAAATACTAGTTGTGTGTTTTTTGTTAACTTTACCCAACAGAAAGTGTTGAAAATGATGTCGGTCTGCTATGTATTTGTCAATACATTTGACCATTCTCCTGGCTATTCTTTTTAGCTGTACCCTGGATTACATTGTTAATGTTGGTTTTCAGCTCTTGCAAGGTGTGTGGATTGCTCCTATAAACAATTTTTTTAGGTAATCCCTCAGAAAGATGTCTGGACTAGTTAGATCAGCGGATCTTGGTGGCCACAATCCTTTAGAAATGATTCTTCCATTTAAAAAATTGTGTAACATCTTCATAGAAGAGCGTGAGCTGTATTGAATGGCAACTGTTGCTGTCCTGTTGCAACCAGCAGTCATGCTCATCCTCTTGCAGTAAGGCAATGAATTTTTGGATAATTTCTTGGTGGACGGCAGCATCCATAGTCTTCATTTAAAAAAAAAAAGGGTCCTATTATTCAGCTCCTTGAAACTGAACACCGTGCCTGGTTTTTGTGGGTGTAGGGTAAATTCAAAGAAAATGTGTGGGTTTTCAGTACCCCCAGGTCTAGTGGTTCTGACTATTAACATGACAATCAAGATGAATTATGCTTATCTGTGAAAAACACTTGATCTAAAATGCCAGTGGCATCTCTAATGAAGTTCTTGAATCGTTGACTATAGCGAACCCCTTTTAGCATAATCAGCATTAGTTAAGCTCATGGAAAACTTGCATTTGATACAGATTACATTTCAGCATTCTCCTCACTGCAGTGGGGGTTGAACCTAGTGAAATGTTCTTGTTTATTCTCTGCAAATATTTATGAGGTCATGTGACTGCAGCTTTAATGTCCTGTATAACCTGTGTCTGGTCCTAATGCTGAACATGTTTCATGAAATTTTTTAATCTATGTCTGAATAACGCTTTTCACTGGTGCCTCCTTTTCAAATTTCTTGCTGGACTTTTGGTGGCGTACAACATGAGATTTCATCTCTAAATAACTTTCCATCACTAGTACATGTTCTTCAACAGTTAAACCACACTTTTCCAAATGACAACACACGATTAAGCAACCTTGTTTAAAAGCCAATGCTCGACACAGATTAGCAGTACTCAAATTTACAAGCAGTGTACAGTCCTCCCTTGCTCCAGCTTCAGTCACTCTTCCATATTATTTTACCCATCTCACACTAATATATGCATTTTAACAAAATATGCATTTAGTATAAACTACAGAGTGATGAGGCTCTTTTAAATTGAAGATTGTAGAAAGAATGAAATGAAAGTATATAGTTGTAGTAATTTTCTTGATGCACATTTTTTTCTTTTTGTGAATGGTTTATTTGATTTCTTAATGTAAATTGGCATAGATATTCATTTTACATACTCTTAAGAATCAGATTCTAATTTCTTCACTCTCCTCCTCCTTTTATTATTTACTTGAGAAAGTAAAGATGACTTTTTTTGGAGAATTGCCATTTGTCACTAACAACTTTGTCAGTAATATGTAGTGAATCATTGAGAAGAGAACTTTGTTATATCTACTTAATATTTTTATTTACAATTAAGAATTTTTCTCTTTAAAATATTGTAGATTGTAAGGCAGTAAAATTTTTCATTACACTTGTTAAAGATCTCTATAATGATAAATTAATTTTGTTGTGTATTTTTGCTGCCTTGCTCTACATAACATTTATTGATGGCGAAATTAATTTCATTTAATCTAATTGATGTTTTTGGTTTTTTTTCAGTTTTTGATTGAATGCAAAAAAAATAATAATTCACACGATATGGATAAAATAATGTTTAAATTAAGTAAGGCATATAATCAAGCTTCTCAAACCTATAAAGAGAGTCCTGATTTTCGAAAATTGTTATCTAATCAATTAGAAGCTTCAAAGCACAAAACTATGAAAACTTTTCACGCTATAAAACTGGTTAGAGATGAATTGAGATACAATAAAAAAGTTGTAAGTCATACTTTTGATATAATTTAACTTTCGTTTTTTATTCTGTAGAACAAAGAATGGGTGTTTCTGATTCACCCCCTGCTCACCAGCCTTTGTTTAAAAAGTCATCTAGCGCAGAAGAAATAATTTAAATATAAATATAAATAAGATTAGAATAAGAATAAGAAAGAAAGAATAAGAATAAGAAATAAGTTTACACAACATAGCTTGATTTAATTGTATATTCCATACTCTTTCAAAATCATTCTTTTGATTTTTTAAGAACTGTCTTTTAATAATCTGAATAATAAATAATTACACCTAGAAAATTGTTAAATGAAATAAATAAATGAAAAAAAAAAATTATGTATATTCAAGAAAAATATACTTAATCCACTGTAAATCATGTTCGTCAGAAAGCAGTATTAAAAAATGGTTCAAGGCAACAGTTCCTTACACATACAGATATAGGTACAGCAAGGGGCAGGTGCATTTATGCATCTGTTGGTTTGAGAGGGTTAATAAAATGGTTTATAAATTTTGACTATTTTCATAATGGTTGCATTTTACTTTCTATTTTTATTTATTAGCCGCATTTCTGTATTTTCTTACCTGAAATTAAAAAAATAATTCATTATTTACTTGTAATTATATTTATTTGGTTAGAACTGTAAATAATAACAATCTAAGTCAGAAAAATTTGTACTTCAAGGAAACTTGAAAACTTCAAGGAATGAAGTTATTTATGAGAAAAAATATTGTTACAGAACAACTTTGGATTGTATTTAATTTGTTTAAATTTTTGTGATTACTTATCAAAAAGTTAAGCAGATTTTTTAGAAATTAAAACGCAGTAAAAAAATAATTGGCTGCTACGAAATATAAAAGCTATGACTAAGTGTAATTGGTAACACGATATTTGTTTTATCCTTTTACAAATACATTACTAAATGAAGCGTAAGAATTTATATTGTGTAAAACATATGTAATACTTAAAAAAATTATATTGTAATTCAGATGATTTTAAAGATAAATTTAACATGCCGATGTGATAAATTGTACACTATTCTCAGCTTGTTTTGTCTTCTGAAATTGAACTGTGGCTAATAGCGATTCTAGTGGTAATCTATCATTAATTATGCATCTGTTTATCTTTATTTTAATATTGGATATCTTTTGGAAGGAAAGAATTCAGTTAATACAAAATATACATTTTTACTTCAGAAGAAAATTATTAGAATTGTTAGTAGTGATGCTTGGAATATTTTTTAAAATTATTGTTAATCGATACTCTTTATTGATGTTTATAATGATGCTGGTGATTAATGTTGGCATTATTATATGAAATGGAGTTAGATACGCAAAATTAATTAATTCCAGATCAAGTTTTATCACAAGTGCAACACTTTATACAAATTTCATGTTATTCCCACAGCACCGTTCAATTCAAGATATATTAATTAGATTTCAAGTTGTGTAATAAATTACTAGATGGTATTAAGAACATCAAGTATGAATTTAGTAAGAGGTTCTGATTGAAAAATTAATTTTATACATATATAATAATCTTAAATTTTTTATATTACTTTGTTTTACTTAACTTTTTAAACTATGCTTACTTTTTAAACATTTTTGAAGAAGATCAGAGATAAAAATAAATAAATAACTATATTTAAGTAGAAAAAAAATTAGTTAAATGTTTTTGTAAAATAATTTTTGATTATTGTACAATATAGTGATGTATCGTTCTTATACATTTGGTTGGGATAATAATTTTCTCATGGAAATAAATGATCATTGTCTGGGATTATGATTGTAAAACTGTTTTTCCTCAAAAGAACTTAGACAGAAGTAAAAAAAGGCTTGTACTTATACCCTTATTATTTTATTCAAATTTTGTGATTAAATTGTACTGGACGTAAAATTAAACAAAAAAAAATATTATTTAATAATCATTAATACAGATGTTTATTAGAATTTTTTTAAAGTTTTTCTGATTTCTATTTTGAGGAAAATATTTATTTATTTATTTTTTTGTAATTGTACTTTTTAATTTCAGGTGAGGAAACAACCTGTTAAGGAAGAGAGTAAATCTAGTGGAAACTATACCAGTTCCATTAACCCAACAGTACTTGAACAGGCTAGTACTAGTACTGATGTTAATCCAGCTGATAATGCAGAAGATAATGAAGATTCTGATGCTGACAGTTTAGTAGGATTTGATATAGGTCGAAAAAGAAAGATTAAGAAATTTGAAAAAGTTTTAAGAGTGAGTATGCTTTGTTTTATTTTTAAATTTTAGTGTTCAGGGAGACTATTCTAATGTTATAAAATTGATTATCTACTGAAAGAAGTTTATTATCCTTTTCTGATCATGTAGCCATTAAACTGGCTATGTATGGCGTCAGTTTTAAAACGCTGTTACAAAATCATTTTATATGGTATCTAAGTCGGTTATTTTGTTTTATATTCACAATGGAATCAGTTTTATTACACAATTTGAACAATGTTTATACGATGTAAAATGTTTTATTTAGACTAGAAAGAATATGACCATTTTTTTTAATCAGAAATGTGGTTGTGTGTGTGTGACTTGTGTATTATAATTACTATGAGGGTTACGGATTTATTTATTATTTACAAAAATAGCTTATCTTACTAGCAACATATCGATGTATTGAAACATAATAAATTATGATAGACGGAACAAAAAAAAAAAGAAGGTATTTGTGGTCATAAATGTATCACTTTTACTTGAGGTCTATAAATATCTTTTCAGACAAATGATATCGGTAAACATGTAACATAACGATTTGTAATGAATAACACTATACAGTAAAAATTGTTTTTTGTCAATCTGAATAGCCTTTTGGGAATAGCCTGGTGGGAATTTTTATAAAACGTAGTTTTCTGAATCTACTTTCACTTATACTAACATATGTGATTTATGACACAGGTTTTTCATCATATTTTGCCCAATTTTCAACCGATTTGCTTGAAAGTATTATTTTTAAAATCAGCAAACTATGTTTCATAAAGAAAAAAAAAAGTTCGCAATTAAAAACGCGGTAGAAATGCACAAAAAAAAATCCTGCAATTAATTTATCGTAATTTCTGTACTGTTTCAATTTTTTTTTGTTACAGCCATAAAAAATATCCAAACGTAACGATTTTTTTTGTTAAAATCTGTTAAATCACTTTAATATACTGTAATTTTTTGAAATTTTTTTCACAAGAGGGTAGCATAAGAATATGAAGGGAGGCAATCAGATACCAACATATTTTCGCGGAGCACTAATCAACCGCGGATCATTGTGATGGGAAAAAGTTAATATGGCTTTAGCATTTGTCCTTACAATAGTGTAAATGAAAGTGATTAGTCAATTTTTCAGGATGCTAGTGCCAAGATGTTGTGGAACCATCACAATGAGAGATATAAAGTTTGCCCACCTTTTATATTCTTTTGTAAATTGTGTGTATTATTTTTGTTTTATATTATCATAAAAACTATTCAAATTATAGTTAGCTGTTTGTTTTGTTCTAATGCAGGCTCATTTATGAGAAAGTGTCTTTAACTTAGAATGGCTTAACTGACTTTTTGTTCATTTAACTTAGTATACGGGTTAAATAAACATTCAGTTTCAGAAAAGATCGAAATATATATAGTAAACCTTTGGTTAGATTTGATTATGATTAATTTTTTACTACCTTTGGCTCACCAAAATATTAAATTGTCTTTTCTTTTCTTGAAATTCTAAAAATTACTCTGGTGTTTTGCAGCAGAAATTTGTAATATCAAAATATAAAATAAATTTGTTCTTGCGTAACCAACATTTTTTATTTAATTAATATTATTCAAAATTCAAGATGTTTATTCTAATATGAAGGTTATTCTTATTTTTAGAAAAAAGGTAGATTAGGTTTACATTCTTAGAGGATTACTAGGACCAGGATGATATCTTGAACAGGAAAGTCCCCTGTTTAACTTTTTGTGCATCCCATGAACAGAAAACAGACTCCCTTGACTGTTCAATAGGCAGAGTTATCATTTCAGTAAAGTGACTATCCTGCTAGCTACTAGAAGGTTGCAACATGCTTCTAAAGAGGAGACCAAGGCAACAACTGACATAATTCTCATCGTATTTGTATGGAGGTAGAATGAATGAATGAATGAGGGCAGTCAACCCACAGAGGCCTCTCTGGTCAAGGTTGTTATGGTCTAAGGACATTGTTAGTAATTTTTCCCAGGACTGTTTTCTCTCACACCTGAATAAATTAGGCAAAAACTGTGGATTGATCATCTTGATTATCTGATTTTATACAGTCACTTTCATCCAAATCAGATCTGAAAATCATCTTATTATATAGTTTATCGCTGAATGGCTTCGACGGCATGTAATCCATAACCTTATGGTGGCCCTGAAAAGGGCCGTCTTTTGCTTTAGCTCTGAGAAGAGCTGTTGAGTCCAGAAGCTGGTCTCCAGTGAAGTCAGGGAGTTGCGGCTAGTCCATTGAAGTCCAACTGGGCTTTCCCTCAGCGGCAGTTGGGTCCCCACTATGTGTGGCAGTGGCGACCCCCAGATCCCTGCAGTGTTGGGTTGGCATCGGTCGTCCTTTGCTGGTGCAGCCAAGGCGGTTCTCTCTGAGCGATTCCACGCTGGGCCGGCTCCTGCTGCTGAGTTTTCCACGAGAAACTTTGGCGAGCTGGAGCTGGAGTGGGAAGGTAGCGTCCACATCCAGCGGCTCCCTTGGTGGGCCAACTAGATCTGCTGCTCCGGCGGGGATGTTGGCATCTGCCAGGAGGTCCACATTAAGGAAACTTCCGGGGAACTTCTGTCTGAGTGGTGGGGCTGCAGCATCGCTATGGTGGGAGAACTGCGTGGCGGTAGTGATGCTTGCATCAGCGCGTCCGTATACTGTGCGCAAGTTCACAGCTGAGTTGCCATTGTGTTTGCCCGCCAGTATTAAATTGGCATATATGTGGTAACAAGTTGAAATGTATGTAATATATATATCAAATCAAAATTTAAACAAAATGTGCATGTAGTTGAACAAATTATGTTATTTTAAGTCATTTCTTTCAACTGTCTGTTCTATCTGTACAGAACAGTTGATTCCATTAAAGTAAATAGTTATATAATACAATTACATCACTATAAAAACAAGTAAATTTTAAAACTGGTAGTGGTTAACTCATCATCACAAATCAGCTGATTTCGATAAAATTCAAATCCTATAAGACAGTTACTAGGATTATTATTATTTTAATACTAGATCATGGATACCGGTGGTTCTTTGATAGTTGGGATTCAATTAATTGCACATTTCAGGAATAATCGATATGAGACTGTACAAGACTACACTTTATGCATATTTGTACATACTATCCTCATTCATCCTCTGAAGTAAAATACCTTACGGTGGTTCCACAGGCTAAACAGAAAAAGAAAGAAAAGTACATAAATGGTAAATATTGTCAACTGTATTATCAGAATAGTTAAAGAGTGGTTTAACTGCGTTGCAGCTTAACCACATTGCTTCTCTGAAAAAAATAAAGTTTAAAAAACTTATAAAGGAGCTAAAAATATATAATATTTTCAGATATATAGTATTTTCATTCAGTGATAGGTTTTAGTTCTTCATTCATTTGCTACTTGTGCTTGTTTTGAATATGATAATGCTATACTATATTTCATTGTGGATATTATAGGCAGTAGTTGATAGTATTATCAACTACTGCCCTAATAATGGGTTCAATTAAAAGAAAGTGTTTTCAGACACAAAACAACAGTCAATTCTATGTAGAAAAAAATATTTGAAAGAGTACAATGCACTCTTTATTAATTTTTGCTTTTAATGTATATATATTCTTTTCTTGTTAGCTACCGTAGTTAATAAGCGTTTGTTAATGCATTACGTAGTACATACACTACTGCAATACAGTTTATTTATGTACAGTATTAGTGATAGGTGAAAATTTATTATATGTTAATATATATTTTGAATAAACTTCTGGATATTTCTTTCACCATTACTGTACTGCAGCACAGTATTAGGTCCTTTTAACACATATTATTCTATTAAATATTGTTTTTGGATCAACCATGATTTTTCTATGATTTTTGATTATCCACTTTCCTCTTCCCAGTTATTATCGCAGATAATCGGGAGTTGACTATATAAATAACACTGGTTGGGTGTTATGTTAATAAATGGAACATTTTATTTGTTCCAAAATATGATAATGTATTAATGAAATATCATTGTTTTCAGAGTCGACAAGAACTTAACAAATAAATTTAAGTGAACTTTTAGTATATGATGAATGAACATTACTAGTAGACAAGGCATAATAATAATTTAATTTTCTTATAAACAAAATATGTATTTTAATATTAAATTAAAAAAAAAAAACTATATCTCTTAACTTTCTCATTTAGTTTATGTTTTATATATTTCTAGCCCAAAAAAAAATTATACAAAAAATATTAAATAAAATAACGAAAAGTCTGTATAACAGAACTGCATAAGAGTTCTTTACAAACTCTATTGTCAAGTTTAAATTGAGTATAGAATTGAAGAAGGACTTAACTAATCTTGAAATTCTTCATAACTTCAGATACATTAACTACAGAATATCTAAATTTCAATGAAATTGATCTAGTAGTTGTGGGGTTTTTCAAGCCACAAAATTTGATACATAAATGTTATTTTTTAAATTTTTGAGCCATAAAATTTTATGCATGAGTAATATTTTTGTAATCCTCATATCTCAAAACATAGAGAAAATTCATTTTCACCCTCTAAACACACCATGTGATCGCAAGAAATAGGTTATGTTTGTTGAGCATAACTCAGGAATGACTCAATCAATCAATCTTCATCAAATTTTCACATTCACAGCTTCAGGGGGAAAATATATATACATATACAAAGAAATTACATTTTAAGTGAGTAGTGTTTTGGTAATTCTCATAACGTGAAAGTAAAACCGTACTTTTCTTCAAAAAGTTGCTAAAAAAATAAACAAATGATTCTTTGCATTGCATGTAAAAGCTATTATTGAATTTGTTTTTGCAGTTGTATTGATGATTATAAAGTTTTTATAAATTTTAATTGCTGCTATAAATTTGGACTTTAATTTATATTATGTTTAGAATTTTTTAAACTTAGCTATCCACAATTGATATACAACAGTCATAAGGTTGTAATATGAATAGCAAAGTTTTTCAAATAGCTGAACTATGTTCAGGTAAATAGAAAGTTTATACTTAAATATTTTGGTGTTTTTTAGGCTCTTAATAAAGCAATTAAAAAATTAGAGGAAAGAGAAGTTGACTGGGATAAGGAGGAAAATTCATCATACCTTAGGTTGGATAGGTAAGTATTTTGATGTGCTCTGTATTTTTAACTTTAGTTTTCAGTTAATAATTTAATTTATACCTAATTCTTTAATCAATGTTGATGGAGAGGTATTTTTTGTTTTATTTTCAATAGTGTAACATATTTACATTATTGAAATAAAATATTTCAATATTTATTTATAAATCTGAAAGACTAGCCTCACTGTTTAGTCATATTTTTATGATAAGCAGTAGGTTGAATTTTAAATGTATTTAATTATTGTGATGTTGAATCAATTCAAAAGTATTAATAATTAATTTACTCATATTTTTGTCTAAAAACAGATTTCTTGTTATGTGTCCACTCAGTTATCCCGGCTTTACAGCCGTTGGTGGTATTAGGCCTCTTTAAAATCTTCTCTGTCAACACCAATCACAGACATAGTCCTTACATTCCATATTACTGTTAACATATCCAAAGTTTTAATTTTTTTCGTTTTCAGTTTTTGTACCACAATTCTTGCCCATCTGAAGTGATTATTTTGGTTTGAAACAATTATTTTTTAGAATATCTGGTTTTGGCTCTATATACAATCTCTTAGTAGGAGAACCAACAATAATACTTGTTGCATATGTTGCATTATGCTACATAATAATATCCCTTATGTTAAAACACACTACTCAGAGAACAGATAAGTGGTTCACAGAATTTTTAAGGACTAGTAGAAATATGATTTGTCTGTAAACTGACCAATAAATAGATAGATGGCTCTTTTTAATTTGACTGCAATGATAGGCATGACTGGCATTTAGTGGTGAACCTATTCAGTATAAGTTCCTTGACGGAGTCCTTCACCAAAACAGATTCTTCCCAGATTATTCCCATGATCATAATAATGTATACTATTGATAGCAAAATTACATATAATTGAATTTAAAATATTACAAAACACTTACTGATAATTCTTATTTTAATACTGCTCATAAAAATTTTTGGTTTCTAATCTGAGCATTCTATTTTAAATAAGCTACATAATTGTAAAATTTACAACACAAGAAATAAATTACCCTGTTCTTAGATGTATCATTAGATCATATTTAAAATGTTGTAACAACATTTTAAACTGGTAACTGCAGATGTGTTATAAAATACTTGTCAGTAATGTGAGTTTATGCCTGTTATCTAAAATATATCTATTTTATCAGTTAATAGCATTACATTGTAATGTTATCACAGGATATTGGGTTGCGATGGAAATAGTTTTAATACTAGTGGAACCAGTATTCATTTTCTAAAGAGGATTTGCTAGTAACTTTTAATAAAGGTTTTTTGATGCATTAATTTGATATTTAAAGAAGTGAAAAAAATTATTTCCACAAAAAAGTTTTTATGTTTAATCTAGATGGGTAAGCAACATATACTACTCTGCATCATGATGTTCAACTTCAAGAGAGAAGCTTTTACATTAAAATTATCATACGTACAATTTTAATTAAATAATTATTTCAGAGAATTAAACAGAAATTTTTTCACATTTAATTGATTAATTCATCCAAAAGAAAATTACTTATATTGTATGTAATGTGTTACCTACATTAGTTTCCATTAACATGGAACAATTTTTTGCTTATAGAAAATAGAATTTACAAATACATGATGTACACTAATACATCACATTCATTTTTTATCCAAAGTAGTGATAATAAGGGAAAAAGTTGATGAATTAACTCATTTACTATTTGCTTAATAATAGCAGGTGATTCAAAAAGGACTTCAAAATTTTAAAAGCATTAAAAATTTTAGATAAATAAATTTATTTAATTGGCAAGACAGGGCACCACCTCACTACTGCCTAGGTCTGAGATTTTCCTGATACTAGATTCCCAGGTCGATTGACTGGTCATGGCCACCTCATTCCCTAGATTTGACTCCACTAGATTTTTTTCTTGTGGGGTTTAATTAAAGATCTAGTATATGTATCACTTTTGCCTGATAATTTTGTTGAGCTAAGACTTTGAATTAACACCGCATCTGCAGAAGCAACACCTGATTTGCTGGCTATAGTTTGGAATGAAATCAACTTCAGGTGGAATGTTTGTCCCATAACAAATGGAAATCGTATCAATCCAAAGTGAATGTTGGGTGTCAAATTTATGGGATTTTCTATGAAATGAGACTTCAATTGAATCTGTTACTTATCTCAATCAAGTTTTATATGCTTTTGAAGTGGTGAAGTCCTTTTTGAATTGCCCATTAGTTTAATTTCTCAAGTTAAATTATTTATATTTAATCTAATTTCAAACTGTTTTTGTTTGTTTTTAATTTCAACTGTTTACATTTTGCTCAGGTGTTTTAAAGGGAATAATTTAAATAAAAGAAAAACTTATATTTAATTTTTTTATTATTAATTTGTTTCCTTTTTTTGTCAATTTAACAAATTTGGAGTGTAACCTTTGATTACTTTTGAATGAATTATGCTTGTAGGTACAAAAGAGTTCAATACTGAGCTTATTATTTATTTATTGAAGCGTAATGTTTGCTAATTACTTTTTTCATTGAAAAGAACTGTTCTCTTGGAGTAAATCTTTAAGTTCCAGGCTACATTTTTTTCAACTATTTTATTTCATTAAAAATTAAGTAACATTATTAAAATACATTTTTTGTAATGTTAATCTTGTAGGGTTTTAAAAAATATAATCCAAAGAACAACTTTTTTTGTAAATTTAGAATGACATCAGTATTTTTTTTATTGAAAAAAAAATTAGATTTTTTTCTTGTGCAAAGGATCCTGATTATTACCCAATCTCATAATCAAATCAGCATGAAATAATTATGATATTATTATCCAATAAACAAGCAACCTTTCATTTTAGATATGATTTTCTGACAGATGAGTATTGTGTAAGTTTTTGGCATTAAATTATTAAATACTAGGAAGAGTGAATTATTTTTAAAATTATAAAATTTAGATAAATTTTGAATTGCCATTTACAGCTCTAAATAAGGTGGGTAACCTGTATAACCTGACGTTCTTGGAACATCGCTGGAAGTAGCATTCTGGAAACTGATGAAGGAAGGTGATAGTAGAAGGTGACACAAAGAATGGGAACCTTTGAAATTTATGGCATTCGTGTACAGTTGGTGTGCTGTCAACTGTTTTATGCAAAGGCAACCTTGCCACTCAGTCTTCATGGAACAGTGGAACGGTCAGCAGCATACTTTCACCATGAAAATGTTTTACAAAACCAACGATAGTTGGAAGGTGCTCAAGGGAGTTCAAAAGTTCTTGTTTTTTTTGTGTCACTATAGAAGCCATGTTTAATTGACTGATTCAATTTTACAATGATTCAAATAGTTAAATGACAGACAAATTGATGCAACATTGATTTTAATATCAGTGTTTTCAAATTAAAGATTGCTATTCCAGTTTCTCTGCATTTTGTTGATATTATTTATCTATTGTTAGCAGTTCACACCCCTTAAAATAATGTTTAACCTGATATCAAAATTATTTTTCAGGTACCGTGCCAGATTTAATTATGTTTATGAGAAAATGTGTGCATTAAGAAATAAATCTTCAGATGCAGACCGACCAGTTAAAAGGAATGTTACGTTTACTGGTAAGTTTCCACTTATATTAACAATTGAGATAATTTAGTTTGAAATAATTTCTTGAGTTTGCTGAAACTGAAGTTTTTAAAATATACGAGGTGCTACCCAAAAGTCCGGGGAATTTGAATTTCGCGTGCGAGCCATTGCTGGTACGACCTGCTGCTGCTAGATGTGGCTAACAGTACTCTTTGTGAATCAGTGTTCCAACAGCTGTGACGGTTCGAGGCTGCATTGTTGATTTTCATGTGGTTGTGTAACGTTGTTTTACTGCTTCGGCAAAGTTCTAAATGGCAGATTTTAAAGAGCAAAGAACCTGTATCAAATTTTACTTCATGCTTAAAAAACTGGTGCAGAAATCGATCGCATGCTTGTGGAAGCATTTGGTGACAATGCTACGAGTAAAAGTAAAATTTTTTTGTGGTACAAACGATTCAAAGATGGATGAACGACAGTCGATGACTATGAGTGTTCAGGAAGACCATCAACAAGCGCAACACCGGAAAACATCGCGAAAGTGCGAGAGGAGAGAAGTTGCAGATCATAGACAAACAATCCATGATGTTTGTGCAATCATACAAATGTCATATGGGTCCGTGCAACACATCTTAACAAACAATTTGTACATGAGACGCATTGCTGCAAAATTTGTACTGAGACTGTTGAACAGCGACCAGAAACAAAATCGCGTAGCTGTCTGTAGTGAATTGAAAAATTCAGCCAAAAATTCCCCACCCACCCTATTCGTCTGACCGTGCCCCGTGCGGCTTTTTTCTCTTTCCGAAAATAAAATTTAAATTGAAAGGCCGTCGTTTTAACACAATTGAGGAGATTCAAGAAGAAATGCAGAACACTTACACCTGCAGACTTCCAGGGATGCATGGAATCATGGGAAAATGCTGCGATCATTGTATCAATGCCCAAGGGGATTACTTTGAAGGAGACAGTGGAAATTATAAGTTATGGTAAGCTATTTTATTTTTATGGTAACATTCCCTGAACTTTTGGATAGCACCTCGTATACATCATACAAATTTTTCATGAAGAAAAAATTGTATAATAATTGTAAAAGTTTATGATTACTATCTGATTTCAATCTAGTAAACTTCTAAGTAATAGAAGTCATTTCACAAGAAATATGTTCATTAATTCTCGGAAAGTATATAAAAGGATGCTGTATGTTGACACGATTTCAAAGCTTTACTAATGTTTATTATGAAGTTTGCAATTGGTTCAATCCATTAGAAGTGACCCAAGGGATGGTTACTTGACCAATTAAAAAAAAATTGAAACTTACCCACTTGTTTCCTACATGTCTCAGGACCTTAAATTTTTAATTAATTAGTTTACCTGTGGTGTGGCCATTTTTGTACAGTGCGCACACTTATTTTTGTGATTGTAAGGGTTTACAGAAAAAATCATAATTAAAAAAATATTGGTCCTGGAAGGATGAAACAAAAAGCAATTTATTCATATTTTTTCAAGGTAAAAGATTGGTCCAATGTTTTATTTACCTATCTCTCTTTTTGATATTAGGAAATTACTAATAAAGTTGAACATACCAATAAAGTGGCACACACAGTTAAAATTATTTTTTTATATGTAGGTATACGAGGTCTGTAAATAAAGTAATGAGACTGGTTCAGAAAATCTTGTTTTCATAATCCATTTGTACATGGATTCTATCATCTTCGAAATAGTTCCCTTGGGAGCCATGCAATGCTTCAAAGTTTTCCCACTCTTCATAGCAGTGTTGGAAATCAGAAATTGGAATATTCTTCAGATAGTCAGTTCCACTTTTTTTAATGTTTTCTACTGTTCCAAAATGGTGTTCTTTGAGGTGTTTTTTAAAGTTGGGAACAGGAAAAAGTCATAGGGACTAAAGTCAGGTGAATAAGGTAGTTGAGGAACTATAGGAATGATTTTCTTTGCCAAAAAATCTTTATTTGAGAGTGCAGTGTGTGACAAGGTACATTGTCATGTTGCATCATTCAGTTGTCTTTGATGGTTGGTCTCACGTGGGCAACTCTTTTCCACAGTCTTACAAGAATTTCTCAATAAGCATACTGATTTACAGTCTGTCCTGTGGGCAAAAACTCCTTATGGACAATGCCATTACTATTGAAGAAATAATTAGCGTGCCTTTGATTTGCTTATTTTTCCTTTTTTGGGACATGTTGAGTTTGCTCTGGTGTTTTGTTTCTGGGTTATACTCAAATATCCAAGATTGATCACCAGTAATAACATTTTTTAGAAAGTCAGCATCAGCTTCAGTTCGCTCTAAAAGATCACAGCTTACTTCCTTCCACCTTGTTGTTTTTCTGTTTTGGGATAAAACAGTGAGGTTTTTTGGGACCAATTTTGCACAAACTTTTTTCATGATCAATTTGTTTGGACATGAAACAAAAATTGATGGATGTGGTATGGTTCAAATTCAATAGTTCTGTGATCATTCTGACAGCTAATTGTCGGTCGTACTGATTTGCAGTCATCTGAAAATGCTTTAAATCACCTAAAACCTAGGGCTCGTGAAAGAGCGTCATCTCCATATGCCCTTTTCAATTTTGAAAAAGTTTCAATAGCATTCTCACAGAGTTTAACACAAAACTTGATTGCACATCAGTGCTCATAATTAGTGTCGCTCATTTTTGTAACACAGCAAAAACACGTTTCACAAAAAGTTTCTTTGTATCTCTTGTGCCAACAATAGACTAAAAATATTAATTCCTAATATAAATCAGCTGTTCATATAACCATATGTTTACTAGTAACCTTACTGTGTTGCCACTTTGGCTGCCAAAAAAACTAGTCTCATTACTTAATTTACAGATCTTTTATGTTATTTGTTTTACCATATTATTGGTGATATATTTACCCCTAAATTTTTATGAACGTTTGAAAACTGATTTTTTAAAAAGATTCAAATTTAACTTCAAATTACTGTGATGGGGCTGGTGATAAAAATCTCAAATTTGCACATGGTACAGTGTTTTTGTAGATGTTTACGGGAAATAAAAAAAGTGTATTGTGTATTGTACTAATAAAAAAGTTATAGCCTCTCAAAAATCATGAAAAACTTATTAAAAGCGATACTATTTTGACTCACTAAATAAGTGTTTCAAGAGGGTTTCTTGTCTTTTTGGCACTTATAGTTGAAATAGACTTAGTTGAACCATTCAACTGCAGTGTTCATGTTAACAGGTACTTGTGGTCATTTCCAGTCATCAGGTTGCTTTCAAAAATTTCTTGCAGATCGTATTAAGGAAGTAGTTTATAAGAACATTAAAAACTAATTTTTTTTACTGATGGTGCTTCAAGTTAGTATATAAATAAACAAATTTGCTAATTTGTGCAGACACAAAAAACTTCAGCCTTGAAGCTGAATGGCACTTTTTTTTGGATCATCCCATGGGAAAAACGCCTGGATGGTGTAGGACAAAGAACAAAACGAGATGTGACAAAACCTAGCCAGCAAAGGCCATTAAACAGTCAGATACCAAACGTTGGTGAAATGTATTCATTTTGTAATCACAAGCTGTAAAACGCCAAGTATTTTTTGATTAAATCAGATGAGATAGCTAAGATTTCAGAAACTGTAAAAAACTTTTTTGACTGCTGTGTAGAATTTGTTGGTACTAGAAGCTACTACAAGTATGTTCCTGTGTTAGAAGGCATTGTAAGATGTTATTTTACTTCAGACTTCAAGGACTATGAAGACCATCCTGTGTCAAGTATTGTACCATGTTCACTTAAGGAAAAAGATTCTATTGCTTGTGTATGATGATCAGTGGTATATAGGAGAAGTGGTAGATATTAGCTTCAAAAATGACAGTGTGCAGGTTCATTTTTTCCACCCAGCTGGAACACATTCATCATTTCAAAAGTTTAAAACAAGACAAAGTGTGGGTATTGATCTGCAAATTGCTGAGAAAGTTGACATCACTTGAACTAACTACAGGGACTGGTTGTTCTCACACAATTTCAAGAGAATTATTAACCATACTAAATAATAAACTTTCATTGCTACAAAAATAGGCTACTTCATTGAAGAATAACTAAAATTTTACTACAATTTATTTTTTCTTTAATAGTGTTTACAAAAATAAACCAATATAAAAATAAATTCTTGAAAAAAGATGCAGTTTACTCATTGAAATCGCAGGTGTAAATTTTACAAGCATTTTTTAATCAAATTTGTATTAGGTTATTGGTATTGGTTAGGTTATCATTAAATTACGACCTATCATTAATAATTTAAAAAAAAACTATTTTAAAAATGTTGAAAACATCAACTTCAACAACATAGGTGCTAAATATAAAAAAAATATAAAGTGCAAAGAAGACAAGAAATCCCCTTGGGCCACTTATTTAGAGAGTCAAAATAGTGTCACTTTTAACAGGTTTTTCATGATTTTTGAGAAGTTATAACTTTTTTTATTAGTACAAGATACAAGAAACTTTTTTATTTGCCTTAAAAATCTACAAAAACACTGCAAGTTGTAGAAATTTTAGATTTTTATTACCAACCCCATCAGAGTAATTTGAAGCCAAAATCTGAATTTAAAAAAAAAAAATTAGTGTTCAAAATTCATAAAAATTTAGTAAGTGTATCACCATTAATATTATTTATGGTAAAACTACTAATATATACTTACATAAAAAAAATTCAAACTGAGTTTGCCATCCCTGCCTCAAAAAAATACCAAAAGAAAAAATTACCAAAAGTGAAATTTCACCGTTTTGTCATGCTCAACTTTATTGGTAATTTTCTAATAGAAAAAGACTCTTTTTGTAGGTAAATAAACCACTGGACCAGTCTTTTACCTTGAGAAAATATGATTAAATTTTTTGTTTCATCCTTTCAGGACCAATAATTTTTTAGTTATGATATTATCCGTAAACCCTTACAATCACAAAAATAGGTGTGAATACCATAATAAAAATGGCCAGCACAGGTAAACTGCTTAAATAAAAAATAAGTAAAGAAATAGTTTTAAGGTCCTGTAACATGTAGGAAGCAAGAGGGTAAGTTTCATTTTTTTTTTTAAATTGGTCAAGCAACCATCTAGCTTATGTTATATAAAGATACTTCAAATGGATGACCCAATTATTTATTCGAAACATCAGATCTGATAGCTTATTTAGAGTTTAATTGCTGAAATCTGCACTTATAAACCAGTCTTCTAATTGTATGAGTAGAACATTTTGCACTGATGGCAATATTTCTCATTACAGTTATAAATGTTTGTGAGGTTATAAAGTATTTTCTAAAAAGTAAACTGGACAAAATGTGTTGTAGGTGATAAGCAGCCAAATGTTTGACTATGTACTGTCTGTGAATACAAGCATGTCACCTGATTGATGTATATAGTAATGAAATCGTTTACTTCAGCAGAAACAATAAATATGGAATGTATTGTTTTATATCTGCATTTAAAATTTTTTTTTTTACTTCCTTCAAAGTAAAGGAAGTATTATTGTAATCATGAAAAATTTCGGTTTTCAGATTTCAATGGAATATCCATTTTCACCATCCCTGAATCCATTTTGACTAGTTTCGACATGATGTCTGTTTGTATGTATCTCGCATAACTCAAAAACAATTAGCCGTAGAATGTTGAAATTTTGTGTTTAAGACTGTTAAAAACAATTAGCCGTAGAATGTTGAAATTTTGTATTTAGGACTGTTAAAAACAATTAGCTGTAGAATGTTGAAATTTTGTATTTAGAACTGTTGTAACATCTAGTTGTGCACCATCCCTTTTGATTATAATCAACTGGACCAAAAGTGACCCAAAATCCAAAAATATGGATTTTGGACTTTTTCTTAACTGCAGTAATAAACCCTCATTGAGTGCTTTTGTATGATATATCATAAGTGGTATTTACTTTCATTGGCTCCAAAGTTATAGCAAAATAAAATTTTAATCAAAATAAAATTTTAATTAATAAAATATTTTATCTTAAAAGGGGAAAGCACATCGTTCCAAATCCGACTTCATCTCATTTAAAGAATTTAAAAAAAAATTTAATTATCTTGATTTATTAATGATAATTAACCGCTGATTGTAAAAAAATTACAATAAATAGTAACAATAAATAAAAAAAATTTATGTATTTTTCATTTAAAAAAAATGCATTTCCAAATTGTACGGCAATCTCCCAGGAGATGATTACATATATACACATAGGTATGTATGTTTGATGTCTGAGGTATGTAAAATATTTGGTATTGTTGATGCTTTATTCAGATAGAGTTCAAGTACTAGATTTATCACATCTTTTTAGAAACAACGCCCTGCAAACATCATGTTGTAAATTGAACAAAACATTTTATTCAGTGCTTAAGCGAGAGATTTAAAAAATCTGATGTGGACACCACGACTTCCTTGTTTGTTCACCTACTAACTTACATATACCCTTTTTTTTACAATAAGAGGTTAATAATTATTATTAATAAATCAATATATTTAAATTTAAAAAAAAACTTAAAAACAAAAGAAGATGGAGTCTGATTTGAACTGATGTGCTTTTCTCTGGTAAGATTCAAATATCATTAATTAAAATTTGATTTGGCTATAACTCTGGAACCAATGAAAATAAGACCACTTATGATATATTGTTGAAAAGCTCTCAATGAGGGCCTGCAGTTAAAAAACTTTTTGGACTTTTTCTGAAATTTGGATTTTGGACCGTTGAAATCTGAAGTTTTTTGCAATTGCAATATTTCCTTTACTTTGTTCAAGAAAGTAAAAAACAGAGAAACAGTTAATTGGTGTTGAATTTTCATCAAGAGTAGCAGTGACATGAGAATTTCCTTGTAAAAGTGGCCTACTGGAACAATGTTAAATTGGCATCAGACCGCTGGATATTTTAAATTTGAAACTTTGGTTGATTTGCTGGATGCACTTGAGGCTGAATTACTGACTTGTACTGGAAGGTGAATAATTGGCTGTACTGGAGGCGAATTTCTGGAGATACAGGTGCTGGAGCAGCAGGGTCTTGTTCTGAAATACACCAATTGCTTCAATAACCGGTAGTAAAATAAACATTTCCTCTAAAAAATGTTTATTTTTTGAAAAAAACATTTTTAGAACATAAAAAGAGATCTAGGCCAGAAAAAGCTAATTTTCCTCAAATAAAACCAGTAAATAAAGTATATAAAATCAATAAAGTAAAACCAAGTAAATATAATCAATAAATATACAAAACTCACCATCATCATCTTCAGTTCCTCATTGGTTTCAAAATCATCGCTTACTTCAAATTCAGAGTAAGAATAATTTTGTAAAATTTCTTAATGTGCGGAAAGATGATAAATGAGATATTTTCAAACAGCACAACAAAATGATAATGTGCCGATAGAGAGCACAACACAAAATTAATATGTAAGCAACTGAAATATAACAGTTGTCAGAACAACTATACAAAAGTAGTATTCTTTGGCACACTAATGGTGTAATAGAGGACTGTAGCTATGGTGTATTAGAACTATGTAACAGGCATGATAAAAATGTAGCCCATATGACAACCAATGATATTGAAGTTCAGGTTGAACAGGTCACAACTCAAACAGTGAGCTATGCTTGCAACATGTCTCCAGTTTGTTAAGTATATTATATAATGTGAAATTAACAGGGAGCATATATTTTTCTTGAAATATCAGGCATTGTTTAAGGACCTAATGGATTAGTGTGCGATTGTGAAGAAATGCATACATATATGAATATGAATGTAAATATGTGGGCTTATGTCTGTGTGTGCGCGCGTGTGTGTATACGTAATAATGAATAGCTCTTTTAAGCTATTATTTTAATTTCTCTAAAATACAATAAATTTAATTTGAATTAATTTTTGTAAATTTTATTTATTTATTAAACATAATCAGAAAAAGTAAAATAAAATACATTGTAAATTTTAAAATCTGTTTTTCAGGTTATCATCAGGATATTTGTAAATGTGTAGAAAAACTTTATAATCGTACAAAAAAGTTTCCTGATTTTCAAGATATATTGGTAATTGTTAAAGAAGTTAAAAAAAAAGAAAATTTTAACTCAGAAGAACTTCACAAGATTGGTTTGTATTGTACTTCTGAATTTATATTTTTCTTTTTAGTAACTGTTGTAAGAAATAACCTCTTCCTGCTTTTATCCTATACTCTTCTGTACTGTCTATGCATGCTATTCTTTCTAACTCATGATCTGATGCACTGTAAGCATTTTTTTCTTTTATCATTCCATCTTCTTGGTCTTCCTCTTGAGCAGCATTTCTCAACCTGGGGGTTGTGAAATTAGCATACAGCTTTATATGTAAATGATAATGAAATCATGTTATGAGGAAAAAAAATTATAAAAATTTTACTTACATTTGGAAGTACACATGTAAAGAAAATAAATTAATGAGATGGTTGTGTTTGTTTTTCATTTAAAAGTTTCTCATATATGAATCTATGTTAGAAATGCACAAAAGTGAATAGTTTCCAAGTGATGAGAAGATTCCTATAGTTCTTACTGCAACCATAAATGAAAAACCCTTTTCATAGAGATAAGATGTAGTGAAAGTGATTAATATTTTCAAAGCTTGTGTGACTAAAGTTCCATATTCACTTGGACAACCAAGCCAAAACGTATCTAAATCTTCAAATGTAAATTGTAGTCGTAATGCTTATCGGCAGACATTTCAATGAGCTGGTCATAAATTTCAACTGGTAACTTAGCAGCTGCAATAATGTTTTTACTAAATGGATTCATTACCCATTGCTTTGAGAAATCATTTTTATCTTGTGGGAAATACTCTGCCTACTGAATTTTAAGCTCATGCAAATGCATCTTCAAGCTAGCTAAACTGGTGAATAATAAGTGTCTTTTTCATCTAAGTTTTTCTAATATAATTGGAAGTTAGTAGAAACATATCAAAATTTTTACCTGAAAGGTGAATAATCCAGATATAAATCTTCTTAATGAAAATATGATCTTTGTCTGTCATTAATAAAATGTTTTTATTCCGTCCTTGTAAATTCACATTCAAGTCGTTTAAATGCAAAAATTTATCAGCTAAGTAAGCCAACAGCAACATATACTCATTATTCTGTAAAAATTTTAAGAATGGTGTTTTTTTTATTCTGGAAAAGTATTATTCATCTTGCAATTACAATAACCAGATGTACAGTTTCTTCTGCAATAACAATCTGACTTCTTTATGGAAAAGAGATTTTTTCTTTTTACTTGTTTCATCGCATAACTTTTAGTAAACAGCCTATTCTGTAGTGGTAGACTTTTAATAAAATTAACCATTTTTACAGCTTTACAAAGAATTTTTTTGAAATTTTTCAGAATTTTTTTGTGCCAAGAGTCTGTGAAGGAAGCAAGTGCATTCATTCCGCCCTTGGTATAAGATGATCTTTTAATTTTTTCAGAAATCCACTTCTTTCCTGTTATCACCTTTGCACCTCACTACATACTGCAATACATTTCCAATCTGGTTATAGTTTGTAGTAGTTTTATAAAAGACATCAAAATGAACGACATTATCCTGTTGCATGACCAGGTATTGATTTGCAAAACAACATATTTTCTTTGATTGATCTGTCCATATACCATTCATATCTCACAAAACATAAGAACTGAGAAGTAATTGAATAATCAAAAGGTAATCATTTGAATACTAAAAAAAACTCACTTGCTAAATTATCTGATCGCGAACATTAGCAGCCATGTCATCGATTCACCTGGATACTGCACAATTTTTTCAATTTTGTTTTTCTTCCATGCCTATTAAAACACTGACCATGTCAATTGCAGCAGGCAGTATGAGGTTTTCTGCAGTTGTTTGGGGTTTGGACATCATAGCTACTCTTAAGGCTATGAGATAAGATGCTTTAAGTGTACTTTTATCAGTGTGGCTTGATTTACAAATAAAAGGTTGTTGAGTTCTCAAAGTATGTAATTTTAGTTTCCAAGTGTCAAATTACTCTTGATGGCTTCATGCTTTCATTGGAGAGGACTTGAAAGCAAACAACACACTGGCTTTCCATCCAATTAGGTAAAACCATAATTTAAATAATTGTCATTGTACAAACTTGTTTTTTTTTTACCAATTGATTAACTGGATATAGATAGCTCACTTTGTTTTTTCCACAAATTTATCTAGTTTGCATAAGAATCTAATTGAAAAAAAAACACAGTTACACTTTTATGACCGGATATTACCGAAATCTCAGTTATTATTTTCAATGAAATTATACTTTTAAAAATATAAATAAAGGTTTGAGAATCACTGCTGTAGAGCATATTTAATTCTCTGTTCCCATGCTGTTTCATGGTTAATTAGCCATTCTCCATCCCTATTGTTTGCTCAAACCAAAAGTGGTTCCTTCCTTGTCCAATATTTCTACCTTTCAATATATTTATTTCAATAACATGTCTTAGTTTTCTCACACTTCCTACATTTCTTGTTTTATTTCAAGTTTTATTTGAAATTCTGCATTGTTACATCTTTATTGTTTGTTGTCTTTGTACTTTTTCTGCAAGACAAAATTGGTATATAGCATATAGTAAATCTTTACATTTCTCATAAGGAGTGATTTACCTCTTTTCTCTTTTGCATATCAGCTTCTCACTACCTGAGAAAATTACCAGTTTGGCAGATTCTTTGGTCAGCTTTTCAAAAATTCAGTTTTCTATCTACAGTCACCTCATTTTGGTGTATTAGACTGTATTTTCCCTTCTTTTTAGTCTTTTCATTCCAGGTTAACCCTTGTGTATTCTGGCAATCACAATATCATCTACAAACAATTTTACTTTCTCTTAGTACTGCTTTTATATTTTGTTTGTCATCTCTTTTTAGGATTTAATTTCTTCTGTCTTGTAAATCTCATCCATAACTATTATAGACAGGAGAGATGATAAAATTCTCTTATTTCAGACTTGACCATGGAACTGATGCTTATAGAGCATTTTATCGCTTTGTTTGGTGTGTTTTTGCTGGGAAAATCATGTTAAACTATAATATTGTATTGTTAATATAGGCTATTTATAAAGAGTATTAATAAAGAAATGTGAGCAGCCATTGCATGCATTAAGGTAAGTGCTTGTTGCATTTCTATTTAATGCATAACCATGGAAGATGTTGAACATTACTATATCCTGTGAAATAATTCATAAGATTTCCCAAAAGCCTGCTTAGGCTTTTGTGAATGCAGCAGTAGTAATTACATAAATTAAAGAGTGTATAATTTTCAAAATGAAGGAATTAGTTGACCAGACTAACCTAGCGGTAGTGTCAATGACCCAAAATCCAAATCTCATTAACAATGTGACAATTTGATAATGAAAAATTGCAAATGAACTTGAGATTAAGTTTGTGTTAGTTCCCTATAAATAATTTTAATATGTGATTTATATATAACACAAAATGGCCATGAGATTTGTACCAGAGCTCTTTTATTTGAGCAGAAAGAGGTTCACTTTGGCATCAAACAGGACATGCTGCCCAAGTGTGCATACAGGGATCTTTGCTCTAAGATTGTGTAAGATGTTTGTAGTAAGATTTACTGTAAGATTGTGACAGTGATGAATCTTTGAGTATTCAAGTACAATTCAGAAATTAAAGCTCAATTATCAAGTGATTCATACAATCTTCCTCATGAGCAAAAAATGTAACACAAGTGAATAAGAATATGAAAGTGATGTTGAATGTTTTTTTTTACTATTTTACAGTTTTGAAGGTTTAAATATGCATTAGAAGACCAAATTGTCAACAAACAATACTCTCCAGAGATATGGTGGCACTGTATTTGTTATGCATTTCAGCACAAGAGATCAAGTCTTGTGGGAATGAGGCAAATAGCAGTTTCATCATAATGCACCTGGCCATTCAGTACATCTAATTTAGAATTTCTTGGTCAAGCACTTAATTCCTCAGGCTTACTAGACATCTTATTTACCAGTCACGACTTTTTTTGATTTCTGGTCATTGTCCAAGCGGAAGATGCAGCTGAAAGGGTGACAGCCCTTTCAGCAGATTGATAGTTGGATAGACATAAAAAGAAATGCAACAGCAAAGTCGGTAACTATTCCAGAAGAGGATTTTTTTTACATATGACTAAGAAAAATGGGGTTTTCAGCAATAGAAGGACTGCTGGGTTAAGCATGTGCAGTCACAGAGCACTAGGATTGGAAATCAGTAGACAAACTAATTTTTTCATGGCCTACGGTCAGTTACTTTATGAACAGACCTTGTGCAATTTGAATTACTGTAGCTTTCTGCAATAGCCATATTACAGCAGTACAGAGTCATATTACAAGTGAAAATGACATTTATACATTAATGTATTATTTGTGTGAAATATTCTTGTCTCCAGTTATCACTGTTTAAAAGGTTGTTTACAACCAGTCTGTTGGTAAATAGTTAATAGAGTTAATTTAAACACAATTGGCTGTCGTACTACTTCCACCTATAGTGTCATGCCAGCAACTTCCAATAGCCTGGTAAGGAAACCTTTGTAGTTGGGACTCATCGGTATAGTTATTATTACTCTGCATAACTGTGGGTTGTACTAAAAGCCAATTAGTGCCTGGTGTGATTGTCATGTAAAGTTTTAAATTTAAATCAACTCCCAACGTTTAAATCTGAATACTCAGTTCGTTTTAATCATTCGGTTGTATTGTTTTATTTAAGTTCATTAAAAATGTATGATTGTTTTATATGCTGCATTATATAATTTTTGTGTTTTAATTAATTTTTTTACTGTGTAAATTTTTATTCAGTTTTTTAACTTAATCTTTTCACATCTGCATTCTTCTAGATGTATGATTTTTCATTAGCAAAACTAAGTAAATATTACTGTTAGTCACATTCAGTTAATATAAAGAAAAATTTGTTGCATTATCTATTGAGATATAAATTTTAGAGAGGTTAGGAATACAGTGGATTTAAAAATTAGAAGATTCTGATCAACGATCAACCACATATTAGTATTATAAATATTTACTAGGAATCTGTTATTGATGTTTTTAAAATTATATTTTTTTTTTATAAATAAATTCTGAAGAAAATATAATTTTACAGTAATTCCTGAATTCCTTCATATAGCTACTTCAGTATGTTTTCTGTACACTGGTTGCAATTTCATTTGGAATAAAGGAATAGAATTTTAAATATTTATTTTCAATTGATGAAATGTATATAGGTATTAAATAAGAATTTTCTTTCAATGATCCCACAAATAAAAATTAGGAATTGGAACATCTGGTTACCGTAAACATTGAGAAATTTTAGTTTACAAAAGAATCACTATTTTTATGTTCGTTATGTGGGTTGTTGCTCGTGCTTGTTGCATCCAACTGTATTTTTCATCAGGTTATACATTGCTATGACATTCATGATAATTTCTCATTAATTCTCAGCTTTTACTATCTCTGAGGAAAAAATAGAATAATTCTCCTATAAGATGGTGGCACCCAAATCTCATTTTTCACAGAATGAAATAGTTACTCAGAAAAGGTATGTTAATTATCAAATTCTACTATTTTGACTGCTTACATATCCACTGGAATCATAGTTTATTGGTAAAATTAACTATCCTAAAGTTACATTATTTCTAATGAAACTGGTAGACCGTTGGTGATACTACAGTCATACTTCCTTCTCTGGTCCTTGTAATTCATGTATTATATAAAACCAGTAAGAATAGAGCTTTAATTTTTTTTTGTTAATTTCTGTAAAATGGTCCATATTGTCTAGTCTCCAAAGTCTCTTTCTAGGAAAATTCAACAGTGAATCCTGGATCTTTGATTAATTTTCATTAGTCAAAAGCACTATGATATCTGAAACAAACATATTTGGCAACAATTTCTCAATAATGATGTAGTTAAGATGTAGATTGGTTTGGTGGTTGTTCAGCATCTGGTAGACATAAGCAAATGTAACCATTTTTGTATATGATTGTGGGACTTAAATAAGCTTGACATGAAGATGTTCTTACAAGCTGTTTGAAAGATATCTCTGTTTTAAATTTTTTTATCCTTGTAATAAAAATTGTTATAATAAAACTTCCCTCTCAACAAATATTTTTCACTAATTTTTTCAAGTGTGAATATTGGTTTGCAATGGCTTTGTAGTCTTCCAGTATATTATAAGACTAATGTAAAAGTGCTTAGTATAAGATATATGATTTTTGTTTACTTATTATTAAGGGTTTTATGTAATTTTTTTAATAGTGTGTTCAATTTTTTTTCATGTAGCTATCGAAGTTTTTAAAGAATTTGGTACACTATTGAAGATTCGTAGACAAAGAGATGATTATGATATTATGTGTTCATATTTACCTGGTCAGCCTGATCCAGCATTGAGTGATCCAGATCTAAACAGAAAATTGACTGAAAATTTAGCATATTTTAAGAAAAAGGAAGAAGAAGTAAGATGCTTGTCTTTTTTCTACCTTGTATTTTACATAATGCAGTAATAGTACAAATAATTAATTAATTTAGTATTACAATATGTATTGAACATAAATGAATATATTAAATTTAGATTTTGATTTGTAATGTATTGGGAAACTGGTACCACAAAATGTTAAGTAAATGGTAGTTTGCTTGTTCTATTGCATAGTAGACAGTGTTTGAAATATTAATACTACTAAATATTCGGGTTGGTAAGAAAGTAATTTTAGTTTTCACAAATAGACAGTTTTATGTTTTGTTTCAAAGGACTTCTGTCAATGTTTTTTTCTTTTGGTATTTGATAGCTGTCACTTTTAGCATACTGTAGCAGCAAATTGTGCATAATTTTGTTTGCACCTTTTCATTTTTGCACTCCGTGTTAAAATTGACATTTTCAATATATTTTACATTTTTATTTCTGCAAAGACAAGAAAACTGTTGAGGCTTACAAAGAGATATGTGACGTTTATGATGTTGATTGCCTAGAATCCACATGTCAGAATCTGTTTAAAAAATTCTGTTCTTGAGATTTTTCACTCAAAGAAACATTATACTCACTCAAATGTTCTGCTTGACCTACTGAAATTGATGAAGACCAAATGAAAGCCATAATTGTATCAATTCAGCATATAATTGTGTGAGAGATTACAGAGAAATTAGAAGTATCACATATAACAATTAATAATCACAAATCAAATGTTGTGAAGAATGTCAATATTTGGGTGACCCTTGAATTAAAAGAGAGTTTCAGTTAAAACAACAAATCAATATTTGTACTATGCATCTCGAAATGCAATGAAGTCAGCCCTTTTTTGAAACTAATCATCACTGGTGGTGAAAAATAGATTGTCTACAATATCATTAATCAAAAATGATCATGGTCCAAGTGTGATGAACTAGTACAAGTCACATTGAAAGCTGAATTGCATCAAAAAAAGATCATGCTGTCAATTTCATAGGAACACAAAAGTGTTGTTTATTTTCGGCTGCTTCTAAGGAATCAAATGATCAATTCAGATGTTTACTAATGAAACTGGAGGAAGCAATGAAAGAAAAATGGCCAGAATTGGTAGATGATGGCAAAGGAATCATGTTCCATCAAGATCTTGCACAAAGATGGCCTTGCACATCTTTGTAACTTGTGGAAAATTATTGGAACTTGGATGGGAAGTGATGTCTCATTATCCATAAGTCATGATTTTACACCATCAGATTACCTTATACTTTGAAGTTTGAAAAACTTTGAGTGGTAAACTTTCATTAATGGTGATGATCTGAAATCATGCATGGTTCAGTTTTTTCTTATAAGGACCACATGTAGTACGAGTGTGGAATCATGAAGTTGGCAGAAAGATGACAAAAAGATATTGAAAAAAATAGAAAATATGTAACTGATTAAAGTTCATTCTTTTTACTTGTACGAATAAAGGAAGTATTGTGATTGCGAAAAATTTCAGTTTTTAGATTCAGTGGAAATACCCATTTTGACTAGTTTTGGTATGACGTACGTACATATGTATCTCACATAACTCAAAAATGATTAGCTGTAGGATGTTGAAATTTTGGATTTAGAACTGTTGTAACATAATTGTGCAACCTCCCCTTTTGATTGCAATCGACTGGACCAAAAGGGTCCAAAAAAGCCCAAAATAAAAAAAAAATGGATTTTTGGACTTCTTCTTAACTGCAGTAATAAGCCCTCATTGAGAGCTTTTCAACGATATATCATAAGCAGAACTTATTTTCATTGGTTCCAGAGTTATAACCAAATAAAAGTTTAATTAATGAAATATTTGAATTTTACAAGGGGAAAAATTTACAAGTTAGTTCAAGTCCAACTCATCTTCTTTTTTTTTTAAAATTAAATATATTGATTTATTAATAATTATTAATCTCTGGTTGTAAAAAAACTTTTACAATAAATAATATTCAATAATAACAATAAAAAAAAGTATCAGAAGTTATTAATCAAATAAAATTTTACGTACTTTTCATTTTAAAAAAATATGTAAATGTAATTTAATAGGTGTACAAGGAAGTTATGTGTTGTCCACATCAGATAACTTCCTAAAGCTGAAATTACTTTATTGCCAACCCAATAGATGATGATAAAGGCCAGTTTCCCCTGCAAGTAGATTTAAATTCTGGGAGGTAGGAAATTTTGGTTTTGCAATCAGTTATAATTAGCGCATATAATTACTATTAATTTATTGTTTGGTTCATTTTTGTATTTGTTAGAAAATAGTGGCATTTAAGTGCCCCAAAAAAAAGAAGAGTTTATTCTTTCATGTTGGAAAAATAATAAGGACATTGCTATTATTTGCGAAGATTTCATGCAAGATTTTTTCACCCGCTACTGACTGTTCAGTGTTTGCATTAAGCTGATAATAAAATTTGAAAATACGGAAGTTTAAGGATGCTTCACAGTCAGAGAGGCTTAACAGTAACTGCACTTCTAAAAACAAACTCATTGCAGTGGCATTAGTAAAGAACAATTAAATATCATAAAGAAAAGAAACAACCCGAAAGGAAAGGATTCTAAAGAAATTTTAGTTTCAGCATTTCTCAGCCAAGATTATTTGATGTACTTTATGAGGATGATTTTGACAGAATTGTGAGGAATTTATTATTTGTTGTGAAGTAGATAAGCCCATTTATCTAGCTTGAGTTGAGCTAGAGAAATAAATTCTGATTAAGCTTGAACTAGATTTTAGTCTCTGGTAAACTTATAATTGTGATTAATTGTTCTGTTAAAATTCTCATATAATTATGGGGAAAGAACTTAATTTACTTAATGTGTAATAACAGAAAAATAATTGTTTGGGCCTTATTTGTTTGAATTGTAACAGGCGATTCATATCTTGAAATGTTAACAAGCCATTACTTTTCCCAGACTGATACACACTTCTGTGTTTGACAGTTTGCATCAAGATATGCAAGTCATCCATTGCTATCCTAATTTAGAGAAAACTTCAAACTTTATCTGGATGGATATGATGTCCAGGAACAATTGAATGACCATCACACTTGTGATTTTTGTTCTGGAATCATTAAAGCTGTCATTTTTTTTTTTTAATTTTAAATGACTAGAACCACTTCAAGGTGCTGATTGAAAACTGTTATTTTATAAATTATGAAAAACATCATTGTAAGAATATTTAATTTAGTTGTAAAATATAGCCATGAATATGTAGGGATAGGGCTATTCTTCAAACAATTCCTTTGATGTATGTTAAATGTAAAGTAATAAAAAAAGTTATTGTTAGAACTTTTTCATATCTATTCTATTATTAATAATTGGAGAAACTGGTTTTTAGTTCACCTGGTATATTCACTATAAAAAATTTTAACTATAAAGGCTTATAGAATCCTTTTACTTCTTGGAGTTGTAGATATAAACATCAACTTCACCTATCAATTTTTTTAATATTATTATCTTTTATGACTGCATAGGATCACTTTAGTCAGCACATTATCTAAGTCTCTTCAATAGTACTGTTTGGACCTTGCGATCCTCCCAGTACTCTCATACATTCCGATTTTTGTGCCCTTTCTAGTGTTGAAAATGTTTGTGTTGTTTTTTTCTTGTGAGTGTGAAACAAGTGTTTTTGTTCTTGATTTTCTTATTTAATTTTATTTTATCTGTGGTGTCTTCTGGTGTAAGGCCAATTTCCTTCAGATCCTCTTTTATTTCTCTGATCCATGTGCATCCTGTGTTGGGTGTTTTTCGAGTTGAGATTGTACTGTACTAGCTGTGTCAGAAGTATTGGATCTTGCATCCTCATGATATGTTCAAAGAATCCTACTCTCCTCTTATATGTGGTATCAGTAATGGGTTCTAACTCTTTGTACACAACTTGGGCATAATCCACCACTGCCTGTCTTTCTGGTACTTTTTATTTATGCAGGTTCTTCCAATTCTTCTTTCGATTTTCTGGAGTCAGTCTGTCTTTGATTGTTCATTCAGGTGGAAGAGTATTTTTGCTGCATAAGTGGCTTCTGGTTTTATAACTGTGTTGTAGTGTCTTATTTTTGCATTTATTGATAGGCATTTTTTACTGCAAATGTATCAGGTTAATTTTTGTACTTTAGCGCTAGTTTGTTTTTTCTTATTAGGGTTGAGGTTTTTTTGTTTAGGTTTGTTTGTTATTATTTCTTAAATGTATTTAAATTGATATATTATTTTGATTTTATTACTGTTTATGTTTACTTCTTTTAATCGTGTTGGTTTTTGGGGCATAATTTCTGTCTTTTTCAATGATATTTTGAACAATTTTTTTAGATTTTAAAGTGATCATTTTCTTAAAATGTCCCTATTCATAGAATTTTTAAGAATAATTTTAAGTAATTGCAATTGACATACTTCAAAAGCAAACTGGTGATAAAATTTCATTTTAGTGAAACCATTATTTGGTTCTGCATTTGCATTGCATTCTATATCAGCGAGGATATCAATCTCTGTGTTATATTGATGTTTTTAATCTGCAATTTTATTATTTTCATGACTTCTAAAATGTTAGTTTAACACCAAATGGTAGTGCTAGTTTTTTCTGTGTCCAAAAATTCTTCTATGTTTTGATTCTGAAAAGTTGGCTTATTTGCATTGACTTAATAATTAAAATTCCATCTTTATTTTTATTAAAGTAGTTTAAATTTTATTGTTTGTGTTTTTGTACCTTAATTGTAAGTGAAAATTCACTAATTCATATTAATTAGAATATAGGATAGAAATTAGAGTGAATGGGGTTTATTATGGCTATAAATCAAAAATTATCTTCGTAACATTTTTACATCATCTGATTTTTATTTTTTGACATTCCATATGCCTTTTTTCATATCTATTGATGTCTGTTTGTTTACATGTATTGAAGTGACTGGTTTTTGTAAAAACATCTTAACCCTACTACTGTGCCCAGTATTAATGGTTTGTAGTAAATAAACGTAGTAGTGTTGGACAGTTTTAATATAATATAATAATTTCTATAAATAACTGAACATCAATAGCTTAAATAGACTACTAAATAAGCAAGACATTGTATCATATAATCCCAAAAAAAAATTTAAGAGATACATAAAACAAAATTTTTAAGTCTAGAAATACCTATTTATTCATAGTTAATTGAAGTTAATTGTTTGAGAATTTGTTCATTTTTTTTTTTTATTATAGTTTAAGAAAAATACTTATAGTTGTTTTCTTCCTTTTATTACTTTTACCTGTAGATATATCCCCCTTAATGTTAAAATATTTCTGGAATATTTAAACTGGAAGTAACAGAAGGGTTAAGGATTTACAGTTTAGCTCAAATATCAGATTTTGATTTTTCTATTTTCATCACTGTTCATCATCATCCAATTCTTTATCTGATCCGCTCAGTATTTGTTCAGCTATCTCTTCCTCAAATTATCCTCTGGTAACTTCAATCATTTTCAGGTGTAACTGAGCAATTTAAAATATTTATTGTAATTTAATTTTCCAGCTACTTGCCCATTTAAATATGGCTCTTTTCCAGTATTATTCTGTATAGTTGTGCATATTAAATTGGCAAAACATTTGTTTTCACCCTTATTGTTTTCTCTGCCATATTACTCAAAAAAGACAAATTATTCTGACCGTTTACATCTATAAAAATTTGCATTTAGTATAAGCTCTTATTATATCATGTGGATTAAATCAGTGATTTGGTGTTTGGAGGAAGTAATGCAAATTTAATTTCACAATCACATGACATGAAAAGGTCTCATGTCACAGTACATTATATAAATGTACTTGCTCAGAAGTGCAGATATCTATTTACAATAGAGCTTGGACATGTTGTACAGCCCATGTGTTTTTTTTTTTCAATATATGTATGATTTAAAGTTTATCTTTATTTTAGGTGTAGCAGAGTTTCTTAAAATAAGAGATTTAAGAGGCTACAAGATCTGTCTCCTAATGTACATAAAGGTATCCCATAAAGAATGCAACTTTTGAGTGCATAACATACAAATTTATTGTAGACCTTCTTTCAGAATTTGTTGCATGCTGGTTCTGGAAGTATTCAATTGTTGGGAATGTTGGTGAATAGATTTCACCAGACTTACAGCAACATTATCACATGTTGGCAGTGTTTTCTGCAGAACAACTAACCCGAGGACGCCCCAAGGGTTTAATATTAACAACTGAATCGGTTTTCTGAAATTTAGCAATCTATCTCATCACAGTCAATTTATTCGGAGCATTATGTTGACCAAACATTCCACAAAGTTTGCGAACAGTCTGCACAACATTCACCACATCTGTAATAAGTTTTCACTATGACAACACGCTGTTCCGTCGTGAAGCACTCCATTATTACCCGTACAGAAAACAGATGTTCATGCGCTATTCGGCACTCAGTGACTACTAACCACAAAGACAGCAGATAAAAATTGTGTAATGTTCAATGCTGCCAACTTACTTGAACAAATATGTCAAGCATTTCAAAAGTTGCATTAATGAATGCAACTTTTGATTATTATATAGGTGTGCCATAAATGGTATGGGACACCTATATAATAAAATGCCTATAAAATATGATATAAAATGCATATTGTATGTATGGGGAGGGTGTGGGTGTGTGTATTGAGCACATGCATGAGAGAATACACACGCACACACACATACTGTTTAATTTGGCTGTTTTGTGTTATAAATTTAGCAGTGAGTAAAGTCTTGGAGCAAAAATATGAGGTGTGGTTCAAAGTAAGGGCCGATGAGTTTTAAATAGCATTTGGCAATTGGTTCACACATGTGCAGTAGCTTTAAGTGGTCTATTGGGCATGCAATTGCCACAGTACAGTCAGTTCATTCTTGTTTGCTCTTGCAAGACAGTATGTTAAAATGAGTGTGGTAATAACAAATCCCGCTAGTTATGAAATTTTATCAGTGATTAGATTTCTAAATGCAAGAAGACATTGCTGCTGAAATTCACTGTCAATTGTGTGAAACATGTGGGCAGTGAGTGCAGGAAAAGTGAGACAATAGTGTCATGAGTTTAAGGAAGGCTGTTCAAATGTTTATAACGAGCAGAGAAGTGGCAGTTCTGTGGTCCAGACTAATGATCTTGTTGAGATTTGTGACTGACACTCTAGGCTATTGTAAATTGTGTGCACAGTTGGTAGCAAAAACATTGACAAGTGCTCACAAAGATCAGAGAATGACATCTGCACATGCTCTTCTCCACTGTTTTAATCATGAAAGAAACAAATTTTTTCCCATATCATCACTGGTGACAAAACATGGAGTTCATACATCAATACTGAGATGAAATAACAGTCCATGCAGTGGCTTCATTTCTGTTTATCTAAACTGAAAAAATTCAAACAAGTCTTGAAGGAAAATCTTAGCAACTATATTCTGCATCCAAAAGGGGATTTTGATTGATTTCATGGAACCTGTGACATCCATCACATCACAAGTCTGTTGTGAAAAACTTTCTAAACTGCATAATGTCATCAAAACTGACGTCTGGGAATGCTGAGATCAGGAATTCTTCATGGTAACGCATGTCTATATATGATTGCATGTACGACAGAAAGAATACAAAAGTTCTGCTGGGAAATTTTCTATCATCTCCCTTACAGTAATGATCTTGCATCCAGTGACTGACTACCACTCTTCCTGCACCTCAAAAACTTTCTTTCATCTCAACAATTTGATGAAAGTTGAAAATCTTAACAAACGTGGCTACAATCCCAGGCAGTGGAATTTTATGCAGTGGGTTTGAAGAGCTTGTTTCACGATATCAAAAATGTTTGGAATGAAATATTGATTATGTAGAAAAATAAAGTAAATTTGTAAATATTTGAATCTTTAATAATTTTCATTTTTCCAACGTTCTCATTTTGTTATTGATCGGCCCGTACTGTTGAACTGTTCCCTATTTTTTCAAGTTTTTTAAAAATTCTTACACTTTCAGCTTCTCCACTTAGGCTTTCATCACAAAGATGCTTTGAAAAGCAATGTCTGTGAAATTGAAAAGTTAAAAACCCTATGAAATTGAAAAAGGCCAATTGGTGCTAATTTTAAATGAAGTTATACCAAATTTCTTGATACATTTCAACCCCCTCTGCAGGAACATTAATGAAATGCTACTGTTATATAAATTATATATAAACAACTATATCACCATGATTCTCCTTTAAAATATAGTTTGTTTTTAATTTCTCTGCAGCACCAGTTGCGTAGTCTTAATACAATATCTGACTAAATTAATTTTTAATTGTTTTTTTAATATTATAAAAGGTCAGTTTACTTATTTAAAATTCCATAAGAAGACGTACAAGTACCTTACATAGAACTTTAATTTTTTTACTATGAAAGAGATGTTTACATTTACTTCTAGCAGTTATTTTAATTTAGAATCTGTACAAAAAAAAAAATTGAATAGAAAATTACAAATCTCTTTATGTATTTAACTATATTTTTATAATCACAGCTTAACTTGTAGAGTTTGTTAATAATAAGCATAACGTACAGACAGTGTAATATAAGACTGTAAATGACATTCTCGCTGGCTGGTATAAGGAGATCATAATAGTGGATATTGAAGTGATGTTAAAAATGGTGACAGATTCACTTTGCTCTGAGTAAAGGATTTCAAAAACAATCTTGTTGTAAGTAAATACATATTGTACTCAATCTATACTGATTCAATAATATATATTAAATCTTGCTGGTTACATTTCTGGCAAATGAAGAAAACATGTCAGGTAGTCTGAATTAGTAAAGTCTTTTTATGTATTTAATTTATTTTGTTTAGTAAATAATATTTTTTTGGTTTTCAGATTATTGAAAATTTTGCTGAGAAAGCAGCAAAGATCAGATTAAAACCAGAAGAAGTAAAAGATGATGCTAGTACTGACGGGGAAGATGATGATTCAGAAGAGGAAGAAGAAGAAGAAAAGGAAAAACAATATGAGGAACTATTGATGAGAATGGATGACAACAGTGATGATAGTGAATTCAGTGATTCATTTGAGGTTAAGAAAGATAAACAACAGAAAAAATCATTTATTGTATCAGATGATAAATCTGATTCGTCTAGATCATCAGTTTCACAAAAAAGAAAATACAGTGAAAACATTATCGATGAATGTACTTCAGAAAAACAGGCTAAAGTCTTAGAAGTTGACTCGGATGAAACTGATTTTGAAACTGAAGAAGACAATAAATGTAAAAAATATAAAATGAGTGATAGTAATATTGATGATCGATTAAAAGACGATTGCCATAACGATAATAAATCAGAAAATGATAGCGATTCATTGTTAAGTTCACTAAACCTAAAACCAACAAAAAATAATGATGTTTGTAATTTACAGCAGGATCTAAATGGTGAGTTTTCCGAAAAACCACATGATTCAGGCAGTGTACGTGTTCCATCATCATCAGACAGTTGTATTATAATTGATGATGATGATGACAGTGAAACACTTAAACAGTCTTCATGTATAAAAAAAATTAAATTAGAAAAATGTAGTGATAGTAATAAAATTAATCAAAGTAGTAAGGAAATATCCAAAGAAAATAACCATTCAGTGTATACACAGGATATAAGGAACAATATATCAGATTACAGTAATGTTGATGAGAAAGAACTGGATAAAAAAAATAATTGCAGTGCATTGCGTAATTTGCTGATGAGTGATACCGAAAAATTTGAAGCAAGGAATTTAAATAAAGAAAGATCATCGTACTTAAAATCTAATGGAATCAATTCTATTACTGTAAATAATGAAATTGGTAAAAAAAATAATGAAAAGGATTTGAATGAACTAAAGGATAAAATTAGCAATAAAATGATTGTAAACAAAAGTGAAGAAAAAGTAGGAGTAAACTATAGAAAAGATACTGATGACTACCATTCAAAATCTATTAATAAAAATGAAATTTTTGAAAGCATTATTTTAAAGGATGTAGATAAATCAAAAAAACTTGTAAACAATAATGATGTAAATAAAATGGATTTTGGAAAATTAATGAAAGTAAATAAATTAATTGATAGTAAAGAAAATGTAATGAAAAAATCTTTTAATAATGAAAATATAGCATCAGACTGTAGAGAATTGATTACTGATGAACTAAAAAAAGATTTAAAAAGTAAAATACATTTATACACTAATATATCTGAAGATGAAATTTATGTTATTGAAAATATTAGCAAAAATTCTAAAAAACCACCGTATACTGATTGCCCAAATCAAAAATCAATGGAAGAAACTGATGGAGATATCGATGTAATATATGATGGGACATGTAAGTATTCAGTATGTAATGATAGAACAACTGATTTTAAATTACTAAAATATGAGTAAAAAAATTAATCTAATCTTGGAACAGGCACATACTAAACACTACAAAACAAGCAAGTTCAATATTTTCTGTAGTTGGTGTGTTTTTTTAACTTGATTTTATTATTTTCTTCTAGTTTTCAATTTGTTTAAACATTATATCGTATTTAGTTCATAATTTCCGCTATCCAATTTTTAAGGCCATTTTCTATTTTTTTCTAATACCCTCCCATAATTTTTGTATGGTAAAATATTTGTGAAATAGCAATATTCCTAAAAAATCCTTAACTATCGTAAAACCAGTAATAGAGTGATTCTTCACATTCCAATGAACTCATCAACAAAAGGAGTTGTTTGGTGTCTAGGTCGATTTGTTTGTATACTCAGCCCCACCCTTGCTTGCTCATAAGCATGTTGCATGAATCATATCGCTTCCTTTCCCACTTACAGTTGGCATTTCATGCGATAAATATGAGTTTGTAAAACTATGAGTAACAATGTTGAAAGTGAAATGTAACAGCTAAATCACCGCTTTCAAGCCTCGTGTGATTGATTTTGCCTAGAAAAATGGGAACTATGCTGCTTCAAGGAACTTTGGTGTTTCAGAATTCCAGGTGTGATTTGGCAGAAGCAGAAGGAGTCGTTAACAAAAGCAAAACGTTCTTGCCATTTGTTTTGGAGCTCAAATGATGAGAAATATCTAGAACTAGAGGATGAACTTCTTTATTATATCCAAGAATTAGATAACAATGGCAATGTGGTTAACCACAAAATATTGCAATATTGTGTAAGATAAATTACATATGCTAAAGGAATTCTGCTTATCGAGTTCAAAGCCAGTAGGACTTTGATGGGTTTAGCACTTTCCTGGGTTCAAATCCCAGTCAGGTATGGCATTTTTCAGCAACAAATTTGTATTGTCAGTGCAAAATGACCAAAGCAGTTGATACCAGTCGTCTAAAAAAATACCCTTTCCCTGAAAAGACTTACAATTTTATGCCAAAAATTACCCTGAGAATATACTGACAAAATGGTTGCCTTCCATCAACAATGAATGGTTGTCAGTAGGGTACATCAAAGGAACGGATGTCTGCTGTCATGAATTGGCAGTGCAGATCAGACACTGATGTACTTCAATGTGTCAGTAAAACCAGAATAAAAGAAAAGGAAGCGTCAAGTGTGTCATTAATTACATCTAGTGCAGAAAAAACAGAATTGCAGTGTGATGCTAGCAATTGCTGCTGACAGAATGACAGAAGAAAAACATCACCATCTTCATTTTCCAGAGGAAAACCATACCTAAAGGGTTGTAGTATCCTGCTGGTATGCATGTTGTGGCACAGGAGAAAGAGTGAATGACCAGCTAACTGATATCTGATTTTGTTTAAAAAATTTGGAAACAATGTCCATGTGGACTACCTCGCCTGAAGTCTTTTCTCGGAAGACTGTTTCTGCGGCTATCCCATTCAGACAGTAAAGTCCCTCCTTAAAAAAGAAAAAATGGAGATGGTCGATGTTAATCCAGAGGCTGTTTCAGCCTCTGGATGTGTCAGTTAACAAATTTTTCAAAGGACACATGCCTGGCTGTATTAGGAAGATTGATGTCTGGAAACTAAGACAATTATATGCCAGGTAGGAAAGTTAAACGGCCATGTCAAATGTGATGTGTGAGTGGATTGTGAGTGCCTAGAGGTTAATTTCATCTAACATAATTGAAAAAGGTTTCAAGAAAATAGGAATATTGAATGTACTTAATCGTACTGAGGATGACACCTACATTGCTTTGTCAACTGACTCTCAGATGATGGTGATGATCTAACAATGGAGCTTGAGGACAGGGCTGATACTAGTGATATTCTAGGTGATTTGTAAGGTAAGAAATCACACTCAATTTTTGAATTATTGTTATGAACATTCTTCCAGTAATAGCACACCAAACATAATAATGCACAATTACAGTATAACATAACATTAATGTCTGTTTTTATTTTTAATTTCAGCTTACCAAACATCGCTACTGGTTCCACATAAACATTTGATTGCATTTAATTCGTATGTTAAATATAGCAATTTTAGTGTAATAATTTAAGAATAGTAGTAGGGTTTAAATAAAGTTCAAATATGTCATTTTTCGTATTTCTTGTATAGTTTATGCACCCCTATTTTAAGACAATTTTTTCCTTAAAAAAAAGGTGCGGAAAATATGCAATTAGATATGATATTTATTTTAATTATCTTCGTTTTCTTTTTCAGTAACAATACAGTTAGCTTTAATTTTTTAAGGTTATAAAATTATATACATTTGTTTTGTTTTAATTTTTAATAGACTGCATTTTTTATTTTATCAAACTTATAATCAGCTGAAGGAATTAATTTGGTGTTCTGTTTGAGATGTATGCCTAATTTGAAGTTTTATTTTTATTGAGATCTAACAAGTTTATCTTTACCTAACATGTTTCTATGATATTTCTGATTTATTAGAGTATCTTGCCAAATTTAATAGGTAAGAGTAGTATGGAAGTAACAAAAATGGATAGTTCAGGGTTTTGAGGCTTGTTCAAAGTATTTCGTAAATTTTCAGCCATGAAGTCTTTTTCTATTAAATAATTTCTACAAAAGTTTATTCTGTAGATGATGCTTTCTGTGTAATGAATTTTATTTTTAAATCTAACAAATTTGATTTTGTTAAAACTCCAAATTTTATTAAATATTAATTACATTACTTTATGATCATTATATTTACTTTTAGTTATGAAAAATCATAAAAAAAGTTAAAACTTATTAATTTGGATATTTATTTTAATTATCTTCGTTTTCTTTTTCAGTAACAATACAGTTAGCTTTAATTTTTTAAGGTTATAAAATTATATACATTTGATTTGTTTTAATTTTTAATAGACTGCATTTTTTATTTTATCAAACTTATAATCAGTTGAAAGAATTAATTTACTCATTTGGATCATCATGACAGTGTTTAGATATAAAGTAGGTAAACCTATAACACATTACTCTATGTTAGTTTCTCTTAATATTTTTAATTTAAACCTTTTATATTATCTATACTCATTATGAAATATCTACATCGGTGTAGATTCATTAATTTTTTATGTTAAATGTATTTCACTATTTCTTATTTAAATAGTTATCTTAGTTTTATTTTTGTAAATTTGGCAATAAGTCATTCAATTCATGTAATGTTAACCCACCAGGTTGGTCTAGTGGTGAAATAATCATCGTAAATCAGCTGATTTTGAAGTCGAGAGTTCTAAGGTTTAAATCCTAGTAAAGGCAGTTAATTTTATACGGATTTGAATACTAGGCCATGGATACCGGTGTTCTTTGGTGGTTGGGTTTCAGTTAACCACACATCTCAGAAATGGTCTACCTAAGACTGTACAACATTACACTTCATTTACACTCATACATATCATTCTTATTCATCCTCTGAAGTAATCCAGATGGATTCCGGAGGCTAAACAGAAATAGAAAGAAGTCATGTGATGTTAGACTTGTTGGAAATACTTTAAATTGCATAACATTAATTGTGAAAGATTGATTTTTGTAAGAAACAAGTGCAACTCATTATTATCTTTTAAACAGATACTTTAATGAGTATAGCTCAAAAGTCGAGAATAAAGGTGGCGTGACCATTTCTGGCCCTCCCACATAGATGGCGTAGTATGTTTCATGTCTCGATGGTGTTGCATGATTATTCTTCATTAGTTTACTATAAGAGTTTCAAGTCGCTGCACCTTTTAGTACAGTATTTACAGTCTACCAAGGTGGAGAAGTGGGATTTTTTTGGAAAATGGGTAGACTGGAAATTTTTGTAGGTACTTAAATACTTTTTTCTGAAAGACTTAAGTGCAAAGGAAATTAAAGAAGAGCTTGATATGACATTGGAAGACTCTTTCCAACAACAAATACAACAGTTAAACCTTGAATCAAAGAGTTTAAAATGGGTCAAACACACTAGCGATAAACCATAGAGAGGATGCCCTTGTGAAACAACTCTGTCAGAAATGATAGAAAAAGTGCATAAAATCGCAGATTGACGAGTGACAGTGACCAAGTTAGCAGAGTCTGTAAGCATGTCAACAAAATGCATGCACAATATTTTGCATGAACATTTAGGCATGCAAAAAAAGTTCAAAAAAGTGCTGAAAAAACATTTCAAGTGATCGTCTCAAGCTCTTTCAGCGCAATCCAGAGGAATTTTTATGTCAGTTTGTGATGGTTGGTGATACTTAGATTCATCATTATACTCTCAAGACAAAACAGCAATCAAAACAATGGGTTGAAAAGGTCAACCTACTAAAAAAAAAATTGAATAACAATGTTATACTTAACAAAGTTATGGAAACTGTTTGGGATGCACGAGAAATAACTTTAACTGATTACCTTAAAAAGGGTAAAACAATAATTGGTGAATAATATGCTACCCTATTGCAGCATCTCAGTGATAAAATTAAGGAAAAACAACCGCATTTGGCAAAAAAAATTTGGGTTTTCGAAGACAATGCCCCAGTTCACACATCAGTAATAGTAAAATCAAAAAAATTACAGTTCAAATTGCTGAAACACCATTCATGTTCATCATGTCTAGCTCCCAGTGATTTATCACTTGTTTCCTAACGTAACAAAATGGTTTGGAGGGAAGAGCTTTTTGAACAGTAATGAAGTTATTGCTTTTGTAGTTAGTTATTTTAAGGAGTTGGATAAATTGATGTACCAAACTGGCAAAAGCACTCTTGTAGAACGTTGGGCTAAGTGTACAGATCTTAATGGTGACCAAATTGAAAAATAGATCAATATGTACCCAGAAAAATGTTGTTTTCTTATCCAGGCTGGAAACTTGTACAAACAAACAAACAAGGATACCTGTCTCTGTATGTCTGTTTTTAATGTAGTTTGATTCATGCATAACCAATGTCATTTTCTGACATTTTTAACTGTATTATAAGGTCTGATCTCTCATTAATGGTTTTTCAGTTGAAATGTTCGTTAAGTTGTTAGAGAATTCCTCAGTAAAAGATGATTCCACCATCATCAGCAGCATAGCCATTACTCAAAAAAGTGTAATTAGAAATTTATATATTTTATTGAGCTAACAATAAAAGATAACAATAATCATAATAACAGTAATAATAAAAGATGGGGCTGAACAGAATTATTATGAAATGAACACATACTGATTAACTACTGTGTATGTGACTAAAATTTTTTAGGAAAGGTTCACTTATACCTTTTGTTGAGAGGGTTTCTTCCTTGCTTGCTATTTAAAATCTTTATACATAACTGCCCAAAAAGGAGTGTAATATATTTAGGGTGTATGTATATATGTTTGTTTCACTGTAGCAGCTCAATGGTTGAACTGATTTAGATATATGACCCTATGTAGGAATCCTTACGTTAGCCAGACTGTCTTAGGCTTTATGGTGATATATATATGTGTGTGTGTATGTATGTAAATAAATTTAAAAAATTATACTGTATACAAATAATGCAGCAAAATCAATATGTTGAATGAAATTAATAATGTCATTTCAAAGATATAATCAACAGGAAGTTTATTGTACGTGGGCATTCTAACCAAGTTAAATATTTTAACCAAATGATATTGACAAAGCCTTCACGGATCTAATGGCATTGGTCCAAAATTTAGGGGCTCTGCACTTCTTCATTACACACTAATGATTGCACTGGCCGGACATCCTATTTTTAACATTTTTTTTTTGGCAGTCGTGTTTTTAATTTTTAACATTTAAAAATAGTTTTTCTGTACAGCCATTCTTCAAATAAATTTTAATATACTTTTAAAATTTGACTTATTTACTTTTTAATTTGATTTACCATAAATCAAATCAAAAACTAAATTTATTATTAATGTTGTGTGGGACATAAACAAATCATAACCACTTATTTTTATTTTTTTATGGTTGGTATTTTTAATTGCCTTGACTGTAAAACCATTTATTATCAGTAAATGCCACCATAATGTAGTGAAACTAGATCTATTATATTCAGTTCTGTCTTATGTGAACTGGTTAATTACATGTGACTTTAATCATTGACTTTTTATCTTTAATTCATATTCTTCAATTTGCAGGTTGCAGATGTTCTATCTTCTTTTTGTAAAACAGTCAGTTTTAAGACTGCAGTTTAGGTTGTCTTAACTAGAACCCAATTCATCAATTGTTATCATTGTTATCGGATTTATTACATCACACTGTTTGTTTCTTGGCTGTTGCATCTCGTAAAAATCTTATAAAATTGATTCTTATAAATTATTTTAATAGAAATCTTGTTTTAAAAAGGAAATAGAACTAAGGAGAAATTCATATCACAATAAATGTGCTGACTGTTATGTGTACATAGTGTAATTAATTATTCAAGTTTGAGTAGAGTTAGTAATTCTAAGTATACCTTCAGTTAGTATATCTTCACAAAAAAAATTAATTTTTAAGAAAAAATATTTTGATTTGTTGTATAGCTGCAGATGAAGTGAGGATTATAACACCAAGAAAAAAATTAAAAACCATTCCACAACCAGAACCGGATGTATCCGTCATTAATGTTAAGAATAAATTGGAAGAAGACCTGAATAAAATGGGAAAGGTATTTCTACTTTATTTTACTGGGAATTATTTATTTAAACAGCAACAGGCTGACCCCCAATAACAGTTATTAATTTTGTAGTTTGCAAAAAATGCCATAGCTGGCTGGAATTTAATTTTAAGCCAAATTTTTGTAGTCTGTCCTGAAAAGTGCCATGCCTTGAAAGAAATTGTGTAACAAACCACATTGGGAGTACTAGTGGCTACGATCTATGAAAACAGCAGTGAAATTATGGAACAATTTGACAAAACTGACGCATAGCAGTCATAATGTCAGTAGTGAACCAAACATACACATGCCTGTGTATCCTTATTTAACTTGTGAAGGACAGTCCCAATTTGTGCAACTTATAAAACAATGTGGTTCTTTTATCTATTACATCTAAAGCAGACTTAAAATCGACATACTAAAAATAAACTATTTTACCGCCTCTATGCAGCTTTAACTTTATCACACTATACTGATTAAAAATGTATCAGTAGTGGAATAATCAATCTGAATCTAGCCTGACATTCATAATTATATTATTTTTATCCACCCATCTACTTAACCTTCTCAGTATACGTGCAAATATTTTAGAAATCCAATTAATAAATGAAATTTCTTGATAATTTTGTACATTAGAAATTTTCCTTTTTTATATGTATTGGAAACATTTGGCCACCAAGAAACTAGTGGGTATCTGACTGACTCGAAAACATAATTATAAAAGTTTAATAACATAGATAGAAACTCGCTAGGTTCTGATGCTTTATCAATTTTTGCTTCATGCAAAACTATGTACAATTCAGAAAATGTAATAGTCAAATCAAAAGTATCATTTGTAACAAAAGGGGGCGTGTATTGTATTAGCATGGTACAACAATCAGTTGATAGCAGGTTCAGAAGTGTTGTAGCCATCTGTCTGGCTTTATATCCATAGTGCAAATAAAACAACCCCATTTTTAAAAAACTTAACCAGTTCCCAGACATTTTTGATTCTCTGACATTCACAAAATTTTCCCTAAATCCAATATAAGAAATTGATTTCTTTTTGTTACACGAACTAAATAGCATTTTTGTTTTTCTAGTCAGCTCTGTGTTAACTTTTCTATACAAATTCAAACATACTAAACACCTTTTTCTGGACCTTAAACACTCCCAATCAAACCACATTTGTCTTCCAGGCTTGTGTACAAACTCCCTGTACTTAGATCATTATTTCTCAGAGCCTCATAAACCACATCTGTAACACTTTGCATACTCTTCTCTCTAGCACTTAATATGGTTGAAACTTAATAAGGTATCGTATAACATTTTGGTAAAGGAGCCAAGCTTTTCCTGACCACACATCCCTTCAAAAACTAAATTAACTTCAAAAATCTGTTGATGATCCAAAAACAACACTGGAAGAATGCTAAAACCCCTAATTAAGTTTAACAATTCCATCAATATACAACAAAGATAGATCGCAGAACTTCCCATACTCCCCAGTATATGTCTTCTTCCTTCCTTCAGTTGTTCTACCATTTAAAACCTGTCAATTAAATACCTCGCACACCTCCAACACAGTAACCCAGAGTTGTAGAAAACCTCTTTCCCATGTACTACTGCCATTAAAGTAAACACTGAACCACATAAAACATTTTATAATTATCATATTTTTCACTGCAGCACTGGTTTCCCCCTACATACTGAAATTCACAAGAACACCCAGCCCTAGAACCAATTTTAAAACTATCATTAATCCGCTACAGGCTCTGCTGTAACTAGAAATTTTGGTAGCAGGTACTCAGGAAAAAATTTATCAAAAATCACACATTCCTCTCTTTCAACATGAATCTCACACATACAAAAAAGTCATACTTTTTTTAATAAAAAATCAAAAATCTTACTCTGAGGTTTGTTATATTATATGACAACACGCTTACACATCCATTATTGTTCTCTTGGTAGACAGCCTTACACTATATAATATTCTTATTCCCTTTTACGTCCTTAACAATTTCTGTGAAGTCATTACTGAATATTTCGCACAATTTTACAGCTCCATCTTCTTTTCCATAACAGATGACCAACAAAACCACTTCCTTCTACCAGCAGACAATCCAGAATGAGTGGCATTTTTTTGTTTTTCCCATTGCATCAGTGATCTGTTTTCAAAGTGCCTGCAGCTTTCTCCCTTTTACTCTTGTTTTGGCACAAAAATCTTTATGCATAGTGAAACCGGTTCCCTTCAATTTCCACATATTCCCCAATATACAAGTAATATCACTATTCGCAGAAACATGGACAATAGTTGGTGTATTTCCTTCCTTTTTCTTAGTGGATTCATTGCTATCTGTCTATTACACTTCAATACTACCATACAAAATTCTTTCACCACTCATTGCAGTCCCTTTTATTATTATACTTCAAATCTTTGAAAATTAAATTATTTCTTTGAACATGACTTTCAGGATTGTCCAACCTAGCTTTAGTAAACATACTTTCTTCTCTAAAGCACCGAACTTCTATTTTCAGCGCATTGTGCTGATCAATTACGCTATGAGTGTCAATCGATAGGTTTGCAAAGTCGTCCTTAGTGATCAAAGTCCCTAATTTCTCATTAAATATTTTATGCTCACATTCTCCATGGCTTCCAGTATTTCTGTGCTTTGACTTCCATTCCAGGATTATGTTTTAAGGACTACAAACCATTCTCCGGCGAACTTTGTGAACATCCTCTTTTATCACCTCGTGTACTTTGTGAAATCACAAATTTATCCATTTAAAATTCAAAAAAATGAATAAATAAATAAATTAAAACAAAAAAGTAAGAAAAATTATTTGAATAAATTTCCTTATGCGCATGTAAATCGAAGCTTAGCTAGTAAACACTACAAATTAAATACAGTAGATAAGAGACCCAACAAACAATACATCCGTTCACTACCATGGCCGTTACTCACCTCCCTTGTTGGTTGATATGAACAGTGTAGTTTAATAACAGAGCAATTTGTGTTAACAAATTTTTCTCTTGCTTTTAATCTAAACACTGCTGATGTGAAAAATTAACTTGTATGCATTTACCCTTTACATATTTAAAAATTTACACAATTATTATATTTTTTTTTTTATAATTTACCCTTATAGAGCCTAAGCGATTATCTGAAAAAAATATTTTTCTAAAATTATATAGCTTGATTATTTTAGATGACTATTGTAGTGTAACTGATTTTAATGACACTGCCCTTTGGTCCTATTTGTATTCATCTTACTCTCAGTAATAAAATAGTGATTTTCCTCTAGCTGCAGAAGAAATTACACAAATTTTTAAGTGCATACATTTATAATATTTGTGCCCTATTTATTTCTGTTATATAGCAGTTTCCATAAAACCAATAGATGCTCATCTCTGTGGACTAAAACACATTTTATTTTTGTCATCAAGATATTTGTTAATTATTTAATTAGAAGGTATTTTTCAGGAATTTCCTGTGTATCATGAAGGCAAAATAGCTGTTTGTGAACATTTTGGATTTTTGTCACCTTCACTCGACCAATGTTTAAGATGTAAATATAAATTTCCACCAGATATCAAATCGATAGATATCCAGGCGTCATCTGTATCCAATTTAGATAACAATTTTCCAACTACTCAACATACTATTGGCAGATCGGTAATAATAGTTTGATTTACATTCATATTATTAAATTTGTGAGTTTTAACTGATAGTATTTCTATATTTTAATGCTCAATTTAAATTGTGTAACCTCTGAAATTATTATTTTTTTATTACCCCTCTAAATTACAGAACTTTTCATTTGCATTGACTTTTTCCTTTCTCTGTTAAGAATACAATTATCTGAAAGAAAATCAAAGTAATCAGAGAAAACTTATTACTTTTTCCTTGTGCTAAAATTTGAATGCACTGCATGAACCAGTTACATTACAGCTGTGAAAAAAATATATATATACTTTTTATTGTTCATTTTCCCAGATCTGTGTTATTAATATTTAATAAACAGTATTAAATATTTTTTTAGAGAAAAAAGGTTTTAATTTATAATTGAATAATATATTCACTGCTTGGGATTTTGTTTCTTAGACTGCCCTATTTTTTCTCATACCTGATGTATATAAAATATGTGACATGGAAGAGGCACTAGTTGAGAGATCTGTGCATGGAGATAAATGATATTCATTGTACATCTATTAGTGAACAGAATAAAGGTGTCATTTATGGGGCTAATGTTGGTTACATTGACATGATGATAGGCTGCAGTATTCTGTGAGAATGTCAATTAGAAACCACTTTCTCCTCACTCCTAAAGTAGGTTTGGCTTGGGATGACTTTTATTCTTGAGACGGTTAACTTGTTTCCAGAAATGACTTGCGACTCATGTAAATCTCATACAACCATTACAGTTATGATCCATAACAAATGTACATAAAATATTTTCTTTTACTAATATCTGTAACTGAAGCTATTACGGATACTATATTATTACTATTTTTTCCTTGATTCTGATAACCCACATGTGTTTAGGAATGTGGTATGGAATTTTTGTAGTATGCCAAAAAAGCTAAGCTTATCCATGATTTGAACCAAAAAACTTAAAGTTACAATTAATTGTAATAAAATCTAAGTTGATGTAAAAGAACCTAAAGAAAAAATGAGAACAAGGAGGAGATTCAGACAGATTAAAAAAGATGATATACATTTTTTTTTAATTTTTTAAAAATTTGAACAAATCATAAATTTAAAGGTCTGAAAATTACCAAAAAACTAATTTGGTTAAAAATGACAATCTGTAACAAAAGGTTAGAATGATTCAGAAAATATAAAAATTTAGAAGATGTTGATGGAGAGAAATTGAATAGATATTTAAGAAATGAAATTAATAGAATCTGCAAATTAACAAAAATGTATAATGTTTTAGAGAAAAATATAATTACTGGAAAGGTAGATGTGTTTAGAAAAAATAAGGAAATTAAGCCTAAAGGTATTAGGCTTACTTATTGATCTTAGGAGGAATAAACCCATCTACATTTTAGATCTTTTGAAGACATTTATTAATAACATAGAATGGAATAAATTTGAAAGAAAATTGGAATGAAGTTTGGGGAAAGAAGTTTAAATACATGTTGTACAAGAATTGCAAGGCAGATAAAAACTATGCTGATTTCAGAAAGGACTTTGGTAAGAATGTACTATTGTTTTTTAACTTGTATTGAAAAAAAGCAATACAAGAATCAATAATAATTTTGAGAGTAGAGTATCTATTCAAAGAGAGTAAATAAAGACGTTAAGATTCACTGGCGATATTGTTCATTGGCAGAAATAAAAGATAAATAGAAGAAATACTAATGGCATTGATTTATTGTTTGGAAATTCAAACAGTGGTAATGAAATGTGATCTAAAATAGGAAAAGAATTAAACGCTAATATAAGAAATCATAATATACCAGATGCAGAATTTTTTTTGTCTTAAGTAGTAACATTCCAATGAATGGATAAAGTAAGGTAGCTATCAAACACAGTCTGGCACTACCGATATCAAATATGCATCTAAGAACTAGAAATGTATTCTTAGATATCTGTGTGAAGTATAATACTTTATGATTTTTTTGTCTTCAGTCATATGACTGGTTTGATGCAGCTCTCAAGCTTCTCGATCACGTCTGTTGTTTCATTTCGGTATACCTCCTGTATCTCTAACACTTTGTTTTACATATTCCACACGTTGCCAGCCAGCACAATTTTTCCCATTTACCTGTCCCTCCAATATCAAACTATTCCAGGATGCCTTAATATGTGGCCTATAAAACGTCTGTCTCTTCTTTTAACAATATTTTTCCAAATGCTTATTTCTTCATCAATTTGCCCCAACACCTCTTCATTTGTCATTTTATCCACCCACCTCATTTTTAACATTCTTTTGTAGCACCTCATTTAAAAGCTTCTAATCTTTTCTTCTTTTACATTTCTCTTTGTTTCACCTAAGTTCGCTTCTGCTGATTTAAGAATTTCCTATTTTACATTTTCCCGTTCTTCTATATTTTCTACCTATCAATTTTACTCAGACCTCTTGTGATGTCCTCAAAATTCTTCTTTACGTCCTCTTCCTCAAGCTTCTCTAAATTCCACCGATTCATCTGACACCTTTTCTTCAGGTTTTTTAAACCCCAATCTACATTTTATTATCGCTAAATTATGGTTGCTATCAATATCTGCTCCAGGATATGCTTTGCAATTGATGAGTGATTTCTAAATCTTTGTTTAACTATGATATAATCTATCTGATACCTTGCAGTATCATCAGGCTTTTTTCATGTGTATTTTGTTCTATTATTATTTTTAAACTGGATGTTGAGAATTACTAAATTATACTTCGCGCAAAACTCAATAAGTCAGTCCCTCCCCTCTTTCATTCCTTTTGCCCAGCCCGTATTCACCCACAATATTTCCTTCCTTGCCTTTTCTGATGCTTGCATTGCAATCTCCAACTATTATTAAATTTTCATCCCCTTTTATGTTTGTTTTAAATGCTTCTTCAATTTCCTTGTATACACACTCTACCTCATCATAGGCACTTGTAGGCATATAGACATTAACAGTCATTGTCGATTTATGTTTTGATTTTATCCTTATTACAATGATTCTATCACTAAGCTTTTTGAAACACTGCTCTCTTCGCTATCTTCTTGTTTATTACAAAACCTACTCCTGCCTGCCCATTATGTGATGCCGAGTTAATTATTCTAAAATCACCTGACCAAAAGTCATTTTCATCTAACCACTGAACCTTGCTAATTCCTACTACATCTAAATTTATCCTATCTATTTACCGCTTTAAATTTTCTAACCTACCAACCTTTGTTTAAACTTCTAACATTCCATATTATCTGACTCATAGAATGTTATTTTTTAATTGTCTAGTGACCCTTTTCGTAGTAGTTCCCAGCTGGAGATCCAAATGGGGGACTACTTTACCTCCGAAATATTTTATCAAGGAATGCGCCGTCATGTTTGTTACTTGAAAATGCAGAGAGCTACATTTTCTTGGTAAAAAAAACAATTGTAGTATTCCATTGTTTTCAGCTGTGCAGTATTCAGAAGGTTGAGTGATGTTGATATGGCTGTTTAAGTCCTCCTGATCTATGCCCTTAATAACTACTAAAAGAGCTGTTGCCCTCTTTCAAGAATCATTCCTTAGTCTGGCTCTGAACAGATAACTCTCCGATATGGTTGCACCTTTGGTCCAGGGACTTTGTATCACTGGGCACTTAAGCCCCTTCATCATCGGCAAGGTCTCATGATTCATAGAGGGAGACTTTATGTTAATGAAACTCATATGGTAGGAAAAACAGAAAAAATAGATATGATAGTAAAGGATGTTGAAAATAGGCAGGTTAATAAACTACAATATGAAGAGGTTTTAAAATGTATAGGAATGGAGGAAGAAAATTCATGGCAAAATTTTTTAAATGAGCAAGATTGGCAGGCCATGTATTAGGACATATAAATTTAGTTAAATTTGTCATGAAAGAAGATGAAGACTAGGATATATATACAACATATCTTAGGATATTAAATGTAGTAAATTTGTATGATGACATTAAAAGATTAACACAGAATAGAAAGCCATTGAAAAAAGCATTAAACCAGTTCAAGTTTTAATTTGTAAATTTTTAAAATGGCTGTCATCTTTAAATTATCAAATGTTAATACCAAACATTTAGTATTCTAAACTGGATGGAACTTTTTAACATGCTAACTTGGAGAATGTGTAAAATGTGAAATTTTTTTCATAAACGAAAGTGCAAATATTTCTGTTTAAGTGTGTAATGTTTGGCTTGTCTATTTTAAATTACATTTAGGGGTAACAAAGTACTTAGAATGTTGAATTTCCAATCCATGAGCAAATAGTGACATTTCAAGAATATATTCCAAATATCTGTGTTAGTGGGCAGCTAATCCAGATTGTAATAGTTGTACTTAACAGTTTTACAATTTTATCCTGGACTCTAAAATTGCCTATTACCAGGCACAATTGAAAATAAAAAATACTTTTTTATTTTCAGTTAATAATATTAATACAATTTCAATTAATTAATTAATAATACAAATCAATTACTAATAGATGGGTGATGCCGCCTTTATTTGGTGAAAATACATATTCAAATATTCTAATATGAAAAACAATATTTTTTATTTTTATTTTCACTAGTTTTATTTAAACATAACAGCTGAAGGTACTGTGTATTAAATCAGCTGTCAAGTTTAAATAAAACTAGTGATAATTTAAAAACATATATTATTTTAATTTTCCAATTTTTAAATTAATTACTTATTGTATATGAGTTATCAATCTCCTATAATGTTTTTTTTTTGTTTGGTGGTTTTCACTGAAATTGTGAATCTGTAAAAAAAAGTACATTACACTTTTTGTCTCAGATTTTGATTTTGGATTCAGATTAAGTATTGTTAGAGGATTACAAAAATACATGATTGGCTGTCAGGTTCACCTCAAAATGGCTACCAAAATTAAATTTTTTTAATAAATTTTACTCAATAACGATGTAAGCTATTAAGTTGGTTCAAACACATGAATGTAAGGTTTACTAAAATGTATAAATATTAATTTTGTAAATCAAGCGCACAGAGAAATTTTTTTGTGTTACTTAATTTGATGAAGTCTATGAACATAATTAATTACCAATGATAACGTATTTTACAGATATAACCAGCAGTGCATTGCTGTAACATTACTCTCTTAAGTGGAATGAATTTATGTGATACATATGCTTCTTTAATAAAATGTATATAGTTTTTAATTTGTTTTTTTAAACACTTCAGACTGCATATTGTTATGAACCTGTATAGTTTCAAGCAAGCTGCCAGGTTATTTACAGTGTGTATGGTGGCAGTAGTGTTCAGTTATGTTTCCTCATTTTGTTTAATATTTCTAAAACTTGTATCCTAAATTATATATATATGTAATGAATCTGTTTTATTGCTAGTGAATTTCATATTTTTTAATTTTTTTCTCATTAAAACAAAAAAGCCAGTGATTGTGGATTATAGTTTTTGGAATTGCTTAAGATTTTGAATAATTACGTGACAGGTTGGAATAAAATAATTTTTCAGAAGTTTAAATTTCAATTAAAACTTTACTGATTAATTTTCTTATCTTTTCTATAATTTCTGACATGAATAATGAATCAGAAAATTAAAGATTTACAGATAATTCTAAATTACTTACTAAACTAATGACCAGGCTTGACCTGCAAATTACTTCATTATTATGGTGTGATGTGTATGATCTGATGTACAGACTTGACATTATTTGAAAAAGATAATAAGATAAACTAGATAAAACATCAACATAGTTTGACAGTTTTTCACAATTTTTTGATCTTTGTATATTTAAAAAAAAATCATAAGTATATCAATATGAAAGTGAAAATTGTCACTTTATGCTACCAGAATAAAATTAGGCCTCATAAATCTATTCAATGAAGGGCTATCATTCAAGCTTTATAACCTTTTACTATTATTTTATATACGTTTAGTGAAAATTGAAAGTAGAAAGAAAAAATTGAAAGTAGATTATTTTATGCTTAACATTCTTGATGTGAAATAATGTATTTTATGAGTCAGCATAGCATTTACCAGTCATTCTAATAGCGTTTTTAACCGATTCTGATATTGAAAATGAGTTTAATGGTAATAGCGATGAAGATCCAGATTATAATTTTGAAGAAAGTAATCCAGAAGAAGCTATTTTGGACAATTATAGTGAAACTGGAAGGTAGTGATGAAATAAATGAACTTCAATGTAGGAGGACTACGCCTAACGTTTGTGCTGCTTCTCAGTTGTGAAATCTTATCAAATAACTTTAATTTTACAAATTTACATTTAATAATGAAAATATGAGTTACAGACCTCCTTTTGGGAATAAAACACCAACATTACCAGTTGAATTTTTATGTTATTTTTTCCATCAGAATTATTTGTTCACATAACTTGTGAAAAAAATTCAATACTCAGACAGCATTCAGTTTGGTCTAAACTCACTAATATTACCACCAGTAAAGAAATTATTGCTATGCATGGTGTTTTATTGAATATGCTTTTAAAAAGGAAAAAAGAGTTGCAAGAATTTTCTTCATCTCATGGCTTGACTCATCTGAATTTTTTCATAAGATTTTTCCAAATTTTTTGAGCTTTTCATATGTCATTTTTTCATATGAAAAAAAAAATATAATTAAATATTAAAAAAAACTCTAAAATAAAATCCCTTGAATAAGCAGAAAATTTAGGATTAAGTAAACCAGTTAGATAAAGGTTAAGTAAAGTAAAAAAATGTTATAGATTATTATTCACCAAGTCAATGTTTATCCTATGAGTTTATTGTAAGTTTCAAAGGACATGTTTTTTTTTTTAATTTATAGTAAAAATAAACCAATTAAGTGGGGACTTTGTCTAAAAATGGTTATACTTGTTCAGTTATTCCATACTATGGCTTTGTAAAACACAAATTTGTTAATTAGGCCTGAACTTTCATTCACTGAACGGATTGTTGTCCAGTTTGTCACAAAGGTGACTAATGTTACTCAAAAATCTGGCTACCATTTATTCACAGAAGATTTTATACTTCAGTAAATGTAGCCCAGGAATTATTAGCATAGAATCAATTTAAACTGGGACTGTTCAACCACACAGATAAGGAATGCCTAAAAAAGCAAATAAAATGAATCTGAAGGGGAAACTTGCTGTCATGAATCTGTTGCGTACAATAAGGATGATAAACTAATGAAAAAACTATAAGATATTGAAAAGCCAAAAGTAATTTTGACTAACGTATCGCATATGGGTGGAGTTGACCGACCACTATATTTTGAGTTATTGTTTTGCTACAAAAAGTTTAAAATGGTGGCAGAAACTTGGTGGTGGTTGTCAACAGTTTTATTTTGTATTATGAGCATTCCACCAGTCAAGGGCAACAACTAGTAACACATAAAAAATATCAGAAGAATGTTGATTACTGGTCTGGTTAGCAATGTCAGGAACACAAACCATAAGCAAGATCAACCTTCATCAAAAGATGATGAACGGTTGAATAGGAAGCTTCATATTATAAATAAAATGCCTGATTAGAAACGCAAGGATTGTGCTGTGTGCTCCAGTTGTTCAGGTTAAAGGTGGTAGAAGAGAGACTGTATTTGATGTGAAATGTGTCCCAAAAACACCGGGGTTTACACCCAGAAAATTGTTTCAAGAAATATTGCACTGAAAAAAATTATGGTAATTTACATGTAAGCCCTATGTTTTGATTGAATGAAGGTTCTTGTAAAAACAATATTAAGTTTTTAGATATAAGCAATTTTACCATATACATAAGGTAACCAACCATAAATTTAATTAATAGCCGACAGGAAACTTAAGTGATCAAATAATTGGAAACCCGATGGCACTACTGATTTTGTAATTGGAGGGTAAAGGGTTAAGAGAGATTATATGTGCAGTGCTGAAATATATTCAGGCTCATGTCATATTGATAATTTTTTCAGGAGTCTCTTATTAAGGTTTTGCAGTTACCTGGCAGTATTATGGTGGTACACATTGATCAGTAATACAATACTGCTGTTTATGTTGAATTAAAACTTTAGATGTTTTGGAACTGTAATAAAAGTAAATCTGTTCTGACAGTAGATTTAGTTACTTTCAAACGCTCATTTCAACAAAATATATGAAGGTCATTCAATAATTAAACAGACAAATAGTTGTATAGCAAAAATGGTTTATTAAATAAATGCAATTTTTTTTTTTGTCTATTTTCCACATTATCCCCCTGATTTATTTGCACTTGTCTTATCTTTTTATGAGTCTTCTTATCCCAGCAAAAAATTTTTTATATTGATCTCGATGCCAGTTTTGTACTTTTTTCTTTACCTCTTGTTGTCATTGAACTTGATGCCATTTAAAGCTTCTTTCATCGGATTAAACAGAAAAAAATCAAAGGGGAAAGGCCACTGCTGGAGGTAGGAGGTAGGAGCTCCCAGCCCTATTTGCCAATAGTTTCCAGCTTCATTTGTGCCGTATGAGGTAGAGCGTTGTCTTGAAGAAGTATGCCTTTCTTCTGCCATCCTGGACATTTCTTCTTCAACGTAGGCTTGACTTTATCAATCATGGCTGAGTAGTGTAGACCGTTAATAGTGTGTTGTTACCCCAAATAATCAAAAAATCACACCATGGGCACTCCAAAAGATTGTTAACATGACCTTACTAGCCAATCGTTGCGTTTTGAATTTCTTACAGATCGGCGATTCAGGGTGTTTCTACTGCATGCTTTGACGCTTGGACTCCGGGCCACAATGATGTATTCAAGTCTCATCACAGGTTAAAATCCTGTTCAAAATGTGTCACCTTCATTATTGAAACGATTTTTGAGTTGAGTGCAAATGTGGAACCTCTTGGTTTTGAGATGAATGGTAAGCTCTCTGGGAACCCACCTTGCACAAGTCTTATGGTAGTTCAGTTTGTTTTGAATGATGGAATGAGCTGTGTCAACACTTGCTTAACAATTTGTTTAACTTTAAGTCGTCTTTGAATCACAGAACACTGTTCTTCAAAAGTACTTTCACCAAGTGGACATGCCATCATAACTAAAACTTTAGAGGTTATGTTTACATAATTATTAATTGAACAACTGGCTAACTCTTTCAAGGTTCCCAACTAACACTTACAAAAGTTTCAGTTGCCTGCATTAAGCGTTTCCTTCACTAAAAATGTTTGTCTGTTTAATTATTGAATGACCCTAATACAGTGACAACACGTGTTCTGTAGTAAGATTAAAAAAAATCCTAGTTGACAGATAGATGTTTAACCAGATTACTACAATTATGACACTGGTGTTAAAATAGGTGATCCAACTTTTCAAGCTACTGTCCATTCCATAGAAAAAATATATGAATTGGTAAAATGTCTTGCAAATTTATGGAAGGAATTTATGCAAATTCTAAAATAGTAAATTGATTTAAGTAGGCTAAATAAAAGTTTTCAATTTGCCCCATTTATTTTTAGTTTTTCAGTTCAGCTCATTAGCCAGAATTGAGCTGCAGCCTGGTACATCTTAAAATATAAACCAGCTATCAGCACGCCATTTCCCAAAAATCTACCAATCTCAACAAAAATTACAGATTAAAAAAAAAACAGTAAGAAAAAAAGGGAAGACTGAAGACAAGAAAATAAGGAAAAAACAAGATGCAATGGCAAGCAAACCATGTGACACCAGTGTATGACCAAAATGTTTCATAGAATTCTAAACAAAAGCCAAATTTTCATAAAAATTAATGTAAAATTTCAGTATAATGATGTTTCTGTAAATCCCTTAGCTTGTAACATTTTCGTTTTAAATAGAATTCAGTTGTTTTTAATAGATTGTTTATATCAGTTTTCTCTAAATTATATTCATTAATTCATTGCAGAAGCTTTATTAAAGCTCGCACATTAGAATATGGAAATTTTATAGCTTATGAGAAATGCCATGTCTGACTAGGATTCAAATCCAGGACCTCCAAATATAAAATATAGATGCTACCACTCTGCCACAAAGATTGCCAAATTTTCCTTGAAAATGTTTTTATTATAAGATATTTAATAACATCGTAATGTATAATGAACAATTTTTTTTTATAATTCAGTTAACCTGTTTCAACCAAACGTCAATTATTCATTCCATAATTTTACATTAGTCATTGTCAGATTGTTATAAGTGCATTATAAAATTTTTCACATGATTATCATGTAGAATGATATTTATTTAAGTAAATTTATCTTGCTTATTAGAATCTCTTCTGAAGATATGCAGAATGGTAAGTTAAAATTGGATGGAAAAGTGAAAAAATGATTTATAAGTGTCTTTGTAATAATATAACTGTTTATTTAATAGTGAACTGAAGAAAGTAATTTTAGTAAAAAATCTTTTTCCTTTTGCTTTTTCCAGAAAATGATTCCATTATCTACAAGTACTCCCAATAATAAACATTTTAAATTAACTTTGACACATCTATTGAACTCAAATAGTGATGAAGATAATAAGTGTCCACAAACAGCAAGAGTAATTTTTGATGGAAATAAGGCTGAATTTGTCAATAAATCAAGTGCTAAAAGAGTTCTAAATATGGGTCATACGAAAGTGTTTACCAAAGGTGTTAAAAGTAGTAAAAATACTAATAATGGTGAAGTTCTCACATTAACATTAGACTAAATAATAATAAATGTTTGTAACCACAAATAAAAGAACTATAATTTAAGTATTATTATTATTTTTTCTATGTTTATATTTTACTTAAGTTATTTACTGATGTTCAGTGTTTATTATATTTAGGCTCTATTTTATTTATGTCATGTCATTTTATTGTTATTAATTTTATCAATTTTGTTTGATTTTTAATATATTATGTAATCATTTGTTATCTAATTTCTTAGTTTTATGTTATATTATTAAGTGATTTATTTTTTTAAACAACAATTGGTCATAAAAAAAATCCTTTGAAAGCTTTCTTCATGTTCACCCTTTACGTATAGCCAGGAGAATGTGCCCCCTACATTTATTAAACTCATGCTTGTGAAAATAATATAATGAATAAATATAAATTAAAGCCTGTTCATTTTATAAAAACTATGCAATTTTTTCAGAGCAACATTTTGGTCAGTACAGGACTTGAAACTTTGAGTGATCCAAAAAATATGTGGATTTCAAAATAGTTGGCCTCTACCTTAAAAATAGTTGTAGCTGTTCTTCATATGATAAAAATGTATTCTGCCTGGTATTTAGTATTACCCAAATCAATAAGAGGTTACTGTGCTTCATTTCTCTCTTTGTTTTTATTCTCTTTTTTATACACATACAATAACAGTGACAATGTTGGTTGAGCCTCTTCACTGTATATTGTCACAATCCTTAAAAAAAAAAAAAAAAAAAAAAAAATGTAATGTTACCCAATTTTAACCCTTTAAACTCTGAAACGCTTATTATTGTATACAATAATTATTATCTCTGTATACAAATTATTATCAATTATCTTCATTAGTTCTTGCCAGGCGTTGATTGTGATCAGTCAGGACATCTTGTTTTATAGTTACTTTGAAAACTGTAATATGCATACATGTGTGTAAGGATTTTTTTTATTTATAAATTTACAGAATTTATCATGGAATAAAAGTATTCTCTAAACATGTACTTATGTATATTTCTTTTCTTGTTTTATAATCCTCATCCTAATGCTATTTTCAAATTTTCTTCTTAAATTATTTATTTTGGTTTAAAGTAATATACAAATGAAACCAACGAGTTTCAGTAACATAACTAATTTCATGTCATCTTATAAAATATGTGAATTTATTTTTTTTATTATAAAAACTACAACAAAATTACTGAAAACTACTGTCGAAGAGAGTTTAGTAACCCCAGATAACATGCCATTATACTTGGCCCAGCCAATGTATGAGCTTGTGATGTCATGAGCAGACTGTGTATTGCTACTCAAGCCTGAAAACATCAACTCCGCATATCAAATCGAAGTATTACTTATCATATTGTATGCAATAATAACTATCATGTTTACATTTACTAATTATAAACAATACATAATTAATTCTTTTATAACCTTTATTTGTACAAAATTACAAATTTTTAATAATAAACAAAAGCTTTTTCAGCGTGCTGAAAGAACATGATTAGGACTGATTAAAAAATTGTGTCTTAGAACGGTGTTCTTGATATCCCACAAGCAGCAGCAGTTCTTTCTTTACATTTTTGAATGCCAGTTATATTTGTCGTCAGTTAATTTACCTACCTTTAGAGCTTCTTTTTTCATAAAATCATAAACATTATTGTTAGTATTGTGTACTTGACTCCTAAGTTTTTTCTTAACTATGAATTTAAATTCTACCATAACAAACCGGACTAACACACGAACAAAAATAAAACAAAAAATAATATCACAAAAAATTTGCAAAAAAAATGCATAATTGTAAAATAATATAACCGCACAAAAACGCTATTCGAATACCTTCACTGAACATTATATATACTGGACTAGAGTTTATTTCTTTATACACTAATTGTGTACTACGAATGACAGATGTCATTTCTGTCTGCATGTATAAATTTTTATAGGCCTGTACATAATACCAAAGAGAGCATTAGTAACTGGTTAAGGAATTGTTACTGTTTTTAGATTGAGTCATTTATAGATGTAATTAGCTCAAGTGGAGAGAATTGAACACACAATATAAATGTATTATTGTTTGGGCGCCTGTATTGATTGTAAGTCGAAAAATGAAATAAAAATAATGTTTTGGAAAACAATAATATTATAGATGTCAGCACATGACATCACAAGCTTGTAGATTTGCTCGGCCAGCTATACAGACTGTTGCGATACACAAAGCATAACAAAAGTAGATAAGAGTCTGAATTTATAATTATCTGATCAATATAGAAATGAATTTACCAATTTGTGTTGATGTCTGGAGGTAATGCAATACAATTAAGAAAATCAATATGCAACATTATATGCAGAAATGTCTATTAAATCAGATAATAAGTTTGTGTTTATTATATTCAGATTCTGCTTGGTAAGAAAGATTGGAAAATGTGTGTGAGATTGGTAAACTAAGCTAAATGTGACTGATCTGAATTGTGATGGATATGTGCGACATGTTTTAGTGATGAATGTAAATTTTTTATGCATGTTTAATTAATCATCTTAACAGTTGATAGTAATCAAGTAAAAATTCATGAGTTTGATTAAGGTTACACTCAGCTCTCACAACTGTATGGGCAGGAATTAGACATCAGATCTTAGACAGTAACCAAGCCTGGCTGAAGGAACCAATTTTCCAGCAAGTTGGAACACAACCACATTACTATCTCTCTGATTAAGAGTATTTGAATACTCAGTTTGAAAGAGGATAGTCAAGTAAATAAGGAAGTATTGAATAGCTGGCTCAACCATTACATTTTTCATCTTTACAGTTTTTCTCTAGTGAGAGGAGTGAAGTCTACAAATCTTAAGTCTATTCATCCTGAACTGCTACTGAAGATTGTAACTTCATGTGCAATATCTCCACAAACTCTGCATGATGTTAGCACTTAGCTTAGTAACTGATGTTACAACTAAATGTAAATGTCTATTACTTTCTGAAAAATAATGGGTGACAATTTGAAAGTTTACTAATCCAACATCATACATTTATTCAATGGTTTTTTTTTTTTTAATTCATCAGCAGAATAGTTAACACCTGAATTTTTAGTCAAATTTTTATTGCCACTTGATTATCACCTCAAAAGTGTTAGAAATGTTAGGCAGTTCCAATAACTTTATTAAAAACAGATATTATTCCTTCACACATACTCCAGTGTTTCTCAACCTGTGTGGCACGCTCCCCATCCCAAAAAGAAAATATTGTTAGACACTCTTGAGTTCTTTTTCTATATTTAGCTGAGATCTATATTTTGTCTTCAAAGCAGCTGCCATAGAAAATCTAGTTTCGCAAAGGTAGGATGTTGAAAATGGTAACGGTATACGAAATGCTCTTGTTTTCAGTGCAGAAAACTCATTATTCACCCCTGCCCAAAATTCAGAGTGATTTATTACTAACTTGTCTTTAGATTTTGCCACTTGCCGTGAAGTCTATGACGATTTCTTCTTCGGCAGTTGAGAGCCCTTCGAGAGTATATTGAAATGGATCCCTAACCCATTTGTAACTTGCTATCACATTGTCATCAGCAAGAAGATACTTTTTAAAACTCTTTGCCAGCATGGCTAAATGATTTTCAATGGTTACAAAAACAACTTTCACATGTTACTCTTCAGCCTTGTAAGTTTTAACACATTCATACATTTCTAGGTTTTTTTGTTATAAATTTTTGCTCCACAATTCCAGTTTTCTACAAAAAGCATTAACTTTATCACTCGTACCCAACATGTGTATTTGCTTCTTGAACTTGAAGATTCAAGGTGTTTAATTTCTCCAATATGTTGATCAGGTAGCTCAATTCCAACATAAATAAACTGTCTTGAAACTTTTCGACTTCCAGTCGGTTTTCCTCTTCTAAAAAAATGGTGATTTCATCCCTTAATTCAAAAATTTACAATGTGATCTTGCCTCACAATAAAATAGTAACACTGAATGTACAACACCCATGTCTTTACAAAGTGCAGAAAAGATTCTTGATTTTAAGAGTCTTATTTTTATATAATTTACTACTGTTGTTTATGCACAGTTAATACAGTTGTTTACTGTTAGCACATTATTCAGACCAGGACTCATTTCTTTGGAAGCTTGGAGATTTTTGTTTCACAAATGCTTGTATACTTTGGAATCTTCTAGACATTGAATGGGCACCATCAGTGCATATTCTGATGCCAATTTTTTCACTCTATGATAGCCTCGTTTATAAAATTATTTAAGATAGCAAATAATGCACGTGCTGTTGCTTTGAGTTCTATTGGTTTGCAGAAAAGTAGTTTTACTGCTGACATACAATCACAAAATCGAACATAGGCAATGAAATGAGCATCTTTATTGCTATTTATTACCTCATCAAGCTGAACTGAAAATAATTTGTCACACAACTTTCCAAAAAGCTGACGCTGTACATCTTCAGCTATATCATCAATTTGGCAGGCAACAGTATCATTTCATAGAGGTATGGACTGCAATTGTTTGACATGATTATCTCTAAACATAGTTTCTATAATCTCAGTTGCAGCTGGCAAAATATAAGCTCTTAACCAGTGGTGTGAGGCTTTTTTTTCAAAAATGATGTTCATATGATTTTAATTTTAATTTAAAGAATTCTTGGGATTTGTTAATGTACTCATTATGAAGAGTTTCTAAATGTCTAAATTTATTGTTAGGTTTCATACTGTCTGCTGCCAAAATTTTTGGGCAAATCACACACAGAGACCTTTCTTCTTCATTTACTTCAGTACTGGTAAAACCAAAATTTAAGTATTCTTGAGAATATTTTCTTGATTTTATTTTCAGAATCGTGCTTTTCTGTGCACGTGATGCTTCACTAATATCTAATGCTCGCTTGCACCCATTTGTAGCAGATTGGTGTTGCCAAATATCAATAAGTTACTTATTTTTTGTAATTTGTAAGGTTTGTAATTAAGGTTGTAGTGTAGCTTTAGCGTCAAAATACATCATTATTGTATGAGAGGAGAGGCATGATGAAAATTTGGTTGAAAATGTATTCCAAATACTGAAAGGTTGAGAAACGCTGATCTACTATTTTCTTATGGACCAATCTATCAAGCTGTAATTCAAAATTTTTTTTGTCTTTAAATATGCTTTTAAAAAAGGTATCAGGCTCCCTATTACAACATTTAAAATTTTTGAACCTCTCCCTCTTAAGACAAGTCGTACCAAAAAAATTATTTTGGCCAATTTTTTTGCACAATCTTGTTATTCATATTTTTCTGATTAATTTGGTATAATGTTTATTCTTGTATGATAATTATAAATATGTTTACTAAAATATAGAAAATTATTCGGCATGTTGCATATTTCAATATATAAAAGTTTTAAAATTAAATGTGCTTCATAATTTGTATTTGACATAGTTTTGAAATGTTGGGTTGATAGCATGATCTACATACAGCCGATCTTGTAGAGAAAAGAGCTGTTTTAGTGTATGCTGTGTTAATTTGCTGTTTTTTCATGTGTATGCGAACCATGTATTTACTTTGTGTTACTATTTACTGTGTAGGTCACAAAAGAATTTTGAAAAGAGTAAAACACAACATAATTTCTGTACAAAAAATGATCAAAACATTACCTCCTCTTCAATCTGATGTAAGTAAAAGTTTCAGTGGAAGCTCTCCAGATAAAAAAATTTCAGAATCTCATCACAAGTATAATGAATTCATTAAGTAGATGAAAACAATTATTTCATTATCATTACTTCAAAATATGTTATCAGAGGTAGGGTTATGTTGGGGTTGTGGTGGTAATTTGAAAGTAAATTTATCCAAAAGGATTGGGTGTGCGTCATTGGTGTTTCCTGTGATAACTGTGATGCTGATAAAAGCTTTTTCTCCTCATCCTTTATTAAAATTAGTTGTGACAATAAAAAACATACTTTATATGATATAAATGTAAGGGTTTGTTTATGGGCTTTGTATGACAGGCATAGGATATACTTCTGCTCTTATATTGAGTGGGATTTTAAATCTTTCTAAACCCGCTCAAATCAATAGATATACTAAAATTATTAAATGCACTGTTCAATCTCTTTTGTGAAGATGCAATGTTAGAAGCTGTAGGTAAAGCAAGTGAATGAAGGAAGTACAGATTTAAGTATAGCGCTTGACGATATGTGGCAGAAACGTGGTTTCATGTTGCTCAATGGTATCGAAGCAAAAAGCATGGACACAGATAAAATGATTGAGTGGCCATCATGACCAAACACTGTAGGTGCAAATGGAGGGGGTGGGAAACCAATGGAGCGAAGGAGATTTATAAGCGGTCACTTAGCTGAAATGTGTGATACATGAACTATCTAGGAGATGGGGATTCAAAAGCTTTTTCATGTGTAGAGGAAATGAAACTGTATGATAATGACTGCAAAATAAAGAAGTTTGAATGTGTAGCTCACATGTAAAAAAGAATGGGAAAGCATCTTCAAAATCTGAAATTACGGTACAGAAGGATGAAATTAAATGATAGCAATTCACTGAGTGTACATAATAGGCTATAATAGGTTCTTTGAGTTTAGATAATTATAGCTGTTATGCTGTAGAAACAGCTACAATTAATATTCAAAATTATTATGGTTTAGCCATTAGGAGAAATACTGAAAGTTGGTACAATGTTTAAAGCATGTGGGCTGAGTTTTTCCATTTGAGTTGAACTGATGAAAAACCTCAACATGGTCCTCCTGGTGCCAATAGCTGGTGTAAGTTTCAAAAAGCCAAGGCAGAAGGTACAATTGCTCAAAGCACTTCCATTTACCTGCTGTTGTCATGAGTGAAATAAAAGGGATTTTTACAGACCTATCATATAAAGATCTTTCGGTAAGGTGCGTAAAAAGCAAAACATAGAACCCTAATGAATCACTTAACAGCGTAATGTGGGCACGACTGCCAAAAACAGTTTTCATTGGGTTTCAAACACTTCAGCTTGGTGTATATGAAGCCGTATAAATACTTTTAATAAAGGGAGTATTATTGTTTTAGTTTAAGTTAGATTTGAAAAGACTAGGAGGAATCACTCATGGTGTCAATTGTGCCCTGGTGATGAAAATCTAGAGAAAGGATCCCTACAGCTGATCGTGAACTGAATGAACTAACAAAAAAGGTTTCAAAAGAAAAAAAAAGGCTAAGAGAGTGTTAGAAGAAGAGGATCAAGCTGCTGGACATTGTATGCTTCAGGAATGTATTGACAAGTAAAAAACTCATGTATTTAAAACTTTAAACTTTATTTTCTGAAAACTTAATTTTTCTGGCATACAGGAATGATTTTTTTGCAGAGTATTCTCACTTACACTAATGTTTAACGGAAGCAGAATTACAAGTAATCATGAACAAAAAAAATTAAAAATCATGTTTTTTTAAGCATTTTTTAACCCTTTTCTAAAAAAATTATAACTTCACTCTAATACAGAATTTCAAAAAACTATTTCCCTCAAATTTCTCCAAAAACTATGCTTTATAAGCTGTATAAATCTCAAATCAATTGAATAACAGGATGCTGAGAAAAAGGAACATAAAAAATCTTCTAACTTAACATTACAATGATAGGGCGGTATGACACCCCTTAAGGTCACCAAAAATGGAGAGGTTGGATATTAGGTAAAAAGATAATTTTCAAACATTACACAGATAAACAAAATTATTAACCTGCCAGAAGGTTAACCAACCTCACATCACAAGGATGAAATTCATAATTTATTTTTTTTAATCTGTTGTGTTTTTATATTGATTGGGCGAAATAATGTAGTGGTAGAAAGGGCAGCCAAGTTAATGGAGCTTTATCACGAGATGGGAACTTTGGGACCAGATGTTCTTTGCTTTTAAATATCAGAATAAAAAACTTGATGCATGGACCAATAACCAAAGCACAGTATACAAGTTGAGAAGAGATCATATGAAAGATTAAGAAATTAGTAACTAGTAAATGGTTAGGAAATAGATGCAGAAGAGTTATGTAGGTTAGAGAAAAATGAAAAAAGTTAAATGAAAAACTTAATTTTAGACGAGTCTAGTTGACACTTGTAAACCAAGATAATTTAAACGTGTTGAGTGTTTGATTCTATTCTGTAATCCGATTGCTGGAACTACATTTTTTCTATTTGACTATGTGTATTAACATTGAAATGGCTGAATACATTTTAAATAAACATGTTTACAACATTTTTGTTTTAATTAAGTTTTACTGTTTATTTTTTTTTTCATTTTATTGCCCATCTCTACTTACCTACACTTAGAAAAATATCATAAGATTTTATGACTAGCATTCATAAAACCTGAAAGTATACAGAGAACGTAAAAAAACGTAGATCCTCATATGTCTGTCTTAATTTAGTATTACACTAGTGATATAAACAAACTTAATAAAAAATAAAGAAATAAGTGTACAATACCACTCTCAGTTTAAGCTTTGCTACACTTCTAGAAAAAATGCCAGACCTATGCTGGGAATCAATTAGAGAGCAAATGATCTAGACACCAGCATCTTAATTAGTACACCAACTGGCCGGCCTAACTTAGTATTTTATTTGCTCTTTCTGGTACAGTTTTTTTTTTATATGAGAAGAGAGTTATTGAGAAGTTCTGAAATTCGCATTCTGGAAACCAGTTACCTCATCCTTTTGAGTCAAAAGTTCCTAGAGGAGAATAACAGGAGTTGCACCTTTTTGTTTTTTGGGGTTCTGGAAGCATAGGTTTCCTCAGGACATGGAATGCTACAGACAATATTCTGAAAACATTCTCAACTGCCCTTCTAGCCCTGGATTGATGACCATGGTGTTTTTTACCTTGAGTCTTTATGTTCTTTTGAGAAGGTTTCAATGGAAATGCATTATTTGGCAGCATCGTGAAAGGTAGTGGAAAATAAAAAATTCTGCGACCACGAAAAGAAGCACCTTATTTTATATTCAGCAGTTTATAGTCTGTGTGATAAGCCAACTCTGTCATACAGAAAACAATGCCATTCAGTCTAGTGTTTACCAAGTAGAATTTGTAAGTAGTATCAACCACAGCCAACATTTATATACTGAAAAATTCCCTAGTAATTAAAAAAACAATTTCCATCGGGTGTTTGTTTAAAATATTACATGTTTCCAGTTAATCTTTTTACTAGTGGGGGAATTGCCATTTCTTGTTCATTTCAGTAAAGATTGTTCCATTCATTTGAATAGAATCATTCTTCTATGGAGTTTGGCATCTAAAACAAAATGTTCACTATTCCTTCTATGTAAGCTAAGCTTACATATGGAAGATATGTCAACATCACACCAAGTCTTTGTTAGACAGATCTTGTGTGTTTAAAATTATGTGTCTCATTTCCAAGTCATGTAATAAATTGACACAACTGGGAACTCAAAATCTGAATCTACCATTCTGCTAACATTTTTAAAAACTCCCATCTTACCTTATTTCAACAGTTAAGCAAAGGTATGAATCATCATTTCAGAAGTCAATTAGCATATCTGGACAATTTTTTTGACCCCTCAGTTGGTAAATATGACCCTTCATATTTTCAGAGAATGAACCAATATCTTTGTTGGCTCTTTCTTACTATTCTCAGATTGACACAAGCAGCGAGGTAAGAATGATGTTTTTCTTGAAAACATATTCCTTCACATTGATGTCAAGAAAGTTACTCAGTGCATCAACACTTCTGTCACAACTAAGAGTTACATCCACAAGCAACATTTTTATATAAGCATGTTGCAAATAAATATAATATTTTTACATAAGTAGGTTCAAGTTTGTTTCATTATGTAAATATGGCCTGACATTAATAAGCACTGACTATCTCAGCGGTTATATACATCACTTGACAAAGGAGTATGACAATTAAAAAAAAAAGATACACACACAAAAGCTCTGCAAAAAGTGCTATTTCATAAAACTCAGAAAATTAAGCAATTATTAAACTTGCACATTTTCATAACAAATTCACATTTTTGATATAGTAACAGATTTTTTTTTTTTTGTCTTCAGTCATTTGACTGGTTTGATGCAGCTCTCCAAGATTCCCTATCTAGTGCTAGTCGTTTCATTTCAGTATACCCTCTACATCCTACATCCCTAACAATTTGTTTTACATATTCCAAACGTGGCCTGCCTACACAATTTTTTCCTTCTACCTGTCCTTCCAGTAACAGATGTAACCAAAATAATACCAGGTCTGTAAATAAAGTAATGAGACTAGTTTTTTTTTTTTTTTTGGCAGCCAAAGTGGCAACATTATAAAGTTACTAGTAAACATTTGCTTATATGAACAGCTGATTTATATTAGGAATTAATATTTTTAGTCTATTGTTGCCACGAGACGTAAACAAACTTTTTGTGAAACGTGTTTTTGTTGTGCGTTATAAAAATGAGTGATACTAATTATGAGCAGCATTGTGCAATCAAGTTTTGTGTTAAACTCTGTGAGAATGCTACTGAAACTTTTTCAAAATTGAAAAGGATGTATGGAGATGATGCTCTGTCAAGAGCCCAAGGTTTTAAGTGGTTTAAAGCATTTTCAAATGGCCGGGAATCAGTTGCGGATGATCCATGCTATGTGAGACTGTTAACAACAAAAAGTGACGACAATGTTGAGCGAGCAAGGAGTAGCACACTTCAAACTCACTACATTCCAAAAAATGAGTAATCAAAACCATGCTAATTTATTTCTTCGATAGCATTGTCCATAAGTTTTTGCCTACAGGTCAAGACTGTAAATCAATATGTTTACTGAGAAATTTTTAAAAGACTGCAGAAAAGAGTTGCCCACATCAGAACAGCCATCAAAAATAACTGGATGCTGCATCATGACAATGCACCTTGTCACACTGTACTATCAATTAATGAGTTTTTGGCAAAGAAAAACAATCCTGTAGTTCTTCAATCACCTTATTTTACCTGACTTTGAGTCCCTGTACTTGTTCCTGTAACCAACTTTAAAAAAACACTGCTATGAAGTGTGGGAAAACTACTTGAAGCATTGTATGGCTTTCCAAGGGAACTATTTTGAATGTGATAGAGTCCATGTATAATTTGATTGTAAATAAAAAGTTTTCCTGAACCAGTCTCAATACTTTATTTATAGACCTCATACGTATGAATTAAAATTAAGCTGAGATACTAAGTGTTTATACAGAGAAAGAAACTGGCAAGTTAAATGAAAATTTATAATACTCCTCTCTTGAAAAAATAATCTGACTTGTTTCTCAGTAAAATACCTCTACAGCCAAAGGTAGTGAACATGTTTTATAATAAAATCCTGAAATATCACAAGTCTCAAGACTTTATTCATTATTCAGAGAACAAAAATATTAATTTATAAATGTGACAGGGTAGGAGAGAATTAAAAAAGATCTATTTTTTTGTTGCTGGGCATGGACCTTTCAATGGCATCTATGTACTATGGATCGTAGCTTATGATAAAGTTAATCATCATTCCCTAAAAATGTCATTCTTAAAAATGAAATATTGATCTATATTATGAAATAATTTTATCTTTGGGATCTACTTTTATTCTACTTGTCTGGATCTCATTAGAGGTATATCCAAACTAGCAAGGAAGATACATCCAAGGAGGTAAGTTAGTTTCCTTGGTTGTGCACAGTAAGCTTTTTATAAAATATAAAATTAATATTTTATTAAAATGTATGAAGAGGGTACAAATAAAAATTAATTAATAAAAAAAATAAATATATTAGAAAAAGAAATATATATATATACACACACAATCATATTCACTATCCAGGCAATGATTACAAATAGAAATTTCACATTTCAAAATCATACTGAAACAAACAAAAAGATGTTAGAAATTAATAATAATCAAATAAAACTGTATTCGTAAATAATCAAGAAACTAAGAAAGCAAGCATGAAATGCTACTTTTCAATAGTAGTTTGTAAGTAATCTATAAAGTAAAGAATGGATTTCATGGCAACCATGAATTTCCAAAAATAACTTTTGAATGTATGTATAAATTTCTTGAATGCTTTCTCAGATCACAATGTAAACTCTTAAAATAAACTAATACTAAATATCATAAACTGAAGTGAAAAATTTTTTTCTTAACTTTCATAAATTTCTTACAATTATGGACATTCCCTTCATATTTTTAATAAAAAATGGTTTACAGACAACTGAATGATAATTAAATTTTCAAAAAAGAAATGACCTTTGACATTTATTTTGGATGCTTTAGGTAGCCGATTTGCTACATATAACTTTTCAAGATTAATATTATCCTCTTGGGGTTTTTTAAAAAAACTCAAAGGAGAAGGAGATTATTTGATATACAGATATTTCAGCTTTACATGTTAGTAATTTTAATAACAGATTTACACACAGTTTTAATAAAATCAGCTTTTCAAGCTAAAAATGCTTTTCACATTCCGAATATGTATCAAATATCAACCACTTGTAATTTTAAACAGGTAAAAAATATAAACAAAAAACATATAATTTACCCTCAAAACTAAATTTACTTCACATCTTCAATTATGTACCAGCTAGATTTTATATATATATATATTTTTTTTTTTAACTAACTAACAAGACACTGCAACAGAAAGTGCCACCGCCATTACACTGTAGAAAGTAATTTATTTATTTAGCGTAAACACAACGCCAATTTCAGTCAAAATTACAAACAAAGATTTAACAAACTAATATATGTTACTGCTTCTGGATTCGCCATCAGGAAATCTTCAGGATTCCCTTCATAAGCTGTCCTCGGGCAAACATCTGTGAAATGTCTAACAGTTTGATTTTCACCACACTCACAAAGGGGCATCAGTGTTTTACCCCATTTATACAGGAAATAGGCCCACCTAACATGCTGGGTTCATATTCTGTTTAGCATTGACCATGTCTTATGTGGCAAGTCAAAACCCGGCGGCCTTTGAGTAATACATGGGATTTGGTTATTCTGCTTTGTGGCCCATTATTGATGCCCGGCGTCAGTTAGATTAAATCCATCCTCTGTGGCGCAATTGCTGTTTTGATAGGTGGTTTGTAGAAAGTAATAAATTCAGAAGAAATTAGTAAAATATCTGGCACTCATACAGATTTTATTAAAAAAAAAATTAACAATGTATTTGTAGAAGTCTAATATGGTAACTGAAAAAAAAAGTAAAGTTGACTGTTTTTGGCTGAAAAATATTGAACAAAATTTTGGGGAGAATTTTTTTATTACACATTAATTTCTGAATATCTTTCAAAGTAATCTTTTTTCCTATGAATCATTTATTAAAATGTTGTTTAAGATAGACAAAAACACTAAACAATTATTTTGAAATCAATAAACAACACAACATTGAATGCTTTAGCATTATAACATACAAAGTGTTGCCTGTTTGGTTTTAAATTTTGGTACCAGCTTATATTAAAGATTTTAATCTAATTTTGAAATGTAGAAACTGAAAGATAGGAATATCAGTGAAACTAAATGACTTTTCATAAGTAATTTTATGTAACACAATTTTTGTTCTCATTACTGTAGTAGTAAATCAATATATTTAAATTAAAAAAAAAGGAAACAAAGTCTGATTCGAACTGATGTGCCTTCTCCAAAGATCCAAATATTTCAGTAATTAAAATTTTATTTGGCTATAACTCTGTAGGCAATGAAAATAAGTATCACTTATAAAATTTCGTTGAAAAGCTCTCAATGAACACTTATTCAGTTAAGAAAAAGTGCCAAAATCCAATTTGTTTTTGGATTTTGGGCTTTTTTGGACACTTTTGGTTGTCGATTGTAATCAAAAGGGGAGGGCACAATTAGATGTTACAACACTCCTAAATCCAAAATTTCAACATTCTATGGCTAATTGTTTTTGAGTTACATGAAATACGTACATACAGATGTCATGCAGAAACTAGTCAAAATGGATTAAGGGATGGTCAAAATGGATATTTAGGTTGACATCTGGAAACCGAAATTTTTCATAACCACAATACTTCCTTTACTTCGTACAAGGAAGTAAAAAGTAACAGTCCTATTAATGAATGGTTGGGCTCTTTAACAGGTAACTCATAAAGTTTCCCTCGGCAAATACTAGATAGCACTGTGATTGCATATGTAACCACATACATCAGTTGCCATGAATCCACAGACGAAAGGATAATGTGTAGAGTGTTTTATTGAAACAAAATCAAATACCCAAGTTTGACGCAATTTTAGAACTCTATCCACCTTAGAACCATTCTCTAGAACAAATATTCGTTCATTATATGATAAATTTAAAGAAACTGACAGTGTTGAATAAGAAGATGCAGACAAGCCTAAAACATCAGATGAAAAAATGTAGACCGTTTGTTAGTCTTATGTTCATAGCCCTGGCAAGTCAACTCTGAGTGGAGCGGGCAAGTTAAATCTTCTGCAATCTGTCATGGATGATGTTTTCAAGTAACAATTAAAATTGCATCCTTATAAATGACTAATATTGCAGCACATTACCCCAAAGATCATACTGCTAGAAAGGAATTTGCTTTGGAAGTGATTGAAAGAATTGAAAATGATGATTGTTACCTTAAGAAAGTTATGTTCTTAGATGAATTCCAGCGTCTGGAAAAGTGAACACTGAATGTCCAAATATGGGGATCAGAAACCTACATGTTACACTTGACTGTAGTATTATAGATAGCCCAAAAATTAATGTTTGGTGCAAACTACTTCACGATTGGATCTTTTTTATTTGCAGAAACGACAGTTAACCCGAATATCTATGACTTGTTAAAAGGGTTTGTTATCCTAAGCTTGAAGAGTTACAACCCAAAATCATATTCCAACAAGATTGAGCACCACCACATTGGGGTTTATTAGTGTGTGAATCCCTCAACACATTCCCAAATTACTGTGTTGGAGGTGATGATTCGTTTGGCCACCCTGATCACTGAATATAACTCCATGTGAGTTTTTCCTGTTGGGTTTCATCAAGGATAATACACACAAAACTCATTTAGAGAATATTGATAACCTTAAGGAAAGGATTGTTAACGCATTTGAACTTGATGTGGATATGTTACAATGAACATGGCATGAAATTGATTACTGGTTGGATATTTTGTGAATCACTAAAGATGCACAAATTGAATGTCTTTACTTACAGGTAAAAAAAACTTTAGTTATATTTTTTTTAAATTCACATCCCATTTTTGTATCTTAATAAATAAATTACTTACTCAACATCAAAGCTCAGATAATTCTTGGACACCTGCTACATTAAAAAAAGGGGGAAATATATAAATACTTTTAATTACAATAAAGCATGACTGTCATACATACAACATATTAAACAGTATTTAAGAGGCAATGAAAAAAATATGTCAGTATGACCAGAGGTTGCATATCAGATGGTTGGAAAGTTTTATTAAATTTCTATTTACTCTGAAAGTTGGAAAACATTTGTGAATGCTTCAGATGAAATAAGTATAATCTAGGATATTTTAATAATGCAGATACTGGAATATCAGTTTTACAGATATTTCAAGTCATACACTTACATGTACGACTCTGTTTTATAACGTCCTTGAACGCCGCACTTTATATGTTTTGGTAAATATGAGAAAAGTTGATTTTCAGATACCAGTCTTTGCTTAAGCTTCTAAAACGGTAAATATCCTCCCTATAAGGCCACCTTAAATGGGTGAGTAATACAAATCTATGTCCTTAAAACTGGTTCATTACATCTTGAGATATAAAGTTTGAAAATTATTTGGTTGTTTTAGATCATTCAACTTCTTTTAGTAGCCTAAACGGCAAAATTTAGTTTGAACAATGATTTTTTTGTATGTTTTAAGTAGAGGTAGGTATTCCTTTATACTGAAAGATAAAATGTTTATAATTCTGTAGCCCAGATGTAAAGGACACCATTTTCATTTTAAAGTTTTACAATAGAGCAGTTTGAAGTTTAGAAATTGGCTTTTTCTAATTTCTTTTGCTCATCATCATCATCCTTCCATCATAACATTTTCTATTAAAATAACTCATTTAGGTCTACTTTAATAGATGGTACTGCATATTTATTAATTTTTCTTTTACATTAAAAAAAACTGGACATGATGTCTTATACTTCCATGTAAGTACTTAACATTTTTTTAAATGAATTCTAACATGTCCAGTCATTTACGAAAGAAAAGCAGTAAGTTTGATGAAAATTACGTTTTAGTTTGCAAAAAATATTTTATTAAAAAATACCATTCATAAAAGATAAGATCAGTGCAACACAATCTCCTGATTGTTTCATCCAAGAGGCAAATAAATTGTGCAATTGAATGATTGTGCGATATTGTTAACACTCTTACAACGAAAAGAAAAAGGTAATTAAAAGACTTGTATTATAAAATTATTTTGCTCATACAAAAAAGTATAACAACAAAATATTATTGTTACAGACACTCAAAAAAAATTTACTAAGAACTAAAAAAAATATAATAATTTCTTCAATAGTAATATTATCTACTGTATGATAAAAATTCACAAAAAAATTCAAAATTATTAAATAGTAGAAAATCTACAACATATTCATACAATTTCTTAATAAAACTAATACTCTAAACTAAATCTTTCATTAAAAATAATTAGTTCCTCTAGTCTTCATCACTTTCACCTTCAGGGAAATCATTTACTTCACTGCAGTTACATTGTTTTGATAAAACAGATGACACTCTAATGGTAAATACTTAATTAGAGTTAAGAGGTCTTTGTATTTAAATAGTGATATCGGTTTTGAATAGATTCTAATGACATCAACTACATTTGGAAACTTGATGCAATTCTTTCTCAAATTTCTTTGTAAAGTAACTGAAAGAAATTCTTCGTCAACATCAGTTCATATTTATAAAATAATTCACCAATATTTTCTTGCTGAACTTTAATGTGAACAAATTGTGACAGGAGTATTGGCTGCTTATTAAAAAGTTTCCTGTAAATAAATGGAGATGTCTTACCATACAGTGATTTAAAATTCTTGCAATCATGTAACTCCATATTGCAAGCATGTTCCTTTTTTGAATAATGGCAAACCAGATATTGCCAATATCTGTAACTCATTATTTTCTTCTTGTTTCGTTCTATGAGTGCATGGACATTGTTCGCTTCCATATACGAATGGTCTTTTCACAAGAATTTAAGACTAATACACTTTATCTGTGGATTTCAGTGTAAAATGTAGAAAAACACAAAACAATAGCCAAATTTTTGTTCTGGACACAGCAATTGTATGAGCCTAATACTATTTCTTCAATTTCTGAACGGGGAATGTGTTTTGTTCAGCCCATTTTATAATGTTAAGAAGCTATTTCATTCCCACCACATCCTATCTTAGTTTCATCCTACATCATACAGAATGAATTTGGTCTAGAATCATAAATTGTGAAGTTAAATGTCCACAACTTCCTGTAGTAGAAACTTTGTTAACACTGGTGTTGGTAAACATTTTTGTAAATCAGCTGTCAAAACTTTTACTGTTAGGCTGTTCTTCAAATCTTGAGTATCACTACTTTTTTGTTCAAACTGTTTATGTTATTCCTTAAGGTACAATTCATAATTACTTTGAATAGATTTTTTTCCATATGAAGTTAATCCACCTTTAATTTTGCTAGATATGAATCACAGGTATCTGTTTGTGCTGCTTAAATGACAAGTAGAAATTTTTGCTGAATATATCTTACATAGTCAAGAATATATCATAGTAAAGAAAAGCTACTTTTTCTTTACCTATTTATTTTCAGCACAGAATTCTTGATACAATGAATACAATTTCTCTAAATTTAAATCGGGGCTTAAAAATTTTCTTTTGGTTTCGTACCATCCATACCTCTAGATCTTCCTTTTGGTCTTACTTCAATGTAGGACACAATGAATTGTCTTTTAAAATTGTGACCCTTTCTTGAATCCCAGTAAACCTAAAAATTTCATTCTATTGTAATTCAGTAATTTTTTAGTAATAATTAATTTTACATATACAGAGGCTTAATTTCTTAATAAGGTATTTTAGTAGAAAGGGTTATGATGGAAGGATGGTGATGAGCAAAGAAAATTAGTAAAGTGAAATTCAAAATTTCACACTCTCTACTGTAAAATTGTAAAAATGGAGATGGTGTCCTTTACCTCCAGGATACAGAATTATTTTAAGAGGTATATAATGATATCTGGACTTATTTACCTCAATAAAATTTGTACTTGTAGTAATTGTAAAAGTAGCTATCTCTGTTATTATCCACACAACTGGATATAGCATTATATACTATTGGAAGAGCACAAAAAATACTATATGATTCACTCATAAACCCATTTTCGACAAAAATGGATGTAATGTCCTTTATCTCTGGGCTACAAAATTATATAAAAAAAATGATAGCCATTTTTTTCATATCTCTTTAAATATTTAAGTCATAAATCATTTTACATAATTTATACATTCTTTTCAGATTGGGTGAGCGTAACATAAATCACAACAAAAAGAAATGAAATCTAACAAAAAAAACCCTTCATGATGCAAGAAGACATTGACAAGTTATGGTTCAGAAAAAGTCAAAATTAGATTCAGTTATCTAAATATTGCTGTAATGATCTAAGTTAAAGGATTAGCGAGTAAAATATTATAAATTAACATTTCATAAAGATTGTTTTTACACTATTTCATTGAGTTTTCAAAGAAATACCCTAGTGCTGGGCCATTTCTTGCTGTTAATCATAATATACTAATAATAAAAAAAAATATATTCTTAAGTAGCTTACACAAAAACTTAGAACACACTCTATTGTGTGTGTTCATTTAGTGAAAAAACAAAACAGGTCATGTCTAGTTTTTGAGGTACATATGTGTAGAAACTATAACTCAAAAATAATAGGAACACCACAAAAATTCAAACAAGTCAAGGTGAGAGAAATATAGTAAATTAGATGGAAGAGTCTATATCAACATACAATTTCAGAAGAAGAGTTTAAGAGTTTCAGTTTGTGTACACGTCTCAGTAGGTCAATAACTGGATAAAGGACTGTAACATTAAAAAAAATCATACACACACAAGTTATCCATTGAAATCTACTTTGACTTAAATAAATAAAACAGAACTAACATATATAAGATTGGCATCTAGAACAGCAAAATAGATTTCTGGTCCTAATTCTTTAAAATTCCCTCAAATATCTGAAATTATAAAAATGAACACAACAATAATGTTATTATGTATTAAGTTTTACTAAAAAAAAAAAAAAAAAAAAAAAAAATAAAATAATGATAGTACATTTTCTTAGACAGAGGCTTTTGAATAAGGTTGAAGACTCAGTCTCATGTAGTGATTAACATATTTCACATTTTTATTCATCAGAGCCATGCAAGAAGCTTTACTTATTTATTAATTGAAATGAACATTTTAAAATTATTACTATTACAAATTATTACCGTAATAACATACTTTTACAATTACATAATCAATATAGCCTTTTCAAAACTAGAATCAATACACTAATTGTAATTTTCTAACACTTTAGAATGCTTTGTATCTAAGAATTAATTTTTTTTAAGTTTGCTTATTTTTTTAGGCCCTTTGATTTGCTGAGTTCTACAGAAAATAATGCAGTAAGTTTAGACCCAGTAATCAAAGGGAATAGAGGAATAGACATCCTTAAATTGAGTCTTATAAATGTTATAAGAATGTCTCTGTCTGATCAGTTATGGAAGTATGGCACCATTTTGGTGGAATTAAGCATAACTAATCACTTCCATGAGTTAAGCTATGGCTTTTATTACTGAAAAATAATCACTACTAATCTTTTTAAAGAAGATGGGCCCTGTAATATAATCTCTGTAAAGTCCAGCCCCTATTCCTTCCTACTTTTGATAGAGTTTCATGCAAACCAAAAGACTTCTTAGATGATGAAGTTCTAAGAATTCGTCGACAAATGCAAATAAAGTGACATCAAAGATTTCTTCACAGTTTTGTTGTAAAACTGTTCCCTTTTTTTTAAAAAAAGAAAAAAGTGAACTTTGCTATAATGTTCTAGTAGATGCAATTAAAAGTGCAATAGATGAAATCATAAAATGTATTTCAGAGAAACAATATCAATCTGTAGAATAACAAAATTCTATTTCTTGATTTATTTCAAAACTGTATTTTTTTATTAGAGCATGATGAATTAATTTACCACAAGCTCAAAGCTTGTGCAAGGTAATGAAAATGTAAATTTTATAGCATTAGAAAAATGGCATGCCTAACTGTGATTTGACCCAGGACCTCTGGATGAAAGGCCGAGATGCTACCACTTCACCAAGATCAGTTTTGCTAACTAACCTAATTGTACTAATAATTAAAAAAACCAAAAATAATAATACTGAAAAACTATTATGTAATATAATAAAATGAGATTCCAATCTAACAAACATCTTGGTAAATGATTATATAACTAACCTTTTTCACTTTTGAGAGCTTGATTAAGTTTTTCATTGATAACATACTTTATATATGCATGATTCGATGATACTACTAACTCGTAGAAATACCTATTATCTGCAAAGTAATATGAAAAATACATTCTAGATATGAACATAAATTATATTACATAAATTATAAAAAATGTCAATATTTAACATATTTTGTTGCTAAGATAATTCAGGGGTTAATATGTAAAACACAATTTTTGAGACTGCTGTTATTTCTAAATATTAGTTCATCAATCCTACTGACATTTAGATTAAAAATTCCATCCTTGGCTCTTGTAGTGAAAGGTTGTGTCTTATTGTGCTCTGTGATTGTGAGTTGTAACCAGTCCTGCCAGGTGTTCAACAGTTCTTCTACCTGCGTCGCCAGACAATGTGAGAGGGGTCTGCTAGGACATCAGCCGGGCGGCCAGCTGCCTGGATTACAGGCCAGTCACATTAAGAAAAGGATAATCCTTTTCTTAATTTTACTTTTATCTATTCAATATTTCTAATAATGTAAAGTGAACTCTTGTAGTCATTGTGAATACATTAAGTAAATAGCCTATTATTATAGGACTATTGTGCTACTTTTAAAATAATTTTATTTTTTAATTGATTTTCTTGTCAGTGATTTTATTTTACAGCAAGTGTAAATTAAGTTTAATTTTAATTTTAAAATTTTTCTTCCTTATTTTCCTCAATGGAAGGAAAAATAAGGCCTCCTCCACCCCGTTCTCCCACCACGGAACTGTCCGTCGGTGGAGAGGAAAGCGGGTCTGGCGCTAGGAAGCGCCAGAAACGCCGGGACTCCGCGCCTCCTATGGAGGCGGAACCCGTAGCGGGCTGCAGCAGCCGCCAACTCGCAGGCTGATGATGGGGCCCCATCACAGCCTGCTACCGTCAGGCGGGAGAAAATCCCGCCGATAATGCTGGACTGCCCGAAAGAGTGGCCAGCATTGGCGAGGGACATAAAGTCGAGGATTGGGGGGCGCCTGGTGGCTAAAAGCACCGGGCTCTCGATAAGGCTGCAGCTGGGCAGCGAGGCGGATTACCGGGCGGTGCAGAGTTTTCTGCACTCGAAGGGAATCGCCTTTCACTCCTTTCAGCTCCCGAAGGACAGGGAGCTGAAGGTGGTTATACGGGGGATCCCCTATGGGGCTGCCCCGGAGGAAGTAAGGGAGGAACTGACCTCCCTTGGCTATGAGGTGGTTTCGGTTAAGAAGCTCCTCACAAGGGACGGTCGGGAAACCCCGACCTGCCTAGTGGCCCTTAAGAGGACCCCTTTGGCCCGGGCCATTTATGACCTTGGCAGTATTTTTTACTGCAAGGTCGCAGTGACTGCATTTGTGTCACGAGGGGGGCCACCCCAGTGCCACAGATGCCAGAAATTTGGACACTCGTCCAATTACTGCCAGAGGGCCCAGCAATGCGTAAAGTGTGGTGGAAACCACGAAACTTCTGCCTGCGTCAAGCCGCGTGAGGAACCAGCCTCATGCGTCAACTGTAAGGGGCCACATCCGGCCAATTACAGGGGCTGCCCCTATTATAAGGAGCAGACAAACAAAGTCAAGGGACTTAAAAAGCCCGCGACTTTGGACGGCCGCAACTGAGCCCGTGTTGCCGGTGGGGGAAAAACAGTCCCCAAACCGGAGGTGCCGGCACCCGTGGCCAAAGCGGTCGTGAAAAAAGGGGAGGTACCCTCCCCAACACCCGCCAAGCCAAAACCGGCGGCAACCACCAAGAAGGTGGTGAAACAAAAGGCGGCGACAAAGCCGGCCCCGGCGAAGAAGGCCAAGCCTTCCTCGACGGGAAAGGCAAAGCCTGCTCCGGCTGAGAAGGCCAAGCAGGCTGTTAAAAACACCGCGGCCCCTGTGGCCCCGCGCCCCGCCAAAAGGGCGGCCGCGCCAAAAGGCACCCCCAGCGGCAATCCGAAACCGGCTACCCCGCTGGAGACCACTGGCATGGACTTCCTGTCGCAGATGACAGTGAAGGATATCCTGCCAGATATCATGATGGTTTTGCCACGCCTGCTCCAGGCAAAATCTCTCAAGGACTGTATTCAGTCCTTAATAGAGTGCCTCATGGCTGTACTGTCCAGGTATGGTTAGGCCCACCCTCAGACTCTTGCAGTGGAACGCCAACTCAGTAGTAGGCCGGACGGAGGAACTATGCCGTCTGGCCGAGGATCTACTGATAGACGTGATACTGTTGTCTGAGACGTGCTTGAACCCAAACAAGCAACTGACCCTTCGGAACTATTTTACATATAGGACGGATAGGCCAGTTCGACCCGGATCTCGCACCTCTGGTGAAACTGCGGTTTTAATCCACAGACGCTACATGCATACGCGCGTTGTTCTTCATACAAACGTGATGGAGCAAACGTGTGTGCATGTGGAGCATCTGGGCACGGTGTATCGGCTGGTTTCGGCTTATAGCAAGCCGAACGACGCGGTAACCGGCGCAGATCTGGATGCCGTGCTGGAAAATTGGGATGGGCCCGTGATACTCATGGGCGACCTCAATGCCAAACACGTGTCATGGAACAGCATTCTGACAAATCCGAATGGCAGATTGCTGTACGAAAGGGCGAGAGCCCGCCGCTTGGTCGTCGTAGGCCCTGAGGTGCCCACGTTCGTGCATCGCTCAGGCAGATCTAGGCCTGACGAGCTGGATATCGCAGTCATGAAGGGGGGTACTCTCCCATTCATGATTGAAACGATAGAAGACCTCAGCTCGGACCATTCCCCTGTCCTGTTGGAACTAGGTCAGGCAGGGGGTGGCCAAGATCCCCCGCCTATATCCCGAAGGTCAGTCAACTGGAAAAGGTTCTACGAGACCCTCCAGCGGGAGTACAGGCCGGTAAATCCTGAGCTCCTGAACACCCCGGAGGAAATCGACGACACTGTCGGGCGCGTCACGTCGTCAATGACCGAGGCCCTGGCAGGCAGCTCATCGGCCAAAACTCGAGCAGTTGTTCGAAACGACCTCGCTCCTCATATCTCCGAAGCCATAACGGAGAAACGACGACTGAGGAGGAGATATCGAATCACCCTGTCCCCCGCTGATAAGCGGGCCTTTTATAATCAAACGGACAGGGTAAAACAACTGCTGACAAGCCATCGAGAGGATTCGTGGAACGAATACCTCGCCTCGGTCTCTGACGACATCTCCTCGGTGTTCAGGTTGAACAGGAGACTGCGAGAAGGGAAGAAGCCTCGCCATCCGGTTGTGGGGCAGCGAGGTTTTCTTGCATACTCGGAGGCGGAGAGGGCCGAGGTATTCGCCGATACCTTGGAGGAGCAGTTCACTCCAAACCCCCCTCCCTCCCCGAACGACGAGCACACAACCGAGGTGGAATCCTTTCTTGTAGATTATTTCTCACAGGTGGAGGACGCCCCTCTAGAGATTGACCAAGTCACTGAAGCGGAAGTTTCCGCAGCCATTAAGGCCACAAGCCCCGACAAGGCCCCGGGTGTCGACGGGATCAGCGCCCGTGCATTCCGGAACATACCGGCCTCCGTGATTACAGCAATTTCGGTGATATTCACGTCCATTTTGTACGTTGGATATTTCCCGAATTGTTGGAAAACGGCCAAAGTCGTATGTTTACCCAAACCGGGGAAAAGTTTACTTTTCCCACGGAATTATAGGCCAATCTCCCTGTTACCGGTATTGCCTAAGTTGTTCGAGAGGATTTTTCTCGAAAAACTGAGGCGATACATGGAGGGAGAAGTGCGGCCCGAGCAATTTGGGTTCAGGGAGGGTCACTCAACCACCCTCCAACTGGTAAAAATAATAGACGACCTTGTCGGAGGCCTGAACAGGAAACGGGTGACTGCAGCCGTTTTTCTGGATGTGGCCAAGGCCTTTGACAAAGTTTGGCATAGCGGGCTGCTTTATAAGCTAGCGCGACCGGCGATCCCCTACCGCTATGTCAGACTGATGCGGTCATATCTGCTAGACCGACATTTTGTCGTGCGCGTAGGGGAAACGATTTCCTCCACCAGAGAAATAGCCGCTGGGGTTCCCCAAGGAGCAGTACATTCCCCGTTCTTGTACACTTTGTACGTGAACGATATGCCGCTGTCGGAAGGGGTCAAAACGGCCCTTTATGCAGACGACACGGCATATTTCTACGAATCCGCAAATGTGGATTACGCAGTCCGGAGGCTCCAAAGGCAGCTGGACTTAGTGGAACCGTGGCTCGACATGTGGAGAATCAGGGTCAACGGTGAAAAATCGGTGGCCGTGATGTTCACATGCAAGACACGAAAACCGACCAGAGAGCTGGAAATCTCAGGGGAGAAAATCCCTTTTGAGAAAACAGTTAAGTACCTGGGGGTGGTGTTGGACAGGCGGCTTACCTTCGGCGAACATGTAAATTATGCGACCCGGAGGGCTAAGGCCGCCAGAGCCTCGCTATACCCAGTGCTGAACAGTGCCAGCCCGTACCCACTGGCAACTAAGCTCCTCATTTTTCGGCTGTACGTACTGCCGATTCTAACATATGCTTACCCGGCATGGAGGGCAGTGTTGAGCTCCTCGCTTCAAAAGAAGATCGAGGCCGTCCAAAACATCGCGTTGCGGACGATCTTTGGAGCTCCGTGGTTCGTCAGGAACGCCACTCTCCGATCTGATGCGAGATTTCAATCCGTGTCCGAGGTGGGGGTGGCGCAGGCGCGCAGACTGTTCGGGAGAGCGGCTGTGTCCGAACACAGTCATCTTCGGGACATCTGCCGAGAGGACCCAACTCCGACAGTTGTAAGGAAGCGGCCTCACGCCGTACTGGACGAACCACCGTGATGGTGCGGTGCGGTAGCCGAAAATCGACAAACCAGGCTTAGGGGCCTCCATATCGCATGAGCCATAAACGGAATAGTGCGTCAGACGCGTTTCCGGGGTCGCGAGTGAAAAGTTTTCGCGAGTTATATAGTTTGAAGACGTCAAACACGGTAAGTCGCGCATAAAACAAAAACGCGGTCTAAATTTAAAAAAAAAAAACTTACAGTAAGACAAAATATCCCAGCAATTGCGACTCCTCCGGAAAAGGGGACGCATTGCTCCCTCCTTATAGCTAGTGCCCCGTTGTGGCGTATTCCTGCTAGCCTATTAAAGAGTTAGCACCGAAAGGACTTCAGTGGACGGTCTGAAGGGGAATTACGTCGGGAGGACAGGCTTTATAAGCCTAGCCTTCCGCGGTCGGCCCATGAAATGGGTTCGATAACGCTGGTTTAACAACGGATTGGAATGCAATTAAATCCGTCTTAAATTCACTAAAATAATAATAGACAAAACTTGAAAAATTAGATCCGAGATTAAAAAATAACCCTTTTAAAAACAAGCCCGATTAGAATGATCCAGCAGCAAGGGACTCTGTCCAGGTTCTGCGATAAAGTAGGGAGTAATAGACTCCTGCCAACTTTGCATTCCATTAGATTAAAACTTGTGCTAAAGGCATCTCTACCTGTATAAATGAGCAAACAAGATATCTTAAAAACTCATATTTTTAATACCAATTCTATTTTTTTTTTTTTGAGGAATTATAATTTTTTTGTCATTTTTTAAGATTACAATTTCTTTTTTTAATAATCTTTAATGACTAATAAATTATTTCCTGGCACATTAAATCTTACAAGGTTTTAAATGTTTTAAAAAGTGATCTTTATGCAAAGTATAAATCTAATTAAATTTTTTAAGAACAGTGAGGATTTTTGTTTATTGTCTGATATTAACAATTTTTGTTTTTAAATAATAACCCTTAATAATTAATAAAATCCTATTAAAAAAAAAAATAATACATTTTAAGGAAGTTTTGTTATGCATCCTGTACTATTCTATTAGTTATCAGTTTTATTCTAATTTCATATTTATTAATAGTTTGCGAGTTATAAATTTTTGTGCTGTTAAGTAAATTATTATGATTAATTAGTAAATAAATTAGTCTACTACAATCATTTTAGTAAGGTATCTCCAGAATTTTATTAGTCATTTTTAATGGAGTACTTGTAAAAAGTATTACTGAGTAATAATCCACAATACTCATCTAGTCATTCAAAGTGTATTTTGTCCATCAAGTTTGGGCAAACAGCAATGCATTCAAGACTTTTTGTTAAATAAATAAATAATAAGAGTAAACATCTATAAGATTGTACTAAAATGGTCAAAATTCATGACTATGACCATGAGTGATTGATTCTGGTAGTGATTACTGTATTCCTTATAGTTAAAAAAAAAGTTTTGATAAGGAGTGCTTTTTGATTTCTGTCACCTTAATTATGGTATAATGAAAAAAGTAATGTAGTATATGCCACTATCACAGTTTGGTTACTGCCTATATGATATGTCATTTTTTAATAGTGATTATCCTTGAGTTTTTTTTTGGAAGATTCTAATTGTGTTCTACATTACAGTTACTGTAGTTATTTGTCAGGTTTTAAAATATGTACTATAGATTGTGCTGCAAGACAACACTGTGTGCTTTACTAGAATTGGGAGTAGAATTCTAATTTTATCATCACTATGGTACCAATTTCACAGTACAATTCCAAATATATTTTGATCAATTCTCACTGTGATATATTTTACCTTCATATGCAAGAAGTTTAGCAAATTTCTCCCAAAATGCCTTTTTTAGTATCTCTAAAGTATTGTATAAACAAATTTTAATTATTTGTAAATATACTGCAATAAGAAGCAGGTTTGATTGGACTTGTGTCTCCCCAGTGAATTAACATCCCATGTCATTTCTAGTTACAATTCATTTCATTATATGGACACTGACAACATTATTCTCAAGTTTAGTTTGTTGTTTCTGGCAAAATTATTGTAATGTTAATTAAGCATAATCATATTACATATCAAACATCTTTTTCTTTTTATAATCAAAGCTATCTCTTGAATATAAAGGTTATAAACGGTTATAAATAGAGACCGTATTATATGCAACATAAAACTCTTGAAATATGCATGAAGAATGCTTAAAATATGAACGAAAAGTGTAAAAATATACAACTTTAAATAATAAAAAATAGTAATTTTTGGTTTTTTTATTTCAAAATCGGCATACAATTAGTAAGTAGTCGAATAACATATCGATAAATTCGATAATTAAAAATTATTTAACATTTTGTTCCTTTGGAAACATAAACCATCAGGTGCTGTTCCAAATGTTCGGTAGTAAGATTGTGTCTTCGATCACTCAAAATATTTTTATAAATGGAAAAGGATTGTTTCACATCCACTGAGGTAACTGGGCAGTATTTGAATTTGAGTGCTACGTTAGCACATATTATTTCTGACAAAAGTTCACTCGTCCCACTAATAAAACTGTCAATTTGACACAAAGATTCAAAGCCTGCGTTATTGTTCAAAACGTTTTCAAATTTTTCTTTAAATTTACATGGGAATACCTCTTGTAATGCGGAGTTCATTTGGCGGATTTTATTCATTAACAGAATAGATTCAGTTGCATTTCAAGTTTTTTAATGCTCACAAGTATGTGGGGAAAATGAGTGCTAATCACAGCTATGTTTTTTTTTTTTACACTAGAATTGTTAAATGCTTCCTTGGACTGACAAACTGCCATAGCCTCTGCATTATCAAAGTCATTTACTACACCTTTGATGGCCTCGAAATGTTCATTGTAAAACAGTACAGCTTCAATCCAATTCACCTTCGAATTACCACTGGTTCGGGAGGTAAAGGCACATTTGGCAGTTTTTATTTATAGGCCTTACTGCGAGCAGGTGCCTTAAGAAACACTTTCTTTGTTGATGAAATCAGTTTATTTACATTCCCAAATGTGGATCGTACTTCTTTAGGGAATCAATCTACTCCATGAACAAAGCACATAACATAAATCAAATTGGGATAAAATACTTGGAGGGTTTTGGCTGGATTGATCATATAGGAAACAGCGTCTGAGAGAAATATAAACATTCTTTCATCTGCAGAAGATTTAGGAAATATTTTTTTAATACGTTCATTCACAAATCTGGTGATCATAGAATGATTTGTCTTTTCAAGGTCTTTGTAGGCCACTATATAGGAAGAAGGGTCTAGTTTTAATGCACCAACAATTAAATTCGTAATGTAATGGCCACAACTGTCGGTAGTTTCGTCAGCTGATATCCAAATAATGCTATCTTGAGTACATCATGTATTTCTTCCAGAACGTGTAGGTAAATTATTGGTATGTAATCTTTATGCAATGTTGATTCATCTGGTATATTTTGATTCAAGCAATACTTTCGCAGAAAATCTTTGAAGGTAAGATTTGTAAGTTTAGTGAAGAGAAATATTACTTGTAAACAATGCTTCACATAAATCCATGCTAAAGTAGTTTTTTTGTTTACCTTTGGAAGTGAAATCACTGCTACTTGCTGCTTTTATAAGTTGTTCTCGTGGGTCTTTTGCAATCCTGCGATATGAAGACTTGTCTTGACATGCTGGTCTATTTGAAACTTTTTTGTATACAAAATATTTTCCTTGCAAACTCGATAGTATAAAACATTTCCGTCGTATGTAAATGTTCCAGGATAGTCAGCTATCTTCAAAGAGATACTTTTTTGGGGGAGGCATGGTAAACATTAAACTTTGCTCAAATAAATGAAAAACTAAATCAATGCATTAAACGCATCAACAAAAACTTGTGTAATTTAATTGCCTAGTGGTAGGAGTGCTGCAGCAGGTGTGCGTGATGCAGAATGGTATTGTCCGTCTTTGTCTTGTGTGGGTCTGTACTTTATTTGGCCTCATAATATATTATCCTACCAAAACCATAGTCACTTGGCTGCTAAGTGCACTCTAAGAGCCATGTGGCTAATAGGTTTGACCGGCTGCAACATACAATTTCATTTATTAACTAGGTACCCTACCGAAAAGTATTGCAAATATAGCGAAAATATGCAATAATTGGTGAAAATGGGCTTAATATGCAAATGCATATCTCACTTCATATAGTAACGACTTTCAGAGGTACAAAGCACAGATGGAAATATTGGCGTTAAATATTGGTGGATTGAACACTCCATTCTTATTTAAAGAATTGTTGCACGCACTTAAGAACTCACATGACACTTCCCCTGGACCAGACAACGTTTGCCTTGTATACTTTCACATCTTCCTAACTCAGCACTACAACATCTTTTAAATATTTACAATGTTTTTTCTCCAAACAAGTCTTTCCGCCCGGCTGGTCAGAAGCGTTTGTTATACCAGTACTAAAGCCTAGTAAAGACAAAACCGATTCCTCAAGCTACCGCCCTATTTCTTTAACAAGCGTGTTGTGCAAAATAATGGAGAGAATGGTAAACTGCAGGCTTGCATGGTACTTGGAGAAACATGGCTTTCTTTCTTCGGAACAGTGTGGTTTCTGACAAGGAAGATCTTCCATTGACCATTTAGTGTCAATGGAGACAGCCATACAAAACGCCTTCCTGAACCACCAACACCTCGTTGCTATCTTCTTCGATATAAAAAAAGGCATACGACACAGCCTGGCGGCGTGGCATTCTTAAAACCCTTAGGAGGTGGGGAATCAATGGCAATATGCTTCCTTTTATCCGGGGATTCTTAAATCACCGAACATTTCGTGTTGGTGTAGATGATTCAGTTTCAGACAGTGTCGTCTCGAAAAATGAAGTACCTCAAGGTAGTGTATTAAGTGCCACCTTGTTTTCTGTGGCCATAAACAGCATTACCGATGGTGCACAGGCTCATGTTCTCTATTTGTAGACAATTTTGTTATTTACGTTGCGAGCTGCTCAAGACCCACTGCGGAACGACTGATACAGAACACTATATTTCACCTTGAGGCTTGGTCAAGAACTACTGGTTTCACATTTTCACCCGACAAAACCAAACGTGTAGTCTTTTCTCGGCTACGGAACCCTTCTATTCCGTGGGTTTTTCTGAACAGAAAGCTTATTGCTGTCTCTCCTTACGTCAAGTTTCTAGGTTTGCTTTTTGATAGTCGTCTTACTTGGGTCAAACATATGAAGGAATTGAGGACAAAATGTTCCAAACTTTTAGATATGATGCGGGTCCTTAGTAACACCAATTGGGGTGGCGATCGGTCATGTATGTTATGTTTTTACTATTCCCTTGTTCGTTCCCGTTTATATTATGGTTGTGTCACCTACTCTTCAGCTTGTCGAACCGTGCTTAAAATGCTGGACGGTGTACATCATGCGTTTCTTCGGCTTGCCACAGGTGCGTTTAGATCAAGCCCTAGTGCAAGCTTACTCTGTGGGGAGCCATCACTTTGGGATAGACGAGATCAGCTTTTGTTATCTTATTTTGCCCATCTCAAAGGACAGCCAAATCACCCGGCTTTTGACCCAGTTCTTAGGAATCCTAATTTAAGGAAGTATGAGGAGCGTCCAGGCTGTACTGCGCCTGTGGGTGTCTGTACCCGGCATCTGCTGCAGCATATAAATGTTGACACTCCCTCGTTCTTTCCATCATGTCCATTCTCATATCCTCCGTGGAGAATAAACCTAATAAATTTTACATTTGACCTTACAACATACGATAAACAATCAACACCACCTACTGTTTTCCGGCAAATGTTTCAGTATATTCTCACCAAGACGAACCCAGATGCAGTGATATACACTGCATCTGGGACTGATGGGTCGAAACAAGACGGTACCATTGGTTGTGCTTTTGTTGTCAATGAAAGGACTTATATGTTTGGCCTACCCGGTATTATGAGTGTGTTCACCGCAGAACTACTCGCTATAAATGGGGCTCTAAATATCGTTAGCCCTAAATATAGAAACATTCTTATTTGTAGTGACTCGTATAGTGCTTTCCAGGCGTTAGAAAACTTTTATTCCAAACATCCTGTCATCATTGACATTTATGATGCAATTGCTGAGTTACATAATTGCAAAACAGAAGTAAGGTTTTGCTGGATCCCTAGCCACGTGGGGATTCTAGGTAAAGAAAGTGCAGATTATGCTGCCAAAGAAGCGTGTATTCAACCTCCTTTCACCACCCGAGTTACTACATTTGATTTTATCAATTGTATAGAACAATCACTGCGAGCAAGGTGGCAAAGTGACTGGGCGACTACCTTCGATAGTAAACTCCGACGGATTAAAGATTCAGTGTTGCCATGGGGCTCCTCTTGCAGAAAATCTCGTTGTGAGGAAGTGGTCCTCTGCCGCTTATGGTTAGGACGTACGAGGATCACACACGAATACCTAATGTCAGGAGAAGACCCACCTCTATGCTCACGATGCGACTGTCGCATGACTGTGCACCACATTCTCGTGGACTGCGTATGTTATGCGGCGTTGCGTTGTGAGTTTAATCTGCCTAGAAACATCCATGGTATCTTGTACAATAATAACGAAATTTTGGACCGGATGTTTCTCTTTTTGCATAGTACCAGGTTACTCCAAAAAATTTAATATTATCATATATATTTTTATGCTAGAAGAGTTTTTTTAATACTCTTTACTTTCAATTTTGTTTTTTTTAGTTCTATGTATTTAATTTTACTATCCAGGGAGGGACCCTTTTGCACAACCCATCGGAATTAGGTAAGTTTTATATAGTTTCTTTATTCGATTATTTTAACTTTTATATTTTAACGACTTCGTATGTGGTATTAGTTTTGAGTTTTATTTTGCCTTCTTTACTTGTTTTAATAAATTTTTATTATATGATTAATATTACTTTTACACCTTATAAGCTTTATTATTTTGGAGTTATTTTACCCTTTTATTAATAAAATTCCGGTAAAAACGCCCAGGCGTTTTTTGCCCACAAAAAAAAAATTACTTTTAATTATTAATATGAATTTTAACCACTTTTATTTAGCATTGTAAATTTATTTTTTTCAGTTATTTTATTTATCTATTAAGTGTATTATTTTGTTACATTGCTCTGATCAAGGTCTAACCATGGTCTTCCTCATTCCATCAATGTAAGAACAAGGACAGTTTGTTTTTTTGTTAATGGAGTAGAGCACACTTAACCATTCCTGATCTATATAATGTATTGCACTGCAGTATTTATTTGATTCCTTCTCCCCATATTATGGGTGTTAATCAGATTGTACCAGGTCCATTTTAAGAATGCTGGGCATTTTTAGTTTGGCATGTAGAGCTGTTTCAGGATTCTACTCCTATCTGGTGGCTACACAATAAGCCTACTGGCTTATGTGTGCATTAAATGAAACTGGATCTTGTAATTTCTCCTACACTATAAATGCAAAATAAAAAACTATTTAATTTTAATTCATAAAAAAAAAAATTTTAATATTTTCCTGTTTTTTTTTTTCGGGATGGGATCCTGACAGATTTCAATAACATGCAGCTGACAGCGCTGGTGGAGAATGGAGCAGCAATCGCGTGGATCCAACTTTTCTCATAGCACTATTTTATTAGCAGTGGAGTTGTGGTTGGGTGAGGATCGTGTGTATTGATCCTTACTTGAGTTTTGTGTTACTATTTAGAGCTTGCTTTACCAACACTCAACACTTCAATATGGGTCAAAGAGGTTGTGTTCCATCTCATACAATTTGTTACGGATGCAGAACTTTAAAGCTACAAGTTCAGCTTTAAAAAATAAACCAATGGGAAGACCAATATCCAGTACATCAAGTACATAGGCAAGTAATGTTAAAATTTCCTAATGCCTGAACTTTGAAGATGCATTGCTTGCAATTGAGAGCAAGATGGAGAAATTGCCCACACAGTTACAGTTACAATGGATTATTTGAAACAGAATCTGTTTCAAATAACTGTTTCATGGCTGCCTAATCTCTCACCATGAAACATTGCTTGGTCTGTTCATTTTTTGGATCTCAGCATAAATGATTTTTTCTGTATAAGTTTCCTAAATCCAAGCGTACATGAACAAACTTGTAATTTGGATGAATTTACGAAGTCCATAAGCCAGGAAATTGCTACCATAATGCAACTGACATTGTCATATTTTTGTGAGTTTCATGAAAGGCTTGAAGAATCCCTGTTGAAAAATGGATATCATTTTGTTGATGTAATTTTTAAAACTTAAAACTTGATTTTTTTTCATAACTTTTATGTAAATGAGAAATGGCATGTATACCAATCATACTGTATCAGAAAAATAAATTTTAAAATATGTTTAATAATTAAATTTTATTTTAGATAAAAAAAACAAAAACCATCAGATTCTTATGCTGCACTCTGTACTTTGAATACCTCATGTTTATAAATTTCATTTCATAAACATTAATTTAACATCTCATTTTAACAACAAAAAAAAAATCCAAAACTGAATATAAAAAAGTAAAATGAATTCTGTCGAATTTTAGTTTGTTATAATTTTTAATTGGAAGGAGTAGTTTTTAAAATATAAAACACTTTTTGACATGGAAAATTTAATCAAGAGGAAATAAATCTCTCTACTAGAATTGCACATCTTAGCAAGAATTCATCCTTACGCATTCTATCATCAAGGACCCAAGGAAAATTCCCTGAATATATTTCTCAACTGTAAAGATCATCACTATATTGAGTCCAGAGTCTAACAGTTTTAAATTACATGTATAGAAAGTTAATATTTTTTATTACGAAGTCTGATTTCCAGCAAATAATAATAAACTAATCTATAGAAATGCATAAACAAACAATAAATTAATGCAAACAGTAGAATTACATTAGTAATAAACTTACCACAAAGTGTTTGAATGGGGAGTATTGCCAGTATTGCTTTTTTTGAATTAAAATTGTATTTTTTAATAAGTTCTAAAAAGTGACGCATCAGCAGAAAAATTCGTTTTTTAAATAATGTAAAATGTAGTCTATAGCCTTCTGAACATTCTGGATTAATAAAACAAACCTGAAATATTTAATTTTTACAAAATTAACAATTAATATTTAATATTATTGATATTAGACAAACAGTTATTTTGTCAAAATTAATTGTTATTGTTTACTGCTTTTCCAGTTAGCTCATTAACTACTTTTGCAGAGATATCTATTTCTTCTGAATGAATTTTTATAAAAAATAATTAAAAACATTAAATCTACAGTGATACATATAAACTACCTCAATCATTGAAGTCAAATAAATTACTCTTATGGTATTATTTGTTAACAGATAATTAAACTACTTTTTAGTACCAAATTTGAATAATTTTTAAATAAAAATTTTTTATATAAAATTATTTTATCATTTCATATTTTATCAAGGTAAGTGTATCCAAATTTTACTTGCTCATTAATTAGTTTTATTAATTTTTAAGAGATTGTACATTTTATGATGTTGCGATCATCAAAGTTTCACCACAGTTTCTCTTGATCTATCCAGGCAAATGCTGGGACAGTTTTTTTATCTGTGGCGGACATCTACTTATTTAAAAGGACTTGGAAATTTTACATTAGCGAAAAACTATTGACTCGATGGATGACAGTAAAAATATAAATATGGATAAAAACATTCATTGTACTTCTAAGGTAGATGTAAGATTGCTAATTCTGTGGAGAGAATTCCATTAAATAATTATTAATAATATTTCAGTTGTCCATAAGTACAAAGTTTCTGGATGTTCTTTACACAAAAAATTCTCTTACTGTACTGTTTTGCTGCATAGCATCTTAATAAAACACTAAGCATATCATCATTAGGAATTTTCACTTCTAAATGCAGACCAAAACTCGAGCAGTTGTTCGAAACGACCTCCCTCCTCATATCTCCGAAGCCATAACGGAGAAACGACGACTGAGGAGGAGATATCGAATCACCCTGTCCCCCGCTGATAAGCGGGCCTTTTATAATCAAACGGACAGGGTAAAACAACTGCTGACAAGCCATCGAGAGGATTCGTGGAACGAATACCTCGCCTCGGTCTCTGACGACATCTCCTCGGTGTTCAGGTTGAACAGGAGACTGCGAGAAGGGAAGAAGCCTCGCCATCCGGTTGTGGGGCAGCGAGGTTTTCTTGCATACTCGGAGGCGGAGAGGGCCGAGGTATTCGCCGATACCTTGGAGGAGCAGTTCACTCCAAACCCCCCTCCCTCCCCGAACGACGAGCACACAACCGAGGTGGAATCCTTTCTTGTAGATTATTTCTCACAGGTGGAGGACGCCCCTCTAGAGATTGACCAAGTCACTGAAGCGGAAGTTTCCGCAGCCATTAAGGCCACAAGCCCCGACAAGGCCCCGGGTGTCGACGGGATCAGCGCCCGTGCATTCCGGAACATACCGGCCTCCGTGATTACAGCAATTTCGGTGATATTCACGTCCATTTTGTACGTTGGATATTTCCCGAATTGTTGGAAAACGGCCAAAGTCGTATGTTTACCCAAACCGGGGAAAAGTTTACTTTTCCCACGGAATTATAGGCCAATCTCCCTGTTACCGGTATTGCCTAAGTTGTTCGAGAGGATTTTTCTCGAAAAACTGAGGCGATACATGGAGGGAGAAGTGCGGCCCGAGCAATTTGGGTTCAGGGAGGGTCACTCAACCACCCTCCAACTGGTAAAAATAATAGACGACCTTGTCGGAGGCCTGAACAGGAAACGGGTGACTGCAGCCGTTTTTCTGGATGTGGCCAAGGCCTTTGACAAAGTTTGGCATAGCGGGCTGCTTTATAAGCTAGCGCGATCGGCGATCCCGTACCGCTATGTCAGACTGATGCGGTCATATCTGCTAGACCGACATTTTGTCGTGCGCGTAGGGGAAACGATTTCCTCTACCAGAGAAATAGCCGCTGGGGTTCCCCAAGGAGCAGTACTTTCCCCGTTCTTGTACACTTTGTACGTGAACGATATGCCGCTGTCGGAAGGGGTCAAAACGGCCCTTTACGCAGACGACACGGCATATTTCTACGAATCCGCAAATGTGGATTACGCGGTCCGGAGGCTCCAAAGGCAGCTGGACTTAGTGGAACCGTGGCTCGACATGTGGAGAATCAGGGTCAACGGTGAAAAATCGGTGGCCGTGATGTTCACATGCAAGACACGAAAACCGACCAGAGAGCTGGAAATCTCAGGGGAGAAAATCCCTTTTGAGAAAACAGTTAAGTACCTGGGGGTGGTGTTGGACAGGCGGCTTACCTTCGGCGAACATGTAAATTATGCGACCCGGAGGGCTAAGGCCGCCAGAGCCTCGCTATACCCAGTGCTGAACAGTGCCAGCCCGTACCCACTGGCAACTAAGCTCCTCATTTTTCGGCTGTACGTACTGCCGATTCTAACATATGCTTACCCGGCATGGGGGGCAGTGTTGAGCTCCTCGCTTCAAAAGAAGATCGAGGCCGTCCAAAACATCGCGTTGCGGACGATCTTTGGAGCTCCGTGGTTCGTCAGGAACGCCACTCTCCGATCTGATGCGAGATTTCAATCCGTGTCCGAGGTGGGGGTGGCGCAGGCGCGCAGACTGTTCGGGAGAGCGGCTGTGTCCGAACACAGTCATCTTCGGGACATCTGCCGAGAGGACCCAACTCCGACAGTTTAAGCAAGCGGCCTCACGCCGTACTGGACGAACCACCATGATGGTGCGGTGCGGTAGCCGAAAATCGACAAACCAGGCTTAGGGGCCTCCATATCGCATGAGCCATAAACGGAATAGTGCGTCAGACGCGTTTCCGGGGTCGCGAGTGAAAAGTTTTCGCGAGTTATACAGTTTGAAGACGTCAAACACGGTAAGTCGCGCATAAAACAAAAACGCGGTCTAAATTTAAAAAAAACTTACAGTAAGACAAAATATCCCAGCAATTGCGACTCCTCCGGAAAAGGGGACGCATTGCTCCCTCCTTATAGCTAGTGCCCCGTGGTGGCGTATTCCTGCTAGCCTATTAAAGAGTTAGCACCGAAAGGACTTCAGTGGACGGTCTGAAGGGGAATTACGTCGGGAGGACAGGCTTTATAAGCCTAGCCTTCCGCGGTCGGCCCATGAAATGGGTTCGATAACGCTGGTTTAACAACGGATTGGAATGCAATTAAATCCGTCTTAAATTCACTAAAATAATAATAGACAAAACTTGAAAAATTAGATCCGAGATTAAAAAATAACCCTTTTAAAAACAAGCCCGATTAGAATGATCCAGCAGCAAGGGACTCTGTCCAGGTTCTGCGATAAAGTAGGGAGTAATAGACTCCTGCCAACTTTGCATTCCATTCCATTCCCTAAATGCAGATAGATTATGTGAATTTAGATGATATGGATATTACAAATGGGCGTCTATTGTTTTTTTTATTTTCTGTACTTTTGCTTTTGTCAGTTGCTTACTATGACAGGCAGGTGGAGAAAATTTGTCTTATTACACAGTTGTAAAGTTCTTTTTGTGGTATATTTTGTTTACATGTGAAAAGAACACTGAAGAACTCAACATTATAACATACCTTGCACACAAAAACAGATATTACAGCACACTCACTGGCCCACTTAAAATTGAAAAAAAAATAAAAATAAATAAATAAAATAAAAAATCCATCATATTCACATACATTAATAAAGACAAAGAGAAAACAGCTCATAAATCTTAAGTCTTGATATAATGTGTTCAGAACAAACAAAACAAATCATTATATAAAGAACATGATCACTGTGGAATATTTAAATTGAACTGTTCTGATTGTGCAAACACAATGATGCTAATTGTGGATTCAGCAGCAAATTAATTTTTGCTATTAAGAAACAAATTACTGCTCAAACCTCAAACTTCCTGAGACTATTCATTTTTTTGTTTGTGTGATAATTTAAGATGTCATACTTATGAACAAAAAATTTAACAGCAGCACAGTTAATTTTAAGAAGGTAGATGTTAACAATTAGAAACATTCTCAGGAATGTATCTATGGGTATAATAATGGATCAAGCTTAACACTACAGCCATGAAGTAAATATTAATTACAAGAAATTAACTTCAACATCTCTTTTTAACCTATAAAGTTACATTTATATGCTGGGATTCACATTAAGTTTTATATAAGCATGAAAAATAGGAGTACTGGAGAACTTGAGATGCACAATCAAACTGTTTGGTAACTTGGTCATTAACATTCTTCTGTCTAATACTATTATGACTGTGTAACAGAAAGAATAAAAATTAAATTAGTTGTATCCACTCACTGTAATTATTTTGGATGAACTTATTTCGGATAAGCTTTACACAAGAGGAAAGCTACTTTTTATCAGTTAAATTAATATTACGAAATTAAAAATATAATGACAGAGAAATTTTCAGACTAATGCAGTGTCTATCAATACACAAGATCTTGATTACGGGAAAAAATAAATTTCTCTTCATTGTTTGGAAACAAGAATTAACAAGTTTATATTACATTACTCCAGCATATTTCAGCTTTATTTTTACACCATAAACTGAAAGCCTGGTTCTAGAATGAGTGTATTGGTAGAGAAAGGTCACGGTTTCAGCCTTCCAGAAGGCCAGTATTTACCAACGCAGACTTTTTTTCAGAAACTTGTAATGAAATTCATTAAAGTACCAAACTCTACGATCTTAATTTCTTGTAGGAAAGGACTGCAGATAGCAGTCTCATAATAATGCAAAATATGAAGGAATAAGGGTTGGAGAATTTCAGATGGTATTTTTATTTTTCATTTTTTCATATTTTCAGTGTTGTGGAATCACCAGCTTGTAACTTTTGAAGTTATATGATAAAAATAAGAAAGAAAATTTCAAACCAATGAGTTAAAAAATGACAAACATTTATAAATACCTTTTCAAACATATATCCTAATAAATAAACAAATCCAACATTAAACTGAGTCAACAAAGGAAAACCTACTAAAAGAAGACTGGAATTATCGTCCATATTTGAAAGTTCATTTATAATAAGTTCTACTGATTCCTTTTGAGCAAACCATGTGTTAGATGGCCAAGGTTGGAGAGACACATCACAGATTTTTAAAAGTAGTTGTGAACACTTGTCCATACTGAAACACAGAAATAATAAAAAGCATACAAGATCTGATAATAAATTTCACAAATTCACTTATCTGGAGTTGTTGTAGCAGTATCACACATTGACACTATATTTTTTAACTGACACTATCACACTTCCATTTCACAGCTATAATTATTGGCCAATGTAGTTTCACATCCTAGAGTCTGTTTGATCTCTATTATTGTATGTGAATTTTTTGTAGATCATCAACAAAATGTCACTGCATGAATTAAAAACAACAAAAATTAATTTTCTTGTCAAAGTTGACAGAAGTGGAAGTGAAACTATGAAAATGGTTGGCATAAGTTTATAAGAATAATGCTATAAAGAAAACATTACTTTACAAATTGGCAAAATGGTTTTCTTTTTCACCTCTTATAAAAAATTACAAATTTTCATCACTTTCTTTTCTCAAAAAAATGCAGGAAGAAAAAAATTATTGATGACCAAGAAGTCAGAGCAACCATCAACAAACAAAATTATCAATCGACTGTCATAAGCAATGGATAGCATGGAAAGTGATAAATGTTTCAACAAATTGTATTGCGGCAAATTGATGAAGAAAGAAGCATTTAGAAAAATATAGTTAAAAGAAGAGACAGACTTATAGGCCACATATTAAGGTATCCTGGAATAGTCGCTTTAATACTGGAGGGACAGGTAGAAAGAAAAAATTGTGCAGGCAGGCAACATTTGGAATATATAAAACAAATTGTGAGGGATGTAGGATATAGGGGGTATACTGAAATGAAACAACTAGCACTAGATAGGAAATCTTGGAAAGCTGCATCAAACCACTGAAGATAAAAAAAAACATGTAAATATTGACAAAGACATAAGTAAAAAATTTTTAACACGAATAAGGTGTGAGCAAAAATAATATCAAAACGGCTTATTGAGCTAAAATTTGTCACGACCTATTGGAGAGGCAAGCTGACATTATGAACCATATCTTCACAGGTGAGCTGAGGGTCTAACAAATAGGTCCTGTGTAGCAACAAAGTGCATAGTGAAAGATTGCCTATTTTCTATATTCAAAAACATTTTGTCAGTCCAGATTTAAAAGAATGCTGTTGGCCTTTTTTAATATTTAAGGAATTGATTACCACAAATTTGTACCAACTGAGACAAGAGTATCAGGCCTACTTGTGGAAGTGGTAAATAGCTACATAAAAAAATTAGGGTTCTTTTCAATTACCCTCCTCCCCCATTCTTGTTTTTTAATGTCATTTCCATTGTCCTCTCCATACTATTATATTGTAAATACAATGACCTAAAATGAGAAACAAAATGATAAGGATGAATAGTAGCTCAAGAATAATGATTTCCACTATTATTTCTTTCTTAGCATAAACACAAGCACCATTGCACTTATTTAAATAAGAACTTTTTTAAAAAAGAAATTACATCCACCTATACTACAATTAAAAGGGTCTAAACCTTTAAAAAAAAGGGAAAAACAAGATATGAACATTATTTAAGATTATTCTCTGGTATTATCCAAATCTGCTGAACTTGCTACATGAATTGATAAGGAGTTTTCTATCTTCTTAACAAACATTTTAGCATTTCTAACCCGTATGTACTTGAGTTGTTTGCCCTGATCTTTGCCTTGGTGAACTGTTTTGCATCCTTAAGTAATCTTTTTGTAGTAAAATGACAAATATTCATTGAAAAATACTGGACCATCATATCAGTGAGTATTAATGTAAGTTGTTCTGTACTCAGAACAACTGAGTACTCATGTGATATGTTATGTCTATTTGATTTTCTAAGGAATTTTTTATAACTCTTCATCCATTCTTCTTTCATTATCTTTTTTAACTAAACTGTTGTAGGAGGTGTTGTTCGACAGATTTAGGAAATCAATGAACTGCTTTTATTTTGGTTTCATTGAATGGAATATTTAAAACTTTTGATATTTAATTACAAATGTTTGAAAAATTTTCCCCACTTCTGAATTCCTGAATAATATATTATTCAGGAATTGAAAGAGGATAAAACAGAGTTGGAATAGCTGTAAAACATAATATAGCAAGAAGAATACAAAAAGAAATTTACTTGGATGATCTTTCAGGATTGGAATGCTGCCAAAGGATCTAGAACAGTTCATGTGTACATGCCAATGCTGGAGTATAAGAATGATGATGAAAAGATGTAATAATTACATTAAGAATTTATTAGAAAACAAACAGGATTGCTATAAAAAAAAATAATTATCGGGATCAATACATTGTAGAATGCCATGGTGGAAGATGGCGAAGATGAAAAGACAGCGGGCAAGTTTAGATTGAGAACACAAAATGAAAGAGGAGACAAGCTGGTTAAATTTTGCCAAGAGAAGGATTTATTTATTATAAATACATTTTCTAAGAATTATAAACAAAGAAGATATACTTGGACAAGACCAACAGGTGGATCTCGCTTTCAAATAGATAATTTTTTAGTTGAAAATAAATACAGGAATGTCATTAAGAAGGCAAATGGGCTTTCAGGAGCTGACATAGAAAATGATAATATTCCTAAATGATGGAAATAGAAATGAAATTGAAAAGAATTCAAACTGCAATGAAGGTGAAGAAATGGAATATAGAGGAGGAAGAGTAAAAGTGGATAAAATGCTGACAAAAGCAATTAATTACTCAAGGTAAAAGGGAAAATGAACCAGCAGAGGAAATGTAGTCAAAGATAAAATCATCTACGAGGGAAGCTACACAGAAAGGAATTGGTTTCTATAAAGGCACCTGAGCAAAGAAACATTGGGTAACACAAGAAATGATACGAAAAATGGAAGAAGAAACTATAAAAATAAAGGAGAATACAAAGAACAATCTATCATAGATTGAGTAATGAATTAAAGAAACACATAAAGCTAGGGAAAGGTGGCTAAAAGAAGAATGTAAAAACAGAAGATTTAGAAAAGAAAAAGAAGTATGAATGTTGTTTAAGAAGGTAAAAAACACCACATAGGAGAGAAGAAATCCGACTTATAATATGAGAGAAATTGAGAAGACAATGATAAAAGTGTTTATTATGAAGATGAGATAAAGAAACGATGGGAAGAGTACATAGAGGAACTCTATGTACTAAACATATGTACTCTTCCCATGAAAATATGGGAAGAGTATATGTGTGGAGAAGAAAATGGGAAACACAGAAAGTTGAGGTGAAATAAGAAATTATGAAAGAGGAAAAAGGCCCACCAATTTTGAGATCTGAAATTGTACAAGCTATTAAAAACATGAAGAACAGGAGTAGATGATCTTCCAACAGAACTATTTAAATGTTTAAAAGATGAAGGAATAGATGAAATATTCTCAAAGTGCAATACAATTTATGATACTGACCAGAAGATTTTGTTAAAACATGATACTGATACCTAAAAAGGTTGGAACCAAAAAATTTGAAAATGCAGAACTATCACCTTAATATTACATGCTGCAAAAAATAATGCTGAGAGTTATAAATAGAAAGTTGATTACAAAAATGAAAGAGAATGCTGAGGAGAACAGTTTGGATTCAGAAAAGGAAAAGAAATAAGGAAAGCTGTAGGGCTGATTGGAATGATTTGAAAGAGGAATAGGATTGAGCTTGTGTTCTGTAGATATGGAAAAGACATTTGACAAAGTAGAGAGTGGGAAAAGTTACTTGAGATTCTGAAAGAAAAGTGAGTTGACTGGAAGGATAGAAGACTGATCAAAGAATTGCATATGAGGAAAAAGTTGCTGTGAAAATAAATGAGAATCTCACAAATTAGTCTGAATTAGCCAGAGGAGAAAGGAAAGGCTGTTGTTATCGCAAACATTGTTTACCCTTTATGTTGAGGAAATGTTGAAAAAAATATTGGATGACCAAAAAAGAGTAAGCATAGATGGAAGAAATATAAATTTTGCCAGATTTGCTGACAATCTGCTGATTGTTGCAAAAGACACAGACATTACAAGGAATAATAAGAGCTTTGGAAATACGGATGAAGGAATACAGGATGAAAGTAAATGTGAAGAAAACAAAGTTATGAAGGTGAATGAGAGGGAAGATATGAATGTGTAACAGCAGAAGAAAAGTTGAAGAAGTAAAACTGAATAATAAACTCAGGATAGTACTAACATTAGACTGGAAGGGTAAATAAGAGATTAAGATGAGAACTGCTATGGCAAAGGAAGCCTTTTTTTTAGAAAGAAAACCCTACTCTGCTGCAACATGGATCCAAACTGAGGAAGAAATTGGTAAAATGCTATTTTTGGAGTACACTTTTGTACAGTAGTGAAACATGGAGACTGTGGAAAAAGGAAAAAGATAGGATTGAGGCTTTTGTGATGTGGGTGTGGAGCAGGATGGAGAAAATAAAATGGGTAGACAGTTTAAGTGACGAAGTATTAAGAAGAATAAATGATGGTAGAGCAATATTGGTTACTATCAGAAGCAGGAAAGGAAACTGTATCGGCCAAGTAAATAGGGGAAAAGGAATAATAAATATAGTGATTGAAGATTCAATTGAAGGAGAAAAAATAAGAGGAAAGAAGAGACTGAAGTTAATAAATGACATAAAGTGTAGTGAAGATTATGATGAGTTGAAAAGTAAAGTATGAGGTGCAAACAATGGTGGCACAGACTTGCCAACAGGCAGAATATCACATGTTGATGTTTAAGTACAAGTTTTGTTTTCATTCCATATTTCTGAGATATTTTTATTTTATTTAATCTAACCAAATCTGTCCGCAATGTATCATATATCATGTTACAATGTTTGTGAAAATTTAATAAACCAAAATTGTAAGCTAAAATGGGGGGAGGGAGGTGATAACAGAAAAGAACCAAAATTAAATGAAAAGTCACAAACTTCTTACCACCAACTTTTTTTTTTTTTTTTTATATTCCCACCTACTCCTCTGGAACGGATCTACAATCAAGTTTGACTCGCGCCAGAGGAGTGTCCTTTACTCTAGCTCGCCTCCCCGCCCGCCGGCTGTATGTCCGGCACGGCAGGTCAGTTCACCGGTTAGCTCTTTTATTTCGTAGGTGGAAATTCCACCTACGACAAGCCGTCATCAGCGAGCGGTTTCTTCTTGACGAGCTTCCTTATCTTTCTTCTTTATAACTGCGGTTATAAACGACGAGATCACATTAAAGTTATCCGCGTTAAGTAGCATTTTATCCACCACATTCTCCGTAGATAATGGCCCTATACGTCTTACACAGGATTGCCTGCTTTCAGTCCAACGGTTACATTCAAATACTACATGTTCAGGGGAATCATATGCCCCACAGTAAGGACAGTTGTTGTTATCTACCCTTAGTCTTGCACATAAATAGGACCTGAACGACCCATGCCCTGTAAAAAATTGCGTTATCCAGTAATTTATGTCCCCGAACTTCCTTTCTATCCATGGTCGGATCAAAGGTATCAAACGATGTGTCCATCGTCCCGTGTTGGCTACATCCCAACGATGTTGCCAATTACGCAGCATCTCTTCATATGCTTCTTTAGAAGGTTGTCCACATGCTATACTCACTCGCATCTCCGCCAGTTGTTTAAGCGGAGGAACTCCTGCAATTACGAGTACTGCCTAGGTGGAGACTGAAGAATATGCGCATATCACTCTTAAGCCCATGCGCCGTAGAATTCCTTCAAGGGCTCTTCTGTTCTTGTCGGCACGCAGAGCTCTTTCCCAGACTTGTATACCGTAAAGTAAGATTGAATTAACTACGTGAGCGTAAATCTTACGCTTCGCAGTTCTGGATCCTGTCATATTACCGAGTAATCTGCTAAGATTTTTGACCGTGCATTCAGCTCGTTTACGTATTTCATTCACGTGTGCCGTAAAACTCCTCCTCTTGTCAAGCCAGATCCCTAAATATTTGGCTGAAGTCTGTTGCTGGACAAGATTACCCCCTACTCGAATTAGGATGTCAGATATTCTCCTACGACCTGTCATGACTACGTATTTTGTTTTACCATGTGAAAGTTTTAAGCCTTTAGTGGACATCCAGACTTCTGCCATTCGTATCGCTACGTTTGCCTTCTCCGATACCTCTACTTCAGTTTTTCCAGTAACAACCAAGGCCAGGTCGTCAGCAAAAGCCACTGGGAAAACACCCAGAGGATAACTCAGCCCGAGAATTCCGTCATAGACCAGATTCCAAAGGAGTGGCCCCAAGCCAGAGCCTTGAGGCACTCCACATGTCACTTTGAAGCGGAAGCAGGATCTACCCTGGTGACAAACAACAAACCTATCCTGCAGGTAATTCTAGATAATTCTTCTTAGGTATCCAGGAATATCCTTATCTCTCAACGCTTGTAGGATCGCATCCCATTTCAGCGAATTAAAAGCATTGCTCACATCAAGCAATATCACAATTAGTATCTTCCTGGTACGCCAAGTACCCGATGCCGCTTCGTCCACCAGACGCATAACTGTCTTAACAGCACCCACCGTAGAACGCCCCTTACGGAAACCAAATTGTGCGTTAGAAAGGCCACCATGTTCTTCAATTGCATTTTTCAGCCGCAATTCCAACAATCTCTCTAGGAGTTTGCAGATGTTATTAATCATGCATATAGGTCTATATGCTACTTGTAAGTCATCGGTCCCCGGTTTCTTGATAAAGGCCAACCTGGACTCATTCCATTGCATTGGAATACAACCATCTCTCAGGATCTTATTCATGATATTAAGAAGCTCTGCAGGCATCCTCTCTGCTAATATTCTGATTATCTCGGCTGGAATGCCATCTGGCCCGAGTCCCTTATGTAGCTTCAGTCTTTTCACCGCCATTAATAGCTCACTAGCGTCAAGAAGTTCAAAGTTATTATCCACAATCTCTTCCCGAATAGGATCCGCTTGCTGAGGAAATAATTCCTTAACAATACGATGGATCTTATTGTCTGTTAAGGCAGGTAATCTCTTCCCTAACTTGTTGGTAACAATTTTAAAACCCCTGCCCCATGGATCAGCATCTATATCTTGACACAGTCGCTTCCAGCAACTGGCTTTAGCCCTTTTAATTGATGCATTATACGCATTCCTTGCTTCCACGTATACCTCACGCGCAGCATCCCTTAATCTAGCATTCTGCCTACCCGATCTTTGGTAGGCTCTTCTTGCTTTCCATGCTGCCTTCCGTAGTTGTTCCAAATCAGGCGACCACCAGTAAGCATGTTGCTGCCTCCGGGGATAAACTAAGACCCCCACTTTTCCGCATTCCTCTTGAACTTGTTCCACAAAGTCTTCGGGGGACATATCGCCAGCAAGTCTTAGGATTATTCTGTCCCTAAACCGTAAGCATCCTTTTTTGGAGACGATCAGCCTTCCCGACATTACACGAATTTCCCTGGATTGGGACTCAAATGCTATAAATAGATGGTCCGATAAACTCTCTTTATTAATAATCCTCCAATCAAAGAAGTCGTTAATATCAGTACTCGTTGTAAAGGCTAAATCTATTGCCGAACACGACATTCGTCTACGGAACGTCATATCTTCACCGTTTATACACGTCAGCCCTAGTGTATTAACATACTCACTCAGGTGACGCCCTCTTACCACCAACTTGGGAATCTTAAATCATACCAACACACCTGCTCACCCAGCAATGTCTGTCAAAGAGAATTTTAAGCAGAAAAACAAATTAGTGTTGGAACATCATCCTATTCATTGTATCTAATTAAATGGGACAGTTTCCTTTTCTTAAAGAAATATAAATATAAAGAGATTTTTTTTTTAACATTAAGACCCCGATATGATGGAAGCTCATAAGGCAATCCCACAAAACTAGTTCAAAAGCTGTTTTGAACAGAAAACTAGGCATTAGCATCAGTATACAGCTTCCCTAGATTACTTTGAAGGAAATCTTGGGAATATTTAGCAGTAAGTTACAAAGAAATTTTATAACACTAATTTTACAAAGTTTATTATAAACCTCAAACAATATTAGTTATGTCAAAAAGGGAGAAAAAAGGCTATAAGAAGAAAAAATAGTTAATTAGCTTATCTGTGTTATCATGTGCACTAGACTTTTAGAGGACAAATTTTAAGAAAAAATTCCTTTGAAATATTGATTTTAATTTCTTAATTATAACTGTACAAAAACACTTTTTCTGATGATATATAAGATCGAGTAAAATTTTATACTTGTAAAAACATCACATACTCTCATAACAGAAAAATAATACACAATGTTTGAGAATACGCATAAAAAATTCTTATTTGTACAAGGTCTAAAATAATCTTATTTTATATTGTGCATGATAAGAGTAGTAAAAACAATAAAACACAATTGAAACAGACAGATAGATATCTTGCATGATTTTAATCAGTCATCACTAATAGTTGTGTAATCTAGAGAAATAGCATTTTCTTCTTCTCCATCCACATGACACTCATTATCTTCAATTCCACCGAAGATATTTGAAGTACAACTTTTTTGAAAGCTTTTTCAGAATTTAAAAAAAAAAGAAGTCCAGCGGAGAGAGGTCTAGTTATCAGGCAGGTCAGTCTACAGGTTTTTCTTTCCAATTCAGTGACCTCAAATGCATAATCAAGACAGTTGCGGGGTAAGTAATTTTCTGTATGAGGTCTGCCGCCACCATGCTGAAACTACAGGCTAAGCTATATCTGTATGTCTATTTTCAAAATACTTGGGTCCAATCAATTTTCCCATTCTTTGTAAATTTAACATCATTTACCATTTAGCATCCCTGGATCAATCAAATCGGTATAAGAGTTCGTAACACATTTAAAGGATCCTGACTGCCATTTGTTACCATTACATGACGCAATTACTACTGCTGCAAGAAGCTAATATCCATGTTAAGCAATTATCAGCTGAATATAATAAAAATGCAGTCATATACTGAAATATGTATTGTGAAAAATTTTTTTATTTGCAACACAAAACAGCCCGTACAAAAAGTTGGAGATCAGTGTTTAGCTATGACAAAAATTTATTTTTATTATGAAAAAACAATTGCAGGTGAGCAGTTCTGCAATAATGAATATTCAGCTGTATCTGTAAGACAAAAAATCAAACAAATGTTTTTTGGTGAAATTCTAGACTACTGAGCTAGATTATATGTTGGATTATACAAAAGACTATAAAAGTGAATTAGATAAGGCAAGTTTTACTCATATAACTGTAAATCATCACTACAATTTCCTGAATCCCACTATGGATGAAAACATCCAGCACACTGGATGTGGATGGTGTTCAGTATTAGTGGAACAAAAATATCAAGTAATAGCATGACATCATCTGGAAAATAACCTCACAGAATTTATTTTCAACAAGTATAAATGCTGAACACCATATTTGAAGATTTACTGTTAAGTATCACCGAATTCTAGCTTCCAGAAATGTAGCAAAGTTAGTTCTGTTAAAATAACAGAATGCATGTAACATTAAAAATATTAACTGTACTGGAATTAATATGAAAGAATGCAATTAACATTAAAAATATTAACTGTAGTGGAATTAATATGAAGTATTCTGAAAGAACAGAATAATTTTAAACAACAAATTTGATCAATAAACATCAGATTAAACAACATTTCATCTGCAAACTACTGTTACATGCAATCTATGCTAGTGCAATCTATTGTTGGCTATTGCTACTTTGACTGCTGTAAATGGAAAATGCAAGATATTGTGCCTGAAAGTAAATTTCATATAATTTTTTTTTTATGTTTACTTCAATGATCTGTAGACTATTTATTAAAATGTTTATATAAAATAAATATAACCCATCTAAAAACTATATGTTTTGGTTCAAAATGAATTCCAAGAGAATTATTTACAAAAAGGCATTTTGATTTCTATCTAATCAAATTTGCAACCAAATCCAAAATAGCAGGAAGTATAAAATTGATTAGGAAAATTACACATTTTATAATCATTCATTAAAAAATGTAAATAATATATTCGGAAAATGTGTATAAATATGGTATCGGACTGAAGACCAATCAGACCTTTCCAATGCCTCCATCAGGCTCAGTAAAAAGTTAAAGTAGTAGCAGTAGGAGATTTTTCTAGAATAACGGTTATAGAAAGGACAAATTTCTTTCAGTGTTGTGCCAAAGTAATTTAGTGACAAGTTAGTTTCTCAATCCTTCCTTCCTATACAAAAGATGTTTTTCTGACAACAGGGATCTAAAAATAAATGTAAGAACACGTAAGTATATAAAATATAATGTAAACTTTGAACTTGTCTGTGCAGTTGTTTCAGTTTATAGAAAGTATATTCTTCTCTAAAAGTTTGCCAAGATTGCCAGTAGTTTTAATTTCTTTCCTTTAAAAGCCTTTTTACATCTTGCTTTTAACCAAAATTATGAAACTATGTATTTACTGTAAAACTATCATTAATATAATAGTTTCGTGTAAAAAAATATCTTACCAAAGAGCTAAAACAAACATTTTTTTAACTTGTAACATTTTTTTTTAAGTCACCATATTTATACTATAATAAGTAAAAAACAGAAAAGCTTTAATAACAGATACAAATCTCTTCTTGAATGTATATGCTCCCATCAAAAGTTATATAACATTGAAAAAGCACTACCAGGAAAGTAGCTGAAAATAAAACTTGATGAATAATAATTACTGTTTCTACATGTTTTCTTCGGATAAATTGAAATTTTTAGTTATTGAAAAAAAGAATAAAACTATAATTTTTTATGAAGCTGCAAGATAAAACTTAAAAAAAACTGCTTTTTGTTTTGTGGCTACTTAAAGAGTATTTTTCATATTAGAATTTACTTTTTTTACAACAAGATGTCCTTCCTAATTTTATTTATATCTAATGATTTTATTAATTTAATGAATGATACATTAACAAAATAAACTGTGTAGTACACATAATACATCTCCACCATGTTCAGAATGACAATTATGAGAGAGGCTCATACTACGAGGATATGTATTATAAATTTGATGAAAAAAAGAGCTTTTTTAGTATTTATAAAACAAACACCAAATAACAAAATTACTTCTAATAAAAAATCAGTTAAATCATACTGATGTATGAGATTAGAATGAAACTGAAATCAAAAAGTTAACCAATAAAGAAAAAAGTAATAAATACCTCTTTTCATTCAATGGTCCTAATAACTCAACAACTTCATTGTATTTTTTTAACAGATATCCAGAACAAAATTTTGAATTATTTACTACAGAAACAGGTAGACCTACTTGAATCCCCGAAGTAGAAGGCAGTTCATCTGAAAACTGAAGACAATACATTTTTTTATAATCTTTAATAAAATTTAGAAAACAAGTTCTGTTAAAAAAATATTAAATTTTTATTAAATTATATTAATTTTAATCGCATTGAAACTGTTTAAAAATTGGCCCTTTTTAAAAAGCTTTAACCAAAGTTTATCATTTTATATTTATTTATATTTTATTGCAATAGATTATACCTAAAGAAAGAAGAACCAAAGTCTTTCTTATTTGTTTCAATCAAACAACTAGCAGTAAGTCTATGTTATTTTACTGTTACGTGAGTAACTAGCATTAATTCTCAAACTTCTCATAGAATCTCATACCCAATTTTTAATCAAAAATTTGAAGAAATAAAATATCTTTAAGGAACTAACTCCAATTTCTGTATTCCTACACTGACAAAGCCAAGCATCAGTAAAATATTGAATTTCTTTGATACATTTTTCTGGGTATCACAAACCACACATTATGTCTCAAATCATCAGATTCCAAGCAGAGTTATGAAATGTGGAATGAGTTTTTCCTTTTGTTGGTTGCTTAATCATAATTTTATCACCAGCACTCAACTGACTAAAACTGCCTTGGATTAGTCAAGTCATTTTCATCTTATTCTTCAAGTTTTAATTCTAAAAATATCAAAAGGTTTTATTTTAGAAGATACTTGGTGCGATGTCTGTGAGCATACCTCCTCCCTTTGTTTCATTACATAGCTGGAATTTTGCAAGATGCTTGTTATTTCTTCATGTTCTACTGTATAAATTAATAATGTAATATCTTGGTGAATTATACACAATGTTTATTAAATTATTTCTGCATTGTTTTAAAATTTAATTTCCTTTCTCTTTTTAAATATAAATAATTTATCATTCATAATTTTATATATATTAAAGAAATATTATAACCATTAAGCAATTTGTTTTATATCTATCTCTTTGTTTAATTTACTTTTATTTTTATTATATTGTGTGTAATTAAATGCTCTATTAACCATGTGTGCATATGTATTAATTTTGTGTGACCATGAATGGTTTGAATTTCTATGTATTGTGGTTTTATTGGTTGTGAGTTTCCTATATACTGACATAAATTGATTATTTTTGTTAATTTTGATGTTATAATATTTCTTTAAATGATAATATATACAAAAAATTTCAAAAATTAATAATACCACAACTCTTATACCTATAAATGGTTACCACAAAAAATTGACGACATATGTTTATACAATAGTAATGCAGTTGAAAATATAAACAATATTTATGATAAAAGTAAATTTAAGCTGGCATACAAGGCAATCATATAATAAAATATTTAAAAAATAACAATCATAACGACTTATATAATTCATGTGGAATTTATAAAATAAAATGCAATGATTGTGACCATATATATGGTCACAATCCATATATATATATAGGTAAAAGTAATAGGTCTTTTAAAATTAGATTTTTAGAACACATTAGAAATTATAAAAATGGTAGATTGGGTTTATATAATGTTGCTGAGCACCTTATTAATAACAGACATTCTGTATCTGACATTTGGACAAATTTTTAAATAGTGGAAATCAAGAAATTAAATTTAAATAATAATAAAAATTTGGGTATTTTGGAGAGATTATATATATATAAGTACAAAAGAATTTCTAACTTGATTAACTTTTAGGCAGAATATGAAGATGACACTCATAAAAGCAGCAACAGATGACAGCATGTTTTTAGATAAAAATAGTTACAATCAGAATCTATATAAATAATTTCAAATCCACCCAGTAATGTAAAATGGGCTGGCTAGGTTACATGGTATAAATTTTCTATTTTTTTTTTATTTTTAAATTAAATTTTTAATTCTTAATTGACGTCATTTAGATATATGTAGTTATTTTATTTAATTCACTTCATGTTTTGTATATGATAGTCATTTTAACAATTTTAATCTTTTAATTTTTATTCTAAAAAAAAAATTGTTGTTTGATATGTAATATTATATAATTTATATATAACTGATAGTGCAGGATCTTGTAAAAGTGCTATTGTAATAAAGAAAAGAAAAATAAGGTAAGTGTCATTTCACTTACTTTGTAATTCTGTACTTAGGTTGCTCGAGTTGGTTAAAAAAATACAATTAAATATTGATAGACAATTTATATAGGTAACTGGATAAAATAATTTTATATAAAAAGTAAAACTCTATAATAAAATACAACAGTTAGTTCTAAAATGTTACTTTTATTGTGGCATATATATGGCAGATAATTCAATCAGTTGGAATCTTTGAAAATTAATTTAACAAAATATTCTTAAGAACTTCTGGTATGTACAGATATCTTTTTTCTGAAATAGCTATAAAATGAATGCCAAAGAGAAAAATATATAAGAGAAAAATTTTGGTGTACTTATGTATCTAAGAAAAAGTATAAAATGTTCCAAGATTGATCAAAATCTAAGATGGTGGGTGTCACAAAAATGATTTTTCTATTGGCTGAAATGATATAACTTGGTTATAACTTATTTAAACAGTAAACGTACATCAATCCAGACAATCTTATAATCAAACGTCCATTCATGTTTAACTAAATCAAGTGATTTTTTAATCATCTCTAACATTACGTTCATTTCTAAATTAGGTTTATTCAGTTTATCATTGAAAGAACCTTCATCAAATTTACCATCAACATTCAACCCAAGTCCTTTAGCTATCTGTAAAAAAAAAAAATACATATATATATTTATATCATATTATATTTATAATCAATCTAGTAGTATAAAATTCAAGTCTTAAAATAAATTAAAATTATTTACCTTAAAATACTGCTTATTACCACATCTATTAAATTAACATCATCATGGCCACTCACGGTTTTCATCATACCCACAGCTTCTTCAGGTGTTTGTTAAATAAAATCATAATTTAATATTAACAATTTTTAGAGAGTTTTTATTCTCTCAAGTTATTGAGTTAAAATTGAATATTTATTATAGGGTATTATACATCGACCTGGTGATTATATAAGTAATCTAGTACTTTAAAATCTAAAATTCTCCTAATCCATTCGTCTTTAACAAAAACTAATTGCTCGTTTATAATATTTTTATTGTCACTATTTTTAATTACATGTCAATTTTCAATCACTACTGTTTTACATTTATTGTAGTTTATTTCCAATATTTTTATTCTATAAATCACGCGTTTTCCTTTTTTTTATATATGTTCTGTAAAATTTGACTAGTTTTTAATATTTATCAGCTTACAAACACTCTGTGTATTTGTAATTGATTTATTACACACACCTATATAAAATTCTCACTATCTTCTTTACCACATTTTAAGAAGATGGATCAATAAGTACCCATGTTAGCAATGAAAATGTAAGTTTTTCATAAAATTTTTTTTATTTTTCTGCATAATCTGCTTTTAGTAGGATACATGTTTCCCAATGTCACTGCCATTTTTTTAAACCCGCTAAAAAATATGATTTCTCAAACTCTTCAAAACAGACTTCTGTTTCAAGGATGACCTCTTTGTTTGAGCCGAATTTTTTTTCTGCAAGCCATGTGTTCATGTTGGAGAACAGAAAGAGGTCGTAGGGAGCCAGGTCGGGCGAATGTGGTGGATGCAGCAGCAATCTGTGGCACAATTCATACAATTGTATGAATCAGCTCACTAATCCAGAATCATGACGATTCTGGATTAGTGAGCTGGTGCGTTGTCGTGATGAAAGAGAACTTTTTTATTTGCCAAGTGAGGCCATGTCAATTTCAATTTCTCGTTGAATTAGTCCAATAATTTACTACAGTACTGCCCTATGATTATGCTTCCTTTTTTCAGAAAGTTTATGAGGATTATTCCCTTCGCATCCCAAAAAATTGTAGCCATGACCTTTCCACCCGACGGACAGTCTTGCCCTTCTTTGGAGTAGATTCGCCTGGAAAACCCATTGTTTTGATTATCGTTTGACCTCTGGCATATAATAATGGATCCAGGTTTCATCAATGGTGATGATGTAAAAACTTCTGTGGCTTTCACTTAAAGAAGTTCAAACATTGTTTCGAAGTTGATAGCCATACTTACTTGTCTGAAATGAGCAACTGTAGCACCCATCAAGCTGACAGCTTTCTCATTCTTAACTTATCATGTAAAATGTTTATTGCCATACTGTATGACACACTTATGGCCTCTGCTACTTCGTGCACTTTCATTCGGCAATCGGCAAGAATCAAATCACGGACCTTTTCAACGATTTCCTCAGTAACCACATCTGCTGAGCGACCTTGGCGCTCCTCATCAAAAACAGATGTATGGCCACGTTTAAATTCATTAAACCAATATCTCACAGTTGTCATAGATGGTGAAGAGTCCTTATGGAAGAATCCAACTTCGCTTTTATTTCTTCGCAAGTTTTTCCATCCAAAAATAAAAAGCGAATTATGGATCGATATTGTTTTTTTCCAATGTATCAAAAAACACCAAATATGTTTAATGCAAATGGCTGTCAAACAAAAACTAATCTACGAATCAGTCTGAAATTTTGTGTGGCATCGTTTGATAGATGGTAGCATACTGTAGTAATGCCAACTTTCCTCAGCAAGGCTACCTGCCTTCAAACATGAGTATTTCATTAACCCACCCTCACATTTTATACACACCTAGATAAAGTGCTTTAACCACCATGGTAAACACACTTTAATAGAATTTAATAGATATAATAATTAGTAGTATTTTAAGTAGATAATTTAAATTCATTATTCATAGATTTGAATGAAAATGTGATTTACTAATACAGTAGTAGATATATCATTTAATTCTATAAGGTTGTGACTGTAATACCAGCTACCATTTTTCAAAGCATACAACAAAATACTCGCACCACGGAGGCTGGCGCCACTCACATCGGCCTCCGTGATGCGACTGGTAGCATCTCGGCCTTTCACCCGGAGGTCCTGGGTTCGAACCCCGGTAAGGCATGGCATTTTTTCATACGCTACATTTCCATATCCCGCGCATACTCTTCGAGCTTATTGTGGTGATGTCATCAAACAACCAAAAAAAAATTTTACTTGCAGTATTTTTTTCCTTTCATTTGAATAAATCTACTATTATTATTGTATTTATTACTACATTTTTAATGATTAAGTTAGAACTATGAATACTGTTTACAAATTATGTAATACTGATTGATTAAAGTATAGAAATGACTCACTATGAGCACATTTTAATTGCTGTAATTACCCCCTCTCACTCTCGCTCTTTTTTAGCTGATTTTTTTTTTAATAAGTTGGAATTATTAATTATTTGTGCTGCATTAACATGCAATTAATTATTAAAAGAAAAATAATAAGAAATTATTGTGCTATACGAACACTGTAATTAACACTTTCAATGCTGCCAAAAAAATAAAAATGTTACTGATTGACAAAATTTTTTTTTTCAAAAAAGAAATAATTAAATTTAAATAAAAAACCATTTAAATGTTTTTAATTTTTTTTTTGTATTTTATTATAATGGACTACAATGGTTGCAATAACCACTGGTATTTGTGATTTAGCCGATGACAGATAGACGACTATCGTAGTCCATGTTTACCCATTTTTTCACAATGTTTTGTGACTGCTACAGCTAATAAACAATGTTTTTACTCTGTAATTTTACAACTGCTTTTCAATATTATGTCTAACTGGAGATTATACACTGATGTTTATTTATAAGTGTAGATTATATAATGATTTCACCCACGAGTTATTCAATGTGCAAATGCCATCAGCCTGAAAGAGCTCAATATATTTCTTTTTTTTTTTTGACTTATTTTTAGATAAAATTATTGATTTTTCCATTACATATGTTACGTAAATAAACGTGATATGATTGTATTTCAATCAAGGAATAGCAATAATTAACAATGAACAGTTTTTACACATTTTCATTTCATTTTTTTTATAAATACTCAATTATACTGTTAAAAATTTACATATTTGTAAAATACAAAAAACGAAAACTGTAGATTTTGAATGAAAAAACTTTTAAATATATGAAAATAATTATTAATGAAAAACAATAAAAAATAATATTTTTTTAAAAGTAAATGACAGAAATAGTTCAATTACAATTACTTACTATTCACATAATACAAAAAGCACAGAGATACATTATATTTTATAAACTCAAAAGTTGAGTCCTTAAGCAGTTTCATGATTTGTAAACTGATAAATATACCCTCCTTGAGCTTACCATCACTCACTTTAGGAAAACTCATTTTTAAATGGTGGTCCATCTTTATCTAGTGCCTTTACAAAATTTTTCATGAGTCTAAAATTTATGTGAAGTGGCGGCAGAATGATTTTACCATTCTCAATTAATGATAAATGCTTTACATTTTTTTCACCAGCTACAAAGTTCTGCTGCAATGGCCAGTTCTTTACCTGGTAATAATTTTTTTTATCATGTCTATCCCAAAGACAAATAAAACAACTGCATTTTATAAACCCACCTTGTAAACTAAGAAGTAACGCAACAACTTTCACATCACTACAAACTTGCCAAATATGGTCATTGTATTTTATTACTTCTAATACTGATGCCATAATTTATACGTTTCTTTCATGTCGGCTGCATGAGATAATGAATGGATGGCTGTTTGTTACTACTATGAAATAATAAAACTTCTTTCATGCTAAATTTAGAAGAGTCAATAAAAAGACACCATTCTTCAGGAATATGGTGAATTCCAAGCCCTTTCATCAGGCCATTGATATCAGTACAAACGCATAATGAATTTTTCATAATAAAATAAGTTGAAAGAGTTTTATTTTATGTTCTAAACATGGTAACTTTTGTTTTCCCATTGAAAGATTCCATTGTTGGAATCTAGACCTCAGAAGTTCAGCTTACTGCTTTGATAACTTTAAATCGTGTATCATTAAGTTCATGTAGGTGAATTAAATGAAGAGATATCTCATCAGATAAATGAAGAAATTCTTCACATCCTCTACATCATCTGCTTCATTTTCAGATTATTCTTCTAGCAATGTCAGATTAGATGGTTGTACAAGTACAGATAACTCCTCTCTGTGTGGTACCGGCTTACATTTGCATAGCTTATGAACTTTCTATTTTTGAATGAAGATTCAAATATACTTACCACACAAAATTAGTAGTCAGTCAGTCAAGTGATCCTCAGGTTCACATCAAATATCAGTACAGCAAATGGCATGGCTTGTTGTTTCCCCTTCAACCATTTCAGTTAAAGGTACTGAGTACAATATTAAAATAACATGAGGTGCCCAGATTTTATGTTGATCCCCGAGTACAGAAGCAAAATAAAATTTACAAACTGTTTTTATCAATTCAGAGTCTTTCATTGAGATTTAGGTGTAAATTTACCACAGACAAAACAAAAACTGTCTGGATGATTTTAATATCCATGAACTTTTGCAGAAGCCATGTTGTAGCAAATAAAAATGAGAAAAAATCACTTTTGTATTATAAAGAATTGATGAAAATGTAGCAAAATATTAATAACTCTGTGACAGATATGTGAAGATAGACTAAATAAGATTTTAAGGTCTGTAGTAGGCAACTTTGTTGTAATCAGCACCCAAATTACAGCGAGAAAAGTTTTATAACATGTTAGATATAAATTTTGTGTTGACTAGTGTTATTATTAGAAAAAATGACAAGAAATGAATGAAATTAAAAAAAATGTATGAATCTACGCCCTTCCACATCAATTAATAGCTATTATTTCAGCTGAGCCAGTAGTAGCTCAGAACTCAAGTTGCATAATCATTTGTTTATCTTCTTTCCATTACAGAAATATTTTTACTACAGATACTACAAAAGAAATCAGTTTTTTTTTCTGAACTATCCCATCTAAAATATTTTAACTTCATTTTTTAATCAAGTTTTCCTTTCAAAACCTTTTACTTACCTTTTATTATGTTGCATTGTCAAGAGTAAACTTTTGATGATGTAAAACTTCAAATTGTCCATTGACCAGACCAGAGTAAATTATTTCAATATGTATACGGATGCATCCAAAAAGATAGAATAGGGGAGATGGGGGTGGGTGGTGAGAGAGGGAGTAAAAGAAGAGAGAAAGAATTTTGTTAAATTAAAGAATTTAACAAAATTCAACTGAGAAGCCATAAAAAACTGAGAAGCCATAAAAAAAGAGTAAAAATATGCAAAGGGATCCACTTTCCTGCCTAGAATGTGGATTCCTTAGCAGGTTAATCAACTTCCTTGCAAATGCATCCAAATTCAGCATTATAATAAAAGAAATTTCTAACAAAAATTTTCTAGTGTACATTGTATTATTTTGTGCAATAGGCTTTACAATATTTAACAGCTACTTATATATAGCTGTCCATTCATTACGTTGTCCAAATACACATATCAAAGTATTTGAAATTTTCAACTAAGTCGATAGATGTAATTTAAAAAAAAATATTTTTGTATTCAGATCACAGATAACCACTAAGATTTTCTTGATTAAATTACATTATCCCCAGAGATATAAAGTTAATCCATGCATATATATACATTGAGTATTTGGTAACCAAATTTTTGTAGATTATGATTCATAAAGCCCAGAATTTTAGGAAATCAAAATCAAAGAGTCATTTTATAACCAAACACAGTTATCAAGAGCTTAATAAGAACAAAGTAGTTAACAATATCTTGATTAGTTAACAATTCTCAGTAAAATCATTTCTTATGTATCACACAAATTTGACAAAAAGTTCAAAATAAGAGACTAATATTTTACCAACCTTCTAAAATCAGATGTAAAATCTTATTTTGGATTTATAAAAGCTTCATTCATATCTTTTAATTTACGTGAGCTGTTGAATAATATATAATTTTTTTAATTTTAGAAATAAAGCAGACCACATTTTTAATAGCATTAATTCAAACATTGTGGATTATTGGTACTGAAATCTAGACAAGCATGGATAAAGATACAATACTGATAAAGGATGAAAGTGCTACTATTGTTAATGCTAGAATTTCATATTGTTAAACATAAACTATTGCATTTATGGATTACAAAAATAACTTACCAAGTCTGAAGAGTCAACAACATGATTCATATAGGAAGGTAACTTTTTAAGTTTATAACGTGAAACATATTCTTTAACTATAGTCTTTTGTAAGGACTCCAATTCTTCTCTTTCAAAATCAGACATTTTTTTATATAATCTAATATTTGACAGAATTGCATGTTCCTGAAACATTTTTTAAGCATTAACAATTTATTTTTTAATCCTTGTACTTTAGGATTAGATATTTTGTCCTACCATAAAATCCGGTTAACAAATTAAGATTTTCAGAATAAAGAATATAATTAAAATATCAGAGGTTGTCTTATATGATCAAGCTGAAATTAATTTGTTGTAATCTAGATTAGTTTACAATCATAAGAATACACAAACGTATTCTAAGAATGTAAAAATACTAGAAAATATTTAGTAATAATTGTTTACGCCAATTGCGTAATATTCCAATTGCTTTATTCCAATAAATTCAAAGTTAGGGTTGGGTCTTGTAATTGTTACAGGCTTGGTAAACTTATTGCGCTCTTTCGTATGGGCTTGTCATATGTGAACTTTTAGAATAGGTTGTTTTTGGTTTATTGTTTTCGTTATCGACTCTCGGCAGCAGTTTGACTGACTGTTGTGTCATCTTACTCCTATCACACATTATCTATTGCTGTTTCTTTCCCACTCGTTTTTCTAATCATTCTCATACTAACACTTAAACACTACTCTTGTCAACAGACACTCTCTCCTCTTCATTGCCTAGTTTGTTTCCCCCTCTTCTCATCACGCTATTTTCTTTTGGCAGTGTAGATCAAACTTTCACGATGTAAGGTTGACTACGATTTCGTTCTCGTCTCTTTCTCTCTTGTATTTTGTGGCAATACTTGATCGCCATATTCTCTTGTTGTACTCATCAGTGTCTCGTGATTTTACAGTTTTCTATGTTCGTTTTGCCTCATTTCTTTGATAAGCTAATTTTCAAATTCAGTAGATAACCTCTAGTATTGAAAGTGGTTCAGTTAATACAAACCAGCCAATTTTATCGATGCAGAATCTCTCCAAACTGGTTATTACAATTTTGAGATTTATTTTGAGTATTATTCAATTTCTAGTAACCTCTGTTATTTTTGATAAGCCACTGTAGACTACGCCAAGGATAAACTGTATGTATATATGTGTACTTTAATTTCACGAGTTCATTTTTTACAAATATTTATGAGTGATTAAGGCAAATTCAAATTATTCATCATTTATTATATTAAACAGTTATGTTTTTACTAAAATTAGTGAAATACACAACTAATTGTACATTATGAATTTGAATTTCAAGATTGGCTTATAAAACCATTTCTTCATTCAAGTGTAGTCACAAAAGGTGGCTTAGATAACGGTTGTGTTATTATTTTTCATGTATAACATATTTTATGTGCTATTAATGCCAACTATTGTCATTATAAAATCGAATTATAATTAAATAGTACCTCAAAATTATAAAAAATATGTATGACACAAACATTAATGAACATGAATGTGTACACATTAACATTCCAGGAATGTTTTCTATTGTACTTCATTGACTCTTGTAACTGCACAGCCTTTTGATTTCATTTGGAAAATAACAATTTTAATGAGACAGTTATAGTCATTTGACAATAATTATTTATAATTTTGTTTCTTTGCTTTATTTAAGTACTAAAACTTGTTATTTGAGCTTCTTCTATTTTACATAATTTTTAATGTGTTTGATTATTGCTGTTGTTAATATTTGTAATCAGTGTTAAATATTGTTTTGCTCTATCAAGTATTATATTATTTTTACAAATTAGAAAAAAGAAGTCATTAACATGAGAATGGCTAAGAAACTTAAATTTTCAAGAAAGCTTGCTTACTAAATGAGCTCTATTTATATGATTACTTATTACAATTTGATTATATTGGAATTAACTCTTTTTTTTTCATGTGTGACATCTTTTATATGTTATTAATTGATGACGATTATTAATAATATTCTGGTTATTCATTAAAAGTCTTTGTTTAAAAGTCAGTTGCTGAGGGTAAATTACGTTTTTACTTGAAATGTTTTTAAATACTGACTCTATTATTTAATTTAACGTGTTAAGTGCAGAGATTAATTCTTATTTATTCATGAACTGAATTCATATTACTTTTCTTAAATTAATCTAAAGAAAATAACTCCTGAAGTGAAGTTATGATTTTGGACTTTTTTTTAATTAATATTGTTATTTGTTCTAGTAATATTTATTGCTTTTGTATTCCATCTTGTAGTTTGAATAATGTATTTAGTTATTTAAACTGTTTTTAGACTAGTATTTAATGCAAAAGATTTTCAAAATGATTATTTGAAATATATATTTATGTATTTATCTTTTAATATTACAATTGATATGATTCAGCTGATTTTCCTTGTACAAATTTTGTATAGAATTTTAAGTTAAGTTTATTTTGTAATTTCATTCAATTTTTTAAGTGTATGATTGTAAAAAAAGGTGTTTTAAGTTCTTTTGTTTTCAGGCCTTGTTTAATTGTAGATTTTCATATTAGCCAATATCCAGTTTATTTGTGTGATAATTAAAGTCCAATTTCTTTTGGCAAAAACGAGCTATCTCATTTTATTATTTTGTTAATTTTACCCAACAATAATCTTTTTTCATCACTCCCTTAAGTTCTGGTCAATGAATTGTGAAATAGTCCTTGATAATGGAAACACGTTGGTATTTGTTGATCTAATGTGGATCAGACTCACGATTGCTACAAAATATTCACTCAGATGCACTCATCATATTCTATGTTTTTATAGTAATGGGTTGTGCTTAGCTTTTGCTGTTACAATCTTAAAAAAGCTTTAAGTATATCTAATAATAAAATTCCCACTTGTAATTCTAACTTAATTTATATAGCTGATCTCATTTTAAGCATTAAAAATAAAGCTGTACAAATAACATAACTTATCCCAGTTCAGATTTCACTAAAGGAGAAAAAGAGGAAGGAATCTTGTTTTTTTAGAAATTACGAGACAGCTTATGTTGTATAGCCCCTAGACCAAGAAAGAGGGTCCTGAGTCAGTTTATACGCAGCTCCAATACTGTCAACATCAAGGTCCTGACAACAACAGCATGAGGATTGCAGCAAGGTCAACACCCACAGAATTAAAAATATGGAAAAAGGGATTATGGGTAACAAAAATAGGAAAATCATAAATAATTTTACTCTTTATAAAAAAAAAGTATATCAATATTAAAAACAAAAATTAAAGAAGTTTGAAAGAAAACGTTTCACTGTGTTACAGGCAACATCAGATTCAATATCTACATTATATAATTCTTTAGTGGTAAGCATTTTAAATGGATTTATATTAGATTTGACTACAATGTTTTATACAACCGATTACATTTTTTTTTTTTAAGAAACAGCAGTTTATAATTTTTGATAAAAATCAATTTTAAAATTATTAAATAGTGGAAGTAAAATAACCATTAATTGACTAAAATGTACATTGATTCAAAAAGATAAGCGACTGTCCCTTACCGAAGAAATGTTTGTAAATATACAACAAAACGATCATGGAATTAATAAATTTCCTGCCTGCAATTTTATGTATTGTTTTGCAGGTTCATTATTATCAGTGGAAAAGTGTTTCTCATTTTGATTACACTAATTTTTGTGACTTATGGGACTTTTACAACTCTGAATTATAAATACAGAAAATTGAATTATCTCTGCATTATCTATAATTTAATTTGAAAATTTATTAAGTTGTTTCAATAAAATACTGTTATTTTAGAATTCAATCATTTCTATAATTTTTTTCTCTTCTTACTAAACAAAATTTTAAAATAAATAATAAAAATTAGATAAAATAATAATTAAAAAAAAATTAAGATTTAATTAAAAAAAAAAAAACAAAATGACAGACAAATGGAAAAAGAAACAAGATTGAGCATTTGTCCACATGAATGTTTTTATTTTGAATCAGTGCTTGTCAGGCCATTAAGAATGGTCAATACATCCTGGGACACTCTGTATAGCAATTACAAAAAAAAGCTACTGTCTGATAGGGTCAAAAATAGGCCAAAGCTGGGAACATGTTGCCAAATAATCATCGCAAATTTCAAATTTTTAGTCAACAGGTTTTTAAGATACGAGGCAAAAACTGTTCAGAAATAATGTTGATACCACAGTCCTATACCCAATCGACCTAAAACTTTAGAATTTTAAATAACTTAAGTACTTTCATAGTACTGAAGCTCAATTTTCTATGATCACTACACAAAAAGTCAACTTTTTGACCTATAATGACGAAAATAGCCCTCCACCTTTTTAATTTTAACCAAAATTTAATGCCATCAATGTCCTATATATAGACTTTTTTGAGCTAAATTCAAAGAATTTATGATGAACCAGTCTGAAGATATTAATCAAATATGTAGGCCAACATGTGTACGTACATACATCTTTCAGAAATTTTTATGATTTTTGTTTTTTGGGCTCAGGAGATTGTTACAAGCCAACAAACACAAAAAGCCCAACATCAAAAATTTTTAACTGATCTATATACATGCTTTATACAGCTACTTCCCTATATACATAAATAGCTATAAAAATAAATACATATATGTACGAGGGCTATTCAGAAAGTAAGGAACGTTTCCACCTGACGCCGCCAGGCGCACACCAATCGCATATATAGTGGTGTGCTCGTGCTCGGCACCTCAGTCAGCGTCCAGCCATGACAACAGGAATATCTCCGCACTGCCCGTTTTTTTTATATACAAATTTGAAATGTGTGCTGCAATCGAAAATCCTGCCAGTTGTAAGGTGCGGTCTGCGATTCGTTTTTTGTTGGCAAAAAACTTAAAACCAATAGAAATTCATCGGAAACTGTGTGAAGTGTACGGGAACAACGTAATGAGTGAAAGTTCTGTCAGGAAGTGGTGCATTCAGTTTAAAAATGGCCGAACAAACGTTCACGATAAAGAGAAGAGTGGACGTCCGAGCATTGTGACTGACGATCTGGTCTCCAAAGTTGACGAAAAGATTCGTGAAAACCGCCGTTTCACAATAACTGAGCTTTCTCTATGTTTCCCACAAGTTCCACGGACTTTATTGTTTGAAATTGTTTGACAGAAGCTAGGCTACCACAAATTTTGTGCAAGATGGATGCGTCACTGAGTGGTTGAGAAAGATCACAGGCGGCAGAATTCTATGACACAGGAATTTCAAAGCTTGTCCATTGCTACGATAAGTGCCTGAATTTGTACGGTGATTATGTTGAAAAGTCCCTCTTATTTTAGTCCCTCTGTCACATGTATATAATAAAAAATTTTTCTTGTACTTGGTTTTTTAAAATTCCAAAACGTTCCTTACTTTCTGAATAGCCCTCGTATATAAAACACTTTAACATAAAAATCTTGTCATGTAACAAATTTCATAGTGTTGAAAAATACTGTCTCAAGGAACACTATCTTGGAAACTGAAGGATGTGAAATAAGGATAATGCCAACAGCACAAAATCTGTATGTTCAATGGATCAGGTTCTGTAAATCATCAAATATAAGAATACTGTGTTCAGGGTACAGTTAATTGCATGCTATGACATTTTTTTGTGTCAAATAATCATGGTAGAAAACGCTAATGAAAAAGCTGACAACAAAGTTATAACTCTTTCCTAACATCGGTTATATTTATTCTTATATAGTGAAAAAATAATGATACATGAAAAAAATGTAAAACCAATAAAAAGTTACCCATGATTTCTTTTTTGGGGGTGGGGGTGAATTATGATGAAATTTTATTGTAATAATGTTATTAAAAGTTTAATAAAAAAAATAACTTTAAAAGAATCCAAAAAAATCAACATTTTCAAACTTTGATCGGTTCCCCCATCACCAATATTGCCCCACAAAGTATTTCTTTGGGTCACTTGCACTACTACTATGCTTGGGAAGATGTAAAATATATTTAATTAAAAAATATGCAATAAATAAAAAAGATAGTTTTTTTATTTTTGGTGAAGGGGGAATTTTGGGGTAAAATTTTCTTTTTTAATGGTAAGATAAGCATGCTGGGTATGTATTGAGCTTAAGATAAAATGGGGTTATTGCAAAATTTTGAGAAGATTGATCTCAAAAACAACCATGGATATATTGACCGCAAAGTTTTAACAATAAATGAGTTCGAACAAATTTTCATTAAAATCCATTCAAAAGTTTAAATTAAGCTTAAAACACACCAACATACGCACAAATATATGAACATTATCTCTCCACTTTTTTTGTTTACTGGAGTCCCAGGGTGAAGAAACATTGAGAAATGAAAATAAAAAAACCATGCCCCATAACTTACTTTTATTCTTTACACACTTCCATTACATACTTTCCTTCTTGCAGCATAGCTCTAGAGCTATGTTATAAGGATTGCAATTAACTGTATTAACCTGGATCCATCTCATTATCTAATTATCTTTTATTATTTAAAAAAAAAAATAACCACACTGCTCCTACATAAACAGAAAAGAAAATGATGCCAAATTCTTAAAATTGTAAAGAAGCTGGATCATTAATCTTGATTGACAATCCAACCATCAATAATTAATCATTTAAATTACTAGTAATTTATTAGTCACCAAGTATATCACACACAGTTCAACTGAATATGGTTGAACTTTTTGAAGTGTCTCAATCAAGACGTACTTTTGATCAAACATGTCTGTTTTTTGACATTGTCTTCAAAACCACTTCTGCTTTTTTCAGAAAGGTTTTTTGAGGAACTGAAACATTGACAGTTTCAATTTCAGGCAAGGGAACAGAAAAAATACACAAAGAGCTGGATAATTTTGTATTCCATACGCATAATGCAATATTTTGTATCTTCTGAAGCAGATGTCAGTAAAATTTCAAATGCCGCATTACTAACAGAATCCATTTTCCTTTTCATGAACAGACTACTAAGCACTCATCTACTCTCGGTGCAGTGCTGCTGGTCGCATACACGAATGTGTGCACATCCCACAAGAGCTTTCATCTCACTATAGATTAAATAAAAACCTTTTAATCTGTAGTACACTACAAATTGCATGCTACAATATAAATTGTTTACTAGATTGTTGTTTATTGTTGTTTACTGTATGCTACAATATAAATTCATCCTCACCCTTTCCTGAATGGCCTTTGTAAGTAAATTAAAAATAAAATAAAATCTGTTACCTGATACTTTACAAAAAATGATGCACACTTCTTTAACTCCCTCAAAAACTCTTCTGAAATTGTTTCTAATCCAAACATTGCTTTATTGGTTATATCTGAACCTAAAAATAATAATTATTTAAATACACACATGGTAAAAAACTCAAACAAATTATTTTAAGTATTTCTTTTATTTTAAACTTTATCACAAACTACTCCATGTTACAGCCATACTGATTTTGAGTAGGGCAAGAATTTGGAGAACTTGACTTAACCCAAACTAACAATAACTGATAACTTTAATATTATAGGTGGTTAAGATGTTTCATTTGAGGTGGTGTACATGTTTTAGACAACATTTTTTTTTTATTCAGGTGAAGTATGGTTTCATCTTTCTGGATATAATAACAGTTAAACCAATAGGATATACAGTTCTGAGATTCCTCACATTTATCATGAAAAGCCATTGCATTTTCAAAACATTTGTGTATGATTTATCACAGTGAAAAGTAGTAGGATTCATTTTTTTCACAGAAACGTAACTATAGAACATTATTATAAATTTTGTAGACTCACTTGAAACTGATGAGCGAACTGCTGATTACAAGATGGAGGTACTTGTGAAATTGAAAATTTGACTAATGAAGTTGTGTAAACCTTTTTTATGACTATGGCATTCCCAGTCCCCAGATCTCTCACCACTAATTTTTATTTATGGGGTCAGATGACCCCATAAATAAAATCTTTTAGCTAAAACGATACTGTTTTCAAGAACCCACACACTTTGAATGATTTGAAAGAAAATATTGAGGACAGCATCTCTAACACCATGGCAGCAACTAAGGTAAATTGCACTGAACAAGAAACAAGTTGATGGTCAACTTTATTCAATGTTCAAGGTGAATATTTTGAATATTTTTTGTGACGTGTAAGCAAAACAAAATTTTCATTAACTACTCCTTAGATTAATAAGTATTTTTGTTGTTTTAACGAAGATAATCAGTCAGCATATTTAAAAGAAAATTTTATTAAAAAAGTGTGATAAGACTTTATATTTGTGTATCTAAAATATGACAGCTGTGTGAAAAAAGTGGGAATTCTGACTTGTTTGTGTTCTGAAAATATAGCTCAAAGAGAAGAGTTTGGAGTTTGAAAGTTCCTATTTCACCAGTTTCTGAACAGATCAAATAATAATAACAAAAAAATATTTTATACATTAAAAGTTCTTGGTGATGAATAAGATCTTTATAACCTTGATCATAAAATGTTTATTTTTTATAATACCTAATACCGACTTTTGGTCAGGTGATTTTATAATAATTAACACAGCTTCAAATAAAGGGCAGGCAGGAGTAGGTTTCGTAATGAACAAGAAGATAGGGATGAGAGTAGAGTATTTCAAAATGCATAGCGACAGAATCATTGTAATAAGGATAAAATCAAAACCTAAGCCAATTGTTAACTTCTATATGCCTACAAGTGCCCATAATGATGATGAGGTAGGCTGTGTATTCGAAGAAATTGACAAAGAAATTAAACACATAAAAGGGGATGAAAATTTAATAATAGTTGGAGATTGGAATGCAAGCATTGGAAAAGGCAAGGAAGGAAATATAGTAGGTGAATACGGGCTGGGCAAAAGGAATGAAAGAGGGGACAGACTTATAGAGTTTTGTACAAAGAATAATTTAGTAATTGCCAACACCCAATCAAAAATCATAATAGAAGAATATACACATGGAAAAAGCCAGGTGATACTGCAAGGTATCAGATAGATTATATCATGGTTAAGCAAAGATTTAGGAATCAACTCATCGAATGCAAAACTTACCCTGGAGCAGCCATTGATAGCAACCATAATTTAGTGACAATGGAATGTAGATTGGGGTTTAAAAACCTGAAGAAAAGATGTCAGATGAATCGGTGGAATTTAGAGAAGCTTGAGGAAGAGGACGTAAAGAAGATTTTTCAGGAGGACATTGCAAGAGGTCTGAGTAAAAAACATAAGGTAGAAACGTAGAAGAATGGGAGAATGTTAAAAAGGAAATTCTTAAATCAGCAGAAGCGAACTTAGGTGGATCAAAGAGAACTGGTAGAAAACCTTGGATATCAGAGGATATATTGCAACTGATAAATGAAAGTAGAAAATATAAGAATTCTAGTGATGAATAAAGTAACTATAGTATTAAGAAATACTATAAACAGGAAATGCAAACTAGCTGACTGAGTGGATTAAAGAAAAGTGTTCAGAAGTTTAAAAAGAAATGATCATTGGTAAAATATACACAGCATACAGGAAAGTTAAGGAAAATGTTGTGGTAAATTAAAATCTAATAATGTGTTAAAAAAAGATGGTTCATAGATTTACGAGGTGCGACAATGAAGTAAAGAGACTGATTTTTCTTTGCATGATGTGGCAACCCTACAGCTTGCGTAGGCACACCATCTTTGACCTTGGTCTTTAAGCTACTTCTAGTCCAAGCGGCACATTGATGCAACTGCTCAGTCGTGAGTTGTGCTGTAATAAGTGAACATGTGTTTGTGACCCTCGTCACAGCTTTTTGGACATCTTGTGTTGTTTGAAAATGGTGTCCCTTGACCGCCATTTTGACTCTTGGAAGTAGAAAAAAGTCGCACGGAGTGATATCAGGTTAATAAGGTAGCTGTGGTAGTACTGAAATTTGTTTTGAGGTTAAAAATTGCTGTACTGACAGAGCAGTATGGGATAGCGCATTAGCGTGATGCAGAATCCAATTATCAGCAATGTTGGCACGGACACGAAGAACTCGTTTACGAAGTCTTTCTAAAATTTCTTTGTAGAAATATCGGTTAACTGTTTGTCCAGGAGGCACCCACTCTTTGTGAACAATTCCCTTGGAATCGAAGAAGCACACAAGCATGCATTTCACTTTTTACTTTGACATGCGAGCTTTTTTGGTCTGGGTGATCCCTTTGAGCACCATCGCCAACTTTGGCGTTTTGTCTCTTGATCGTATTAAAAAAACCGCCTTCATCACCAGTAATAACACGGCTCAACAAATCTGGATTGATTTCCGTTTGTTCTAATAGATCGGCTGCCACATTTTTCCGTGTTTCTCGCTGTTGTTGTGTGAGATTTTTGGGGACCATTTTTGCACAAATCTTTCTCATACCAAGATCTTCAGTTAATATTAGACGAACCGTTTCTCGATCGATGTTGAGTTCTTCTGCAATCATTTTCACGGATAATCTTCGATCAGATCGTACGATTTCACGCACCCTGGTCAAGTTGACATCTGTCCGTGAGGTTGATGGTTGTCCACTGCGGTCTTAATCTTCAACATTCGTTCTGCCTTCACTAAAAATTTTATGCCACCGAAAAACTTGAGCTCTTGACATAACCTCCTCTCCAAAAGCCTTCTGAAGCTTACCATAAGTTGTCGTCGCGTTTTCACCCGATTTAACGCAAAAAGCAATGGCATACCATTGCGCAATATTTTGCGGTTTCATTTCTGTGATGAGAGACACAAACACGTGTTCACTTATTACAGCACAACTCACGACTGAGTAGTTGCATCAATGTACCGCTTGGACTAGAAGTAGCTTATAGACAAAGGTCAAAGATAGTGTGCCTACGCAAGCTGCAGGGTTGCCACATCTTGCAAAGAAAAATCAGTCTCATTACTTTATTGTCGCACCTCGTATAATATGAAACGAAAGGTCGACAGGTGGGTGGAATATATTGAAGGGATAAACAAAGAAAATGAATTAGAAAATGGCATTATAAAGGAAGAGAGGTAGTGGAAGAGGAATGAAGGGGAGAAGCAATACTGAGATCTTAATTTAAGAGAATATTAAAAAATTTGAATGGCAGAAAGGCTTCTGGAATGGATGGAATACCTGTAGAATTACTGCGCAGTGCAGGTGAGTAAGCAGTAGACAGATTATACCAACTGGTGTGTAATATTTACGAAAAAGGGGAAGTTCAGTCAGACTTCACAAAGAATGTTATAGTCATAATACCAAAGAAAGCAGGAGCAGATAAATGTTAAGAATACAGAACAATCAGCTTAACTAGTCATCCAACAAAAATTTTAACTGGAATTCTGTACGCAAGAACTGAGAGGAGATTGGAAGAAGTGTTAGAAGAACAATTTGGTTTCAGGAAAATTATAGGGACAATGAAAGGAATTTTAGCGCTCAGATTAATAGTACAAGGAAGATTAAAGAGAAAAAAACAAACATACTTGGCATTTATAGACCTAGAAAAGGCATTCGATAACGTAGACTGGAATAAAACGTTCAGCATTTAAAAAAATTATGGTTCAAGTACAGAGACAGAAAAACAATTGCTAACATTTACAGGAACCAAACAGCAACAATAATAATTAAAGAACATAAGAAAGAAGCCCTATGTTTGGAGTGTAGCTTTATATGGAAGTGAAACTTGGACGATTGGAGTACCTGAGAAGAAAAGATTAGAAGCTTTTGAAATGTAATGCTATAGGAGAATGTTAAAAATCAGATGGGTGGATAAAGTGACAAATGAAGAGGTGTTGCAACAAATTGATGAAGAAAGAAGCATTTGGAAAAAAAAATAGTTAAAAGAAGAGACAGACTCGTAGGCCACATATTAAGGTATCCTGGAATAGTCGCTTTAATATGGGAGGGACAGGTAGAATGGAAAAATTGTGCAGGCAGGCAATGTTTGAAGTATGTAAAACAAATTTTTAGGGATGTAGGATGTAGGGGATATACCAAAATGAAACAACTGGCACTCGATAGGGAATCTTGGAGAGCTGCATCAAACCAGTCAAATGTCTCAAGACAAAAACAAAAAACCTAATATTATGATTAGAGACTGGATTATATGCAATATAAAAAGCTTGAAATATGCATGAAAATGCTTAAAATAGCATGAAAAGTGTCTAGAATTTTAAATAATAAAAAAAATTGTAATTTTTAGTTTTTTTATTTAAAAATCAGAATACAGTTAGTAAGTAGTTGAATAACATATCGATAAATTCGATATTTAACAATTATTTAACTTTTTTTTTTACTTTTGTAAACATAAACAATCAGAGGTACTGTTACGCAGCTGCTGTGTGCTATAAGAGCTGTGCAGCTAATAGGTTTGGCCAGCTACAATGTAAGATTTCATTTATTAACAAGGTACCCTACCAAAAAAAGTTGTAAATATAGCGAAAATTTGCATCATCACTAGATTTTAAGGAAAATATGAAATAACTGGTGAAAATGGGCTTAATATGCAAATGCATATAATCCGGTCTCTAATTATGATTTTTCCAAAGTAAGATAGATCATTAAAATCTTTTCTTGGTACAAAATTCACAAGCATTCAATATGAGCTCTACTGGTAGCAAATTTAATGTCAGGGTGGTAATCCACCTCTTGCGAAGTATAATGCAGCATACCAGCTTCAATGTTAGTAAATGTAATGATAATTCTTGCCTTCAAATGTTACACATCATCAACTGAGAGTTATAGACATAATCCTTGATAAACTCATATAAGATTGCAAGGTGTTATGTTTGATGATTTTGGTGCTGGAATATTGTTACAATCCACCGATTAAGAAATTTATTGTTCAGAAATTCACAAACAGATATAGCCTGATGTGAAGGAGTGTCATCTTGCCAGATGTTGTTAGGTTGTAAATGTTGTAGCTGAGGATGGGGAAAATTTTTCAACAAATTGCGATAAATTTGTTCATGAAAGATGAAAAATGGGTTGATCATTCTGTCACTTATTACACAGTACTACACCTTAATTTTCAAACAGTCTAACATGATCAGCATTGTAATGTAGATTTTTCAAATTCCAATTTCTGAAGTTTTGTTTACTGGCTTTTTCTGTAAAATTAAAAATAGCATCATCAAAAAAATGAATTTTATTAAGGTAACTGTCAGCATCTTTCAAATATGAAGCATGGTAATAGCAAAATTCTTACAAACAATTCTATCTTCTTCTGCTATAGCATGTAGTAATTTAATTTGTAAGGATGCATCTTTGAATGTTTATTTTAGATATTTTGAACTTGACTAGATATACTTCATTAGATGTACATCATCACTAGATATACTTGGATTTCCATAAGCTTTACCGTGTTCGAGACTTACCTTCATCTTAAACCTTTCATATCATGCACAAAGATTAGACAATGGTGGTGATCTGCTACACTACATTCTAAAATTATACTAAATGACAGAATCAGATTTGGTTTCTACAAACCACTCAACACACTACGCCTCTTTTGAGAACTGATTGACACTGCTGAAGCATAAATTCTGTTTTGGTTAGGAGGTGATACCAAAGATCACTTCTACATGACCAACAATGTCATCTGTGAAAATTTTTGAATACTATTCTTAAATAAAATCCATCTGTAACACCTGCGATCTAAATTGAATGTCTGAAAATGAATCCCAGGGTAAGAATTGTTCAACAAAACAAATATACTTTTTAATTTTTAGCACTCAATAGCGTTTTATAAATAACCTGGAAGTGACAACAAACAGGTTTTAGTTTACGCATTCTTTGTCAAACAGTAACTGCATTAGACTGTTGCACAGGCCAAGTTGTTATGAGCCCAAGCTTCAGTAACAAGGCATCACCACAAGAGAAAGCACAATGCATGTACTGGTTTGCAAAAACAAAATCAGTGTCATACAAAGAAATTATATGTGAGTCTATTGTAGGAATTCTCTGAGTAACAAAAGCATAAGTAATGGTGAGAACAGTTTTTGGACACTGCAAGATTTTTGAAAGGACACAACAGTTAGACTTAAAACAAGCACTGAAAACACAGAAAGAATTTGATTATTTTTCCAATAAATTCCAAAACGTTTAATCGTAGTGTTAGTCATCAGCTGAACATTCCTAAAAGCACTATTCATGTTGTTTGTAAGCTATTGAAACTTTGGGCTTATAAACTATTACAGACAAAGAGTTGTACATGTGTTGGGCAAATTGGAGAACTCGCAAACTGAAAATATGGAGGGCTTAATTTTTCAACACAACATGCAGAAATTCTAAGGACTGCACTCAAAGACAGGTTTCCAGAAGGCTGGATAGGCAAAGCTCCCATCGCTCAGCCATTGTGAAATCCTGATTTGACACTGAGGGATTTCTTTTTTTGGGGCTACATAAAAAATATTGTACACCAAGAAAAAAATCTAGTCACTTGACCACCTGTATCAAAGAATAACAGCAGCTGTGGAAGTGATTCCTGCAGTCATGCTTGTCAGAGTGTGGAATGAGGTGGATTATCATTTTGATATCTGCAAGGCTGTAAGTGATACACTGATTTACAATTAGGTAAAAAAAAAAAAACTTTAAACTTTGTACTTTCATGTAATAAAACACATATATCTGTAACTCTAAATGTAATAAAGAAAATTTAATTTAAAGCCACAGAGTTATTTTTTGGACAACTAGTATTTAAACTGTTATTAATATTAAAAGCTGTAAATATCTTTTATTAATTTAGTGTATTTTAAATGACAAAGGATGGACTCTGTTATTTTACATAGTAAAATCAGTTATATTCATCTTTTCATCACGTGAAACCACCAATGCTTACATATTAATTCAATATGACAGGATGCAATCAATACTATTTACGTTCAATATTTTTTTTTTTATAGTTATACTCATTTTATGCCCAAATAATTGTCATAATCATATCTCTCTCTCTCTCTCTCTCTCTCTATATATATATATATATATATATATATATATATCCCTTTAATTTACTTAATATAAACTGATATAATAAAATTATTACCATAATTAGAACGTAAGACATTAAGTACGTCTTGAAAATCTTTTGGCGGTCTAAAGCGAAGGCATACAACATAAACTTCAGAATTTCCTTCTTTACTTGTAACTGGTTTAAATACTTTAACTTGATGAAATAATTTGCATAACAAATATAATAAACATACAGTCTCACATTCTAACAATGTAAACATTTTTATTAAAAAACTTCCTTCTGAAAAAAATTAAAATAAAAAAATTAATATATTTTCATATTTGATTAGCATGATGAAAAGTGAGTTTTTGTCACAGTTAAAAACTTTAAAAACATATTTCTCAACTTGAATTACTAGTTTAATATGCAGAAATTAACTTCTAGATCTTTTTGGAACTACTACACAATATCTTCATCAGTAGTGTTCATAAATGACATTTTCCTTCAAAGCGATAAGGAAATTCATTTAAAAAGTGGTCAAATACTTACTGAAACTTCAGGAAAGAAAGCTGCTACTGCTTTGGATTCAAAACATAAAACAACAAAATATAAAAGCCAATGAAATAAACAAACCCATAACAACCTAGACGTAGACAAATTAGACATTACATATTAGCTTTTTACTTACGTTAGGATTTTTGACTTATTACCTGATAGACTTTTCAACATTAGACCTATTGTGTATCTACTGGAAAGGAAATAAATTCACCATGCCAGTCCACAAGCAGTACTTACAATCAGAAAATAAAGACGCACTGGATCTTTATTTTTATTCTATCAATCGCAGCATACAGAGAATCAAATGGGGTCAAAAGCTACTATTAATATGGTACTACTAATGTGTAAAAAGGGATCAAGGAAAAGGAATAAGTGATGAGAATGGACTGTCCCTATAAATGTATCTAGATGGATAAACATGAGGTTAAGATATCTTTTTTCCCCAGGACCTAAATACTACATTAAATAGATTGGATCTGCATTCACTCACAGATACAAAGCACATAACAATAGAGACAAACTTTGCAAATGATATAAAGGAATTGAAAATAAAATATATTAATCAAAACCTGTTGACTTTATATGTAGCATGTAAAAGCCAAAAAAAATCAACATAATTGAACATGACAAATGTTTATACAACAAACTATAATTGATAAAACACACTAAACTTGACAAAAAAATAAACAAGTTGAAATCTAAAGTCTAAACATGCTGAAGTCTGAGATTATATGGTATTTTTATTTTGCTGAGTCCATCTTATAAATGATTCTTTAATGTGCTATTTGTTGACTTCATTTATGTTACTAAATAAATATATGATTTTTTCAGCTTAAAATGAGTATTTTAAAATAGTGAAAACTGTATATGATGAGTTAAATCAAGATTTATCACATCAAAGCAAACTATGTAATAATAGTTTTTATTCTAATATGCTTGACACTCAAGTTTCAATAATAATTTTTTTGTGATTTTAACTACATTACTGAATAACAATCTGTAGCTAAGTAGGGGTTTTTCTTTTGCTATTTATTTTCTGTAATATTTATATATTATATTTATAATATAATATAAATTTATTATAATATAGTAATAGTTTATTATAATATTTATTTATTATTATATTAAATATTATAATTTATTATATTTATATATTATATTTATTTTTGTAATATTTAATATATTTATTTTCTGTAATTACTATAATTAGTGTTAACAACATTCAATTCAAATGTTTAATAATAAATAGAACATCTTTGAAATTATGTAACCTTTCTGAATGAATTGAAATCATATTTTTTTATGTTGAATGATTTAAAAAAAAAAAAATCAAAATTAAAATATTTTAATTAACTATACAAAAAATCATAGAATGTTTTCTTTTATTGTATTTTAGTGACAATTTCAAAAATATATTACTTTTATATAAATTAATTAAGCTGTTTTTAAATTTTATATATAGTACATTTTAATAGCTTCAAGAGGATTTCCTACATGATATTAAATCAGTGACATTAAAATATTTTAAGAAAAAACACGCCCAGGTTTTTAGACTATATTTGATTAGGTGTTCACATTTCAAAGTGCTGAATAAACACAAAACATTTTTAATACATTATCTGACCAGATACTAAAAAAATTTCCTAACTGGTTCAGACAAGAATCACCACCTACAATACTGATAAAGGAATTACAGAAGTAGCTCCAAAAAAATCTGGAAGCATATCTAAAAACATTTAGAAATTGTAGATATATTGAGTGAGACTGCTTCTGATATTTTAACATCAATATTCTATGCGAACTGGTTTGTTAAACTTGGCTAAAGATATTGACATTTTATTGTTACTTTACAGTTTTCAATTTCTCAACAAGTAGGACACTACTTTTGGATTGTTTCAGAAACAATCCAAGAGCTGTAAAACAAGAGTTGTAAGGAGATACAGTTTACCAACTTACTTAGAACCCAAGAAATGATTAGTGGAAAGTAAGTTATTTGTAAGAAAAGTTTTTAAATAATTATCAATTTAGATAATTAACATAAGATTCCTCACATTTATTTTTATTAAGAGCCTTTTAATAAGAATATATTTTTAAAATCAGTAAAACTCTTTAAAAAAGTAAAATTCAGAAAACACCAACAGATGAATGTATATTCATCTGTTTTTCCTCCTGCACTCACACTACTATAGTGAACCCCTACTCTACTGCTCATTGTCAGAGGGCTAGGTCCTTGCAGCACATTAAACATTTTAAAAGAAAGAAAAGAAAAATGATACATTAAATGACTTTTTTTCTTTTCTGCCCTAAAAGTAAGCAAGTAGCTTTAAAATAATATATTACTCTAAATAACAAGTAATAACAACCCTGTGACAAGCCAAATTTAATCAATACACATCTTTAATATCTCTTTATATTTATCTTTTTATATATATATATATATATATATATAAAGAGATAATATATATATAATATGTACTGGATTATAGTAGTTAATCTGGCTTAAATAGATTACTACATCTTAAAGAAAAGGGATGACCAACTCTTAGCAACTATAAAATGATTGTAATTTTATAGCAGAATGCTTGGTATTCAATTTAAAATTGACATGTCTTAATATGTTCAACACATCTTAATGGCATCAAAGGAAGGTTCGAGCACAGATTAATATCTTTAATATCAAATAGCACTAGCTGATCTTGAAATTCATTTCTTAAACACTAAATGAAATTGACCTGTATGGCTACAATATTGTATTCAGAAATATATGTCTATTTTTATTCCTTTTGGCTGTATTTATACAGAGTGATTCAAATAAACGGGAAATTTTAAAAATTAAATAACGTTAATGAAAATTTTTTTTTAGAAAATGAATTTTATTTCATGTAATTGTACAAATGTTGCCATTTTAGGATACATACATTTTAGTTTATTTTTTAAAGATGACATCTTCCAGGTGACCTCCACTTCTACGTAAAGTGTCTTCGTTAAATTGTTCATGGTTTGACATAGCATCTCAACTGGAATTTCCGCAATTGCTTCTCGGATCTTTGCCTTCAGTTCTTCCGTTGTAGCAGGTCTACTGTGGAACACTTTGCTTTTAAGGTGACCCCACAAAAAGTAATCGCAAGCTGAAGCTGAGAGATCAGGCGATCTGGGAGGCCATCTAATGTCACCATTTCGTGAAATGACACATTGTCCAAACAATCGGCGTACAGCAGCCATCGATATTCGTGCAGTATGTGACGTTGCTCCGTCTTTTTGAAACCAGATGGTGTTAAGAATTGGAGGAAATCTCTTTTGTTGTTCCACAACAAAGGTTTCAAGCATGGCTACGTAATGAGCTGACGTCACTGTAATCGCAAGACTGTTGTCATCCTCAAAAAAATAAGGGCCTATAACACCGTAAAATGACATAGCGCACCACATGGTCACTTTCTGGCAGTGCAACGGACGCTGATGTAGCTGCGTAGGATATTCTTGTGCCCAGTATTTGAAATTTTGCTTGTTAACAAATTCACTGAGGTGGAAATGCGCTTCATCTGACATCTACAGTTCGTGAACAAACTCTTCGTTATCATTTATCTTCTGAAGCATTACATTACAGAATTGTGCTCATACAACTGCATCATTCGGTTTCAGTTCCTGGACGATCTGCAACTTGTATAGATGGAATTGCAAGTCCTTCACTAACATTCTTCGAACATTTGAACTATTCAATTGTAAAGATGCTGAGAGACAACGGATTGACC